>NC_088380.1:138915000-139540000 GCF_037993035.2 Macaca fascicularis | reverse complement strand
ATCATATCTCTCACTACAGCCTCGAACTCCTGGCTCAAATGATTCTCCCACCACAGCCTCCCGAGTAACTGAGACTACAGCTGCAACCCACTACACTCAGCAATTTTATTTTATTTTTTTATTTATATTTTTTTGAGGCAGAGTCTTGCTCTGTGGCCCAGGCTAGAGTACAGTAGCACGATCTCGGTTCCTTGTAGCCTCTGCCTCCCTGGCTAAAGTGATTCTCATGCCTCAGCTCCCAAGTCGCTGAGATTACAGGCTAATTTTTGTATTTTCAGGAGAGTCAGGGTTTCGCCGTGTTGGCTGGGCTGGTCTTAAACTCCTGGTATCAAGTGATCTGCCTTGGCCTTCCAAAGTGCTGGGATATTACAAGCGTGAACCACCACTCCTGGTCACAATTTTATTTTTTGTGTAGGCAGGGTGTCGCTATGTTGCCCAGGCTTGTCTTGAACTCCTGGGCTCAAATGATCCTCCCACCTCTCTTTCCCAAAGTGCTGGGATTATAGGCGTGAGCCACTGTGCCTGGTCTAGTTGCTCTATTTTTTGGATTCTTAGGTATTTTCTAGATAAATGGTCATCTTTTATGTTCCCTTTTTGGTATGCACTATTTATTTATTTATTTATTTATGACATGGAGTCTCACTTTGTCACCCAGGCTAGAGTGCAGAGGCACGATTTCAGCTCACTGCAACCTCTGCCTCTGGAATTCAAGCAATTCTCCTGTCTCAGCCTCCTGAGTAGGTAGGACTACAGATGCACCACCCCACCCAGCTAATTTTTTTATTTTTAGTAGAGATAGGGTTTTACCATGTTGGCCAGGCTAGTCAACAGGTCACTCCTGACCTCAAGTGATCTACCCGCCTTGGCCTCCCAAAGTGCTGGGATTATAGGTGTGAGTCACTGCACCTGGCTGGTGTGCACATTTTAAATTTTTTCGTTGCATATTAACAAGTTGCTCTTTGAAAAATTTGTGCCACTTTACATTCTCACCAGCGGTGTCCATTTACAGAGTGGCTATTCCCCGCTTTTGCCGACAATAGGCATTAAAAAAACAACTTTGCCAATATGGGAAGTGTGTCCTAGTATTTTTGGTATCAAAGAACGTCGTTTCACGTAAAAAGCCTGTACCATTCAAATACATCCTTCAACTTTACCTTAGCAAACAGAAATGAAATATTGTTTGAATAGATAATTCATTTGGGTAGAAAGAAATGGTAATTGTGTTTGTTTTGAAATTATGTTTGTCTAACTCAGCAATCTTTATGGAAGATTAGTATTTTTAGGGGTGATTCGTGAGTTGTGAGTGTTTAAAACATACATATAAAATATGATAATCATACCTGGGCTTCATTTGTTTTCTCTCTCTCTCTGTTTTTTTTCCTTTTTTTCTTTTTTTTTTCTTGTTTTAGAGACAGTGTTGCCCAGGCTGGTCTCAAACTCCTGAGCTCGGGTGATCCTGCCTTGGCTGCTCAGAGTGCCAGGATTATAGGCGTAAGCCACTGCGTCCAGCCTCGTACCTGAGCTTTAGATGATATTTGTGAATGTCATATTTATAACAATAAAAAACAAGCTGCACAATGTCTGGTGGATATTTTTAATGACTAGGGTCCCAAGCTATCAATTTCTCAATTTGGAGAAAACAACCTATAAGCTTGGAAAAGAAGACTATGGACCTCCACCCCCAACACCCTCACATATTTTCATTTTTAGGGAAAGTCGTGAAAGGCTTTGAAGTGGACAGAAAGACAAGATGATTACTGAGTGCTCCGTTTAGTCCACCCTTCCTGGCTATGTGACTCTATGAGGGCCCGCTTCTTTCATTGTCTTTGCACTGTTTCTCAAATCTTTAAGTCATAGGAAACTTACAGTATTGCGGAAGATTCTTGCTCGTAAAAATGCAGTGCAGGCTGGATGTGGTGGCTCACACCTATAATTCCAGCACTTTGGGAGGCCGAGGCAGGCGGATCACTTGAGGTCGGGAGTTTGAGACCAGCCTGGCCAACATAGTGAAACCCCATCTCTACTAAATACAAAAATTAGCCGGGCATGGTGGCAGGCGCCTGTAATCCCAGGTACTGGGGAAGCTGAAGCAGGAGAATTGATTGAATCTGGGAGGCGGAGGTTGCAGTGGCCTGGGTGACAAAGCAAGACTCCCTCTCTCAAAAAAAAGAAAAAAAGGCCGGGTGTGGTGGCTTACGCCTGTAACCCCAGCACTTTGGGAGGCCGAGGAGGGTGGATCACTTGAGGTCAGGAGTTCAAGATCAGCCTGGCCAATATGGTGAAACCCCATCTCTACTAAAAAATACAAAAATTAGCCAGGTGTGGTAGTGCATGCCTATAGTCCCAGCTACTCAGGAGCCTGAGGCAGGAGAATTGCTTGAACTCGGGAAGCAGAGGTTGCAGTGAGCTGAGATCATGCCACTATACTGCAGCCTAGGCCACAGAGCAAGACTCCATCTCCAAAAAAAATAAAATAAAATAAAAATTTAAAAAGGCAGTGCAATACAATCAGTTATTGCCCAATGTCTACTGACCAGTTGTCAACTATTTGTAAATTCATTTCAGCATTACTGATTGCCCATATAAGTGTGTTGTTGGAATTATCTTTTTTTTTTTTTTTTTTTTTTTGAGATAGAAGTTTTGCTCTTGTTGTCCAGGCTGGAGTGCAGTGGCATGATCTCGGCTCACTGCAACCTCCACTTCCCAGGTTCAAGTGATTCTCCTGCCTCAGCCTCTCGAGTAGCTGGGAATACAGGTGACCGCCACCATGCCCAGCTAATTTTCTGTATTTTTAGTAGAGATGGGGTTTCCCCATGTTGGCCAAGCGGGTCTCGAACTCCTGACCTCAGGTGATCCACCCGCCTCAGCCTCCCAAAGTAATGGCATTACAGGCGTGAGCCACCATGCCCAGCCTGAATTATCTTTTGAACCAGTGACAATATCTACTGGCTCCCTCAATGACTTTTTTGTTTTTGTGTTTTTCCTGAGACAGGGTCTCACTCTGTCACCCAGGCTGGAGCACAGTGGTGCTATCATGGCTCACATGCCTCAACCTCCTGGGCTCAAATGATCCTCCCACCTCAGCCTCCTGAGTAACTGGGACTATGGGGTGCCACTACACCCAGCTAATTTTTTATTTTTTTATTTTTATTTTTATTTATTTACTTTTTGAGTCGGTATCTGGCTCTGTGCCAAGGCTGGAATGCAATGGCGCCATCTTGGCTCACTGCAACCTCTACCTCCCAGGATGAAGCAATTCTCCTGCCTCAGCCTCCCAAGGAGCTGGAACTACAGGCGCGCGCCACCCCACCCAGCTAATTTTTGTATTTTTAGTAGAAACGAGGTTTCGCCATATTGGGCAGGATGGTTTCGATCTCTTGACCTCGTGATCCGCCTGCCTCGGCGTCCCAGAGTGCTGGGATTACAGGTGTGAGCCACTGTGCCCGGCCTACTTTTTTTTTTTATTTTTTTTGAGACAGAGTTTCGCTCTTGTCACCCAGGCTGGAGTGCAGTGGCACAATCTTAGCTCTTTGCAACCTCCATCTGCCATGTTCAAGCAATTCTCGTGCTTCAGCCTTCCTAGTAGCTGGGATTACAGGAGCCCACCACCATGCCTGGCTTAGTTTTGTATTTTTAGTAGACACGGGGTTTTACCGTGTTGGCCAGGCTGACCTCAAACTTATGACCTCACATGATCCACCTGCCTCGGCCTCCCAATGTGCTGGGATTACAGGTGTGAGCCACCACACCCAGCCTTAATTTTTGTTTTTTTGTAGAGATGAGGTCTCACTGTGTTATCCAGGCTAGTCTTGAGCCTGGGAGGTGGGAGGCCTGCATGCGACTTCACACCTTTTATTTTTAAAACAACCATGTTTTGCTGGGCGCGATGGCTCACGCCTGTAATCCCAGCACTTTGGGAGGCCGAGGCAGATGGATCACCTGAGGTCAGGAGTTCGAGACGAGCCAGACCAACATGGAGAAACCTCATCTCTACTGAAAATACAAAATTAGCCAGGCGTGGTGGCGCCTGCCTGTAATCCTAGCTACTCGAGAGGCTGAGGCAGGAGAATTGCTTGAACCCAGGAGGTAGAGGTTGCGGTAAGCTGAGATTGTGCCATTGCACTCCAGCCTGGGCAATAAGAGCGAAACTCCGTCTCAAAAACAAACAAAAAAACCAACAACCATGTTTTGAGAACATGTTAATTTCTGTGTATCATTAGTCCACATCGTTCTGATTGCTCTAATATGTGGATTAGTAATAATAGCTCTCATTTATTTGTTACTTTATGTCAGATGCCTTACTGCTTGCTTTATATACTTTCCAATCTATAGAATGGAGATATTGCTTCCCAATCTACAGAGTAGATAGTGCCCTTAATTCATTGGGTTGTTATGATTGGGTGTGACCACATATAAGTAGTACTTACTTAAATTCTTGGCACACAGTTTGTATGAGCCATGGTTATGGTCTCAGCTAATTCTCTGAATAACCTAGTAAAGTAGATATTACTACTTTTTCTTTTTAAATAGAGATGGAGTCTTGCTATGTTGGCCAGGGTAAGTCTCAAACTCTTGGCCTCAAGCAGTCCTCCTGCCTTGGCCTCCAAGTACTGGGATTATAGGCATGAGCCTCCACACCTGGCCAGTATTACCACATTTTTCAGAAGAGGGAACTCAGTTCAAAAATCGGCTTGCTTAGCCAGGCATGGTGGCTCACACCTGTAATCCCAGCACTTTGGGAGGCCAAGGTGGGCCGAGGTGAAGGATCACCTGAGGTCAGGAGTTCAAGACAAGCCTGGTTAACATGATGAAACCCTGTCTCTACTAAAAATACAAAAATTAGCAGGGCAGGGTGGCACGCCCTGTAGTCCTAGCTACTTGGGAGGCTGAGGCACGAGAATTGTTTGAACCTAGGAGGTGGAGGTTGCAGTGAGCTGAGATTGCGTCACTGCACTCCAACCTGGACAACAGAGGAAGACTCCGTCTCAAAATAAAGAGAGGCCAAGGAGGGAGGATCGCTTCAGCCCAGGAGTTTGAGACCTGATTGGGCAACATAGTGAGACGTTGTCTCTATTGTAATTAAAAAAAAAAAAAATCAGCTTGCTGAAGATCATATCGCTATGTAGTGGAAGAGTAAAGATTTCTTTAAAACTTTAAAGAAGTGCTGGGGTTACAGGTGTGAACCAGCACGCCTGGCCTCGGTTTATATTTTTACTGTCTGTGCACTACAGTTTAATTTTGTCTTTTTTTTTTTTTTGAGACAGATTCTCATTTTGTTGCCCAGACTGGAGTGCTATGGCGTGATCTCGGCTCACTGCAACCTCCACCTTCTGGGTTTAAGCGATTCGTAGGCCTCAGCCTCCCGAGCAGTTGGGACTACAGGCATGTGCCACGACACAGCTAATTTTTTGTGTTTTTAGTAGAGACAGAGTTTTGCCATGTTGCCCAGGCTAGTCTCGAACTACTGGCTTCAAGTGATCCACCCACCTGGCCTCCCAAAGTGTTGGGATTACAGGAGTGAGCCACCACACCTGGCTATCTCTTTAAACTTTGTATAGAATCGTTCAATTTGGATTCTTTTGAGTCTATCTTATATCTTATGTTAAATAAAGCTGTAATTTATTCTTTTTTATTACCATGAAGTATTCCACTGTATTCTGTACCACAAATTTCTGTTCTACTTTCATATTATTTCCAATTTTGAGGATACTGCAAATCATGCTGCCAACCACAGTGGCTCATGCCTACAATCCCAGCACTTTGGGATGCTGAGGTGGAAATATTGCTTGAGGCCAGGAGTTTGGAACTGGCCTGGGCAACAGAGCGAGACCCTATCTCTACAAAAACTAAAAATATTAGCCATGCATAGTGGTAGGCACCTGTGGTCCCAGCTACTTGAGAGGCTAAGGTGGAAGGATGGCTTGAGCTTAGGAGATTGAGGGGGCAGTGAGCCATGATCATACCATTGCACTCCAGTCTGGGCAACAGGGTGAGACTCTTGTCTCAAAAATGAAAAAATCATGCTATAAACATTTTTATAGTTCTTCCTCTTCCTTTCCTGAACAATGCAATCCTAAAGGTATTGGTTAGAATAAGCACACTAGGTGTCTATGCAGAGGATCAACCTGGCTTTGAAATATTAGAGCTGAATGTGGAGTCAGGAGAGCACCTACAGAGGAGCTTGAACTGGCTTGTGATGTCAACAGGTTGCAGAGGGCATCCAGTAGTGGGGAAGTCTGGTGCAGGGCGTCAGATCCCAAGCTGGGTCAGGGGTGTCCACACAAGGCAGTTTAACAAAAGTTGTCTCCTCATGGAGAGAACATCCACACAGGGTATGTGGGTGTGTATAATTTGGTATAGGGTACCGGAGCCTGAGTATAAAGAGAAATGTGGCTGGGGGGCCCGCCTGGCAATGGGAGTCAGGGGGGTGGGGGTGCAGGGCAGATCTCAAGTGAAGTGAAGAGGATATGGGGGAGGAGTCAGCAGTGGCAACAATGGGCATTTGGTTATGTAAGGGGAATTGACCAAATAAGTAATCTATTAAGGATAGTGGCAACCAGGTTTATTCTTGAAGAAGGAAATATAGAAGAGAAAAATAGCTGGGCGCGGTGGGTCACGCCTATAATCCCAGCACTTTGGAAGGCTGAGGTGGGCAGATCACCTGAGGTCAGGAGTTCAAGACCAGCCTGTCCAACATAGTGAAACCCCACCTCTACTAAAAATGTAAAAATTAGCCGGGTGTGGTGGCAGGCGCCTGTAATCCCAGCTGTTTGGGAGGCTGAGGCAAGAGAATCGATTGAACCCAGTAGGTGGAGGTTGCAGTGAGCCGAGATCACGCCATTGCACTCCAGCCTGGGCACAGGAGCAAAAGTCCATCTCAAAAAAAAAGAGAAAAATAAACAATAGTTGCTTCTCGGCTTTTTGGCTAAGATGAAGTGGAGAAAAATTTTAAAAATCTGTGAATTTGGGTTAGAATTAAGATTATCAGTGTGAAATCATGGTTTTCAAAATATTAAATATAGATGTAAGTGTGTATATTTGACAGATGAGTAGGTGTGTGTGTTCCCTAGCTCTATCCGCTGACACTAACTAGGAGCAGCAATATCCCAGTAACAGCAAGCACATGTGTGCCCCCGTGTTGGCTCCAAACATTATCAGAGCACCTTGGAGAAATGGCTGGTTTCAGGCTAGGGCAGGGAAAATACAAACTGAGCCTGGATGTTTTTGTTGTTGTACCAGAAAGCAAGGAAATACTCAAATAATAAAGGAGCCGTGTCAAAAGAACACAGAATCCAGCTTGAAGGGGCTCCCACTGACCAAAACTGTGACAATTTGAGCCTCAGACTAAAAGATGGTGATGGATTATAACCCATTGAATAAAATTGAAAAACATTAATCCATACTCATGAATAAAGGAACTAAATATTTAATGAGGAGTAGGATATTTATGGACTTTCAAGTATTAGCCCACAAAATAATTACTGTATTAGTTACCAATTACTGTGTAACAGATTACTTCTAAAATTTAGTGGCTTATAACAATAAATATTAATGCATAATTTCCCTGGGTCAGGAATTGAGGAGTGACCTAGGTGAGTGGTTCTGACTCAGGCTGTCCCATGTGGTTGTGATCAGGATGTTGGTAGGGGCAGCAGTTATCTGAAGGCTTGACCAGAACTAGGAATCTGCTTCCCAGATGGTTCACTTACATGGCTATTGACAGAAGGGTGAGGTTCCTTGCCACATAGGTCATTGTGGCGGCTGCTTGACTATCTTGATAACATGACAGCTGCTTGACCTAGTCTTCAAAGTCACACTCCCTCACCTTGCTTCATTCTGTTAGTTGGAAGCAAGTTGTGAAGTCCAAGCCACACCCAAGGAGAGGGGAATTACAATTCCACAAAATTTGTGGACATATTTTAAAACTGCCACAATTACAAAAGGATGAAAAGTAAGTTTACAGGCCAAACGCTGTGGCTTCTGCCTGTAATCCCAGCACTTTGGGAGGCCAAGTCAGCCAGATCACTTGAGGTCAGGAGTTCGAGACCAGCCTGGTCAACATGGTGAAACCCTGTCTCTACTGAAAATACAGAAATTAGCTGGGTGTGGTGATGCGCGCCTGTAATCCCAGCTACTCAGTAGGCTGAGGCAGGAGAATCTCTGGAACCCGGGAGGCAGAGGCTGCAGTGAGCTGAGATCATGCCACTGCACTCCAGCCTGGGTGCCAGAGCAAGACTTAGTCTCAAAAAAAACCAAAACAAAAAACAAAAAAACCTCACAATGGCGAAGTCTGGTAGATACTCCTTAACCAAGGGATCAAAGTGAACGTCATCAGTAATAAGACAAATTTAAGTCTTATGGTAACCTGCTAGGATACAATGAGAAGTACACAGCATCACTTCTATTTTATTCCTGCCAAAGATACTCAGAGATATCAGATGTGATAGCCAGCCTCCAAGATGGACTATGATGATCTCTGTCTCCTGGTACACCCTTGTGTAATCACGCATTATACCATGGTTGGTCTGTGTGATCAGTAGAATACAGCAAAAGTGATGGTCTTGGTCATTCACTCTGGGCAAAGCTGTGTTGTAAGCAGCACTGTGGAAAGGCCAACATGGCAAGAAACTAACGCCTTCTGCAAATAGCCACATGAGTGGGCTTGGAAGCAAATTTTCCGACTCAAATTAAAGCACACTGCAAAGATACCTGGCTTGTAATTTTCAAAAAAGTGTCAAGATCATGAAAGCAAGACGTGACGGAGGAACTCTTCCTACTGAAGGAGACTAAAGAAATGTGACAAGTGCAACTCTGGCGCTAAACTGAATTTGCTATACGGGACGTTAAGACATTTGATGAAACTTAAATGTGGTCTAAAGAGTAAATAGTAGGAATGTATCAATATTAATTTCTTGATTTTGATTGATATATAGGAGAAGTTTCTAGTTTACAGAAAATATGCAGTAAAATATTTTGGGTTGATGAGGAATCAAGTGGGCAACTTACAAATGATTCAGGAAAAATAATTATTTGAAACAGAGTTAGAACTTTTCTGTAAGGTTGTGACTGAAAATTTTTAAAAGCTATAATACATAAAGGAAAAGCAATATTGTAAATATTTTTTGGTATACTTGCGCGTGGATTTCTATTGCATGCAAGTAGAATTGCTGAGCCATAGAGTAAGCATATCTTTTCAAATATAGTAAATGGTTGTTTTTGAGGTTTTTTTTTTTTTCCAAAATAGTTGTACCAATTTGTATTCTTATCAACAGTGGATGGATGTTTCTTTTCCTACATAACTTTTTTTTTTTTTTTCTGTTTGAGACGGAGTCTTGCTTTGTTGCCCAGGCTGGAATGCAGTGGCGCAAACTTGTCTGACCACAGTGTCCACCACCTGGGTTCAAGCGAGTCTCCTGCCTCAGCCCTCCTAGTAGCTGGTACTACAGGTGCGCACCACCATGCCCAGCTAATTTTTGTATTTTTAGTAGAGATGGGGTTTCACTATGTTGTCCAGGCTGGTCTCGAACTACTGACCTTGTGATCTGCCTGCCTCAGCCTTCCAAAGTGCTGGGATTACACATGTGAGCCACCACGCCTGGCCTCTTTTGCTACATATCTTTGCTAACATTTGCTATTACTAGTTTTTATTTTTAGTCTTTCTGGGAGGGGTGTAGTGGTGTTGGGGTTTTAATTTGCTTTTCTTTGATTACTAATGAATACTTTTTCATATGTTTATTGTTCATTTGTGTTTCCTAGTCCCTTTTTTAAAATTTTTTTGTTTTTTGTTTTTTGTTTTTGAGATGGAGCCTCATTCTGTCGCCCAGGCTGGAGTGCAGCGGCGCTGTCTTGGCTCACTGCAGTCTCCGCCTCTCAGGCTCAAGCAATTCTCCTGCCTCAGCCTCGCAAGTAGCTGGGACCACAGGTGTGTGTTGCCATGCCCAGCTAATTTTTTGTATTTTTAGTAGAAACGAGGTTTCACCATGTTGGCCAGGCTGGTCTTGGGCTTCCGACCTCAAGTGATCCACCCGCCTTGGCCTCCCAAAGTGCTAGGATTACAGGCATGAGCCACTGTGATTGGCCCCTAGTCCCATTTTTGTACTGTCTTTTCATATTCTACTTCATCTTGTTTTTCTGTTATATTTTGTCTGTTACTAGCCTTTTGAATTTCTGTACACTTTTTTTTTTTGAGATGGAGTCTCAGTCTGTTGCCCAGGCTGGAGTGCAGTGGTATGATCTTGGCTCACTGCAACCTCTGCCTCCCAAGTTCAAGAAATTATCCTGCCTCAGCCTCCCAAGTAGCTGGGATTACAGGCATACACCACCACACCCGGCTAATTTTTATATTTTTAGTAGAGGTGAGGTTTCACCATGTTGGCCAGGCTGGTCTTGAACTCCTGGCCTCAGGTGATTTGCCTGCCTCGACCCCCCAAGGTGCTGGGATTACAGGAGTGAGCCACCGAGCCTGGCCCACTTTTTTTTTTTTTTTTTTTTTTGAGATGGATCCTCTCTGTCGCTCAGGCTGGGGTGCAGTGGCACGATCTTGGTTCACTGAAACCTCTGCCTGCCAGGTTCAAGCAATTCTCCTGCCTCAGCCTCCCAGGTAGTTGGGGACTACAGGTGCATGCCACCATGCCCAGATAATTTAAAAAAATTTTTTTTGGTGGAAATGGGCTTTCACCATGTTACCCACGCTGGTCTCGAACTTCTGACCTCAAGTGATTGCCTACCTTGACCTCCCAGGTAGTTGGGGACTACAGGTGCATGCCACTATGCCCAGATAATTAAAAAAAAATTTCTTTTTGGTGGAGATGGGCTTTCACCGTGTTACCCATGCTGGTCTCGAACTTCTGACCTCAAGTGATCTGCCTACCTTGGCCTCCCAGAGTGCTGGGGTTACAGGAGAGAGCCATCGAGCCTGGCTGTGTACACATTTTATAATGAGCTTGTTAAGTTCTGCACCCAAAGAAACTTTTGGGATTTTTATTGGAATTGCTTTGAATCTATACAGGAATTTGGAGAGAATTGACATTTTATAATATTGAACCTTCCAGTCTATGAACATGGTATATCCCTCTATTTGTTTAGCTACTTATATTGGTATTTAATTTATCTCAGTCAGGGTTTTTGTTTTTTTGTTTGTTTGTTTTTGTTTTTAGATGGAGTCTCACTCTACTGCCCAGGCTGGAGTGCAGTGGTGTGATCTTGGCTCACTGCATCCTCTACTGCCCTGGTCTTGGTTCAAGCAATTCTCCTGCCTTAGCCTCCTGAGTAGCGAGGATTACAGGTGTCTGCCACTGCGCCCAGCTAATTTTTTTGTATTTTTATTAGAGATGGGGTTTCATCATCTTGGCCAGGATGGTCCTGAACTCCTGACTTTGTGATCCACCTGCCTTGGCCTCCCAAAGTGTTGGGATTACAGGCATGAGCCACCATGCCTGGTCTAAGGTTTGTTTTTGCCTAAAAGTCTCACACTTCTTTTCTCTGTTTTCTAGGTATTTGGTAGTTTCTAGTATTATTATAAATATTATCTTTTTAAAATGTTCACTTATGCAGTGGCTCATGTCTGTAATCTGGGAGGCCAAAGCAGGAGGATTGCTTGAGCCCAGGAGTTCATGACCAGCCTTGGCAACTTAGTGAGACCTCTTCTCTTAAAAAAAAAAAAAATTTTCTTTTAAATTAAAAGATTCCTTTTAGCCAGGTGCGGTGGCTCACACCTGTAATCCCAATACTTTGGAAGGCCAAGGTGGGTGGATCACCTGAGGTCAGGAGTTCGAGACCAGCCTGACCAACATAGTGAAACCCCGCATCTACTAAAAATACAAAAAAAATTAGCTGGGTATGGTGGCAGGCACCTGTAATCCCAGCTACTGGGGAGGCTAAGGCTGGAGAATCACTTGAATCCAGGAGGTAGCTGTTGCAGTGAGCTGAGATCGCGCCATTGTACTCCAGCCTGGACAACAAGAGCAAAACTCCATCTCAAAAAAAAAAAAAAACAAAAAAACAAAGTTCCTTTTAAACTGTTTTTGTGGCTTGGTGCAGTGATTCACGCCTGTAATCCCAGCACTTTAGGAGGCCAAGGTGCGAGGATCACTTGAGCTCAGGAATTTGAAACTAGCCTGGGCAACATAAGGAGACCTCATCTCTACAAACTAAATACAAAAACTGTTTTTGTTGTATAGAAACTCAATTCATCTTTATATGGTGCCTCTATAGCTAATATAAGGTTCCACAAACCATGGTCACTGAATCCTGCCTGCTACCTGTTTTTGGAGGCTCATAAGCTAAGAATGTTGTTTATGTATGAGCCTCCATTTTGTCCACAAAATATGGAAATTTGTTTTCTCTCATGTTACATGAGTACCTATATAACATCCACAGTTTTGCCTCTTGTTCCACAAAGACTGTAATATTTACTACCTGACCCTTTACAGAAAAATTTGCTGACCTGTACCGGGCGTGGTGGCTCACACCTGTAATGCTAGCACTTTGGGAGACTGAGGCGGGTGGATTGCCTGAGCCCAGGAGATTGAGACCAGCCAGGATAACATGGTGAAACCCCATCTCTACTAAAATACAAAAAATTAGCTGTGCGTGGTGGTGTGTGCCTGTAGTTCCAGCTACTCCGGAAGCTGACGCAGGAGAATTGCTTTAACCTGGGAGGCAGAGGTTGCAGTAAGCCGAGATCGCGCCA
The DNA here is from genome assembly GCF_037993035.2 of Macaca fascicularis. Classification (NCBI taxonomy): domain Eukaryota; kingdom Metazoa; phylum Chordata; class Mammalia; order Primates; family Cercopithecidae; genus Macaca; species Macaca fascicularis. The sequence continues at coordinate 139,527,309 of NC_088380.1, read as the reverse complement.
CTGCACTCCAGCCTGGGCGACAGAGCAAGACTTTGTCTCCAAAAAAAAAAAAAAAAAAAATTGCGGACCCAAATGTAAAACCTTGCTAAACTCACTTAATTCTAATTATTTCAAAATATTTTATCTGTAGATTCATTAGGATTTACAGTGTACCTAATGCGTAATCGATAAGAAATGACAGGTTTTTTCCTTTTCAGTTCTTTTATTTCTTTTTCTTCCTTGGCTGTATCAGTCCAATTTCAGGGACTGGATTTTTCTCAGTCTTCTAGGTAACTAGAAGTTGGCTGAAGTTTGTAAAAACTTGGGTTTATTCATAGGGTATAGCCCTTCGTCTTAACTCTGACGCAGAGTTTGTCTCCTTAGCTTGTAATATGTGATACTTACTCTCTTGTGATGGACAGACACACCCAGCATAGTTGTTGACTGAACTCTGGATTTCTGTCTTGTTCCATATCTTGTTTTATTTATTTTTTTTTTTTTTTGAGACAGAGCCTCACTCTGGCGCCCAGGCCAGAGTGCAGTGGCGTGATCTCGGCTCACTGGAACGTCTGCCTTCTAGGTTCAAACGATTCTCCTGCCTCGGCTTCCTGAGTAGCTGAGATTACAGGTGTGCGCCACCAAGCCTGGCAATTTTTGTGTTAGTAAAGACGGGTTTCACCATGTTGGCCACGCTGGTCTCGAATTTCTGACCTCAAGCAATCCGCCTGCCTCAGCCCCACAAAGTGCTGGGATTACGAGAATAAGCCACCGTGCCTGGCCATTTTTTTTTTTTTTTTTTAAGAGACAGAATCAGGCAGGGCACAGTGGCTCATGCCTGTAATCCCAGCACTTTGGGAGGCCGAAGTAGGTGGATCACTTGAGGCCAGGAGTTTGAGACCAGCCTGGCCAACGTGGCAAAACCCCACGTCTACAAAAAATACAAAAATTAGCCGGGCATGATAGTGCATGCCTGTAGTCTCAACTATTTGGGAGGCTGAGGTGGGAGAATCGCTTGAACCTGGGAGGCAGAGTTGTGGTGAGCCAATATCGTGCCACTGCACTCCGGCCTGGGCAACAGAGTGAGACTCCATCTTTTAAAAAAAAAAAAAAAAAAGAGAATCTCCCTCTGTCACCCAGGTTGAAGTGCAGTGGCGCAATGATAGCTTACTGTAGCCTTGAACTCCTGGGCTCGATTGCGCCTCCTCTCTCAGCTTCCCAAGTAGCTGGGACTAGAGGTGTTTGCCACCACACCTGGCTAATTTTTGTAGTTTTTGTAGAGACAGGGTTTTACCATGTTGCCCAGGCTAGTCTCAAACTTCTGAGCTCAAATTATCTGCCTGCCTTGGCCTCCCAAAGTGCTGGGATTACAAGCGTGAACCACCGGGCCTGGCCTGGGCTAATTTTCCAAAATTTGTGGTAGAGATAGAGTCTTGCTGTGTTGTCCTGCCTGGCTGGTCTCAAATTCCTGGCCTTAAGCAATCCTTCCACCTGTGGCCTCCCAGAATGCTGGGATTACAGACGTGAGCCACTTCAGCTGGTCAGGTTGATTATTCTTTATCCCCTTGTTGATTTGCTGATTTTTTTTTTTTTTTTAGATGGGAGTCTCACCCTGTTGCCCGGGCTGGAGTGCAATGGCGCAATCGAGGCTCACTGTAACCTCCATCTCCCAGGTTCAAATGATTTTCCTGCCTTAGCCTCCCATGTAGCTGGGATTACAGGTGCCCGCCACCACGCCCAGCTAATTTTTGTATTTTTAGTAGAGACGGGGTTTCACCACATTGGCCAGACTGGTCTCGAACTCCTGACCTCGTGATCCACCCACCTCGGCCTCCCAAAGTGCTGGGATGAGCCACTGCGCCTGGCCTGATTTTCTGATTCTTTTTTTTTTTCTTTTTTTTTGAGATGGAGTCTCACTCTGTCACCCAGGCTGGAGTGCAGTGGCACGATCTTGGCTCACTGCAAGTTCCGTCTCCCGGGTTCATGCCATTCTCCTGCCTCAGCCTCCCCAGTAACTGGGACTACAGGCGCCCACCACCACGCCCAGCTAATTTTTTGTATTTTTAGTAGAGATGGGATTTCACTGTGTTAGCCAGGATGGTCTCCATCTCCTGACCTTGTGATCCGCCTGCCTCAGCCTCCCAAAGTGCTGGGATTACAGGCATGAGCCACCGTGCCTGGCCGGAAACTCCTATTTTTAAAACCATCACATCTTGTGAGATTTATTCACTATCACGAGAACAGCACAGGAAAGACTTGCCCCTATGATTAAGTTACCTCCCACCAGGTTTCTTCCACAACATGTGGGAATTCAATATGAGATTTGGATAGGGACACAGCCAAACCATATAATTATACTTATTAGACTTGTATTCAGTCTCACATAATACAAAGAATAAAATGTTTATTTTTGTGAATTGGACCATAAGAGTAAACATAATTTTATTCTTCATATTTTTTATAGTTCTCAGTGTGAAAGTCACAAGATAGAATTTTAAGGCTTGTATTCTACTTTTTGTTCTGTAGTGAAGCAAATAAGCAACATGTAAGATGTCAGAAATGCTTGGAATTTGGACATTGGACTTACGAATGCACAGGAAAAAGAAAATACCTACACAGGCCCTCAAGGACAGCAGAACTAAAGAAAGCTTTAAAAGAAAAAGAAAACAGATTATTATTACAGCAAAGGTAGGTTTACATGTGGTATACAAAGGAATATTTTTTTAATGTGTATTTATAGACTTTATTAAAGGACCAAATGTTTAATGGTGGTTCTCCAGATTTTAATTATAATGTTAGTGATGTTTAATGGATGCTTACTATGTGCCAAGCACTATTCTAGGGTCTTTATAAGTATTAGTTTATTTAAACCTGATATCTACACTATTAAGGTGGGTAGTATTATTGTCTTCATTTTACATATGAAGAAACTAAAGCAAGGAGATTTGAATAACTTACTCATTGTCATACAGCTAGTAAGAAGAAAAAGTGTGTTAAAGCATGCAGCCTGTCCCCCAGATTCATGGTCTTAGTCATTTTGCTTTATTGCCTCAACTGTCAATGAAATGACAATTGAATTAAGAGATTGATTATATGAACTGACATGGAAAGCTATCCAAGAAGTATCAGGTATATTAAATAAGGTAGAGAACAGAATATATAATATGCTATGATTTATGTTTATAAAAAGAAGAATTGGCTGGGCACAATGGCTCACACCTGTAATCCCAACACTTTGGGAGGCTGAGGCGGGCAGATCACATGAGTCCAGTAGTTTGAGACCATCCAACATGGTGAAATCCTATCTCTACTAAAAATACAAAAATTAGCCAGGCATGGTGGCAGGTACCTGTAATCCCAGCTATTCAGGAGGCTAAGGCAAGAGAATCACTTGAACCTGGGCGGTGGAGGTTTTGGTGAGCTGAGATCGTGCCACTGCATTCCTGACTGGGCGACAGAGCGAGACTCTGTCTCAAAAAAAAAAAAAAAAAAAAGCAGCATCTTCGTAAGGGCTGTTAGCTGTAGAATAGTGTCTTAAGTATTTAGACTTTCAAGGCAGCAGTCTTCCAATTTGTGGACATGAAAGTTCTTCAAGAGTTATGCAGGAACAGATAACCAATTTCTAGATTATCAACATTCATATACAATTCTTCCTAAAACAAATCTGGATGAGGACTTGCCTACTGGTCTCCTTTTCTACTTCCCCTTTTCTAACGATGCTTTTCTAATCTCATAAAAGAAAGGTATACCTCTCACCCATCTCTAACATACCTTAGTGTATTGTCCTCACGTATGAAAACCTAGACGGTTTTTCAGAATGGTGACGTTTGTGCTGAGAAAGTGAATGGTCATAATAGTTTTGTTTGTTTGTTCGTTTGTTTGTTTTGAGACAGGGTCTCACTATGCCACCCAGGCTGGAGTGCAGTCTCATCTCACTGCAACCTCCACCTCCTGGGTTCAAGTAATTCTCCCACCTCAGCCTCCCAAGTAGCTGAGACTTCAGGTGCCCACCACCACGCCTGGCTAATTTTTTGTATTTTTGGTAGAGATGGGATTTTGCCGTGTTGCCCGGGTGGTCTCAAACTCCTGAGCTCAAGCAGTCTACCCACCTCAGCCTCCCAAAGTGCTAAGATTATAGAGGTGAGCCACCGTGCCCAGCTGGCCATAATTTTTGAGAGTAAAATTTTTTTTTTGAGTCAGAGTCTCACTGTGTCACCCAGGCTGGAGTGCAGTGGTGCGATCTCAGCTCACTTCAACCTCTGCCTCCCAGGTTCAAGTGATTTTGCCTCAGCCTCCAGAGTAGCTGGGAGTACAGGCACATGAATTAAGCTGGGCATGGTGGCTCATGCCTATAATCCCAGCACTTTGGTAGGCTGAGGCGGGCGGATCACCTGAGGTTGGGAGTTCGAGACCAACCTGAGACCAACATGGAGAAACGCCGTATCTACTAAAAATACAAAATTATCCAGGCGTTGGTGGTGCATGCCCATAATCCCAGCTGCTTGGGAGACTGAGGCAGGAGAACTGCTTGAACCCGGGAGGCAGAGGTTGTGGTGAGCCGAGATTGCACCATTGCACTCCAGCCTGGGCAACAAGAGCAAAACTCCATCTCAAAAAAAAATAAATAATAAGAATTAATTCCCCAGGAGCCATCTCTATTGAAAAAATAAAATTTAAAAATAGGAATTTAATTGATGCCAAACCTGGTCACATTCTACTATGAAGAAATATTTATTTATAGATACATAAACTAGAAAAAAATCTGTCATTAAGAAATGCATTTCCGGACTGGTCACAGTGGCTCATGCCTGTAATTCCAGCACTATGGGAGGCCGAGGTGGGTGGATCACTCGAGGTCAGGAGTTCGAGACCATCCTGGCCAACATGGCAAACCCCTGCCTCTACTAAAAATACAAAAATTAGCTGGGTGCGGTGGTGCACCCTGTAATTGCAGCTACTTGGGAGGCTGAGGCAGGAGGCTTACTTGAACCCAGGAGGCAGAAGTTGCAGGGAGCTGAAATCACACCACTGCACTCCAGCCTGGGTGATACAGCAAGACTCTATCTCACCAAGAAAAAAAATATATATATATACACATACACACACACACACACATACACATATGTGTATATACATTACCAATAAATTTGTTTTAATGTAATAATTATTAAACTTTATACTATCAACCAGATGCTGTGGCTCATGCCTGTAATCCCAGCACTTTGGGAGGCCAAGATAAGAGGATCACTTGAGGCCAGGAGTCTTAAGACCAGTCTAGGCAACATAGCAAGACCCTGTTTCTTTTTTTTTTTTTCAACTTTCAGTTATTTATTAATCAGTGTAATCTCCAGTAGATTACATCAACATGATTTTATGCATTTAGAGGAGAAATATTTCCTGGTTAAGTGGAAAATTGGGCAGATGGCTTCTGGAAGACCTTCATTCTAAAGCAGCTTTATAGTGAAACATTTCATTTAGAAATCTGTACCTTCTTTCTTTAATTTGCTGTAATCCACATTCACTGAGTAGAACTTGTATTGATCGTTGGGACCTAGTTTGTTCCAGGGCTCTGGGTTATTCTTTCTGTCCCAACAAACATCTGGATTGAACAATGCCAGATGCAAGAGAAACAGTGCTGCTCCAGTACCTCCAGTTCCAATAAATACAAAGAGGGGGATCAGCTTCGCATGCTTCTTGGCCTGACCGGTGATCGGGCGGAGCATGTTTGCGGCAGAAGCCTCCGCCAGGAAAGGAGAGAGCCAGCCTAGCCACCAGGCCCTGAACTAAGTAGTATCGCCAAGACCCTGTTCCTTAAAAAAAGGCTGGGTGGCCGGGCGCGGTGGCTCAAGCCTGTAATCCCAGCACTTTGGGAGGCCGAGACGGGCGGATCACGAGGTCAGGAGATCGAGACCATCCTGGCTGACACAGTGAAACCCCTTCTCTACTAAAAAATACAAAAAAACTAGCCGGGCGAGGTGGCGGGCGCCTGTAGTCCCAGCTACTCGGGAGGCTGAGGCAGGAGAATGGCGTGAACCCGGGAGGCGGAGCTTGCAGTGAGCCAAGATCACACCACTGCACTCCAGCCTGGGCGGCAGATCAAGACTCTGTCTCAAAAAAAAAAAAAAAAAAAAAAAAGGCTGGGTGTGATGGCTTACGCCTATAATCCCAACACTTTGGGAGGCCAAGGTGGGTGGATCGCCTGAGGTCAAGAGTTCAATACCAGCCTGGCCAACATAGTGAAACCCCATCTCTACTAAAAGTACAAAAATTAGCCAGGCATGGTGGCGGGCACCTGTAATCCCAGCTACTCAGGAGTCTGAGACAGGAGAATTGCTTGAACCTGGGAGGTGGAGGAGGTTGAAGTGAGCCGAGATCACGCAACAGCACTCCCACCTGGGCGACAGAACGAGACTCTGCCTCAAAAAAAAAAAAAAGTATCAACTGTTAAACATGTTCACATGTTCTTATGTGAATAATAGGTATTAAATTATTGTAGAACTTTTTATAATATTTATATAACATGCCCTTTGCAAATACTGAAACTTAGAATTGCTAGTACAAATTTTCCAGAAATTATTTTATTAGGAATGTAAGCAAAAAAAATGTTTGAAAACCCCTGTCCTAAAGAATGAAATACGGGTTATGAAAATTTTCATTCTAGTTTAGGCACACACCTATAATCCCAGCACGTTGGGAAGCTAAGGTGGGAGGATCACTTGAGGACAGGAGTTTGAGACCAGCCTGGGCAACATAGCAAGACCCACCTCTACAAAAAATAAATAAATAAAATTTTATTTTGACATTTATGTTTTTCTAATTGTATCTCACAAGTATTTTGGTCTAAAACGTATATAATTACATAAATCTGGCTTTGTTAAACAAAAGACTGCTGGCCGGGCACCGTGGCTGACACCTGCAATCCCAGCACTTTGGGAGGCCGAGGCAGGTGAATCACAAGATCAGGAGCTCGAGACCATCCTGGCTAACACGGTGAAACCCCATCTCTACTAAAAATACAAAAAAATTAGCTGGGCATGGTGGCAGGCTCCTGTGGTCCCAGCTACTCAGGAGGCTGAGGCAGGAGAATGGCGTGAACCCGGGAGGTGGAGCTTGCAGTGAGCCAAGATCACGCCACTGCACTCCAGCCTGGGCAACAGAGGGAGATTCCATTCTCAAAAAAAAAAAAAAAGATTGCTGAGTTTTGATTCAGTTATAATTTAGTAAGTATACTTCACCCTCTTATTTTACTCCCAAAATGACAATTCAGTAAGTAATTCCATTGTGTAAAAAACTTTACATAAATACATGTTTATGTTTGGAGACTCAGGAAATAAGGATGGAAGCATTATCTAGGAAATATAGAGAAGGCCAGAAGATAAAAACATTGGCCATGTGTGGTGGCTCACACTTGTAATCCCAACACTTTGGGGGGCTGAGGTGAGCAGATTGCTTGAGCTTAGGAGTTCAAGACCAGCCTGGGCAACATGGTAAAACCTCGTCTCTACAAAAAACACAAAATTTAGTTAGGCTTGGTGGTGCATGCTTGTATGCCCAGCTACTCCGGAGGTTGACGTGAGAGGATTGCTTGAGCCTGGGAGGCAGAGGTTGCAATAAGCCAAGATCGTGCCACTGCACTCCAGCCTGGGTAACAGTGAGACCCTGTCTCAAAAAGAAAAAAAAAAAAAAGTTAAATTTTCAGGACAGTGGTGATAGAATTAATTCTGTTTTTTCTTGTTGTTGTTGTTGTTGTTTTTATTTTGAGACAGAGTCTTGCTCTGTCACCCAAGCTGGAGTGCAATGGTGCGATCTTGGCTCACTGCAACCTCCGCCTCCCAGGTTCAAGAGATTCTCCTTCCTCAGTCTCCTGGGTAGCTGGGAGTACAGGCGTGCACCACCAAGCCTGGCTAATTTTTGTATTTTTTTAGTAGAAACAGAGTTTCACCATGTTGGCCAGGCTGGTCTCAAACTCCTGACGTCAAATGATCTGCCCGCCTCATCCTCCCAGAGTGCTGGGATTATAGGTGTGAGCCACTGCACCTGGCCTAATTCTGTAATTTAAAAACCTGATTTAGTATGCATGTTGTCTGACAGAATAGTAGCAGCAAGCCATTTGTCCCTTTCGTTCAGATTTACCAGACTTTATTCTTCATAAATAATGTGAGTGAACATAGTTTTGAAGTATTAAATTTCTGGTCTTTTTTTTTTTTTTTTTTTTTTTTTTTGAGACGGAGTCTTGCTGTGTCGCCCAGGCTGGAGTGCAGTGGCGCGATCTCGGCTCACTGCAAGCTCCGCCTCCCGGGTTCACGCCATTCTCCCGCCTCAGCCTCCTAGTAGCTGGGACTACAGGCGCCCGTGACCACGCCCGGCTAGTTTTTTGTATTTTTAGTAGAGGTGGGGTTTCACCATGTTAGCCAGAATGGTCTCGATCTCCTGAGCTTGTGATCCACCCACCTCGGCCTCCCAAAGTGCTGGGATTACAGGTTGAGCCACCGCACCTGGCCAAATTTCTGGTCTTTAAAGAGTAAATCGGCCGGGCGCAGTGGCTCACGCATGTAATCCCAGCACTTTGGGAGGCCGAGGCGGGCGGATCACAAGGTCAGGAAATCGAGACCATCCTAACACAGTGAAACCCTGTCTCTACTAAAAATACAAAAAATTAGCCGGGTGTGGTGGCGGGCGCCTGTAGTCCCAGCTACTCAGGAGACTGAGGCAGGAGAATGGTGTGAACGCTGGTGGCAGAGCTTGCAGTGAGCCGAGATTGCGCCACTGCACTCCAGCCTGGGCGACAGTGAGACTCCATCTCAAAAAAAAAAAAGTAAATAACTCGGCCAGACAGGGTGGCTCACACCTGTAATCCCAGGACTTTGGGAGGCCAAGGTGGGCGGATCGTAAGGTCAGGAGTTTGAGACTAGCCTGGCCAGTATGGTGAAACTCCATCTCTACTAAAAATATAAAAATTAGCCGGGCTTGGTGGCATACACCTGCAGTCCCAGCTACTCAGGAGGCTGAGGCAGAAGAATTGCTTGAACCCGGTGGAGGTTGCAGTGAGTTAACATCGTGCCACTGCACCAGCCTGGACAACAGAACAAGACTTCATCTCAAAAAAAAAAAAAAAAAATAGTAAATAACTCAACAGTTGGGGGACATACAGAAAAAGAAATATTTTAAATTAAAGGGCTGATTTTGAAAAATTATGAAATAGCTATTTATATGATTCTGAGAACTCAAACTACAAATTACGGCTATTGTGCTATTTGCTTTGTTCTGTTGTTCAGTAAGTAGTGATATAGCTATGTCAGCCTCAGTTTCAGACTAAAAAAAAGTAATCATCTTAACTACTAACCTACCCGACTTTTATACAGGTGCTAAGATATGTTATCTTGCTTAAATGCTGGTTAAGTTGACTGCATGTACCATATACATCCTACAATAGCAGACTTTCCACTTGCTTATAATAAGAAATACTGTACTCTAGATGTGATAAAAAGACAGAATGTTTCTCCAGAGTAAAATGGTTTGGGGGATAGCAGAAGGGCTTGTCTGAGCTGTGTATAATCACTCTATTAACAGGAGCTTTTTTCCCCCTCATGTTTATCAGCATTGGAGAAACCAATGTGGAAAGAAAGGCCAAGAAAAAAAGGTATGTGTGGTTTTAGTAGTGTTTTATAGATAACATGTAATACTAACTGGAGGGATGGGAAAGGTGATTTTAAAATAATAGCTATGCTGGACGCGGTGGCTCATGCCTGTAATCCCAGCACTTTGGGAGGCTGAGGTGGGTGGATCACCTGAGGTCAGGAGTTCGAGACCAGCCTGTCCAACATGGTGAAACCCTGTCTTTACTGAAAATACAAAATTAGCTGGGTGTCATGGCACATGCCTGTAATCCCAGCTACTCAGGAGGCTGAGGCAGGAGAATTGCTTGAACCCAGGAGGCGGAGGTTGCAGTGGGCCAAGATCATGCCATTGCACTCCAGCCTGGGCGACAGAGCAAATTTTGTCTCCAAAAAAATAGCTATAAGATTTGGATCTGAAGTCTCTTATTGCAATTTATAATTAAATAATCATCCTATTTTCCGATAAGTTCCTTTTTTTAACCTGTCTGGAAATGCATTGCTTCTGTTTCTCCTTTTACTCCAACTTTCTAGAGTCCTTATACCTGGAAACAATAAATAATTGTCGTCCCTTGGCTTAGAATAGGAAGTGTTAATAGACTGATAGGAAATTATTGGCCCGCCATATCTAGTCCAAAGTAGTTAAAATAAAGATGACGAAACAGTCACCAGCTATGCTACGTGAGGTTTAAATAGACCCAATTGTTATACTGCAGCTTTATTCTAACATTATTCCCTCTGAAACATAATATAGTAGATATGCTTATCTCGAATTCCATCCAAGAGAGTTAAGTTGCTGAAGTAACAATGCCTTGTAGAGAGAGGAGCTGTGGTTTACAGCAGTTAGGCAATCTCCAAAACATCAAACCTAAGGATAACATGCTAGCAAAGCTTCAGAATATAGGCATATTTATAAACGGAATCATATGAAATTGCTTTTGGCCGGGCATGGTGGCTCATGCCTGTAATCCTAGCACTTTGGGAGGCTGAGGCGGGCGGATCATGAGGTCAGGAGTTCGAGACCAGCCTGGCCAACATGATGAACATGGTGAAACCCCATCTCTGCTAAAAATACAAAACTCAGCTGGGCGTGGGTGTGCACGCCTGTAATCCTGGCTACTCGGGAGGCTCTGAGGCACGAGAATTTCTTGAACCCGGGAGGCGGAGGTTGCAGTGAGCTGAGATTATGCCACTGCACTCCAGCCTGGGTGACACAGCAAGACTCCGTCCTGAAAAGAAAAAAAAAATGAAATTACTTTTAACATTCTATTACATGTCACCTTCCCATGTATATAACTGTGTATTGTCTGATAGGTCTAAGAGTGTAACCAGTTCCAGTAGCAGTAGCAGTGACAGTTCTGCCAGTGATTCTTCATCAGAGAGTGAAGAAACATCTACCTCTTCCTCCTCAGAGGACAGTGACACTGATGAAAGCTCCTCTAGTTCCTCATCCTCAGCCTCCTCCACAACCTCTTCCTCCTCCTCTGATTCAGACTCAGACTCCAGTTCTTCCAGTAGCAGCAGCACCAGCACAGATAGCAGCTCTGACGATGAACCACCAAAGAAGAAGAAAAAGAAATAGAGTTGCTCCATCCATATTGGACCGATGGACTGAAAACATTAATGTGATTCTTGAAAGGGAATTTAGAATATGTTAAGGCCAAGTAGGTTAACTGGTGAACATTTCTAGAATTCAAAAGTTTCTCAATGTTTTACATTGTAAGAGCATAAAGAGTATTAATAATGGCTTATAGAGAGAGACTTTTTTATTTGAAGGGTGAATCTTGTTTTTCTTTTTTATCTTTAAAATATATCTCTAGAACTTAAAGCTGAAATCTGCAAATCTGTTTGTGTGATGAAACTATCTTTTCTCTCTGTGAAATAAATGCCATACTTTGTTATATATGTTGGTGGTATGTATCAGACATATTTTCAGGATGGTACATCAGGACATCTGGCAGTGAATTTCTAATGCTTTTGGCTGTGTGTTATGTAAGATATAATATGTTGTTACTGTAAGCTTAGTTTTCCTACCGTTAATAAATGTGCTCTATTTTTACATTTATGTTCAGAAAGTTATCTGACTTTTTGTCCTAAGTGGTATGTTCAAGGAGTCTATTAATATATTTATAGTTTTTGAATGCTATAAGTTTCAAATTACTGTGTTATATCATTCATTTTCTTCTGGTTCCTTAAGTTTTTCAAGTTATCCTTTTCTGAGGAAAATTATTCTAGAGGAACCTAAAAAGGGACAAAACATTTGAAACTACTTAGGAGTCTAATATTGGTGCCTTCTGACAAAAGTCAGTGTATCAGAAAAGAAAGCAGCCATGTAAGAGGCTAACTCAAGTAGAAGTGCTAGAAATATCTTTGTGTATTAACATGCAATAAAAGGTACCATTCAAAGCAGGGGGAAAGGTAGGAAGAAGACGTAATTTTTACTGAAAATTAGGGCAGTGTTGGTCACCTTTTATTAAAAGCTTTTTTTAAGCTTTCATAAAAGATTGCCTTTGCTATTTTTGAAAACACGTTATGACAGTTTGTATGGTAACTGGTCATATATATGACAGTCTACTGCATATATATGAATGACTAGGATTAATCTGGTGTGTTTACATAGGATATACATAGTTGAAATCTAGCATGAAAGGTCAAAAAGGAAATACTGCACAATATTTCTTAAAAGTAAAATGCTGTTATTGTTATGAGTCTTTGGTTTAACATCACAGTATTCTGTGATGTCTTTTTAACTTTTTGGAAAGAGGTATCATTTGTAGAAAAAATTTGATTTGGGTTAAATATAGGTTTTTAAAACTATAAATGTTGTCTTTTTTATATTTTTATGAAAAAGCAGTAGAAAATTACTTTTGAAGAAAACAGGCTATTTAAATATTAAAATATATGTATGTTGTGAGTTTAAGGAGCTTATAATTGTCAGTTTTACAAAACCATCTGTGTTCAATGGTTGTAAATAAATTCTCAAAACATCATTTCAAAGGCTGCCTACAGAATATTATCACTTGACAGATAGAGTTAATAAATTACCAATCAGGTACATTTTATAATGTTTGTCTCTGTAAAGGTAATATTAGCAGTTAAAGAACACGGATGAGAAAAGAATGTGTTACATAGGTTGCATCACTTGCAGTTAAATAAAACTCACAATTTGTGCTCACAAGCTTAAAATTCTGTTATCTCTTTACTGTTTTATTTAATGCCAGTTCTTATTCCATTTGAGGTGTAAAGACATTTGAACAAATTCCAATTTTAGAGTTTTACTATTATGGCTGTTAAAAGTATGACTGGAGAAGTAGAGAGAGCAGGAACTCAGTTCTTCTAGTCAAGCATTTCACTCAAAAACACAGAATCAGGCTTGTCACAGTGGCTCACGCCTCTAATCCCAACATTTTGGGAAGCCAAGACGGGAGAATCACTTGAGTCCAGGAGTGTGAGACCAGCCTAGGCAACATAGTAAGACTGCGTCTCTACAAAACAATTTAAAAATTAGCTGGGCATTGTAATGTGCCCCTATAGTCCCAGCTACTCAGGAGGCTGTGGCAAGAGAATAGTTTGAGCCCAGGAGGTTGAGGCTGCAGTGAGCCATGAGTGTGCCACTGCACTCCAGCCTGGGTGACAGAGTGAGAAAAAACAAAAAACAGAATCAATGGCAAAGTGGAGACTAACTTTTAAAGAGTTTTATTTTTAGTCCTGCCTGAAGGCAGGACTCTGGAAGTTGAGTCTCTGGCAAATGTAGTGAGTATGTTACTTAACCACATCCATATCAAAAGGAGTCATTAGATCATAGGTTTTCATTCCACACACATACTGTGTTATTAATAGACTATACAATATAGCAATTTTGCCCTAGAATGAAAATACAGCATTAGCCATAAGTTAACACTGGAAGTGAAAAAAGTGCAGAGAGTCTGTTTCATATTCTTAGCCATATTTATTCTTTTTAAATTTTGAACTGTAGATTTATAGAAAAGTTGCAAAAATAGTATAATTTCCTTATAAACCTCATCTAGCTTCCCATAGTGTTAACATCTTACATAACCATGTCACAGTTGCCAGAACCAAGAAATTTAACATCTAGTAAAACACTATCTTTTAAAGACATCCTATTATAGCATAGTAAAATACTATTAAACTGAAAACTTTATTCATATTTTGCTCATTTTCCCACTAATATCCTTTTTATATTCCAGAATACTACCCAGAAAATACATTTAGATACTTGTACTTTTACTACAGTCTCAATATTTCAGTGTTACCTTGTCTTTCATGCCCTTGTCACTTTTAAAGAATTATTTTGTCTAATACCCCTCAATCTGGGTTTGTTTGGCCGGGCACAGTGATTCACACCTGGAATCCCAGCACTTTGGGAGGCCGAGGCAGCTGGATCATTTGAGGTCAGTAGTTCAAGACCAGTCTCACCGACATGGCAAAACCCCGTCTCTACTAAAAATACAAAAAAATTAGCCAGGTGTGGTGGCACACACCTGTAGTCCCAGCTATTCAGGAGGCTGAGGCAGGAGAATGGCATGAACCTGGGAGGTGGAGGTTGCAGTGAGCCGAGATCGTGCTGTTGCATTCCTGCATGGGTGACAGTGAGACTCTAAAAAAAAAATTTGGATTTGTCCGATGTTTTCTTGTGATTGAACTGAGGTTATGCTTTTTGGAAGAATATCACAGAAATGGAATGTCCTCAGTCAATGATATCATGAGATTAATAATGTTCATGTGTCTTATTTATTACTGGCAATGTTGACCTTGATCACTTGATTAAAGTGGTTCCAGGCTGCGTGCGGTGGCTAACGGCTGTTATCCCAGCACTTTGGGAGGCCAAAGCAGGCGGATTGCTTGAGCTCAGGAGTTCAAGACTAGGCAACATGGTGAAACCGCATCTCTACAAAAAACACAAAAATTAGCCAGGCATAGCTGGGCATGGTGGCTCATGCCTGTAATCCCAGCACTTTGGGAGCCAAGGCGGGCAGATCATGAGGTCAGGAGTTTGAGACTAGCCTGACTAACATGGTGAAACCCCGTCTCTACTGAAAATACAAAATTAGGCAGGCATGGTGTTGCATGCCTATAATCCCACCTACTCAGGAGGCTGAGGCAGGAGAATCACTTGAACCTGGGAGGCGGAGGTTGCAGTGAGCTGAGATCACACCACTGCACTCCAGCCTGGGCGACAGAGTGAGACTTCATCCCCCCGCAAAAAAAATTAGCCAGGTGTGGTGGTGTGCATCTGTAGTTCCAGCTACGGGGAAAGAATAGGTGGAGGGATGGCTTGAGCCCAGGAGGCCCGGGCTACAGTAAGCCAAGATTGTGCCACTGCATACTCCAGACTGAGCAAAAATAAAAAAACCTCGCCTCAAAAAAAAAAAAAAAGCCAGGCATGGTGGCATGGCATACACTGGAAGTTCCAGCTACTCAGAAGGCAGAGGGTGGGAGGATCACTTGAGCCCAGGAGGTCCAGGCTGCAGTGAGCTGAGATTAGGCCACTGAACTCTGGTCTGGGTGACAGAGTGAGACCCTAACTAAAAAAAGGTTATAATCAGATTTTTCCACTGTATATTACTACCTTTTCCTTGTTTGTTGACAGATACTTTAGGGAAGATATTTTGAGTATATGCAAAACTCACTAGTTTTAGTGGATCAGTGGACCTTGTCTACAACAATTATTACTATACTATCTTCTTTTCCAAATGATGGTTTTCTTTTTTTTGAAGAGTCTTTCTCTGTCACCCAGGCTGGAGTGCAGTGGCACAATCTCAGCTCATTGCAACCTCTGCCTCCCAGGTTCAAGTGATTCTCTTGCCTCAGCCTCCCATGTAGCTGGGATTACAGGCACCCGCCACCACGCCTGACTAATTTTTGTGTTTTTAGTAGAGACAGGGTTTCGTCCTGTGGGCCAGGCTGGTCTCAAACTCCTGACTTCAGGTGATCCGCCTGCCTCAGCCTCCCAAAGTTCTGGGATTACAGGTGTGAGCCACTGAGCCTGACCCCAAATAATGGTTTTCATGTTTTGTTTTTTGTTTTTTGAGCTGGAGTTACGCTCTTGTTGCCCTGTTTGGAGTGCAATGGCACGATCTCTGCTCACTGCAACCTCTGCCTCCCAGGTTCAAGTGATTCTCTTGCCTCAGCCTCCCGAGTAGCTGGGATTATAGGCATGTGCCACCACGTCCAGCTAATTTTTGTCTCTACTAAAAATACAAAAATTAGCTGGGCATGGTGGAGCATGTCTGTAATCCCAGCTACTCGGGAGGCTGAAGTAGGAGAATATCCATTTTCTGACATCAGGTTGTGCCTTTGACAGAAGTTAAAAAAAAGAAAAGAAAATACTGGAAACCAGACCTTGAATTATGGTGCCTTAATTGAAACAAGTTGACCCAAAACACGATTTCAAATTGTACTTTTGTATGCTTCCCTGTAGGTTTTTACACCCTGGGAAAAATTGTGCCATAAAGAGATTTAGAGGTGTGTTTGTGCCAAAGAGGGAGAACGGCTTTATCAAAGGAGAAGAGAGAAAGGAAAACCTATATGATACCTGGGCTACAGATTCCTTCTCAGTTCAACTTTAGGAGTGGGTACCCATGGAAATTGAAGACCTGGATGTTGCCAATGTTCTTGAAAGTTTTTTGTGTACCCCCAAGGGCATTTGTGTCTGCTATTCAAGCTAATCAGTAATAACCACAAACGTTAACAGAACTCTTCTTTGGAAAGTACTATACAAAGACATATAAATAACACTTCAACAGTGGTTTCCTTGGAATTCGCCATCTAGTTGGGGAGACCAGACAAACGAAATACAAAGAACATGGCCGGGCGCGGTGGCTCACGCCTGTAATCCCAGCACTTTGGGAGGTTGAGGCGGGCAGATCACGAGGTCAGGAAATCAAGACCATCCTGGCTAACACAGTGAAACCCTATTTCTACTAAAAATACAAAAAAATTAGCCAGGCTTGGTGGCACATGCCTGTAGTCCCAGCTACTCGGGAGGCTGAAGCAGGAGAATCTCTTGTACCCGGGAGGCGGAGCTTGCAGTGAGCCGAGATTGCACCACTGCACTCCAGCCTGGGTGACAGAGCGAGACTCTGTTTCAAATAAAAAAATAAAAAAACAGCAGGGTGCAGTGGCTCACGCCTGTAATCCCAGCACTTTGGGAGGCCGAGGCAGGTGGATCACCTGAGGTCAGGAGTTCGAGATCAGCCTCAACATGGAGAAACCCTGTCTCTACGAAAAATACAAAATTAGCCAGATGTGGTGGTGCATGCCTGTAATCCCAGCTACTCGGGCGGTTGAGGCAGGAGAATCACTTGAACCCAGAGGCGGAGGTTGCTGTGAGCCAAGATTGCGCCATTGCACTCCAGCCTGGGCAACAAGAGCGAAACTCCGTCTCAAAACAACAACAACAAAAAAAACAAACAATAGTGGCCGGGCACAGTGGCTCATGCCTGTAATACCAGTGCTCGGGGAGGCTGAGGCGGGAGGATCACCAGGTCAAGAAATGGAGACCATCCCAGCCAACATGGTGAAACCCCATCTCTACTAAAAATACAAAAATTAGCTGGGCGTGGTGGCACGTGCCTGTAGTCCCAGCTACTCTGGAGGTTGAGGCAGGAGAATCACTTGAACCTGGGAGGCGGAGGTAGCAGTGAGTGGAGATAGTGCCACCACACTCCAACCTAGCAACAGAGCAAGACCCTGTCTCAAAAAAAAAAAAAAAAAAAAGAACACGAAAAAGAGAACTTTCAATTAAACATGGTAAATTGAACCCAATTTTCACTATTATTTCCTCTTAAAATTTGACTAAAATAGCAGAAAATAGACAAAAGAGCATAAAGAAAAAAAAGAGGAGATGTACTAGTCAGTGTTCTCCAGAGAGGCAGAACCAATAGGAGACTATATATATATACACATATCACATATAAACATATAGATATATATGAGGATATTTATTGTGGGAATTGGCTCTTGCAGTTATGGAAGCTGAGAAGTCCCACAATCTGCTGTCTGCAAGCTTGAGGACAAGAAAGCCAGTGATGTAACTTAATCTGAGTCCAAAAAGACCTGGGAAGCAGAGAGGCTGCTGATGTTAAGTCCCAAAGTCCAAAGACCCAAGAACCAGAAGCTCCAAAGTCCAAGGAAAGGAGAAGATGGATGTTTCAGCTCAAAGAGAGAGAGGCCGGGTGCAGTGGCTCACGCCTGTTATCTCAGCACTTTGGGAGGCCAAGGTGGGCGGATAACCTGAGGTCAGGAGTTTGAGACCAGCCTGGCCAATATGGTTAAACCCCATCTCTACTAAAAACACAAAAATTAGCCAGGTATGATGGTGGGGTACCTGTAATTCCAGCTCCTCGGGAGGCTGAGGCAGGAGAATTGCTTGAACCTGGGAGGTGGAGGTTACAGTGAGCCAAGGTCACACCATTGCACTCCAGCCTGGGCAACAGAGTGAGACTCTGTCTCAAAAAAAAAAAAAAAAAAAGAGAGAGAATTCTCTCTTCTTCTGCCTTTTCTATTTCTATATAGGCTCTCAATGGATTGGATAATGCCTAGGGGAATGGGTCTTCTTTAGTAAGTTTACTGATTCAAATGCTAATCTTTTCCCAAAACACCCAGAAATAGTGTTTTACCAGCTATCTGGGCATCCCTTAGCCCAGTAAAATTGACACATCAAATTCATCACCATAGGAGATGAAACAGATGAGAAATGACAACTATACTGGAACCTGAAAAGTGGATGTTGATTTGAATAACCAAAGAAAGCCAAAGCCTAAGCCCACAGTGAGTAAAAGACAACAGGAAGCCAGCTGCAGACTCTGAAAAGCTTCCAAACTTGATGGCACCATAGACTTCTGCCAGCCAAGGCACAAGGAGGGCTTGAAAGCAGACTGGTAGAAAGTTTATATAAGGAGATGCACCCCTATGCACTCCTCTCCTGTTCGTGCTGTCTTAGTGGGTTTATTTTTTTATCATGAAATTTTGCAAGTGAACAGTAGTGAACATCTATGTTCATTTTTTTTCTTTGCATGTGTGTGGTTTTTTTTTTTTTTTTTTTTTTTGAGATAGGGTCTCATTCTGTTCCCCAGGCTGGAGTGTAGTGGTATGATCACAGCTCACTGCGGCCTTGACCTCCCAGGCTCAAGCAATCCTCCCACTTCAGCCTCCCTAGTAGCTGGGACTACAGGTGTGTGCCACCAAGCCTGGCTAGTTTTTGTATTTTTTGTAGAAATGAGGTCTCATCATGTTGCCCAGGCTAGTCTCGAACTCCTGGGCTTAAGCCATCCTTCCACCTCAGCCTCCCGAAGTGGTGAGATTACAGATGTGAGACACTGCGCCCAGCAGGAACATCTATGTTCAGTCTGCCATGATTAATGAGTACTCCATTAATTAATTAATTAAATTTTTATTTATTTATTTATTTATTTATTTTATTTTATTTTATTTTTTTTGAGACGGAGTCTCGCTCTGCTGCCCAGGCTGGAGTGCAGTGGCCGGATCTCAGCTCACTGCAGGCTCCGCCTCCCGGGTTCACGCAATTCTCCTGCCTCAGCCTCCCCAGTAGCTGGGACTACAGGCGCCCGCCACCTCGCCCGGCTAGTTTTTTTTGTATTTTTTAGTAGAGACGGGGTTTCACCGTGTCAGCCAGGATGGTCTCGATCTCCTGACCTCGTGATCCGCCCGCCTCGGCCTCCCAAAGTGCTGGGATTACAGGCTTGAGCCACCGCGCCCGGCCAATTTTTATTTTTTTTTGACAGGGTCTCACTCTGTCCCCCAGACTGGAGTACAGTGTTGCAGTCTCGGCTCACTGCAACCTCCGCCTCCCAGGCTCAAGTGATTCTCCTGCCTCAGCCTCCCGCATAACTGAGATTACAGGCACACGCCACTACTGTCTGGCTAATTTTTGTATTTTTAGTAGAGATGGGGTTTCACCATGTTGGCCAGGCTGGTCTTAAACTCTTGACCTCAAGTGATCCACCCACCTTAGCCTCCCAAAGTGTTGGGATTACAGGCGTGAGCCACTGCATCCTGCCCATGACTAATTTAAAATTAAATAAGAAAGAATACAAGTTGCCATATGCTAAGAACCACTTGGAATAAAGACAATGAGTAATGTGCCTCATTTATAAATCTCCAGCTCCAGATATTTCTCTAACAAAAATTGTGGACAAAATCAAGAATGAAAAACCATAGAACTGCTGGGTAACTTTTTAGTATTTGGACACTGTGCTGTCTACCTGATAAACTGATTCCCTTCCTTAAGAAGTCCCGAGGGAGGCTGGTCCAAGTGCTGTGGTGTTTACAACTAACTGATCACAACCAGTTACAATTTTATTTGTTCCTTATCCACTCCCATTGTTTCACTTGGCTAGCCTAAAACTAAACTAAAATTAAATAAATAAATAAATAAATAAATAGGCCGGGTGCGGTGGGTCACACCTGTAATTCCAGCACTTTGGGAGGCCGAGGCAGGTTGATCACAAGGTCAAGAGACTGAGACTATCCCGGCCAACATGGTGAAAATCCACCTGTACTAAAATACAAAAATTAGCTGGGCGTGGGGGTGTGCGCTGTAGTCCCAGGTACTCGGGAGGCTGAGGCAGGAGAATAGCTTGAACCCGGGAAGCAGAGGTTGCAGTGAGCTGAGATAGCAACACTGCACTCCAGCCTGGGCAACAGAGTGGGACTCTGTCTCAAAACAAACAAACAAACAAACAAAAAACACAAATAACAAACAAACAAACAGGCCAGGCATGGTGGCTCACTCCTATTATCCTAGCACTTTGGGAGGCTGAGGCAGGCAGGTCACTTGAGGTCAGGAGTTTGAGACCAGCCTGGCCAGAATGGTGAAAACCCGTCTCTACTAAAAATACAAAATTAGCTAGGCGTGTTGGCACACACCTGTAATCCCAGGTACTCGGGAGGCTGAGGCAGGAGAATCACTTGAACCTGGGAGGCAGAGGTGGTGGTGAGCTGAGATTGTGCCACTGCACTCCAGCCTGGGTGACAGAGCGAGACTCCATCTCAAAATAAAAAGAAAAAACAATAAACAAATAAATTTATACACCTAAAGGGAATAAACTTCAAACAGTGAGCAATGTATATGTAGGGTATACATATAGATATGAACTGGAAATAAAATTGAGTCAATATTTTAAAAATTAGACTTTAGTGTTCATTAGCATTTTTTCCCTGTATAAATTGCTTAAAATTATGGTTTGGATTGTGATAACCAGCTTTAAGATGGTTCCCAATGATAATCATTTCCAGTTACCTATGAACTTATATAGTCCCTTTCTACATGGGATCAGAACTAACCTATGTGACCGATAGAATAGTACAAGAATGGCAGTGTGTGACTTCAGAGGTGAGGTCATAAGAGGCATTACAGCTTCTGCTTTGTCTCTTGAAACACTCACGACTTGTTCTATTGCCCAGGCTGGAGTGCAGTGGCATGATCATGGCTCACTGCAGCTTCAATCTCCCTAAGCCCAGGAGATCTTTTACCCTAACCTCTTATGTAGCTGGGATCATAGGCGCACACCACCATGCCCGACTAATTTTTTTTTTTCTTTTTTGAGACAGAGTTTTGCTCTTGTTGCCCAGGCTGGAGTATAATGGCACGATCTTGGCTCGTTGCAACCTCTGCCTCCTGGGTTCAAACACTTCTCCTTCCTCAGCCTCCCACGTAGCTGGGATTACAGACATGTGCCACCATGCGTGGCTAATTTTGTATTTTTAGTAGAGATGGGGTTTAACCATGTTGGTCAGGCTGGTCTTGAACTCCTGATCTCAGGTGATCCGCCCACCTCGGCCTCCAAAGTGCTGGGATTACAGGTGTGAACCACCGTGCCTGGCCTAATTTTTTTTTTTTTTAAGAGCAATAGTGTCTTGCTATATTGCTCAGGCTGCTTGGGAACTCTTGGGCTCAAGGGATCCTTCTGCACTGGCCTCCCAAAGTGCTGTGATTACAGGTGTTCGCCAACATGCCTGGCCCACCAGAATAAATCTTAGAATATTCTGATCACCATGAAAAGAAAACCTAGCCAGGCGTGGTGGCTCACGCCTGTAATTGCAGCACTTTAGGAGGCCAAGGCGGGCAGATCACCTGACCAACATGGAGAAACCCTGTCTCTACTAAAAAATACAAAAATTAGCCGGGCATGGTGGTGGATGCCTGTAATCCCAGCTACTCAGGAGGCTGAGGCAGGAGAATCGCTTGAACCCGGGAGGCGGAGGGTGCAGTGAGCTGAGATTGCACCACTGCACTCTAGCCTGGGCAACAAGAGCAAAACTCTGTTTCAAAACAAAAACAACAATAAAAAAAAAAACCCTGTACCCATTAGCAGTCACTACCCATTTCCAGTGTCCACCCCCCAACCACCCAGCCATAGGCAACCACTAATCTACTTTCTGTCTCTATAGATTTGCCTATTGTGGACATTTCATACAAATGGAATCATAAAATGTATTTTCCTTTGTGACTGGCTTTTTTTCACTCAGCATAATGTTTTCAAGGTTTGTTCATATTGCAGCATATATCAGTAATTCATTTCTTTTTATTACCAAATAATATTTCATATGTACATACCAATTTCATTTATGGATTCATCAGTTGAAGGACATTTGGGTTGTTTTCTATGTTTTGGTTATTATGAATAATGCCATAGTTAACATTCGTGTACAGGTTTTTGTGTGAATATATGTTTTGAATTTTCTTAGGTGTATACCCAGGAGTGGAATTTCTGGATCAAGTGTTTTGAGGAACTGACTGTTTTCCAAAGCAGCTATACCATTTTACACTGTAAACCCACTAGCAATCTATAAGTGTTCCAATTTCTTCACATCTTCACAACTACTATAGTTTGGATGCTTGTATCTCCAAGCCTCATATTGAAATTTGATCCCCAGTGTTGGAGGTAGGGCCTACTGGAAGGTGTTTGGGTCATAGGGGTGAATCTCTCATGAATAAGTTAATTACCTCCCTGGTCAGGGAGTGAGTGAGTTCTTACTCTATTAGTTTACACAAGAGCTAGTTTCTAAAAGAGCCTGGCACCTCCCCTGCTCCCTTGCTTCCTCTCTTAACATGTGATCTCTGCACACATTGGTTCCCCTTTGCCTTCTGTCATGAATGGAAACAGTCTTTGGACCCCACCAAAAGCCTAAGAGATGCCAGCTCACAGTTTTACAGGCTCCTGTGCAGCCTGTAAAACTGTGAGCAAAATAAACCTCTTTTCTTTATAAATTGCCTAGCCTCAGGTATTCCTTTATAGCAATATAAACAGACTAAGACACCAGCACTATAATCAAAATCAAGTATCTATCATTTTGATTATACATCTTAGGGGGTATGAAGTGATACCTCACTGTTTTGATATGTGTTTCTCTGATGGTAAATAACACTGAGTATCTTCTTATGTGCTTAGTGGTCATTCGTATTTGTATATCTTCTTTGGAAAGATGCCTATTGAGGGCCAGGCACGATGGCTCACCCCTATAATCCTAGCAGTTTAGCAGGCCAAGGTGAGAGTATCACTTGAAGTCAGGAGTTTGAGATCAGCCTGGCCAATGTGGTGAAAAGTCATCTCTACTAAAAATATAAAAATTATCCAGTCGTGGTGGTGCACGCCTGTAATCACAGCCACTCAGGAGGCTGAGGCACAAGAATCACTTGAACCCAGGAGGTGGAGGCTGCAGTGAGCCAAGATCATGCCACTGCACCCCACCCTGGGTAACAGAGTGAGAAGACTCTGTCTCAAAAAAAAAAAAAAAAAAAGCAAGGAAGAAAGAAAAGATGTCTATTGAGATCCTCTGACCATTTTTTATTTATTTTCATTTTTATTTTTTGAGATGGAGTCCTGCTCTGTCGCCCAGGCTGGAGTACAGTGGCATGATCTCAGCTCACTACAACCTACACCTCCTGGGTTCAAGCGATTTCCTGCCTCAGCCTCCCAAGTAGCTGGGATTACAGGTGTGCACCACCATACCTAACTAATTTGTGTATTTTTAGTAGTGACGGGGTTTCGCCATGTTGGCCAGGCTGGTCTCAAACTCCTGACCTCAGGTGATCCACCCACCTTGGCCTCCCAAAGTGCTGGTGGCCCTTGGCCCTTTGATCTTTTTTTTTTTTTTTTTTGAGACGGAGACTTGCTCTGTCACCCAGGCTGGAGTACAATGGCACAGTCTTGGCTCACTGCAACCTCCACTGCCTGGGTTCAAGTGATTTTCCTACCTCAGCCTCCTGAGTAGCTGGGACTACAGGTGTAACACCACACCTGGCTAATTTTTGTGTTTTTAGTAGAGAGGGGTTTCATTATGTTGACCAGGCTGGTCTCAAACTCCTGACCTCATGATCTGCTGGCCTCGGCTTCCCAAAGAGCTGGGATTACAGGCGTGAGCCACCGTGCCTGGTCCCTTTGACCATTTTTTAAAAACTGGATTGTTGGAGGCCAGGCGCAGTGGCTCATGCCTGTAATCCCAGCACTTTGGGAGGTCAAGGTGGGTGGATCATGAGGTCAGGAGATCGAGACCATCCTGGTTAACATGGTGAAACCCTGTCTCTACTAAAAATACAAAAATTAGCCAGGCGTGGTGGCAGGCATCTGTAGTCCCAGCTACTGGGGAGGCTGAGGCAGAAGAATGGCGTGAACCTGGGAGGCGGAGCTTGCAGTGAGCTGAGATCACGCCACTGCATTCCAGCATGGGTGACAGAGCGAGACTCCATCTCGAAAAAAAAAAAAACTGGATTGTTGTTGGGTGCAGTGGCAATTGGATTAAATTGTCTTAGAACTCTTGTTGAATATTGGGCTGGGCAAGGTGTGTCATGCTGTAATCTGAACACTTTGGGAGGCCAAGGTGGGTAGATCACCTGAGGTCAGGAGTTCGAGACCAGCCTGGCCAACTTGGTGAAACCCTGTCGCTACTAAAAATTCAAATATTAGCCAGGTGTGGTGGCGGGCACCTGTAATTCCAGCTACTTAGGAGGCTGAGGCAGGATAATCACTTGAACATGAGAGGCAGAGGTTGCAGTGAGCCAAGATCACACCATTGCACTCCAGCCTGGGTGACAGAGCAAGACTCTGTCTCCAAAAAAAAAAAAAAAAGAGTTCTTGTTGAATATCAACTACTTATAAATGTGGGGTGTTTATTTCTGGACTCTTTTATCCTTTTTATCTGTATGTCTTTGCCTCTTAAAAAAGTGATGGATGTTAGCAATACTGTTCAGTTGTTATTTATTCAATGAGCAATGTTAAATTGGAAATGACTGAAGAATTAGCTTCAAAGAGTAGTCTCTATGTAATGAGTACATGCGAGAATTTTTTTTTTTTTTTTTTGAGACGGTATCTCGCTCTGTTGCCCAGGCTGGAGTGCAGTGGCGCCATCTCGGCTTACTGCAAGCTCCGCCTCCTGGGTTTATGCCATTCTCCTGCCTCAGCCTCCTGAGTGGCTGGGACTATAGGCGCCTGCCACCTTGCCCAGCTAGTTTTTTGTATTTTTTAGTAGAGACGGGGTTTCACCATGTTAGCCAGGATGGTCTCAATCTCCTGACCTCGTGATCCGCCCGTCTCGGCCTCCCAAAGTGCTGGGATTACAGGCCTGAGCCACCGCACCCGGCCACAAGAATATTTTCAAAGAAGTTGAAATTCAGTAAACCTGAAGTGGAATCCGCTAAGATGTGTTATAATTTATGGGGTTACCAATATTTGTGGAACAGAAGAAACTTAGCTGGGCAGATTCACGAAGCTTGTGACAATGTAAGATGTTTAAAGCCTTGTAGGGGGCTGGGCACAGTGGCTCATGCCTGTAATCCCAGCACTTTGGGAGGTCAAGGCACATGGATCACAAGGTCAGGAGATCGAGGCCATCCTGGCCAACATGGTGAAATCCTGTCTCTACTGAAAATACAAAAATTAGCTGGGCGTGGTGGCGTGTGTCTGTAGTCCCAGCTACTCAGCCAGGGTGACAGAGCAAGACACCGTCTCAACAACAACAACAACGACAAAACCATCGCAGGAAATATTTGAATTTATCATGTGTATTGAGCCAATAGTGTCAACAATGAACTTTATTTGCTCTTCTGGACTTAATCATTATGAATTCCAGGATATTTTTCAGAAATGAAGCTGAATATCCTGACTTGATCTACCATATAGCAGTTTGATGGCTTAGCAGTTGTAACTTATTATTTTATTTAAGCTCAGGGCTGAGAAGGAATTTTTTTTTTTTTTTTTTTTTTTGAGATGGAGTTTCGCTTTTGTTGCCTAGGCTGGAGTGCAATGGCACGATCTCGGCTCATCGCAACCTCCACCACCTGGGTTCAAGCAATTCTCCTGCCTCAGCCTCCCGAGTAGCTGGGAGAACAGACATGCACCACCACGCCCAGCTAATTTTTTGTATTTATAA
Source organism: Macaca fascicularis (assembly GCF_037993035.2). Lineage (NCBI taxonomy): Eukaryota > Metazoa > Chordata > Mammalia > Primates > Cercopithecidae > Macaca > Macaca fascicularis. The sequence goes on along the minus strand of NC_088380.1, from coordinate 139,501,306 downwards.
TAGAGATGGGGTTTCCCCACGTTGGTCAGGCTGGTCTTGAACTCCCGACCTCAGGTGATCTGCCCGCCTTAGCCTCCCAAAGTATTGGGATTACAGGCGTGAGCTACTGTGCCTGGCCAAGAAGGAAATTTTTAAAACTTGTGATAAAATACACATAACATTAAATTTACCATCCTAACCATTTTTAAGTATACAGTTCAATGGTATTAAGTATATTCACAATGTTGTGAAACCACGGCCACCATTACCACCATCCATCTCTAGAACTTTTCATATTGCAACATTCAAGCTCTATACCCATTAAATAATAATTCCTTGGCCAGGCGCAATGGCTCACGCCTCTAAACCCAGCACTTTGGGAGGCCGAGGCAGGCGGATCACGAGGTCAGGAGATCGAGACCATCCTGGCTAACACGGTGAAACCCCGTCTCTACTAAAAATAAAAAAAAATTAGCTGGGCTTGGTGGCGGGCGCCTGTAGTCCCAGCTACTCGGGAGGCTGAGGCAGGAGAATGGCGTGAGCCCGGGAGGCGGAGCTTGCAGTGAGCCAAGATGGCGCCACTGCACTCCAGCCTGGGCGACAGAGCGAGACTCCATCTCAAAAAACAATAATAATAATAGTAATTCCTCATTACTTCCCTACTCCCAACCCCTAGAAACTGCCATTCTACTTTCTGTCTTTGTGAATTAGACTGCTCTTGGTACCTTATGCAAGTGGAATCATATAGTATTTGTCTTTTTTGATTGTCTTATTTCATCTTGCATAATATCCTCAAGGTACATCCATGTTTTAGCACTTGTCCTTCCTTTTTTTCTTTTTTTTTTGAGGCAGAGTCTCACTCTGTTGCCCAGGCTGGAGTGCAGTGACACAATCTCGGCTCACTGCAAAGTCCACCTCCTAGGTTCAAGGGATTCTTCTGCCTCAGGCACCCAAGTAGCTGAGATTATAGTATGCGCTAACACACCTGGCTAATTTTTGTATTTTTAGTAGAGACGGGGTTTCACCATGTTGGCCAGGGTGGTCTCAAACTCCTGACCTCAAGTAATCTGCCGGCCTCAGCCTCCCAAAGTGCTGGGATTACAGGCATGAGCCACTGTGCCCAGCTGTTCCTCCTTTTTGAGTTTGAATAATATTTCATTGTATGTATATACCACATTTTGCTTATCCATTCATTCATTGTTGAACAGTCAGTTGCTTTTACCTTTGGCTATGCTGAATAATGCTGTGAGATGGAAATTCTTATGAATGAGAATTGCCCTCAACCAGTTTTATTGAATACTAAGTGGTTTTAGAGGTTAGCTTTTGCTGAAGATGTGATAATGTTTCTTAATAAGTTCAACCTAAAATTACCAGTTAAAATGGTATTGATAGGTGAAACTCTTACTGTGATAAAGTTGTTTTGGGCAATACATGATGTTATTTGAATCACAAGAAATGTCAAGTTGATTTACACACTTCCTATGGTGTCAATTTTTTTTTTTTTTTTGAGACAGAGTCTTACTCTGTTGCCCAGGCTGGAGTGCAGTGGCACGATCTCGGCTCACTGCACCCTCCGCCTCCCAAGTTCAAGTGATTCTCCTACCTCAGTCTCCAGAGTAGCTGGGACTACAGGTGAGCGCCACCAGCCCTGGCTAATTTTTGTATTTTCAGAAGAGACAGGGTTTCACCATGTTGGCCAGGCTGGTCTGGAACTCCTGACCTCAAGTGATCTGCCCGCATTGGTCTACCAAAGTACTGGGATTACAGGTGTGAGCCACCGTCCCCGGCCTGGTGTCAAAGTGAAAATAAGACCTCAGATATCTGTTATTGCACAAATTTGCAGCATACATATTTTCTGTGATTTGAACTACTGTGTTTGCAGCATGTTTTTGGCTCTCACATATAAAGTAAATTTCCATATTCCTTTTTATTTTTTTGAGACGGAGTCTCACTCTGTCACCAGGCTGTAGTGCAGTGGCATGATCTCAGCTCACTGCAACCTCTGCCTCCCGGGTTCAAGTGATTCCCCTGCCTCAGCCTCCCGAGCAGCTGGCACTACAGGCGCACACCACCTCGCCCAGCTAATTTTTGTATGTTGAGTAGAGATGGGGTTTCACCACGTTGGCCAGACTGGTCTCCATCTGTTGGCCTCATGATGTGCCCACCTCAGTCTCCCAAAGTGCTGGGATTACAGGTGTGAGCCACTGCTCCCAGCTGGAAATTTCCATATTTCAAAATCAGTTTAAATGTACAATTGAGGATCTCCCATCTAATCTTCAATTGGAGGTGATTACTTTTCAATGTATATGCTCAAAGGCATATATTAAGAGAAGAGTCTAATACGATTTATTTATTTATTTATTTGAGAGAGTTTCGCTCTGTCACCCAGGCTGGAGTGCAGTGACGCCATCTTAGCTCACTGCAACCTCCACTTCCTTGGTTCAAGCAATTCTCCTGCCTCAGCCTCCTGAGTAGCTGGGATTATAGGTGAGCACCACCATGCCTGGCTAATTTTTGTATTTTTAGTAGAGATGACATTTCACCATGTTCGCCAGGCTGGTCTCGAACTCCTGACCTCATGTGATCTCCCTGCCTTGGCCTCCCAAATTCCTGGTATGACAGGCATGAGCCACTGGGTCCAGTCTATAGTAGAATTTTATAAATTTCTCTCCAGCAATGATTATTCTAAAATAATATCACATGACAGTGGATTGATATCATATTTAGCAGTATCTATCTGTGTGAAAAGATATTTTCTTTTTCTTTTTTTTTTTTTTTGAGACAGAGACTCATTCTGTAGCCCAGGTTGGAGTGCAATGGTGTGATCAATCTCCGCTCACTGTAACCTCTGCCTCGCGGGCTCAAGCTATTCTCCTACCTCAGCCTCCCAAGTAGCTGGGATTACAGGCATGCACGACCACACCCAGCTAATTTTTGTGTTTTTAGTAGAGACAGGGTTTCACCATGTTGGCCAGGCTGCTCTCAAACTTCTGACCTCAAGTGATCCTCCTGCCTCAGCCTCCAAAAGTGCTGAGTTTACAGGCGTGAGTCACTGCATCTAGCCAAAATTGCTTTATTCTTGTTAACAGGCCTGAAAACTTAACTACTATATTTTAAATTTTATCAATAAGCCGGGCGTGATGGCTCAACCCTGTAATCCCAGCTCTTAAGGAGGCAGAGGCAGGAGGACAGCTTGAGCCCAGGAGTTCGAAACCTGCCTGGGCAATACAGTGAGACTCTGTTTTCCATACATACACCCAGAAAGTGTAAATGTTATCAATAAAATATTCATGGAAACTTTTATATTATTATATAAGTACCTAGATGAAATCCTTGATTTAACCGGGCATGGTGGCTCACACCTGGAATTCCAGCACTTTCGGAGGCCAAGGTGGGTAGGTCTCTTGAGGTTGGGAGTTCAAGACCAGCCTGGCCAACTTGATTAAACCCTGTCTATACTAAAAATACAAAAATTAGCTGGGTGTGGTGGTGGGTGCCTGTAATCCCAGCTACTCAGGTGGCTGAGGCAGGAGAATCGTTTGAACCTGGGAGACGGAGGCTGCAGTGACCCGAGATCGCACCATTGCACTCCAGCCTGGGCAACAGAGTGAGATCCCGTCTCAAAAAAAAAGAAAAAAAATCTTTGATTTTGCCACTTGATCTGCAAAGCCTAAAATATTTTACTATCTGTTTCTTACATAGAAAGTTTGCTAGGCCGGGCATGGTGGCTCACGCCTGTAATCCCAGCACTTTGGGAGATCGAGGCGGGTGGATCACTTGAGGTCAGGAGTTGGAGACCATCCTCGCCAACATGGTGAAACCCTGTGTCTACTAAAAATACAAAAAAACTAGCTGGGCATGGTGGTATGTGCCTGCAATCCCAGCTACTCGGGAGGCCAAGGCAGAAGAATAGCTTGAACCTGGGTTGCAGAGGTTTCAGCAAGCTGAGATCGTGCCACTGAACTCCAGCCTGGGCAACAGAGCAAGAGTCCTTCTCAAAAAAAAAAAAAAAAAGAAAGAAAAGGAATTCAGGGGAGTCCATCTATAAAACTGAGTAAAAGCGAGTTTGTTAGAGAAGTAAAGAAACAAAAGAATGGTACTCCATAGACAGAATGGTGACATGGGCCGCTTGACTAAGTATACTTATAGTTATTTCTTGATCATATGCTAAATAAGGGGTGGATTATTCATGAGTTTTCCAGGAAAGGGGCAGGGATTTCCCATAACTAAGTGTTTCTCCCCACTTTAGACCATGTAGGGTAACTTCTGGACATTGCTATGGCATTTGTAAACTATCATTGTGCTGGTGGGAGTGTCTTTTAGCATGCTAATGATTTATGATTAAGGAATAATGAGCAGTGACGATGACCAGAGGTCACTTTCATCTCCATCTTGGTTTTCGTGGGTTTTAGCCAGCTTCTTTACTGCAAACTGTTTTATCAGCAGGGTCTTTGCAACCTGTATCTTGTGCCGACCTCCCATCTCATCCTGTGACTAAGAATGCCTAACCTCCTGGGAATGCAGCCCAGTAGGTCTCAGCCTTGTTTCACCCAGCCCGTATTCAAGATGGAGTCACTCTGGTTGGAACACCTCTATCAATTTCAGAACTTTTCAAAATTGTGTTTGTATTAGTCTGTTTTTTTGTTTGTTTGTTTTTGTTTTTTTTTTGAGACAGAGTCTCACTCTATTGCGCAGGCTGGAGTGCAATGGCGGGGTCTTGGCTCGCTGCAACCTCTGCTTTCCGGGTTCAAGTGATTGTCCTGCCTCAGCCTCCTGAGTAGCTGGAATGACAGGCATTAGTCCGTTCTTGCATTGCCATACAGAAATACCTGAGGTTGAGTAATTTATAAAGATAAGAGGTTTAATCGGCTCACAGTTATGCAGGCTGTACAAGAAGCATGATGCTGGCATCTTCTCAGCTTCTGGGGAGGCCTCAGGAAACTTACAATCATGGCAGAATGTGAAGAGGGACCACACACATCATGAGGCCAGAGTAGGAGCAAGAGAGCATAATGGGGGAGGTGCCACACACTTCTGTTTTTTTTTTTTTCTCAGGCAGAGTCTCACTCTGTTGCTCAGGCTGGAATGCAGTGGCGTGATCTTGGCTCACTGCAACCTCCGCCTCTTGAGTTCAAGTAATTCTCCTGCCTCAGCCTCCCAAATAACTGAGACTACAGGTGCACACCACCGCACCTGGCTAATTTTTGTATTTTTGTAGAGATGGGGTTTTGCCATGTTGGCCAAGCTGGTCTCAAATTCCTGACCTCAAGTGATCTGCCCGCCTTGGCCTCCCAAAGTGCTAGGATTACAGGCATGAGCCACCATGCCTGGCTGTGCCACACACTTTTAGTCAACCAGATCTTGTGAGAACTCACTATCATGAGACCAGAACTAAGAGGCTGGTGCTAAACTATTCATGAAAAACACTTCCATGATCCAATCACCTCACATCATGCCCCACCTCCAACACTGGGAATTACAATTTTACTTGAGATTTCGGTGGTAATACCCAGATCCAAACCATATCAATGTTTTAAAGGACATCTAACTGCTCAGCTTTTCAATAGATGACTTCAAGTGACTTTATGCTCTGTGGTAGGCAGAATAATTCTTCCCCAAAGATGTTCATGTACTAATCCTCAGAACCTGTGAACCTGTGAATATACTAATATGCTTTTTTTTTTTTTTTTGAGACAGGCTCTCTCCCTGTCACCCAGCGGCAGGATCATGGCTCACTGTAGCCTCCACCTCCCAGGCTCAATTTATCCTTTTACCTCAGCTTCCCAAGTACCTGGGATTGCAGGCATGCACCACCACACCTGGATAATTTTTCAATTTTTTAAGAGATGGGGTCTCACTATGTTGCTCAGGCTGGTCTTAAACTCCCAGGCTCAAGTGATCCTCTTGCCTAAGCCTCCCAAAGTGCTGGGATTACACGCGTGAGCCACCCCACCCAACCTAATATGCTATTTTATCATTTATTTTATTGTATTTTGAGATGGAGTTTCACTCTTATTACTCAGGCTGGAGTGCAATGGTGCAATCTCAGTTAACTGCAACCTCTGCCTCCCAGATTCAAGCAATTCTCCTGCCTCAGCCTCCTGAGTAGTTGGGATTACAGGCACCTGCCACCATGCCACCATGCCCTGCTAATTTTTGTATTTTTAGTAGAGATGGAGTTTCGCCACATTGGCCAGCCTGGTCTTGAATTCCTGACCTCGTGATCCACCTGCCTTGGCCTCCTAAATTGCTGGGATTACAGGCATGAGCCACCACGCCTGGCCCTAATATGCTATTTTATATGGCATGGGGGATTGAGGTGGCAGATGAAATTAAGGTTATTTAGTTGACCTTAAAACAAGTATATGAGATTCTGAATGATCTGAGTTGGCCCAAAATAATAAGAAATGTCCTTTACTTTTATATAACACATATATAGTGTATATATATATATTTTTTTAAAAATATTTTTATTTTTTTATTTTTTGAGATGGAGTCTCGCTCTGTCACCCAGGCTGGAGTGCAGTGACGTGATCTCTGCTCACTGCAAGCTCTGCCTCCCGGATTCACGCCATTCTTCTGCCTCAGCCTCCTGAGTAGCTGGGACTACAGGCGCCCGCCACCACGCCCGGCTAATTTTTTGTATTTTTAGTAGAAACAAGGTTTCACCGTATTAGCCAGGATGGCCTTGATCTCCTGACCTCATGATCCGCCTGCCTCAGCCTCCCAAAGTGCTGAGATTACAGGTGTGAGCCACCGCGCCCGGCCAAATATACATTTTTATATATATAAAATAAATAATGGAGATGGAATAGAAAGTCAAAGTGATGTGATTTTAAAAGAACACAACCAGCCATTGCTGGCTTGGAGATGGAGGAAAGGGTCACAAGCCAATGAATGAGGGCAGCCTCTAGAAGCTGGAAAAGGGAAGGACTCTCTCCCTTACTGCCTCTAGAAAGCAACAGTCTTGCCAATACATCGTCTTAATCCAGTGAGACTCGTGTCAGACTTCTATTGACACAATTGTAAGATAACACATTTGTGGTGTTTGAAGCCCCTAAATTTGTGGTAATTCATTACCGCAGCAGTAGAAAACTAATACACTATCCCAGACTCTAAAACCCTTTCCTGGCCTGTGCTCTGGTTCATGCCTATAATTCCAGCACTTTGGGAGGCTGAGGCAGGCAGATTACCTGAAGTCAGGAGTTCGAGACCAGTCTGGTGAAACCCCGTCTCTACTAAAAATACAAAAATGAGCTGGGCATGGTGGTGGGCGCCTGTAATTCCAGCTACTCGGGATGCTGAGGCTGGAGCATCAGTTGAACCTGGGAGGCGGAGGTTGCAGTGAGCCGAGAGATCTTGCCACTGCACTCCAGCCTGGGTGACAAGAGCAGAACTCTGTCTCAAACTATGTCCACAAATCCCAATGTATCATGATTCCTACCAAGTTGTAATCAAGTCCCTTGAATTGAAAAACTCTCTTAAATCAGACCCCCAAACCTTATACATATTCCAACTTTGCTTTCCCCCTTAAAGGTGTTACTGAGACTGTGTTAAGGTAGTGATCTTTTTTACTGAAGTGAACAATAACTCAGTTTTGCTTTTTTTTTTTTTTTTTCTTGAGACAGTCTCGTTCTGTAGCCCAGGCTGAGTGCAATGGTGCAGTCTTGGCTCACTGAAACTTCCACCTCTCAGGTTCAAGCAATTCTCCTGCCTCAGCCTCCCAAGTAGCTGGGATTACAGGCATCCACCACCACGCCCGGCTAAGTTTTTTGTATTTTTAGTAGATACAGGGTTTCGCCAATGGGTTGTCTTGGTGGTATTTTGGGGGAGCTAGTATCTGACAATTGTCTTATCTATGTGCTTAGAACAGTACCTGCTATGTAGTAGATGTTTAATAAATATTTGATAAATAATGAATAAATTATCTGAGTTTCTAAAATAATATGGAATAATGTTTATGTAGCTGTAGTTGTGACTTGGTAGCTCCTATATCTAGATGTGATTTTCAGAAAATATTGGTGGAGATCATTTAAGGCTGAAATGAAACCTTGTACATGGATATTTATAGTAGCTTTATTCATAATTTTTATTTTATTTTATTTTTTTTGACTTCTACAATGACTTCTAATTGTTTTTTTGTTAATGGAAACCACCCAAATGTTCTTCAACTGATTAATGGCTAAACAAGCTATGTTATATCCACATAACGGAATACTATTCAGTGATTAAAAAAAAAAAAGAAATAAAAGTACTGATATATGAAAATAACAATGGATAAATTTCACAAGCATTATACCAAGTGAAAGAAGCCAGACTTGAAAGGCTATATACTGTATGATTCCATTTGTTTGATATTGTGGAAAAGGTAATGGTATAAGAACAAAAAGCAGATCTATGTTTTTGAGGAACTGGGGTTGAAATGAAGGGTTCATTACCAAGGGGCAAGAGGGAATATTTTGTGGTGATTGAAATGTTCTATATCGTTTGTCAGAACTCATAAAACTGTACATTACATGCTTTCTTGCTGCCAGGGTTGGAATGCAATGGCATGGTTTCGGCTCACCACAACCTCCATCTCCTGGGTTCAAGCGATTCTCCTGCCTCAGCCTCCTGAGTAGCTAGGGTTATAGGCATTGGCCACCACGCCTGGCTAATTTTTGTATTTTTTAGTAGAGATTGGGTTTCTCCATGTTGGTCAGGTTGGTCTTGAACTCCCAACCTCAGGTGATCTGCCTGCCTTGGCCTCCCAAAGTGCTTGGATTACAAGCATGAGCCATCACACCTGGCCAGAAGCCTCTTATTTGCAGAATAATGCCAAATAAAAGGCTACACTGGCCATTCCTCCCCTTTTTGGTTTTTAAATAAGGTTTCATTTTGTATTGAAAAAGTAAACTATCCTTTACAGAACAAAAGCATATCATTATTTGCGTTAGCCAAATAACATTTACTTCAAAATAAGCAAGGAAACTTACTTATAAAGTTTGTTATATATTTTCAATTTGCACCTTAATACTCATCTTTAATCAAAATTATTATGGTGTGGCCAGGCGCGGTGGCTCACGCCTGTAATCCCAGCACTTTGGGAGTCTGAGGCGGGCGGATCACAAGGTCAGGAGATTCAGGTCATCCTGGCTAACAGAGTGAAACACCATCTCTACTAAAAATACAAAAAATTAGTTGGGTGTGGTGGCAGGCGCCTGTAGTCCCAGCTACTCAGGAGGCTGAGGCAGGAGAATGGTGTGAACCTGGGAGGCGGGGCTTGCAGTGAGCCACTGCACTCCAGCCTGGGTAATAGAGCGAGACTCCGTCTCAAAAAAAAAAAGTTATTATGGTGTAAAGTGACAAATACTCTTTTCTTTTCACTCTCCATCCCCTCAACCCCCCAACCTATACAGCCTTGTAAGTCTTCTTAAGCAGAATTTGAAAGTAAATGAAATAGGCACAATTTCTGTGTAGGATAATTTGGTAATATCTATCAAAATCAAAAATCCTTTTGATCTAAAGATTCCAGGGTAAGGATTTCTCATATAGGTATAATTTGCTCATTATATGAGGCTGTTTTTCATTTTTAATTATTTTAACTTTTTGAGACAGGGTCTTGCTCTGTCACTGAGACTAGAGTGCAGTGGTGGTGGGATTAGGGCTTATTGCAGCCTTCACCTCCTGGGTACAAACGATTCTCCCACCTCAGCCTCTCTAGTAGTTAGGACCACAAGCCTGTGCCACCACAAATGGCTAATTTTTTATTTTTTGTAGAGATGGGGTCTCACTATGTTGCCTTGTCTTATATGAGGTTATTCATTGCAGCTTAGCATGTAATAGTAATGGCTTGGAAACAAGCTGAATATCCACCTGTAGGAGATTGGTTAAATAAATTAGGATATTTGCATAAGTGGAATATTATTCTGCCTCCAGGAAGAAAAAGGTAGTTCATTATATACTGATACAGCAGAATGTCCAAGACATTTTTCTTTTCTTTTTTTTTTTTTTTTTTGAGACAGGGTCTCACTCTGTCACCCAGGCTGAATGGCACGCTCTCAGCTCACTGCAGCATCGACCTCCTGGGCTCAGGTGATCCTCCCACCTCAGCCTCCAGAGTAGCTGGGACTATAGGCACGCACCACCACATCCAGCTAATTTTTTTATTTTTCGTAGGGATGGGGTTTTGCCATGTTGCCGGGGTTGCTCTCAAATTCCTGGTCTCAAGCAATCAGTCCCCCTCGGCCTCCCAAAGTGTTGGGATTATAGGCCTGAGCCACTGTGCCCAGCCTATCCAAGGTATTTGAAGTGAGAAAAAAAGGACTGAACAGCGTATATAGTGTGTTACCTTTTGTGTAAAAAGAAGTATCCCTATATTTTAATGTATTACTTACAAATATGTAGGGAAGGGTACATTATACAGTGCAAAGTGATTGCCTTCCAGGACTGGAACAGCTAACAGAGATGGGAGAATCAATTATTTTTTACTGTCATGTTTCGAATTTTGTATGAAGACATTTTCTAATTTATATAGCTCTATAGAGAAAATGTATATAAATAGTGAAGCTTAAAAGAAATAGTAGGTAGTCAGGAATTCTTTTTTTTTTTTTTTTTTTTTTTTTTTTTTTTTTTTAGACAGAGTCCTGCTCTGTCACCCAGGCTGGAGTGCAGTGGTGCAATCTCTAGATCTCGGCTCACTGCAAACTCCGCCTCCTGGGTTCAAGCAATTCTCCTGCCTCAGCCTCCTGAGTAGGTGGGATTACAGGCACGACCACCACATCCGGCAATTTTTTGTATTTTTAGTAGAGACGGGGTTTCACCATGTTGTTCAGGCTGGTCTTGAACTCCTGACCTTGTGATCCACCCGCCTCGGCCTCCAAAAGTGCTGGGATTACAGGCATAAGCCACCGCAGCCGGTCGGTAGTCAGGAATTTTAGAAATGACAAAGGGCTGGGTGCTGTTTGGTGGCTCACGCCTATGATCCCAGCACTTTGGGAGGCTGAGGCAGGCGATAGCTTCAGCCCAGGAGTTTCAGCCCAGACTGGGCAACATAGTGAGACCCTGTCTCTACCAAAAACAAAACAAAACAAACAACAATAAAAAACCCACCCCAAAAAAACAAAAACAAAAGAAGTATACTTCTGTTGCTACCTTTGAGGCTCACAAAAGCATTTTTCATATTTCTTATACTACTTGATTACAAAGTTCCTCAAAACTTTTGAATCTTATTAAAAACAATATCTGAATTGATCGCTTCAGAATCAGAAAGTAAACAGCAAAAAGAAAACAAAAAACTTAATAAGGCTTCTTCAGTGAAAGTAAACAGGTAAGAGACATGAGATTATATTAATACTTTGCTTTTTCTTTTTTTTTTCTTTTTGAGACGGAGTCTCGTTCTGTCGCCCAGGCTGGAGTGCAGTGGCCGGATCTCAGCTCACTGCAAGCTCCGCCGCCCGGGTTTACGCCATTTTCCTGCCTCAGCCTCCCGAGTAGCTGGGACTACAGGCGCCCACCACCTCGCCCGGCTAGTTTTTTGTATTTTTTAGTAGAGACGGGGTTTCACCGTGTTAGCCAGGATGGTCTTGATCTCCTGACCTCGTGATCCGCCCTTCTTGGCCTCCCAAAGTGCTGGGATTACAGGCTTGAGCCACCGCGCCCGGCCTCTTTTCTTTTTTTTTTTTTTGAGACGGAGACTGGCTCTGTCGCCAGGCTGGAGTGCAGTGGCACGATCTCAGCTCACTGCAACCTCCCCTTCCCAGGTTCAAGTGATTCTCCTGCCTCAGCCTCCCAAGTAGCTGGGACTACAGGCACATGCCACAATGCCCAGCTAATTTTTGGTATTTTTAGTAGAGACGGTTTCACCATGTTGGCTAGGATCGTCTCCATCTCTTGACCTCGTGATCCACCTGCCTCGGCCTCCCAAAGTGCTGGGTTTAGAGGCGTGAGCCACCACGCCCGGCCAATATCTTCTTTTTGAAATGATGAACAAAAGGTTCATCCCTGGACAGTTACCCTATTAGATTCTATGAGACCTTTTGAAAACCCTGTCAAGTCTGTATCATTTTACTCTCTGAGTTAAATTATGGCTTGCCCTGACTGGAACGATGTTTAGAGGTGAAAGAAGTGTTCAGAATGATATGCGAAGAAAAACATTAGTGGTCCGGGTGCGGTGGCTCACGCCTGTAATCCCAACACTTTGGGAAGCCGAGGCGGGTGGATTGGTTGAGGTCAGGAGTTCGAGACCAGCCTGGCCAACATGGTGAAACCGTGTCCCTAAAAAAATACAAAAATTAGCGGGAGGTGGTGTCGCCCGCCTTTAATCCCAGCTACTCCGGAGGCTGAGGCACGAGAATCGTTTGAACTCGGGAGGTGGAGGTTGCAGTGAGCCGAGATAGCGCCATTGCACTCTGGTCTGGGCGACAACAGCGAGATCTGTCTTAATAAATAAATAAAAAGAAAAACATCAGTGGCAAAAGATGTTTAGATGACGAAGAAGGAGGGACAGTTTGGCTTCTTAGGATAAGTTTACTGGAAATACCGAACAGCCTCCTGCGTCCTTTGCTTTTTTGCTGCACCTATTGAGGACTCGAGGCTTCGACACCTGGAACCACGTCTAGGGGGCTCCAGGTTGGGTCGGATCCCCACCAGGGGCGTGGGTCCCTCACCTGAGCCCCAGAACCGGCATATCCGGTTCGGCCCGGCCCCGCCCTTCGGAACCTCACTAGCGGGCTACGCGCAGGAGGGCGTGCGCTCCCGGATGTGCAGGCCCCGTCCTGCCCTGACAGCCCTGCCCGAAGCGGCCGCAGTGCCCAGAGGCTCAGGCCTAAACCGCTCGGGCGGGTCCTTTGCCTGGCCCGGGTCATCGGACCCAACAGCCGGGCACGTCACCACCCCGGGCGTCGCCTCCCGGCCCAGCCGGCCAACAGACCCCCGCCCCCTACTCCCCCAGCGGGGAGGGGCGCAGAGGCATCACGTGACGCCCCGTACCCGCCCGGCCCTGGTCACATGGTGGCACGGCCGCTGCGTCAGTCACAGCCCTGGCTGCGGGAGTCCAGCTGCCGTCGCCGCCGCCAGCGGACGGGGCGGGGATCCTGGTGCCAGGTCCTCGTCAACCCGCCCCCGCCGCCTCAGTCAGCCGTCCCAGCCCGGGCCCTACCGTCATGGAGCGGTGCGGGGCCTACGCCTGTTCCGTGTGAGGCGCGTCGCTGCCGCCGCAGCCGCCTTCGCTTGTCGAGGCCTCCGGAACCCCCGCCGCCTCCGGGAGCCCCTCGCCCTTGGCAGCCTGTCACCGCCCCCTGGGCGGGCTCGAATGCGCGTCCGGTGAAGGTGCAGGCCCGGCGCCGCCACTGCCGCAACCAGGAGATGGTTCGGGCCTAGCGGAGCCGGGACTGGAGGTAAGAAGGGCCGACAGACTGACCGAGGGCCGGGCCGGGCTGCGGGGGTTGTGGCCGGGGCCAGGTGGGGTGGGTGGGGGGCCCCGCAAGTTCCGCGGGGAGCCTCGGGGAGACCCTCCGGGCTGGGGCTGCTCGATCAGGTTTCACCCCTCCCCTCATCTTCGCGTCCCACCCCACCACCTTCCCGCAAAAATAAGAAAATAAAAAAAGCTAACCCAATCCTAACAAAAATTCCCAGAAATCCATCTGTTTAGTGTTTCTCCTTTCCTCTTTCTTCCCTCAGGCATTCCATCGGCTGATTTGTTACTTTTTCATATCCTCCTCAATTTCAAATTATTTCTACTTAAAGAGAAAATAGGCCCAGATTCTGGCTAACATTACCCAACTAGTTCTCGCTTTCCTTCTCGCGATCCTGCGCACCTCTCCCACACCCCCACCCCCGCAAAAAAAAAAAAAAAAAAAAAAAAAAAAGGAAAAATTTCCGCCTTCGACTTGTGAAGGGGATTGACTAAAAATGGGAACGTGGGGGGTATAATTCTCGAATACTGCCCCCCACAACTTCCGAATCGGTCTGTTACCTAGTTATCCCAGTAGCTTGTGCGTGGATATTGATGTTTAGGCCTTTCCTCCAGCTGCCTGTGCTTGGGGTTAATCTCGTAATTGACGTCAGTGCTTTGTTCCTTCTACTTTGCTGTTTCTTCCACTCTTTGAGGATGGATCATGGAGTACAGGAGTTTTGGGAGTAACCTTATTGCCTTTTCGTTTACAAACAATATTATTTTCAGGAAGTGGAAGTACACATCTGAAATGTTTGTATATGGAGTTCAAGGCGAAGAGTTCGATTTAGGGTTCTCGTAGTTTTGTCAGTTGTAATTCAGAATTATGCGGTTTCTTCCCTGCTGGCCATATGGAAATTTTAAACTAAGGCCAGTCACTTTTCCATTGACCAATGTTTTTCTTGATGGAATCTAAGCTATTGTCTGTGAATCGACTGTAAATGTAACATAAAATGTGTGCTAGTTTTAGGGCTCAGATGTGAAAAGCGCAAAGCTTCGTTTCTATATTGATTCTGCGCTTCATAAAGTGCTTTTTAAAACTCAACTGGCCTTTAACTTATCAAAATTGAAATATTTATGAGAACTTTCTTAATTCGGGATTTGATAAAGAGCCTTTGTGGTCTGTGAGTCTGCCTAGAATCATCTTTGGTCATATGTGCATAAAGAAGTGTTGGCAAGTGGCCACTTGGTTTTCAACAAAGCTGGCTTATTTAAATTTCTCAGGTTCGTTTTCCTTGTTATCACTGCATCTTTCAGCTCCTAAATATAAAAACAATTCCCAATAAGTTATTTTAAGTTATTTTTCAGCGTTAACTTACTAAAATCCTGGTAGCAGTCAAATTTTTCTTTTTTTTATTACCAGCAGTTTCTTTCAATTTGTGGTGGTTTGCAGGCTGGTACTTTGATTTTTGTTAGCTCTGTAGAAACAGTAGGCAAATTTTACTTTAAATAAAATTTTGCTTCAAGTGGGGACAAGATAGGGTGTCTGAAAAAAGAGCCTAGCTGTGTTAATTGGAACATGATCTACAGTTTGGGAGTGTAAGGTGAAGCTGTGTAATTAAGAATTCTTAAAGGTAGAATATTTTTGTTCTGAATCACTTTCTACTTGTCAGATTCTCACATTCAGGTTGATACATTCTCTTCTGTATACTCTTGAGTTGTTGTATCCTTTTCGTAACAATATATTCTGCAACCGGGCCTGGTGGTTCACGCCTGTAATCCTAGCACTTTAGCACTTTGAGAGGCCAAGGTGGCGGATCACCTGAGGTCAGGAGTTCGAGACCAGCCTGACCAACATAGTGAAACCCCCATCTCTACTAAAAATACAAAAGTTAGCCAAGTGTGGTGGTGCACACCTGTAGTTCCAGCTACTTGAGAGGCTGATGCATGAGAATCAAATTAGCCAGGCATGGTGGTACACGCCTGTGGTCCCAGCTACTTCAGAGGCTGAGCTACGAGAATCGCTTAAGAATCGCTTGAACCGGGAGGCAGAGGTTGCAGTAAGCCAAGATCACACCGCTGGAGTGCAGTGGCTTGATCTCTGCTCACTGCAACCTCTGCCTCCTGGGTTCAAGCGATTCTCCTGCCTTAGCCTCCTGAGTAGTTGGGACTACAGGTGCATGCCACCATTCCCGGCTGATTTTTTTTGTATTTTTAGAAGAGACGGGGTTTCAGCATGTTGGTCAGACTGGTCTCGAACTCCTGACCTTGTGATCTGCCCGCCTCGGCCTCCCAAAGTGCTGGGATTACAGGCGTGAGCCACTGTGCCCGGCCAATCTGGGCGATGTCTCAAAACAAACAGAAGCCCACTATATATTTTGCATTGTAATTTTCTTTTTTTTCTGTCTCTTGCAGATATTGAGGGATGCATAATAATTTTCTTATAGATCTGTTACAGGGTCTTTGAGGAAGTACTATATTTATTCCTCTTTTTATCTTCCTCAGTATTTTGCACAATTACTAGATTGAATTTGAATGTGATAATATTTTGAACTTGAAATTGTTCTATCAAGTTATCTAAGATTTCACAAAAAGGTAAAGCTGTATGAGCAAAGGATCAGTATTTGAAAGGGAAAAACCAATCAGTTTCAGAAGATGAGACAGAATATGAAGCTTTCTAGAAGTTATGCATTTTGCCTTTTTTGAGAAGGTAAGGTAAATGCCATGGTTTTATGTGTACCTAAGAGGAACAAATAAAACAGGTATTTCTTCCTTTGTGGCCATCTACTGGTTTAGAATGGAGTTCAGAATCTATGAGGACTTGACTTTTCTTTGTGGTATTTTAATACAATCAAAGAGGTATTCTGAAGTATTGAGAGCACACCTGGACAATGACCCAGAAGTACAGCATGTACTATAAAAAATTGATGACTTAGATTTTTTTTTTTTTTACTTTAGCTTTATTCTACAGATATCTCACTATAAAGACTTTTCTATGTGATATAAAGGTTCCCAGCTCTCCTGCATTCTTATTATGTTTTACCCATTCCCTTATTCATTTCCTCTGATAAGTTGGAACAATTCTATTTGATTTCTGGGAGGGTGTTAGCTAGTCTCAGTTATTGTGAAAGCTGGTGACTAAAGACTGCATAAAGCTAACCTGGCCTGTTAGCTTGCCGCTTTTTCCTTTGGTTTAAGAAAAGCACTCCTACTGGCCAGGCGTGGTGGCTCACGCCTGTAATCCCAGCACTTTGGGAGGCCGATGCGGGCAGATCATGAGGTCAGGAGATCGAGACCATGCTGGCTAACACGGTGAAACCCCATCTCTACTAAAAAAAAAAAATACAAAAAATTAGACGGGCGTGGTGACAGGTGCCTGTAGTCCCAGCTACAAGGGAGGCTGAGGCAGGAAAATGGCGTGAACATGGGAGGCGGAGCTTGCAGTGAGCGGAGATGGCGCCACTGCACTCCAGCCTGGGCGACAGAGTGAGATTCTGTCTCAAAAAAAAAGAGGCCGGGCGCGGTGGCTCAAGCCTGTAATCCCAGCACTTTGGGAGGCCGAGACGGGCGGATCATGAGGTCAGGAGATCGAAACCATCCTGGCTAACATGGTGAAACCCCGTCTCTACTAAAATATACAAAAAACTAGCCGGGCGAGGTGGCGGGCGCCTGTAGTCCCAGCTACTCGGGAGGCTGAGGCAGGAGAATGGCATGAACCCGGGAGGCAGAGCTTGCAGTGAGCTGAGATCCGGCCACTGCACTCCAGCCTGGGCGGCAGAGCAAGACTCCGTCTCAAAAAAAAAAAAAAAAAAAAAAGAAAAGCACTCCTACTTGTTGTTAACTCCCTATACATACCCTTCTTGGTTATTTGAAGTGTTACTCTAATACATGGAAGAGAGCAGTAATATATGCTCCAGTTACTGAGTTTTGGCACATCATCTGCATTCCTATTTGTCTTGATATTCATTTTCACTGGTATCATATCTTGGAAATTTTAACAGTACAGGGGCACAGAAAATATTAGAACCACCAAATTCAATTCCAGAGTATTCCGAAACATTTTAATACTAGAACTACCTATTCTATTTTTGAAGAAAAAAAATCTTACCTAACTACCTGCTTTATCAGCTATTCTTTGTTAAAAAATCTGTAACCTGGCCGGACTCAGTGGCTCATGCCTGTAATTCCAGCACTTTGGGAGGCCAAGGCGGGAGGATCACGAGGTCAAGAGATCAAGACGATCCTGGACAATATGGTGAAACCCCGTCTCTACTAAAAACACAAAAATTAGCTGGGCGTGGTGGCGTGTACCTGTAGTCCCAGCTCCTTGGGAGGCTGAGGCAGGAGAATCACTTGAATCTGGGAGGCGCAGGTTGCAGTGAGCCGAGATCGCGCCACTGCACTCCAGCCTGGCAACAGAGCAACACTCCATCTCAAAAAAAAAAAAAAAAAAAAAAAAAAAATCTGTAACCTGAGGAATGTTCTGACAGAAGGCATTTTATGTAACTTTTTCTCTCTTGGAGTGCTTAATGAACGATGTTGGTGGCTTTTAGGCAAGGAAACATAGCTTATTAGTGGATACTGTTTTAAACTAATTACTTCAATAATCATTTCCTAGGACAGGTAAGAGAACTTCATGTATTCTTTTCCCAAGGTTGTTGGGTAGAAGAAATCAGGGACTGACATGAATAGATTGCACTGGAAAGCCAGTATGGTTTGATTATCCAGAGATCTGTTTGGGGACAGGGCTTCCTGGGGTTGCTTTGGGCCTAATAGCTCTCCCAGGATTTTGTCAGTTTGGAGTTGCCTAGTGGGTTATGACTTTTCCTTTTCATGTCATCGTTGGGGAAGGTACAGTTTTATGGAGAGGTGAGTACCAGCCAATACTCTGCAGAGACACACCTTCTCACCTTTTTGCAGTTGCTTCCATTTCTCCCAGTTGGAATATTATTTCTTCTATCTTGTTTCTTACCTGTTAAAATTTCACCATTTTTAAAGGCCTAATTCACATTTCATTGCCTTCTTGAAGTTTTGCTTAATTCTTCACTCCATTCCAATTGTGATCTACTTCCTTTCAGTCTTTGCATCACTTTGTAGCTCCTTTTTTTTTCTTTTTTTTTTTCGAGACAGGGTCTCACTCTGTCATCCAGGCTGGAGTGCAGTGGTGTGATCTTGGCTCACTGCAACCTCTGCTTCCCAGGCTCCAGCAATTTTCATGCCTCAACCTCCCGGGTAGCTGGGACTACAGGTGTGCACCACCGTGCCCTGCTAAGTTTTTTTGTATTTTTTATAGAAACGGGGTTTCACCCTGTTGTCCAGGCTGGTGTACCTCTTTTAATTATTTGTTATGCAGCTACTGTGGAACTATAGCCTGCTGAGTAACGTCATGAAAAATGTATTAGAGAAGACACTAGTAAAAGAAGGACTGTAACTGTTGTAATATTTCACTATGTGTTTCTAAAATATAAAGATTAAAACAATAATCACAATATTATACACTAAAAAAGTAACACTAATTCCTTAGTATCATCTATATCCAGTTAAGTGTTCACATTTCCCTGATTATAGTTTTTGTATTGTTTTTACAATTTGTGTGAATTAGGATCCAAATAAGGTCTGTATATATTACATTGGGTTTAGGTGCATATGAGCCCTCTTTTTTTTAATCTGTAAGTTTTCCTCTGTCTTTTTATTGTGGTTATTCCCATATAGTTGGTTTGTTGGAGAAGCCAGGTCTTTGCCCTATGATACTTCTCAGAATCTAGATTGTGTTGATGAGATCCCAGTGGTTTCATGTAATATGTTCTTTTGTCCCTTGTATTTTCTGTACATTTTATTTTATTTTTTTATTTCTATTTTTTGAGATGGAGTCTCGCACTGTCACCTAGGCTAGAGTGCAGTGGCGTGATCTAAACTCACTGCAACCTCTACTTCCTGGGTTTCAAGCAGTCCTCCTGCCCCAGCCTCCTGAGTAGCTGGGACTACAGGTGCCTGCCACCACACCCAGCCAATTTTTGTATCTTTAGTGGAGACGGGGGTTTTGCCATGTTGACCAGGCTGATCTCGAACTCCTAACCTCAGGTGATCTGCCCGCCTCGGCCTCCCAAAGTGCTGGGATTATACATGTGAGCCACTGCACCCAGCCTTTCTGTAGCTTTTAATAGTTAACATCTAGAAGTCTGGCCTGATTTACCATTGAATTAAATAAGATTTTAAATTAATAATAATTATTTTTTTGGACAGGGTTACACTCCATTGCGCAGGCTGGAGTGCAGAGTGCATGGGGCGGTCATGGCTCACTGCAACCTTGATCTGCTGAGTGCAATCCTCCTGCCTCAGCCTTCTAAGTAGCTAGGACTACAGGCACGAGACACCATGCCTGGCTAAATTTTTTGGTTTTTGCAAAGATGGGGTCTTGCTGTGTTGCCTAGACTGGTCACAAATTCCTGGCCTGAAGTAGTCCTCCCACCTCAGCCTCTCAGTGTGCTGAGATTCCAGGCATGAGTTACTGCACCTGGCCATCTTTACTTTTTTTTTGAGACGAAGTCTCACACTGTCACCCAAGCTAGAGTGCAGTGGTGTGATCTTGGCTCACCGCAACCTCCACCTCCCAGGTTCAACTGATTCTCCTGCCTCAGCCTCCTGAGTAGCTGGAATTACAGGCGCCTGCCACCACGCCCGGCTAATTTTTGTATTTTTAGTAGAGATGGGGTTTCACCACATTGGTCAGGTTGGTCTCGAACTCCTGACCTTAGGATGTCCCTGCGTCAGCCTTCCAAAGTGCTGGGATCACAGGTGTGAGCCACCTTGTCTGGCCCATGTTTACATTTTTAAATGGTCGGAAAAAGTCATTTTTTTTTTAGCAAGTGAATATTTTAGGAAACTCAGATTTCTCCCTCTCTCTCTCTCTTTTATTTTCCCCTGAGATGGAGTCTTGCTCTGTTGTCCAGGCTGTGCAGTGGTGTGGTCTCGGCTCACTGCAACCTCCGCCTCCCAGGTTCAAGTGATTCTCCCTGCCTCAGCCTCCTGAGTAGCTGGGACTACAGGCCTGCGCCACCACGCCTAGCTAATTTTTATAGTTTTGGTAGAGATGGGGTTTTGCCATGTTGGCCAGGCTGGTCTTGAACTTCTGACCTCTGGTAATCTGCCTGCCTTGGCCTTCCAAGGTGCTGGGATTACAGGCATGAGCCACCGGGCCGGCCAGGAAACTCAGATTTCAATGTCCATAAATAAAGTTTTATTGGAACACAGACAACACACCCATTTGTTTATGTATTGTCTGTGGCTGCTTTTGCTGCTGTGATGGCAGAATTTAGTAATTGTGACTATATGGCCTGCCAAACCTGAAATATTTACTTCCCTAAAAACATTCGTTGAATCCTGCCTTAGCAGATCAAATGGGCCTTAGTGGATACTTGGGTTTGAGGATTTTCTTAGCATTGAGCAGTTAGTTACAAGGTCCCTATTTACTGTGGTGGCTGTTAGGGTTTTTTGTTTGTAGAATATGTATATTTGTCTAATACGTATGTGTATAATACACACATACATTACATATATTACATGTATTATATATTTATATATTACACATCTTGTGCATTATATATACTATAAAATATAGTAAATATAGTTTATATTATATATAGTACATATAGCATATGTTATATGTAGTATATATAATATACTCTGCTGTATATTATATACTATATAATCTATGTAATACATGTTGTATATTTTTTAATATATATATTTTGTTTGTTTGTTCGTTTGTTTTTTTTGAGACGGAGTCTCGCTCTGTTGCCCAGGCTGGAGTGCAGTGGCACGATCTTGGCTCACTGCAGCCTCTGCCTTCAGGGTCCAAGCGATTTTCCTGCCTCAGCCTCCTGAGTAGCTGGGATTATAGGCGCATGCCACCACTCCTGTCTAATTTTTGTATTTTTAGTAGAGATGGGGTTTCACCATGTTGATCAGGCTGGTCTTGAACTCTTGACCTCGTGATTTGCCCACCTCAGCCTCCCAAAGTGTTGGGATTACAGGCGTGAGCCGCCGCACCCGACCTGTATAGTTATAGGTACACTATTATGTAGTATACTATGCAAGTGAGCATTACCGCCTGAGCTCTGCTTCCTATCAGATCAGATTCTCATAGTGATACGGACAGGAGGCAGGGAAATATTGGCTAGAAGAGGGTGGGACACCTGGTGAGGGCCCCTCAAGCCTGGACCCATAGCCCTAAATAAGAACTTCACATCCCTGTTTTCCTGCCTGAATGTTGCCTTTTCCATAACTACCCTGACCCACCACGCTCCCCTGCCACCCAGTACCCATAAAAACCCCAAGCTCCACTAGCAGAGGAACAGAGTGGTACGGCAGAGAAGGAGAGAAGAGAAGAAGTAGAGAAGAAGCAGCTGGATACCAGAGACTATGGGTTGGAGAGGATTTCAGCTAGGGACAGCTGAGCTCCAGGGGAAGATTATCTTCCCACTCCATCCCTTTTCCAGCTCCCCATCCTGCTGAGAGCCACTTCCACCACTCAATAAAATTTCTGCATTCACCATCCTTTAAGTTCATGTGACCTGATTCTTCCTGAATACCAGAGAAGAACCTGGGTACCAAGAAAGCAGGATGTGAAAGGCTATCACCCTGACCTTCCACTGAGCTTAACACTTAGCCATCCGTGGACAGCAAATGAAAAAAGAGCATTGTTTGTAACACACACTGTCTGGGGCTCCAGAGGTCGTGGGCAACCACCCCTAGATGCTGCCATGGGCCGATATGGGGTTCATTCCTGCTAGCACCCAAAGGCTCCTGCACCGATTCACCCTGTGTGCTCCCCCTCCCACAAGGGGTTTGAGCATGGTGGGTAAGCAAGTGAGCCACCTCTGTCGCAAGTCATGTGGTGGGGTCGAGGGAACTATGCCGTGTCAATAGGAGCTCAAACCCTGTTGTGAACTGCACATGCAAGAGATCTAGGTTGCATACTGCTTCTGAGAATCTAATGCCCCATGATGTGAGGTGGAATGGTTTTCTTTCAAAATCATCTCCCCGCAACCCCTGTCCATCCATGGAAAAATTGTCTTTTGTGAAACTGGTCCCTGGTGCCAAAAAGATTGGGGATTGCTCATCTGCATGACTTTCCTGAATCTGGAATGCGTACCACGTGTTCAAGAAGCCCAGGGAAAGGCCCTTGGAACTGGAAGGGACTGGTAGAAAGTATGAGATTAATCTGATGAGGAGACGAGTCAGATCAAGTAGAATATTGTAAGCCATGTTGAGGACTTTAAAATTTACCTAAAGTTTATCTTAAGGTAAACGGAAAGCTTATTTTAAAATTTTAAGCAGGAATTAGGCAATCTGACCTGATTTGCATCTTAGAAAGATTACTTTGGCTGCTGTATGGCATATAAAGAGAGACTGAGGGAAGTAGAAGTCCAATTAGAAAGCCTATAGCGTTTATTCAAGCCAGAGATAAAATGTTGTGTGTTTTGAACCATGGCAGTGGAAAAATAAGTGAGGAGGGAGATTCAAAATATATTTTGGAGGTTATGGTGATGGATTGGATTTGGAAAGAGATTGAAGGAAGAATTCAGCAAAAGCAGTTGGCTCGCTGGATGCACTACTATTGGGATGAGGATCACTGGAGGAGGAGTGGTTGGCGGTAAGGGAAAGCAGATCAGAAAATTAATTTTAGATGTATTAAGATTGAGATTTTTGGGACTGGGCATGGTGACTCATTACAAAGTTACTGTACTCCCAGCACTTTGGGAGACTGAGGTGGTAGGATTACTTGAGGCCAGGAGTTTGGGACCGGCCTGGGCAATATAATGAGATCTTGCCTCTACAAAAAATTAAAAAGAAAAACAAAATTAGCCAGGTGTGGTGTCATGCACCCTTTAGTCCCAGCTACTCAGGAGGCTGAGGTGGGAGGATCACTTACCTAAGGAGTTTGAGGTTACAGTGAACTATGATTGCACCATTGCACTCCAGCCTAGGTGACAGACTGAGACCCTGTCTCTGAAAAATAAAAAATTACAATAAAAACAAAAAAAGAGATATCTTAGTTTTGAAGCCTTTGGGATTAAAAAAAGGTACACTTTTTTTGTTTTTTTGTTTTTTTTTAATAGATTCTCCCTATGTTGCCTAGGCTGGTCTTGAACTCCTGAGCTCAAGCAGTCCTCTTACCTTGCCTTCCCAAAGTGCTGAGATTACAGGCATGAGACATAGTGCCTAGCCCTGATTTAGATTTCTTAGATAGCCAAAGAGCATTGTCAAACAGGTTCCTGGATGTGCGGTTTTGTATTTCAGAAGAGAAAGTATCATGGGGAGCATATGTGGGCATTCTGGTTGTAGGCATAGAGTTTTTTGTTTTTTGTTTTTTGTTTTTTTTTGAGATGGAGTCTCACTCCGTCACTTAAGCTGAAGTGCAGTGGCACGATCTTGGCTCACTGCAGCCTCTGCCTCCCAGGTTCAAGTGATTCTTATGCTTCAGCCTCTCAAGTAGGTGGAATTACAGGCATGCACCACTATGCCCAGTTAATTTTTTTTGTATTTTTAGCGGAGACAGAGTTTCACCATGTTGGCCAGGCTGGTGTTGGACTCCTGACCTCAAGTAATTCGCCCGCCTTGGCCTCCCAAAGTGCTGGGATTACAGGTGTAAGCCACCACGCCTGGCCACATAGAGATATTTTAAGCTTTGGGAATGTAAGGAGAGGATATAAAATGAATGAGAATAAGACCCATGGCTGAGCACCAGAGGAGCACCAATTTTGAAGATGTCTGGTAGGTAGGATGGGAAGAGCCAGAGGAGCTGGGGACGCTGGGAAGGCTAAGTGTTACAGTGCCAAAGAGTGTATCAAGGAGAAATAAGTGGCTGAATGTATTGAATGGTAAGTCAAGTAAAATGGTAAAATATCTGTTGGATTTAGCAATATGGAAGTTGCTAATGATCTTGGCAAAGAAATACGATGTGGGAAATTGTAAACAGAATGTTGGGAAATTGGAAACAGTAGAATGTTGAATAGTGATTGGATACAGCATTTTGGAAAGTATTAATAATTTGGCTGTATCTACTAAAGTTGAAAATGCTCATCCTCTGCAGCCCAGTAGTTCCACTTCTAGCTGTCTATTCTAGAAGAACTCTCACTCATTGGTGCGAAAAGATGTGCATAAAAATGATCATTTAGTATTGTTTTTAATGGCAGAAAAAGGGGAAACTACCTAAATATGTGTCATCTGGAGAGTAGATAAGTAAACTGTGTGGATATACAGTGAAAATAATGGATTATTTATTTTCCATTATTACAATGGAATACATTTCCATACATTACAATAGATTAACCTTGTAATGCTGAGCATTAAAAAAATTGAGTTGTTGGCCGGGCGTGGTGGCTCAAGCCTGTAATCCCAGCACTTTGGGAGGCCGAGACAGGTGGATCACGAGGTCAGGAGATCGAGATCATCCTGGCTAACCCGGTGAAACCCCGTCTCTACTAAAAAATACAAAAAACTAGCCGGGCGAGGTGGCGGGCGCCTGTAGTCCCAGCTACTCGGGAGGCTGAGGCAGGAGAATGGTGTGAACCTGGGAGGGGGAGCTTGCAGTGAGCTGAGATCCAGCCACTGCACTCCAGCCTGGGCGACAGAACGAGACTCCATCTGAAAAAAAAAAAAAAAATTGAGTTGTTAAGAGTATACCTTTTTAGTAACGTTGAAAAAATATGCAAAACAATTCAGTTTCTTATTCAGAGATACGTACATAAGTAGTAAAAGTATAAAGAAATTCCTGACTTGGTGTGATGACTCATGCCTATAATCCCAGCACTTTGGGAGGCCAAGGTGGGCTGATCACCTGAGGTCAGGAGTTTGAGACCCCATCTCTACTGAAAATACAAAAATTAGCCTGGTGTCATGGCAGATGCCTGTAGTCCCAGCTACTCAGGAGGCTGAGGCAAGGAGAATTGCTTGAACCTGGGATGCGGAAGTTGCAGTGAGTTGAGATTGTGCCACTGCATTCCAGCCTGGAGAACCAAGTGAGACTCTGTCTCAAAAAAAAAGAAAAGAAATTCCTGAGAATGATTGACACCAAAATCAGAATAGTATCTACTGCTTATAGGGGGAGAGAGTACTTGGAGATGTGATCCAGGAGAAGTACACAGTAGCCTTCTACTATGTTGGTAATGCTTTATTTCCTAAGGTGGTTGTTTGATGGGTAGCACAACTGTTCACTGTATTGGTCCTTACCTTTTGGGGTAGCATTTTATAAAATGAATGGTTGCTGAGGAAGTGGAGAATCACCAAAAGTCCTTTTGAGAAGCTTGGCTGGAGAGAGTTGGGGGCCAGTGAAGACTTTTTTTTTTTTTTTTTTTTTGGAGACAGAGTCTCGCCTTGTTGCCCAGGCTCTGGAGTGCAGTGTCACGATCTCTGCTCACTGCAACCTCTGCCTCCTGGTTCAAGCGATTCTCCTGTTTCAACCTCCTGAGTAGCTGGGTCTACAGGTGTGCACCACCATGCCCAGCTAATTTTTATAATTTTAGTAGAGACAGGATTTTGCCATGTTGGCCAGGCTGATCTCGAACTCCTGGCCTCAAGTGATCTGCCCGTCTCAGCCTCCCAAAGTGCTGGGATTACAGCAGACATGAGCCACCATCCTGGCCTTCTTAAAATCTTTTTTAAAGAATATGTTTGAATGCTGATGGAAAGGATTCGAAGGATTCATTAGAGATGGAGAAGTTGAAGTTATTTGAGAAAAAGTCGCGACTGCTAAAGGTCTAGAAGACAGCAAAATGAGGATAATTGTTCTTTGTTAGGAAGATTTGAGTTTTTTTCCTTTGTCACTGGGAGGGAGGAGAATAGATGTAGACGCTGATAGTTTGAAAGCTGATGGTTGATTGATAAAAATATTTTTCTTCCATTGTTTTTTAGTTTTATTTTATTTTTGACATGGAGTCTCGCACTGTCGCCTGGGCTGGAGAGCAGTGGGGCGATCTTGGCTCACTGCAACCTCTGCCTCCTGGATTCAAGCGATTCTCCTACCTCAGCCTCCCGAGTAGCTAGGATTACAGGCACCCACCACCATGCCTGGCTTGTTTGTTTGTTTGTTTATTTATTGAGACGGAGTTTCACTCTTGTTGCCCAGGCTGGAGTGCAGTGGCACAATCTCCACTCACTGCAACCTCTACCTCCCGGGTTCAAGCGATTCTCCTGCCTCAGCCTCCCGAGTAGCTGGGATTACAGGCATGTGCCACCATTCCCGGCTAATTTTGTATTTTTAGTAGAGACATGTTGGTCAAGCTGGTCTGGAACTCCCAACCTCAGGTGATCCGTCTGCCTCGGCCTCCCAAAGTGCTGGGATTACAGGTGTGAACATCGCACCCGGCCAGGCCCAGCTAATTTTTTGTATTTTTAGTTGAGATGGGATTTCACTATGTTGGCCGGGCTGGTCTCGAACTCCTGACCTCGTGATCCACCCGCCTCGGCTTCCCAGAGTACTGGGATTACAGGCGTGAGCCACCTTGCCCGGCCGCTTTTTATTTTCATTTATTTATTTTTGAGACCAGGTCTTGCTCTGTTGTTGGCCGAGCTGGAGTGAAGTGGCACAAACATAGCTCACTGCAGCCTCAAACTCCTGGGCTCAAGTGGTCCTTCTGCCTCAGTCTCCAAGTAGCTAGGACTACAGGCATGCACCACCTTGCCTGGCTAATTTTTACTTTTTTTGAGACGGAGTCTCGCTCTAGGGCAGTGGCGCCATCTCTGCTTACTGCAAGCTCCACCTCCCGGGTTCATGCCATTCTCCCGCCTCAGCCTCCAGAGTAGCCGGGACTACAGGCACCCGCCATCACGCCTGGCTAATTTTTGTGTGTGTGTATGTTTTTAGTAGAGACCAGGTTTCACCGTGTTAGCCAGGATGGTCTCGATCTCCTGACCTCATGATCTGCCTGCCTCAGCCTCCCGAAGTGCTGGGATTATAGGCTTGAGCCACTGTGCCCGGCCTAACTTTTACATTTTTTAAGAGATGAGGTCTCACTTTGTTTCCCAGGCTGGTCTGGAACTCCTGGGCTCAAGTGGTCCTTCCACATTGGCCTCCCAAAGTGCTGAGATTGCAGGTGTGAGCCACTGGGCCTGGCCCATCGTTTCTTAAAGCAGAAAAATAATTTATTCCAAAAGATGGCAGAGAGCCAGGTATGATGGCTCATGCCTGTAGTCTGAGCTACTCTGAAGGCTGTGGCAGGAGGATTGCTTGAGCCAAGGAGTTTGAAACAAGCCTGGGCAACATGGCAAGACCCATCTCAAAAAAAAAAAAAGACAAAA
Source organism: Macaca fascicularis (assembly GCF_037993035.2). NCBI lineage: Eukaryota > Metazoa > Chordata > Mammalia > Primates > Cercopithecidae > Macaca > Macaca fascicularis. The sequence continues at coordinate 139,473,654 of NC_088380.1, read as the reverse complement.
GATGGCAGAGATAAGATTTTCATCCTGAAAATATAATTTGGTGTAGTTTTGTTGGGACAGATCTTCCCTCTCAATATGCCTTCCTACCGACTGCCCCACTGGAGTCTTGTTTGCCTAATAGCGGTTTTTAGACCCTTCACTGATTCCCATTTTTTTTTTTTTTTTTTGAGATGGAGTCTCGCTTTGTCGCCCAGGCTGGAGTGCAGTGGCCGGATCTCAGCTCACTGCAAGCTCTGCCTCCCGGGTTCACGCCATTCTCCTGCCTCAGCCTCCCGAGTAGCTGGGACTACAGGCACCCGCCACCTCGCCCGGCTAGTTTTTTGTATTTTTTAGTAGAGATGGGGTTTCACCAGGTTAGCCAGGATGGTCTCGATCTCCTGACCTCGTGATCCGCCTGTCTCGGCCTCCCAAAGTGCTGGGATTACAGGCTTGAGCCACCGCGCCCGGCCTGATTCCCATGTTTTGATAAGGCAAGAGCCATCTTCAAATCTATAAATTCCAAGGGATAGATTAATACATTTCTTAGAAGAGAGCATCTTCTGACTTACAGGAGTCCATAAACATTGTGTGGAATCAGCATAGTTTAGGTTAAGTACACACATAATTCATCAAAGTGTAAATCAGGTGAAGGAAAAAAATACTGCATTGTGAGAAAGAAAATTCAAATGTGTTATGAACATTTAAGGCAGCTGATGCCCTAAATAGGCAGAGTCAAAGAAGGTGGCCTGCATTTGGAGGTAATTTTGCATCCAAAAAGGGATTCACTTTCTTGATTTCAATCACTGAACACTGTAGAACATGTCTTCTTCCTCAAGGCCAATGTTGCTTCAGATACCAGGTGGTTTCATCTTTCAAGCATGTTGCATAGAGAGGGTTGTACTGGGCCAGAATTGCAGTCAGCCAAAAGAGAGCAGCAAACTGAACAGGTCACCATCATAGTGATGATAACTCCCCAGTTAGGCCCCTTAGGGATGAACCAGGGCACAAAGAAGCCAACAAAGCCCCAGGACATGCTCATCTCTGTGAGGCCATGATACACCATGTTTGCTGCTGGAGCTGCCTCTCTCTGATTTTTAGTATTCTGTTTTTTAATCTTTGTCCATTAAGACAAGGTTATTTGTGAATGGAAGTTAGGATTGTGGGGAGTCATAGAACTTCATGAAATACTTGTGAGGAATGGGAAAAAGCATTCATCAGAGAAAAATAGTACAGTTTCACTTTGGGAGGCCGAGGCGGGCAGATCATGAGGTCAGGAGATTGAGACCATCTTGGCCAACATGATGAAACCCTGTCTCTATTAAAGTACAAAAGATTAGCCGGGCATGGTGGCATGCGCCTGTAGTCCTAGCTACTCGGGAGGCTGAGACACAGGAATTGCTTGAACACAGGAGGTGGAGGTTGCAGTGAGCCGAGATCGTGCCACTGCACTCCAGCCTGGCGACAGAGCAAGACTCCATCTCAAAAAAAAAAAAAAAAAAAAGCACAATTTCTGGGAAACTTTGAGGGTCCAATTGAGAGTGATTTATGAAATACAATGAGAAATTCAGATAATACATAAGGATGTGATGAAGGAAGCAAAAACGTGTGGAATTGTTATCTTTGCTTTCATGTTTTTCACTACATTATTTTAAACCTGAAGGCTATAGAAGTCTCATGACTAACTTTGGGGCAAAGGTCCTTCTGTGCTAAATATTGTCTTGGGACCTGATGTTTTGTTATTGGCTTTGATCTCTAAGTGTACAACCTTTGTTTCCCTGACTTGTAGGAAGGGACCTCTTCAGACTGTCTCATGGGTAGAGAAATCCTACCAAATGAGGCCAAGAGGGATTACGTACTGTTGAGGCTTTGTGCTTTAACATAGTGCATTGTGGTAAAGTTACAGTTTAATAGCAGTTGTAATATACTGGATTTGAAAATAATTGAAATCTTAGCTTAAACCTCATTTTGAAATACTTTCGGAGTTTAAATCACTCAATAATCTTATAACTGAATGGCTCCGTTTTTCAGTAGGATAGTTATTCTAAGACACTAAGTGAAAAAAAAAATTGTAACAAATTCTGACCTCCACTTGAATGGGGAAAGTTAGAGTACACATTTTACACTAAACTGTTTTCTTTTCTTTTTTTCTTTTTGGGGACAGAATCTCACTCTGTTGTGCAGGCTAAAGTGGAGTGGCACAATCTTGGCTCACTGCAACTTTCGCCTCCCAGATTCAAATGATTCTCTTGCCTCAGCCTCCCGAGTAGCTGGGACTACAGGTGCATGTCACCACACCTGGCTAATTTTTGTAGTTTTAGTAGAGATGGGGTTTGGCCATGTTGGCCAGGCTGGTCTCGAATTTGTGACTTCAAGTGATCCACTGCCTCAGCCTCCTAAAGTGCTGGGATTACGGGTGTGAGCCACAACGCTCGGCTGTTTTAAATTTTTTAAAATTAAAATTGTAAAAAGTCACGAAGTGTTTTATATACTTATTTAATTTATTTATTTGAGACAGAGTCTTATTCTGTCGTCACAAAGTGCAGTGGTGTGATCTTGGCTCACTGCAACCTCTGCCTCCCGGTTCAAGCAATTCTTGTGCCTCCACCTCCCAAGTAGCTGGGACTACAGGAGCACGCCACCACGCCTGACCTAAAATGTTTTATAACTAATGTATGTGTTTATAAAAAAATTATAGAATGAATGTAATTCATAGGAATACGCATTTAAATTTTTATTTTTACGGTGTACTAATTTTTTTATTGTGGCAAAATATATATAACATAAAGTGTACTATTTTAATAATTTTACATATACAATTCAGTGGCATTAAGTACATTCACAGTATTGTACAATCATCAACACTGTTTCCAGAACTTTTTCATCATCCCAAACAGAACCTCCCCACCTCTATTCTATTTTCTGTCTCTATGAATTTGTCTATTCCAGGTGCCTCATATTAAGTAGAATCATACAATATGTGTCCTTTTGTGTCTAACTTATTTCACATAGCATAATGTTTTCAAGGTTCATCTATGTTGTAGCATGTATCAGAATTTCATTCCTTATGGCTAAACAGTATTCCATTGTATATATATACCACATTTTTCTTCTCTGTGTTGATGGATCACCATCTGTTGATGGATATTTGGGTTGTTTCCATCTTTTGGCTATTGTGAATGATGCCACTGTGAACATTGGTGTACATGGATCTGTTTGAGTCTCTGCTTTCAGTTCCTTTGGATATATTCCTAGGAGTAAAATTGCTGGATCCTACGGTAATTATTTGTTAAAGTTTTTGAGGAACTGCCAGTCCATAGCAGCTGCACCATTGCACATTCCCACCAGCAGTGCACAAAGGTTCCAATTTGTCTACATCCTCACCAACATGTGTTGTTTTGTGATTTTGTTTTTATCATAGCCATCCTAATGGGTGTGGAGTGATATTGTGGGTTTTTTTCTCATTAAACTTTACTTGTTTATTCTTTTTTTGAGACGGAGTTTTGCTCTCGTTGCCCAGGCTGCAGTGCAATGGCGCAACTTGGCTCACCGCAACCTCCGCCTCCTGGGTTCAAGTGATTCTCCTGCCTCAGCCTCCCGAGTAGCTGGGATTACAGGCATGTGCCACCATGCCTGGCTAATTTTGTATTTTTAGTAGAGACGGGGTTTTTCCACGTTGGTCAGGCTAGTCGCGAACTCCTGACCTCAGGTGATCTGCCCGCCTCAGCCTCCCAAAGTGCTAGGATTACAGGCGTGAGCCACCGTGCCCGGCCTGTTTATTTTTATTTTTATTTTATTTCATTTTATTTTATTTTGAGATAGAGTCTTGCTCTGTCGCCCAGGCTGGAGTATAGTGCAGTGGTGCAATCTCGGCTCACTGTAACCTCCCTCCACCTCCTAGGTTCAAGCAATTCTCCTGTCTCAGCCTCCCAAGTAGCTGGGATTACAGATGCACGCCACCATGCCCAGCTAATTTTTGTATTTTTAGTAGAGATGGGGTTTCACCATGTTGGCCAAGCTGGTCTCGAACTCCTGATCTAAGGTGATCCTCCCGCCTCGGCCTTTCGAGTGCTGGGTTTACAGGCATGAGCCACAGTGCCGGCCTTGTTTGTCTATTTTTAAAACTAGGCAGTCAACTGTGATAGTGAGAAGGGGTCAAAGACTAGAACAAGGAGTTCAGTCTATAACTTGACTGTGAACAATCAGTTGAGATAACTGACTACCTTGGAACCAGCCTCTCATTAAACTTTGTTTCATGGGTCTCAAAATTCTGAGATGGATTCTTTGTCCTGTTGCTTCCATTAAACAGTACTAATTTAAAAACTAGTAATTTAAAACTGCCATGTGAAAAAAACTCAAAGTGGATCACAAAACAGTCATATTTTCCTTCTGAAGGTTTTACCATGCACTGTTATCATTAACCAGTCTCTTACTGTTAAACTTAAATGGCCAATCAAAACAAACAGTTCTGAGACTGTTCTTCTACCATTGATTGAGACTGGGGTGGCAGGTATTAGGGATGATATTCATTTAGTCTTCTGAGCTTTCTGGGCAGACTCGATGATATTGCCAGGTCCAGGAGCCTTCTTGTCCACTGTTTTTTTTTTTTAATTAAAAAAAAATTTTTTTCGAGTCGGAGTTTTACTCTTGTTGCCCAGGCTGGAATGCAATGGCATGGTTACGGCTCACTGCAACCTCCATCTCCTGTGTTCAAGTGATTCTCCTGCCTCAGCCTCTCAAGTAGCTGGGATTACAGGCACCTGCCACCACACCTGGCTAATTTTTGTATTTTTAGTAGAGATGGGGTCTCACTCTGTTGACCAGGCTGGTCTCGAACTCCTGACCTCAGGTTATCTGCCTGCCTCAGCCTCCCAAAGTACTGGGATTACAGGCGTGAGCCACGGCACCTGGCCATTTTTAAATTTTTTGAGTCTCACTCTGTCACCTAGGCTGGAGTGCAGTGGTGCTATCTTGACTTATTTGAACTTCCACCTCTCAGGCTCAAGCATTCCTCAGACCTCAGTTTCCTGAGTAGCTGGGACCACAGATGCATGCCACCACACCCAGCTAATTTTTTGTATTTTTGGTAGAGATGGGGTTTTACCATGTTGCCCAGGCTGGTCTCAAACTCCTGAGCTCAAGTGATTCTCCTGCCACAGCTTCCCAAAGTGCTGGGATTACAGGCATGAACCACTTTGCCTGGCCTTATCCTCTGTTTTGATGACACCCACAGCAACTGGCTGTCTTGCATTATGAACAACAAAACAACCCAGAGGATAGTCAGAAGCTCTCAACACACATGGGCTTGACAGGAACCATATCAAAGACGCGGGAGTATTACCAGATTTCAAGAATTTAGGGCCATCTTTCAGCTTACCACAATGGCAATCAGTCTTTCCCTTCAGCTCAGGAAACTTGCAGGCAGTGTGAGCCGTGTGGCAGTCCATTACAGGAGCATAGCCAGCACTGATTTAGATTGGGTGGTTCAGGTTAATCACCTGAGCAGTGAAGCCAGCTGCTTCCATTGGTGGGTTATTTTTCCTGTCACCAGCAACATGGCCATGATGAACATTTTTGACAGATATGTTCTTGACATTGAAGCCCCCATTGTTCCCAGGAAAAACTTCACTCAAAGCTTCATGGTATATTGCAACAGATTTGGCTTTAGTTGTAACATTGACTGGAGCCAAGGTGACCGCTTGCAGAGCGGTCTTTGGAGAGACAGACACAAGGGCTTGTCAGTTGGACAAGTTGGTAGTAGGATGCAATCCAGAGCGTCAAGTAGAGTGTTTACACTAACATTGCCATCTTTATAGGTGACTTTCCATCCCTTGAACCAAGGCATGTTAGCACTTGGCCCCAGCATGTTGCCATCGTTCCAACCAGAAATTGGCACAAATGCTACTGTGTTGGGGTTGTAGCCAACTTTGTTATTGTAGGTGCTGACTTCCTTAACCATTTCCTTGTATCTCTTCTGTCTGTAGGGTGGCTAAGTGGAATCCATTTTGTTAACTCCAACAATTAGTTGTTTCACATCCAGTGTGTAAGTCAGAAGGAGATGCCAGCTTCAAATTCACCAGCTGCAACAATCAGGGTAGCACAGTCAGCCTGAGATGTGCCTGTGATCATGTTTTTTTTAAATGTCTTTGTCTTGGGGCATCAACTAGTTACATAATACTTTTTGGCCTCAAGTTCCCACAGGGAACTATCTTCAGTACCACCACCCTCACACTTAGCTTTCAGTTTATCCAAGACCCAGGTGTACTTGAAGGACCCCTTTTCCATCTCAGTAGCCTTGTAGAGACTGGGTCTCATCATGTGGCCCAAGGTGGTCTTAAACTCCTGAGCTCAAGGGATCCTCATGCCTCGGCCTCCCAGAGTGCTGGGATTACAGGCATGAGCTACTGTACCCAGGTGATAAATGGTGTTTTGTCAAGTGGCAGGATTAATACTATCTGACATGGGCCGGGTGCAGTGGCTCACACCTGTAATCCCAGCACTTTGGGAGGCTGAGGCGGGTGGATCACCTGAAGTTGGGAGTTTGAGACTAGCCTGACCAACATGTAGAAACCCCGTCTCTACTTAAAATACAAAATTAGTCTAGCATGGTGGCACATGCCTGTAATCCGAGCTACTCAGGAGGTTGAGGCAGGAGAATCACTTGAACCCAGGAGGTGAAGGTTGCGGTGAGCCCTGATGGTGCCATTGCACTCCAGCCTGGGCAACAAGAGCGAAACTCCCGTCTTGGAAAAAAAAAAAAAAAAGGTCAAAAGGACTGAGTTTAGGAGGCTTCCAGAAAGGTAAGCTAGAACATGTTAATGTGCTGAGAGGGTGGCACACCATTCTCCAAGGGAGTTGAAGCTCCTACAACATTGTACATCTCACCTCTGTAACTCTTTATTTTACTGTTTATTTATATCCTTTAAAATAACGTTTGTAAGAGTCCAGTGACCAGGTTTCCATTCATTCTGTGAGCTTCTCTAACAAATTATTAAAACCAAAGGAAGGGATTGCAGAATCCCAATTTTTAGCCAGTTGGTCAGAAGCACAGGTAAAACAACCTGGGACTTGGGATTGACATCAACAGTGGGGGGCAGCCTTAGGGACTGAACCCTCACTCAACCTATGGGGTCTGACATTATCTCTAGGTAGGAGATAGAGGACACCCAGCTGGTATTTTCTGAAGAGTTGATTGCTTACTTTTTTTTTAAATTTGAGGTGGAGTCTTGCTCTGTCGCCCAGGCTGGAGTGCACTGGTGCGATCTTGGCTCACTGCAACCTCTGCCTCCCGGGTTCAAGTGATTCTCCTGCCTCAGCCTCCCGAGTAGCTGGGATTATAGGCACCTGCCACCACGCCTGGCTAATTTTTGTATTTTTGGTAGAGATGGGGTTTCACCATGTTGGCCAGGCTGATCTTGAATTCTTGACCTCAGGTGATCCACCTGCCTCAGCCTCCCAAAGTGCTGAGATTACAGTAGTGAGCCACGGCACCCGACCTAATTATTACAGTGAGTTAATTTAGTTCTTAGCTTCCTGGTATCCAGTTAAAAAAAAAAACAGTTTCTTTGGTGTTGAATTACAGAAATAATTTTATTATGGGAATCACCTATTTTTACAAGAGATATAGAAATATTTCCTGAATGATGATTTTAGTGCTGCTCAATCTATAAAATTAAATCATACTTTATTTTTTGTTTTTATTTTTTTGAGATGGAGTCTTGCTGTTGTCACCCAGGCTGGAGTCCAGTGGCACAATCTTGACTCACTGCGGCCTCCGCCTCCCAGGTTCAAGCAATTCTCCTGTCTCAGCCTCCTGAGTAGCTGGGATTACAGGCACCTGCTACCTTGGCAGGCTACTTTTTTTGTATTTTGTAGTAGAGATGGGGTTTCACTGTGTTGGCCAGGCTGGTCTTGAACTCCTTACCTCCAGTGATCCGCCCGCCTCGGCCTCTCAAAGTGCTGGGATTACAGTTGTGAGCTACCGCTCCTAGCCTTAAACCATACTTTAAAGAAGTTTTCAGGCTCACGCCTGTAATCCCAGCACTTATTGAGAGGCCGAGGCGGGCGGATCACCTGAGGTCAGGAATTTGAGACCAGGAGTTTGGCCAACTCGGTGAAACCCCATCTCTACTAAAAATACAAAAATTAGCCGGGCATGGTGGCAGACACCTGTAATCCCAGCTACTCAGGAGGCCGAGGCAGGAGAATTGCTTGAACCCGGGAGGTGGAGGTTGCAGTGAGCTGAGATCGTGCCATTGCACTCCAGCCTGGGGGACAAGAGCGAGACTTCGTCTCAAAAAAAAAAAAAAAAAAAGAAGTTTTCAGATTTTTCAGGATTAAAATTTAAGGAAATTGGTAGTTAACATACTCCTTAGTCTCTCAGGTATGTTGGCAGAACCATAACCCAAGAGGCCTATTTGAAGCATGGTTGTTAGTGATATAAAACTATTACTTGGTTCAAATGTGATGGAGTATAATATGTTCTTTGGTTTTGTTTTATGAATATTTAAGTTTTGTGGTATTTTTTAAAGAAAGATTGAAATACTTTTTGTAGTTCTGTAGAGTGCTAAGTACTAACGAAACCAAAGAAATCCTGTTTAAGCTTATTAGAAAATTGTACACATACAAAACAATTTGAAAACATATCTGAAACACTTAGAACATTTTTTTTTTTTTTGGGAGACAGAGTCTTGTTCTGTCTCCCAGGCTGGAGTCCAGGGGTGGCACAATCATGGCTCACTGTAACTTCTGCCTCCCAGGTTCAAGTGATTCTCCTGCCTGAGCCTCCCAAGAAGCTGAGATTACAGGCGTGTGCCACCACACCTGGCTAATTTTTTTATTTTTAGTGGTTTTGTCATGTTGGCTAGGCAGGTCAAGTGATCCTCTCACCTGGGGTCCCTTCTTTTTTTTTTTTCTAAACATTAAATTGCTTTTATTGCATGACACTTAGTATGCAAATCAGGAAGTTTTAATTTTAAATGTTTGCTTTCACTAATTCTAACCACTGATAAAGGCCTCAAAAGTACAGTATTGAGGCAGGCTTGGTGGCTCTCATGCCTATAATCCCAGCACTTTGGGAGGCCAAGGCGGGAGGATCGCTTGCGGTCAGGAGTTCAGGCCAGCCTGGCCAACATGGTAAAATCCTGTCTCTACTAAAAATAAAAAAATTAGGAGAATGAGGTAGGAAAATCGCTTGAACCCGGGAGACATAGGTTGTGGTAAGCTGAGAGATCACACCACCGTACTGCAGCCTGGATAATAGAGCAAGACTGTGTTCCAAAAAAAAAAAAGAGTATAATACTGGTTTTGTTACTAATTCTAATTTTATAATTACAGTTTCTGATGAACTTTAATTTTCTGATTAGATTTATGAATTATAGGCCAGAAATGCTCCACACATATAACCTGATTGTTTCCTTCTGGGCTCCGGTGGGACTTTTTTTTAAAAAAAAAACAAACAAAACCAGGTCTGATTATTCAATATGTCTCCAGGGAAGAGTTGCAGATTCCCTGGTAATCCCTAGTGCCAGAGTTTGACAGCCTTTATTACCATTGTCTATTTAACCAAAATCCTTGCTGCTATAAATCGGCTGTATTTCTTTTGGTTTGCTCTAGTGAAAATAAGACAAACTGTCATGATTATAGAGATCGGACTTCCATTTTTTCCCCCACTCCAAAGACTTCCTTTTTCAATGCAATTTTAGTTACTGTTACTAACCCAAGTTAATTTTTGATTAACTTGGAATCAAACCTGAGTTTTGCCATTGAAAACCTGGGATTTGCCATTTATTGAGGTGTTAATTGAAATATTAATATATTTAGAGCAGAAATGTCGTTTTTTAGGGAATCTAGAGCAACAGCAAAGCTGAGGTCAAACTACCATAAGGATGGACACCAAGGAAGCTGTGTTTGGGACAAAAAGAAATCAAGATAAGGTAGATGCAAAGTAGAGAAAAGAACTGGACCCTGGGGGGAAGGGTGGTAGTTGGGAGTGGGTTATATTCTTCTAAGGGCAAAGAATAGGCAGATTTCCGAAGAGGAAGGCCCAAAAGGAAATATTGAGAATTTGTGTTCAAATACTACTCTGAATGTACAAGTTTTTGCTTTTAGATAACAGAGTACTTCAAACATTGATAAAGTTAGGTGTTTTGTTGGGGTGGGTTCTAATATTCAGGGCTAATGTTTCCTTGGAATAGTTGTGGAAGACACTATTGGTATATGTTGATAAAACCGTTACCAAAACCCAGCTTCAGCACTAATGCCTGTTTTTACTTGGAGGTCAAAAGGGAATCTGTGATTGAAGTGTTAAACTGACAAAATCTGTACAGAATATTTAATTTTTCCTTTTATTTTTGTGATACAAAGACTGTGTTTCTTTTCATAGCAACATGAACCGTGAAGACCGGAATGTGCTGCGTATGAAAGAACGGGAAAGGCGGAATCAGGAAATTCAGCAGGGTGAAGACGCCTTCCCACCTAGCTCTCCTCTCTTTGCAGAGCCATACAAAGTTGTAAGTTGCCCTTCTGGTGAATGTTTTTTTCCCATTAGCATGACATTTTTGCTTTTAAAATATTTCATATTTGAATGTTTATATTAGAAAAGAATTACTGTGAATACCACTTAACATTTTTTTTCCTGTCCTTTACATAGAACATACTTTTTTGGGGATAAACTTTTCTTTGGAGTATGTTATGCTTACAGAAAAATACACAAAATAGGTGTTATGGCTTGAAGAGTTTTCACAGCATCGACAGCTTCATACAACTCAGATCAAGAAATAGAACGTTACTAGCACCCTAAAAGTCATCTTCCAACCCACCTCCTATTGCTGTCTTGTGTTCTTAAAAATGTGTTCTGAGTTGGCTCACACATTTATCTCTATTTTCCTAGTTGTGCTACTAACTATGGGCGGGTACTTCACCGTTCTGAGCCTTGAATTAAATTAGAATTTTGTGACTCAATTTGCATTGTTTGATTTTTCCTAGGTGTTCTTTAAGTATGATATCAATAAAAAATGAATATTTCGTAGATGCTTTTGTTACTCCTCACTGCCATTTGCTACTTAGTTTACAAAGTTTCGGAGATTATTAGTATGTTTGAATAAATGTGTCTTCAGTATCAGTCTGATTTTTCTATTGTTAGAGACAATTATTTGGGTATCACTTGTTCATTAAATTTTTGTTTCTGCTTGTAACTATAACATTGAATTATAAGGAATATAATATTTTCATAAACTGCCAAAATATAAGCATTAGCTAATCTGCTGGCCCGTGGAACGTAATTTTATAAAGGCAGATTACTTTACTGTTCTTCAAAAGACTTTTTTTTTTTTGAGACACAGTCTCGGTCTTTCGTCCAGGCTGGAGTGCCATGTCATGATCTCGGCTCGTTGCCACCGGTGACTTCTGGGTTCAAGTGATTCTTCTGCCTCAGCCTCCCGAGTAGCTGGGATTGCAGGCATGCACCACCTTGCCCGGCTAATTTTTTTTTTTGGAGGTAGAGTCTTACTGGAGTGCAATGACACAATCTTGGCTCACTGCAACCTTCACTTCCTGGGTTCAAGCAATTCTCCTGCCTCAGCCTCCTGAGTAGCTAGGATGACAGGCATCTGCCATCACGCCTAGCTAATTTTTGTATTTTTAGTAGAAACAGGGTTTCACCATGTTGGCCAGGCTGGTCTTCAACTCCTGAACTCAGGTGATCTGCCCACCTTGGCCTCCCAAAGTGCTGGTATTACAGGTGTGAGCCACCATGTCCAGCCACGCCTGGCTAACTTACGTATTTTTGCTAGAAATGGGTTTTCACCATGTTGGCCAGGCTGGTCTGGAACTCCTGACATTAGGTGATCTGTCCGCCTCAGCCTCCAAAAGTGCTGGGATTACAGGTATGAGCCACTGCACCTGGCCCTTCAAAATACTTTGTGAATTTAAAAGACAAGAGTCTTGCTATGTTACCTATGCTGGAGTGCAGTTGCTGTTCACAGGTGAAATCATAGTGCACTGGAGCCTCAAAATCTTGGAATCGAGCAATCCTCCTGCCTCAGCTGCACAGGGTAGCTGAAAGTACAGGCACGTGCCACTGCGCTCGGATTATATTTTAGTATGGTTATTTTTAGGCACTTTTCAATGATTTTTTTTTTCACTACAGAATGATATATTTGGAGTATGCTTCAAGGTATTAATGTTAAGATATGAGGTAAAGCCTTCCTTTGAAAAGCCCCTTTCCATTCGAAGTTTGGAAAATTAGTTCAGAAGCATATTTTATTTCTGATTATGCTCATTGTATAATTTTATTTTTATTTTTTGTAGACTAGCAAAGAAGATAAGTTATCAAGTCGTATTCAGAGTATGCTTGGAAACTACGATGAAATGAAGGATTTCATAGGAGACAGATCTATACCAAAGCTTGTTGCAATTCCCAAGCCTACAGTACCACCATCAGCAGATGAAAAATCTAACCCAAATTTCTTTGAACAGAGACATGGAGGCTCTCATCAGAGTAGCAAATGGACTCCAGTAGGACCCGCACCCAGCACTTCTCAGTCTCAGAAGCGGTCTTCAGGCTTACAGAGTGGACATAGTGGCCAGCGGACCAGTGCAGGTAGCAGTAGTGGCACTAACAGTAGTGGTCAGAGGCATGACCGTGAGTCATATAACAGTAGTGGGAGCAGCAGCCGGAAAAAAGGCCAGCATGGATCAGAACACTCCAAATCACGTTCTTCCAGCCCTGGAAAACCCCAGGCTGTTTCTTCATTAAGCTCTAGTCATTCCAGGTCTCATGGGAATGATCACCATAGCAAGGAACATCAACGCTCCAAATCACCTCGGGACCCTGATGCAAACTGGGATTCTCCTTCCCGTGTACCTTTTTCAAGTGGGCAGCACTCAAATCAATCTTTCCCACCCTCATTGATGTCAAAGTCCAATTCAATGTTACAGAAACCCACTGCCTATGTGCGGCCCATGGACGGACAAGAGTCCATGGAACCAAAGCTGTCCTCTGAGCACTACAGCAGCCAATCTCATGGCAACAGCATGACTGAGCTGAAGCCCAGCAGCAAAGCACATCTCACCAAGCTGAAAATACCTTCCCAACCACTGGATGTAAGTCACACATTTAGAGCTTTTAACATTGTGACTATGTGAAGCAATTGACTGATCATGAAATTATGATTGAACTTGAACACTGCTTCTTTGCCTTAATAGTAAGGAATGTAAAAGTTGAAAGATGAAAAAAAAATGTAAAGACAGACTTGTGAGTTACTCCTAAGTGGATCCGTAGATCTTTTGACTTGTCCTCTTGGGAAATGGAGAAAATGTCATCCACAGTTTTCAAATATTAAGATGACAAGTCAGTTATAGAATAAAAGAATGACCAATTGATACCTTCGATTTCTGCATTTTGATTTTATAGAACTATATACCTTTGTTGTTTAAAAACAAAATTAACTTTTCTATGCTTACATTGATACTAATGAATGAGATGCAGGTCATGGTGTATGGTTATGATAAATGGGACTTTCGGGTCTGTGGAAATGGTAATATTGTATACTTTGAATGCTATGATCATTTTCTCTGGTTGTACTTAAAGGATGGAGACAGCTGTTCCAGGTTCATAGTGATGGTTTGAAATTTAAATTGAATTGCTTACCAAAGCCTTTTGGAACATTTCATTGTGAAATAGCTGAAATTATATCTTTTTTTTCAAGATGGGTATCTCATCATGTTGCCCAGGCTGGTCTGGAACTCCTGGCTTCAAGTGATCCTCTCATCTTGGCCTTCCGAAGTGTTGAGGTTATAGACATGACCATCATGCCTGGCCCAAATTTTGTCTCTCTCTCTCTCTCTCTTTTTTTTTTTTTTTGAGACGGAGTTTCACTGTTGTTGCCCAGGCTGGAGTGCGATGGCACGATCTCGGCTCACTGCAACCTCTACCTCCCGGGTTCAAGCAATTCTCCTGCCTCAGCCTCCCGAGTAGCTGGGATTACAGGCATGTGCCACCATGGCCGGCTAATTTTGTATTTTTAGTAGAGATGGCATTTCACCATGTTGGTCAGGCTGGTCTTGAACTCCTGACCTCACATGATCCGCCTGCCTTGGCCTCCCAAAGTGCTGGAATTACAGGCGTGAACCACTGCACCCAACCCCAAATTTTATCTTTTCATGTAGTTTGTGCAATTAAAAAAAATTTGGAAAACAATGTCAGTAGCCAAAAAATTAAAACTCTTAGCTCAAAAGGGTGGAAGGAAGAATCCAGGTAATGTAAAATGCTGTTTTGCAAACGTTTAAAACGTCTTTCCAGTAGCCTTGGGAAACTCACTTTGAGTGGCATTTGTTATCTAATTACTCCTCTCAAGAGAACAGTAAAATGGTAATTTGTCATTTCTTTAAACAACATGATCTTTAGGGTTTGACTTAAGTTCGGCTCTCTAATTCCTGTTTGTGCCTTAGAATAAGCAATTTGCTTTTTGTGATTTAGAAAGACTATGTAAAATGTCCATGTTCCAGACTAGTAATCTTTCAGTAATACTTGTTTAACCCATTTATGCTTAGTGTTCCATTATTGGAATGCTAAGCTCGTAGGAGTTACTTATATCCTACTGCTCAAGGTCATTGCCGAGGTCTGATTCTTCACACAAAAAATTTGCAACCTCTGGCATAAATGGGTTAACTTTGTTTATGTGCAATGATGTATCTCAGTATCATGATAGATTTTATATATAGATAAGCTTAAATTTTTGGACAAGCTGCACACCTGAAAAATTACATTCTAAAAATTATTTATAATCTAAAATATAGGATAAAAAACTTAAAACATTTGCAAACTATAAAGTTCCCCCAGCTTTGTATAGTTTGGTGATTAAAATTTTCTGGTGCTTGAAAAATTTGTATTTAAGGAAATTAATCCAAAGATTCTAAACAGTGTACTGATTTAGAGTAATGGGGTCATAAATACTTTTAATAATGTTTTGAAGTCTGTGAAGCAAATACTAAAAATTTACTGATAAAAATCTAATGTGTGCTGCTTTTTCTCTCAAGGCATCAGCTTCTGGTGATGTGAGCTGTGTGGATGAAATCCTAAAAGTAAGTTTTTTTAAAAAAATCTTTTCAATCTCTTTAATTTTTTATGCTCTGCCACCCTCTTACCCTCTGTATTTCACAAAGGATCTGAAGCAACAGTTTGCTTATATTTGTAACTTGATTATGTCCATCATAAATAATTTACTATCTTTGTTTACCATTTGCCTTCAAAGAGCTAGTTTTGTTCTTTGTGTTTTTTGTTGTTGTTGTTTTGAGATGGAGTCTCACTCTGTCGCCCAGGCTGGAGTGCAAATAGTGCGATCTCAGCTCACTGCAACCTCCACCTCCCAGATTCAAGCGATTCTTTCACCTTAGCCTCCTGAGTAGGTGGGATTACAGGCGCCCGCCATCATGCCCAGCTAATTTTTGTATTTTTGCGGAGATGGGGTTTCACCATGTTGGCCAGGCTGGCCTGGAACTCCTGACCTCAGGTGATCCACCTGCCTCGGCCTCCCAAAGTGCTGGGATTACAGGTGTGAGTCACTGCGCCCAGCCACGTTCTTTGCTTTTAAGTAAAACAGATTTTAATCTTAACACTTACTTTGCCTGGAAAATATCAACAAGCCAATTATAACCGTACTTTTTCATGCTTAACTGTTAATAATTTGAAGTGCAAAAAACTCAGTAGTTATCAGTCAAACCATTATGATCAAAATACTTTGCTTTTGTTCATCTGTACATACTGGTCAAATCTTACAATAATAGATTTTCTTCCAGTTTTGCACATTTTGGTTTTTTTTTTTTCTTTTTTTTGATATGGAGTCTCACTCTGTTGCCCAGTCTGGAGTACAGTGGCATGATCTCGGCTCACTGTAACCTCTGCCTCCTGGGTTCAAGTGATTCTTGTGCCTCAGCTTCCTGAGTAGCTGGGATTACAGGCGCCCACCACCACGTCCAGCTAATTTTTGTATTTTTAGTAGAGATGGGGTTTCACCACATTGTCCAGGCTGGTCTTGAATTTCTGACCTCAAGTTGCTCCCCCTCGCCCACCCCCCCTCCCGACCTCCCAATGTGCTGGGATTATAGCCTGAGCCACTGCACCTGGCTGTTTTACACATTTTTTTCTTTTTGAACCGGAATTTTACTCTGTCACCCAGGCTGGAGTGCAATGGCATGATCTCGGCTCACTGTAACTTCCACCTCGCAGGTTCAAGTGATTCTCCTGCCTCTGCCTCCTGAGTAGCTGGGATTATAGGCACCCGCAACCAAGCCTGGCTACTTTTTTTTTTTTTTTTTTTTGTAGAGATGAGGTTTCACCATGTTGGCCAGGCTGGTCTGGAACTCCTATCTGCCTGCCTTGGCCTCCCAAAGTGCTGGATTATAGGCATGAGCCACCACGCGCAGCCAACATTTTGGATATTTAATGAAACATGTTTAAAATTGACACATGACCAAAAAGTACATTACTCTATTAGAAAAAGAGAAAGTCCAGTGAATTAGTGAATGACAATGACTACTTTTTGCTTAGTGGAGAAAACTGTGAGTCACATATTACTTGTATTTTCTTGTTTTTTGTTTTTTTTTTTTTTGTGAGCTCCTGAATTTGTGTCTATACTTACAATTCACTGTGAACACCTTTGAAAGACTACCTGCATTGGTTGCTTCCACTCTTTTCTTTCCCATTCCTTCCTTTAGTCCACTGTAATCTCCCTTTTACCTCTGCCATTTTGCAGAACCCGTTTCTCTATGGTCATTATCTTTCTCCCTCCATCCAGAGGCATCATTTGAGTTCTTTTTTATTCTTTCTGCTATTTATTTTTTCCTTCTGGAAACATTCTTCTTTCCTTGACTGTTTTTATGCTTCATTGTTTTTGTTTGCCTTCCACCTTTCTTGCCTCTCTTTTTTTGCCCTTTTTGGAACCCTTGTGCCTTCTCTTATCTCTTAAGTGCAGGTGCGTTCTTGTAGCCTCTGCTCTTTCTGCTCTTTGACTTGCCTTTTCCACCATTCTTGGTTTTATCTGTTTGACAGCTGTTTAGTCTTTCTCTCCTGCATTGACCTCCTTTGGGTTTTGGTTTGTCTCTTAATTGCTTCTTAGCTGAGTTTCCATTTGGATTTATTTCTCTTCGCTGCTTCAGACTCAACATGTCTAAAGCCATACTTATCAGACTTCCTTGGATTAGTAGTACACCACTTTCCCATGCTTGTAAGTGTAGAATCCTAAATATCTCTAATTTCTTCCTCATATTCTATGTAGTTGCAAAATTGGATGTAGACTTTTAAAATTTTTGTTTTTTAAATATCCATTCCTTTCTTCCCATTTCTGCCACCTTGAGCTTCAATAATTATAACACTGAGTCCTCATTCAGCCTTTCTGCCTCCAGAATCTCCCTGCTCATATGTCTTTTGCATTGCTACCTGATTCTTTACTTCAGGCCCTTTACTTCAGTCTTCATAAATTAATTTTTCCCTTAAAAATTTTCAGTGGCTCTCTAAGACTATAGAAAGAATAGTATCCAAATTTAATATCCGCAGGCCAATCCTAACCTATCTCATTACTGAATGACCACTTTTGCCAAACTGGTTTCCCTAAGCCACATACTTTCTTGCTCTTTTACCTCCTTAAATAAAGTAAGGTTGGAATGTATTTCTCCTACCTCTTCAGTTATATATAGATTGTTTTTTCCCGGAATCCCAATGAAATCCTTCTTCCCCCATATCAGATTATGAGACCACAGTGACAGCTCTTTCATTTGAATGTCATACATTTCTTAGTTGTCATGTATATAAAAAGTGTAAGGGAGCATAAATATTTTCCTCTGAATCCTCAACAGTGCATAGAATTATTAGTACCTGAAAGATTTTCTTACATTTAATGATCTCTTTAATGTTATTGACATCTATATTTTATATGTACAAGGGCTTGGCACTTGGCCTTTAGTTAATAGGTGCCCAGTGATTCGATGATACTTGGAGTATTAAATCAAATTTTCAATTGAGAGTTTTGCTATTTGAGATATAAAATGCCAATTCTAAAAAGCTGAGTTTATGAGTTTTTGTTTCCTTTTCCCTTTCCTGTCTGTAGTATGCAAGGAACTTCAGGTGTGTGTTCCCTTCATATTTTCTTTGTATTTGTAGTCATATCATTTTTAGGAGCCCCATCATGAACTTAAAAAAAAATTTACTCTAAAAGTGATGTATATTTATTGAAAAAATGATTTATTCAAGGCATGCTCATTGAGCACCTACTTTGTGTCAACCACTGGGAATATAGTGGTCATAATGTTATGCCTTTGAGCTGATATTCTAGAGCTGGATGTAGGAAGCAATCTATTATATAATATTATTTCAGGAAGTGAAATTCTATTAAAAAACAAAGCATTTTAAGGGGATAAAGAGCATTTATATGCAGGTGGCTGTTTTAAGAGGTTCAAGTAGTAAAATATCAAGTTCCTTTATCTCTTCTTCCTTCTGTCATTCTGTTGCCCAAAGCTAAACATTAACTAGGACATAGACTGTGATTCATCTTTGTCAGTTAATAAAATACTGTGGAGATCATTACATATCAACAGTTAAATTTCTCATTTTAATGTCTACTTGGTGTTCTGTTTTGTAGATGTCTGGTAATTTATTTAATCTGTACTGTGTTGGTGTCAACCTAAATAACAGAGACTCTCTAAAAGAAAAGATGATGGGAATAGAGCATTGCATTGGGAGTACACGTGCCATAGTAGTCTATGTGCACATTCAAGGAGGTAAAGAGAGACAAAGGTTTTTAAAGGAAAAAATGAAGACGATTATGTAATTGTTTTTGAAATAATTATCCTTGGCTACAAAGATCAGTAGTAAGGAGGACACCAGTCTGAGGTCGGACAAGCTGGACAGGTGTCTTTATGGAAGTCTTTTTTTGGTTTAGGGTTTTGATGACCTTTGTGCGAGGTTGTGGTTTTTGTAGACTTTTTTGTTTATCAGGCATACAAGCATGAGAAACCTTTCTTCATGGTCTTTTGCAGCTCAGGGTGTTTTGTTTATATATATATATATATATATATATATATAAGTGACTCCATTTTGATTCTTACAGCTTTCACATTGACTACCTAGGTTGTTTCAGTTTTTAAAGTGTGAGCCCCTTGTATGTGTATCTTTACAAAACTGTGTGGATATTGCTATGCGATAAATTCCTAGGTGTTATACCACTATTAATTTGTTGCGTTTCCTTAATTTACCTGATGACTTACTTTGAACTAAATGCCAGAAATAATATACTCTCTCCTTATTCTCATACCTCTGTCTTCTTGGCTTGTCTAACATACACATTGTAATCTTACCAGACCTCACCCAGACATATTTGGCATTAAGATTAGGCAGAAGGCATTGAATGAAATCAAACTTAGGGTCTTGCTTTTCTGTTTTCCTCCTCATGTGTTTTTGAAATTTCTCTTCTGATTTCTTCCCCTGACAATTTTTTTCTACGATTATATAGACTCTATAGCCAGACTTTTGAGGATGAAATATAATGTTCATTATTTACTAAGTGTATGGCCTTGAATAAATAACTATTGTGCTTCAGTTTCATCCTAAATAGAGATAGGATGATAGTGGTATCAACCTCATCATGTCATTGTGAGTACTAAATGAGTAATAAACATGTAAAACACTTAGCACAGTGTCTGGCCCATTCAAGGTACACAGTAAATGTTAGCTGTTTTCTTTATCATTGTCCCCTTCCTCCCACTATCACAGCAAGCTCTTCCTTTTTAGTGTTTTATTATGTGCCTTGTATTTGATTACAGGCTGATTTCTGTAACTATTCACAGGTTTCATAATTTGAATTGTAAACTCCTCAAAGCCAGGGAGTATTTACTGATCTTCTTATTACTACCTACACCATAGTGCCTTACACACAATCGTGCTTAATATTTATTGACTAAGTATGTAGAATTTTGGAGGAGCTGTCATGAAACCAGTATTTATAAATACAAATCTGGTTTTTAGCTGCATAATTTTTATCCTTGACCTGGTTGAAAACAAACTGTAATAATTACATTTCAGGAGATGACGCATTCATGGCCTCCCCCTCTAACGGCTATTCATACACCATGCAAAACAGAACCTTCCAAATTTCCTTTTCCAACTAAGGTAAGTAAATAAAATGTATCTTTCATAATGTAAGAAAACTCTAAATGGCTTGACTAAAATCATATGGATTAAAAATTGTCTTGCCATTCCCATTCTAGTGGGAGACAGACAGTAAATAAGTAAATAAATAGATAAATTCAGATAGTGACAACTGTTATGAATATAATTAGCAGGGTAATAGAATTGAGAGCATCTTGGATCAAGAGGTATTTAAGAAAGCTTTGACGGCAATATGGGAGAGAGATTTAAAAGACATTAATATAGCCGGACACAGTGGCTCATGCCTGTAATCCCAGCACTTTGGAAGGCTGAGGCAAGAAACTCTCTTGAGGCCAGGAGTTTGCGTCCCCCTGGTCAACATAGCAAGACCCTGTCTCTACCAAAAATTGAAAAAACAAAACGAAACCTTGGCATAGTGGCCCATGCCTGTGGTCCCCATTACTGGGGAGGCTGAGATGGGAGGATCACTTGAACCTGGGAGGTCAAGGCTGCAGTGAGCTGTGATTGCACCACTGCACTCCAACCTGGGCAATAGAACAAGATTCTATCAAAAAAAAAAAAAAGACATTCATATTTATTGCAAACTATTATGGTATTGTAGGCCTGAGGTGGTAAGGGCTTCTCAAACTGTTGTTTTAAGAACCTGTTTCTATAAGACATAGTAACCATACTTATGTCCCATGGAAGGAGGTTCCTCAGATAACAGTTCCAAGGTTGTTTAAAATCAGCAGATTGATTTTTTTTTTAAACTTGTACTTAACAGTATTAATTTACACTTAACACAAATAATACAGAAATACATTCTCCTAGTGAAAGTTTGACCAGGACCCCTAATAATAGCCTTTCCCCAATTCCGTCCCCTTCATCCCAACAGAGCTCCTTTCATAAGTACCTTTGCAAGTCTATATTCATGTAATACATGTATAATCATTACATGTAAGCATTTTCTCATTTATTTCTACACAAATAATATTGTTCTGTATCTTTCACCAGTCAGCAGTAGGTCTTGGGGACCTGTCTATGTTACTACATGTAGAGGTGTTTTGTTTCTTTGAATTGCATCGGTAGTGTTAATGTATCCTAGTTTGTTTAGCCATTTCTCTTTGGTATTTAAGCTGATAGCAAGTTTTCATTTCTATAAATGTTTCTTCAGTTGGTATCTTTGTTCATGCCTTCTGTGTGCATGTGATTTTCTTTAGGGTAAAAAGCAAAAAGTAGAATTGCTGAGTGTTGAGAGTATATACTTAATATATACTCTCACAAATTCCTTCCATAGTTCTATTACAGGATTTGTACCAGCCAGTATTCCCACTTGTATTACCTTTTGTTTCACACATGCACACCACCATTTGATATTATTAAACAGCAGTGTTTTGAGTGAAAATGGCATTCCATTTGCTTGATTGCTAGTGAGGTTCATCATCTTTACATATTTGTTATCCATTTGGTTTCTTTGTGGGTAAATTTGCTTATTCTCACTGTCCTTTGGGTTGCATTTTTTACCTATTGAGTTTTAGGTGGTCTTCCTTTTTTGTTTTGTGTTGTTTTGTTTGAATTCTGGATTCCAATAATTTCTTATACATGCTGAAAATTTATCTGCCAGTTAGATTCTTTTCTTTTTATGGTCTAAAGTTTTTAATTTTTGATGAATAAAATTTATCTTTCTCTTCCTTTATAGTTTTTGCTTTTAATGTTAAAGAAGACTTTTCTTTTTCTAGAATCATAAACATACCCTCTTATTTTTCTTTCAATGTGGTTTTTAGTTTTATTTTTTATGTTTACCTTCGTGAATGATGTCAGGTAGATTTAAAAACTTTTTGTCTATATTTATGCCATGTCACTCTTACTTTTTATATCTTTGTTTACATATACAAAATGCACTGGTATTTATTTATTTATTTATTTTGGTTTTTTTCCTGAGATGGAGTCTCCCCTTGTCACCTAGGCTGGAGTGCAGTGGTGTGATCTCTGCTCACTGCAACTTCTGCCTCTTGGGTTCAAGCAGTTCTCCTGCCTCAGCCTCCCGAGTAGCTGTTACTACAGGTGCCCACTACCACGCCCAGCTAATTTTTGTATTTTTAGTAGAGACAGGGTTTCACCATGTTGGCCAGGCTGGTCTTGAACTCCTGACCTCAGGTGATCCACCCGTCTCGGCCTCCCAAAGTGCTAGGATTACAGGTGTGAGCCACCGCGTCTGGCCAATGCGCTGGTATTTAATGTGCAGTTTGAGTTTTGTTTTTTGTTTGTTTGTTTGTTTTGAGATGGAGTCTTGCTCTTTTGCCTAGGCTGGAGTGAAGTGGTGTGATCTCGGCTCACTGCAACCTCCGCCTCCTGGGTTCAAGTGATTTTCCTCCCTCAGCTTCTCAAGTAGCTGAGATTACAGGCGCGAACCACCACGCCTGGCTAATTTTTTGTATTTTTAGTAGAGACAGGGTTTCACCATGTTGACCAGGCTGGTCTCGAACTCCTGACCTCAGGTGATCCACTTGCCTCTGCCTCCCAAAGTTCTGGGATTACAGGCGTAATCCCCGAGCCACTGCGCCCGGCCTGCAGTTTGAGTTTTGATACATATGTGCACCTGTATAACCACCACCATAATTAAGAATTAGAACATTTCCATTACCCCCAAATTTCTTCATATTCCTTTGTAGTCTCCCTTGCCTCTACCACTGTCCCTATTGCAATTTCTGGTCTATTTTATGTCACTCTAGATAAGTTTTTTTTTTCTAGAATTTCATGTGAATGGAATCAGTACATCATGTGCTGCTTTTATATATTTACCTTCATTTTCTCAGTATACAGTTTTGTAATTCTTCCATGTTCTTGATTGTATCCATAGTTTTTCTTTTTCTTTTTCTTTTTTTGAGATGGAGTCTCGCTCTGAGTCTCACTCCCAGAGTGCAGTGGCATGATCTCGGCTTACTGCAACCTCCGCCTCCAGGGTTCAAGCGATTCTCCTGCCTCAGTCTCCTAAGTAGCTGGGCTTACAGGCATGCACCACCACGCCTTGCTGATTTTTGTATTTTTAGTAGAGACGGAGTTTCGCCATGTTGGTCAGGCTGGTCTCGAACTCCCGACCTCGCGGTCCGCCTGTGTCGGCCTCCTAAAGTGCTGGGATCACAGGTGTGAGCCACCACGCCTGGCCCAGTTTTTCTTTTTTTGTTCCCAATCAGTATTTTATTATATGGAAATACCAACATTTGCTTCCTGTTGATGAACATTTGGGTTATTTCCAGATTTAGACTGTTAAGAATAAAGTATCTATAAACATTCATGTTTTCTTTCTTTCTTTTTTTTTTTTTTTTTTGAGACAGAGTCTCGCTTAGTCGCCCAGGCTGGAGTGCAATGGCGCGATCTCGGCTCACTGCAAGCTCCGCCTCCTGGGTTCACGCCATTCTCCTGCCTCAGCCTCCCGAGTAGCTGGGACTACAGGCGCCCGCCGCCTCGCCCGGCTAATTTTTTGCATTTTTAGTAGAGACGGGGTTTCACCGTGTTAGCCAGGATGGTCTCGATCTCCTGACCTCGTGATCCGCCCGCCTCGGCCTCCCAAAGTGCTGGGATTACAGGCGTGACATGTTTTCTTTTATCCTGGGTAAATACTGGGTCACATAGTAAAAAGTAGAATTGCTGGTTCATAGGGTAAGTGCATATTAAATTTTACTTATTTATTATATTTTAATTTTTTTAGAGACTGAGGTCTCACCTAGGCTGGTCTTACCTAGGCTGGAGTACAGTTGTCATATAGCTCACTATACACTTGAACTCCTGAGCTCTGGCAATCCTCTCATTTCAGCCTCTTGAGTACCTCGGACAACAGATGCTTACTACCATGCCAGACTTTTATATAGAGATGGGGGTCTCACTATACTGCCCAGGCTGGTCTCAAACTCCTGACTTCAAGCCATCCTTCTGTTTCAGTGTCACAAGCACAAGCTACAGTGCCCACCACTAAGTTTATAGTAAACTGAAAACTGTATTTCCCTCCCTCCCTCCACCCCTCCCTCCCTCCCTCCCTTCCTCCCTTCCTTGCTTTCTCTCTCTCTCTCTCTCTCTCTCTCTTTCTTTCTCTCTCTCCTTTCTTTCCTTTCCTTTCTTTTTTTTTTTTTTTTTGGTTTGAGATGGAGTCTCACTCTGTCACCCAGGCTGGAGTGCAGTGGTGTGATCTTGGCTCACTGCAAGCTCTGCCTCCCGGGTTCACGCCATTCTCCTGCCTCAGCCTCCCGAGTAGCTGGGACTGCAGGCGCCCACCACCACGCCCGGCTAATTTTTTGTATTTTTAGTAGAGACGGGGTTTCACCATGTTAGCCAGGATGGTCTTGATCTCCTGACTTAGTGGTCCGCCTGCCTCAGCCTCCCGAAGTGCTGAGATTACAGGCATGAGCCACTGCGCCCGGCCTCTTTCCTTTCCTTTCTTTCTTTGCGACAGGGTCTCACTTTGTGTTCCAGGCTGCAGTGCAGTGGCATGATCATGGCTCATTGCAGCCTCGACCTCCCAGGCTCAAGTGATCCTCCTGCGTCAGCCTCCTGAGTAGTGGGGACTACAGGCATGCACCACCATGCCTGGCTGACTTTAAAAAATTATTATTTTTTTTTTGAGGCAAAGTCTTGCTCTGTTGCACAGGCTGGAGTGCAGTGGCGTGATCTTGGCTCACTGCAGCCTCTGCCTACTGAGTTCAAGTGATTCTCCTGCCTCAGCCTCCTGAGAAACTGGGACTACGGGTACGTGCCACCACGCCCAGCTAATTTTTTGTATTTTTAGTAGAGGCGAGGTTTCGCCATGTTGGCCAGGATGGTCTTCATCTCTTGACTTTGTGAGCCACCTGCCTCAGCCTCCCAAAGTACTGGGATTACAGGTGTGAGCCACTGCACCCAGCCTCGTTTTTGGTTATTAAAAATAAAGCTGATGTGAATATTTGTGTATAAATCTTTGTATAAACGTTTACTTCTTTTTTTTTAAAAGACAAGATCTCTGTTGTCCAGACTAGAGTGCAGTGGCATGATCATGGCTCACTGCACTCACGAACTGCCGGGCTCAAGCAGTCTCTCACCTCAGCCTCCCAAATAGCTGGGACTACAGGCGCATGCAACTATGTCTGGCTACTTTTTGTATTTTTTTGTAGAGACAAGGTTTTGCCACGTTGCCCAGGCTGGTCTTGAACTCCTGGGCTCAAGCAGTTCTCCTGCCTTGGCCTCTCAAAGTGCTGAGATTACGGGCGTGAGCCACTATGCCTGGCCTGCTTTTATTTCTATATTATAAATCCTGTTAGTGGGGTGGTTAGGTATATGGTAGGTGTCTATGCCTCACACCTGTAATCCTAGTAATGTGAGAGGTTGATGTGGGAGGATCACTTGAGTCCAGGAATTTGAGACCAGTGTAGGCAACATAATGAAACTCTGTCTCCACAAAAAAATTTTAAAAAATTACCCTGGCATGGTGGCACAGGCCTGTAGTCTTAGCTACTCAGGAGGTTAAGGTGGGAGGATTGCTTTACCACAGGAGGTTGAGGCTGCAGTGAGCAGAGATCATGCCACTACTCTCTAGCCTGGGTCACAGAGAGAGACCCTGTCTGGGGGAAAAAAAAAATTTAGAAAACAACTGTCATGTTGGGCACAGTGGCTCACACCTGTAATCCCAGCACTTTGGGAGGCCAAGTTGGGTGGATCACCTGAGGTTGGGAGTTCGAGAGCAGCCTAACCAACATGGAGAAATCACGTCTCTCCTAAAAATACAAAATTCGCCAGGCGTGGTGGCGCATGCCTGTAATCCCAGGAGGCTAAGGCAAGAGAATCACTTGAAGCAGGGAGGCGGAGGTTGCAGTGTGCCGAGATCGCGTCATTGTACTCCAGCCTGGGCAACAAGAGTGAAACTCTGTCTCAAAAAAAAAAAAAAAAGAAAAGAAAACAACTGTCATACTATTTTCCAAAGTGGTTGAACCATTTTATATTCCTGCCAATGGTATATGAGAGTTCCACTTGTTCCATGTCCTTACTAACACTTGATATTGTCCTTACTAACACTTGATATAGTACTACTCTGTGTACCTCATTGTGATTTCAATTTACATTTCTCTAGAGACAGAGTATCTTGAGCATCTTTTCATGTACTGATTTGACACTTGCTTATCTTCTTTGTTGCAGTGTCTGAATATTTTGCCCATTTTTAAATGGGCTAAGATTCTTTTTTTTTTTTTTGATATGGAGTCTCGCTCTGTGGCCCAGGCTGGAATGCGGTGGTGGGATATCGGCTCACTGCAACCTCCGCCTCCTGGGTTCACGCCATTCTCCTGCCTCGGCCTCTTGAGTAGCTGGGACTACAGGCACCCGCCACCACGCCTGGCTAATTTTTTGTATTTTTAGTAGAGATGGGGTTTCACCATGTTAGCCAGGATTGACTCCATCTCCTGACCTCGTGATCTGCCCACCTCGGCCTCCAAAGTGCTGGGATTACAGGCATGAGCCACTGCGCCCAGCCTGAAATGGGCTCAGATTCTTATTGCCATTATCATATATGTGATTTGGAAATTTGTTTTCTTGCTCTGTGGACTACCTTTTCATTCTCTTTATAGTATCCCTCTAAGAACACATGTTAATTTGTATAAAGTCCACTTCTTCAGTGTTTTCTTTTACAGGTCATGTTTTTGGTGTCTATGAAATCTTGGCCTGGCTGGGCGAGGTGACTCTTGCCTGTAATCCTAGCACTTTGAGAGGCTGAGGTGGGTAGATCACTTGAGGCCAGGAGTGTGAGACTAGCCTGGTCAACAAGGCAAGACCCCACCTCTACACAAAATGTAAAAATTAGCCAGGTGTGGTGGCACAGCTTATAGTCCCAGCTACTTAGGAGGATGAGGTGGGGGATTGCTTGAACTTGGGTGGTTGAGGCTGCAGTGAGCCATGATTATGCCACTGCACTCCAGCCTAGGTGACAGAGTGAGACCTTGTCTCAAAAAAAATGTTTGCCAGCTGGGCTGATGGCTTACACCTATAATCCCAGCACTTTGGGAGGCTGAGGTGGGCAGATCACTTGAGGTCAGGAGTTCGAGACCAGTCTGGCCAACATGGCGAAACGCCGACTCTACTAAAATTACAGAAATTAGCTGGGCATGGTGGCGGGCACCTGTAATCCCACTACTTGGGAGACTGAGGCAGGAGAATCGCATGAACCCAGGAGGCGGAGGTTGCAGTGAGCCAAGATTGCGCCAGTGTACTCCAGCCTGGGCAACAGAGCAAGACTCCATTTGAAAAAAAAGAAAAAGAAAAATCTTTGCCTAACCCAAATCCTGCTATGTTGTTTCCTAGACTTCTTTTTTTTTTTTCTTCTTCTTTTAAATAAGAGACCAGGTCTCGCTGTGCTGCCCTGGCTAGTCTTGAACTTGTGGGCTCAGGTGATCCTCACCCTCCTCTGCTTCCTGCATAGCTGGGACTCTGCTCTCAGTTATACTAGACTTTTTATTTTTATTTTTTTTGAGAGAGAGTCACTCTGTCACCCAGGCTGGAGTGCAGTGGTGTGATCTTGGCTCACTGTTAACATCTGACTCCTGGCCTCAAGTGATTCTCATGCCTTGGCCTCCCGAATAGCTGGAATTACAAGTGTGCGCCACCACACCCTGCAAATTTTTATATTTTTAGTAAAGATGGTGTTTTGCCATGTTGTCCAGCCTGGTCTCGAACTCCTAAGCTCAAAGTGACCCACCTGCCTTGGCCTCCCAAAGTTCTAAAATTATAAGCATGTACCACTGTGCCCAGCCTTTCCTAGATTTTTTTTTTATAGTTTTAGGTTTTACATTTCGACCTATGATTTATCTTAAGCTAATTTTTCTATGTTGTTACAATATATGGAATGAAGTTTTATCCTTTTGTATGTACATATCCAATTAGCATCTTTATTTAAAAGCCTTCTCTTTCCATTGAATTGCCTTTGCAGTTGTAGTTGACTCTGTATGTGTGGTGCATTTCTGACTTTTTATGTTTCATTAACCTGTTTGTCTGTCATGGTGCCAATATGAGCCTGTCTTGATGGTTCGACTTCAGGACTTACTGTAAAGTCACTACAATGTAAATCCTCAAATTGTATTAGTATTTTTCAAAGTAGATCTGACTTTTCTAGGCCATTTGCATTTTCTTTTTTTTTTTTTTTTTTTTGGAGACGGAGTCTCGCTCTGTCCCCCTGGCTGGAGTGCAGTGGCCGGATCTTGGCTCACTGCAAGCTCTGCCCCCCAGATTCACGCCATTCTCCTGCCTCAGCCTTCTGAGTAGCTGGGACTACAGGTGCCCGCCACTGCGCCCAGCTAATTTTTTGTATTTTTAGTAGAGATGGGGTTTCACTGTGTTAGCCAGGATGGTCTCGATCTCCTGACCTTGTGATCCGCCCACCTCGGCCTCCCAAAGTGTTGGGATTACAGGCGTGAGCCACCGCGCCCGGCCTGGCCATTTGCATTTTCATAAGAATTTTAGACTGGGCACAGTGGCTCACACCTGTAATCCCAGCAATTTGGGAGGCCAAGGCAGGTGGATCACCTAAGGAGGAGTTTGAGTCTAGCCTGGCCAACATGGTGAAACCCCGTCTCTACTAAAAATACAAAAAGTAGTTGGGCATGGGGCATTGTGGTGCACACCTGTAATCCCAGCTACTCAGGAGGCTCAGGCAGGAGTCTCTGGGAGGCAGAGGTTGCAGTCAGCTAAGATGATGCCACTGCATGTACTCCAGCCTGCGCGACAGAGCAAGACTCTGTCTCAAAAAAAAAAAAGAAGAAGGACGCCTCGTCAATTTCAACATAAAAGCCTTGTGGGATTTTAACAGGGATTGAGTTGAATCTATAGATCAATTTGGGGAGAATTGGTGTCTTAGCAGTATTGAGTCTTCTGACCCATGAGTCCTTATTTCTCTCTATTTTAGTCTAATTTAATTACGTTCAGTATTGTTTTGTAGTTTTCAGTATATAGATTTTGGACATCTTTTGTCAGAGTTATTCTTTTTGTTTTATTGAAAGAGTCTCGCTGTGTCGCCCAGGCTGGAGTACAGTGGTGCTCAGTGAAACATCTGCCTCCTGGGTTCAAGCGATTCTCCTGCCTCAGCCTCCCAAGTAGCTGGGATTACAGGCGTCCACCATGTCCCCAGCTTATTTTTATATTTTTAGTAGAGACAAGGTTTTGCCATGTTGACGAGGCTGGTCTCAAACTCCTGACCTCAATTGATCTGCCCGCCTCAGCCTCCCAAAGTGCTGGGCTTACAGGCGTGAGTCACCGTGCCTGGCTGATTTTTTTTTTTTTTTTTTTTTTTTGAGACGGTCTTGCTCTGTCACCCAGGCTGGAATGCAGTGGCACAATCTTGGCTCAGTGTAGCCTCAGCCTTCTAAGTAGGTGGGATTACAGACCTGCACCACCACACCCAGCTAATTTTTATACTCTTAGGAAAGACAGGGTTTCACCATGTTGGCCAGGATAGTCTTGAACTCCTGGCCTCAAGTGGTCTGCCCACCTTGGCCTCCCAAAGTGCTGGGATTACAGGCATGAGCCACTGTATCTGACCCTGTTTGATTTTTTTAGTGCTGTT
The DNA here is from genome assembly GCF_037993035.2 of Macaca fascicularis. Lineage (NCBI taxonomy): Eukaryota > Metazoa > Chordata > Mammalia > Primates > Cercopithecidae > Macaca > Macaca fascicularis. The sequence goes on along the minus strand of NC_088380.1, from coordinate 139,443,967 downwards.
ATAAATGGAATTTTATAAAAATTTCAGTATTTGATTTTTCCTTGCTAATTTATAGAAATACATTTCATGGGCCGGATGCAGTGGTTCATGCCTGTAATCCCAGCACTTTGGGAGGCTAAAGAGGATCACCTGAGGTCAGGAGTTCGAGACCAGCCTGGCCAACATGGTGAAACCCCATCTGTACTAAAAAATACAAAAATTAGCCACGTGCGGTGGCACACACCTATAATCCCAGCTACTTGGGAGGCTGAGGCAAGATAATTCCTTGAACCTGGGAGGCGGAGGTTGCAGTGAGCCAAGATTGCGCCATTGCACTCCAGCCTGGGCGACAAAGTGAGTCTCTGTCTCAAAAAAAAAGAAAAGAAAAGAAATACCTTTCATGTGTAATTTTATGTTTTATCTTGTAATTTTTCTTTTTTTTTTTTTTTTTTTTGAGACGGAGTCTCGCTGTGTCGTCCAGGATGGAGTGCAGTGTCCGGATCTCAGCTCACTGCAAGCTCCGCCTCCCGGATTTACGCCATTCTCCTGCCTCAGCCTCCCGAGTAGCTGGGACTACAGGCGCCCGCCACCTCGCCTGGCTAGTTTTTTGTATTTTTTAGTAGAGACGGGGTTTCACCGTGTTAGCCAGGATGGTCTCGATCTCCTGACCTCGTGATCCGCCCGTCTTGGCCTCCCAAAGTGCTGGGATTACAGGCTTGAGCCACCGCGCCCGGCCTATCTTGTAATTTTTCTAAATTTACTTAATTTTAATAGCATTTTTGTAGATACCATGTTTCCTACTTAGACAGTCATTTCACCTGTGAATAAAGATGTTATATTTGTTTCAAATGAATGCCTTATTTTATATTCTTGCTTTATTGCACTAGCTAGAATCTCTAGTATGATGTTGAATGCCAGTAGTGAGATCAGACATTCTTGCCTTATTTTTTACTATAGAGGAGAAAGTATCCAGTCTTTCATTATTAAGTGTGATGTTAGCTGTAGGCTTTTTGTGGATGTCATTTATTACATTAAGGAAATTCTTCTATTCCTCTTTGCCTAAGAGTTCTCATTAGGAATGAATTTTGAATTTTGTTGAATACTTTTTAAATCTATTGGAACGATCATAAGATTTTCCTGTTTTTATTTGTATTAATATGGTGAATAACATTGGTTAAATTTGGCTAGGCGTGGTGGTTCACGCCTGTAATCCCAGCATTTTGGGAGGCTGAGGCGGGCGGATCACCTGAGGTCAGGAGTTCGAGACGAGACTGACCAACATGGAGAAACCCCATCTCTACTAAAAATATAAAATTAGCTGGGCGTGGTGGCACTTGGCTGTAATCCCAGCTACTCGGGAAGCCGAGGCAGGAGAGTCGCTTGAACCCAGGAGGTAGAGGTTGCAGTGAGCCAAGATTGCACCATTGCACTCCACTGGGCAACAAGAGTGAAACTCCATCTCAAAAAATAAAAATAAAAAACATTGGTTAAATTTTAAATGTTAAATCAATATTACATTCCTGATATAAACTCTACTTGGTCATGATGTATTTTTTTATAGTGCTGAAATTGATTTTAAAAGTTTTTTCTAATTTTTGCATCTGTATTCCTGGGCTATTTTGGTCTGTATTGTTCTGTTCTTACATCTGTAACCATAACAGGTCTGTTGTCTGATGCACACAGCAAGTCAATAACAGAGACACTGGGTTGCTGCAGAGAAGGAATTTAATTATAGGGCCTTCAAACAAAGAGATGAGAGGAAACCTCAAATCTGTCTTCCCAAGGAGTTGAGACCATGGCTTTTAAGGATTATGGAGTGGGCTGAAGTATTAAGATCATTGATTTGTCAAAGAATGCTGGGTGAAATCATGCGTTGGGAAGATGTACAAGCAGTATTCTCATGCTAATTCTGTTCCTCTGTGGGGATCTTTAAACTGGTTGGCTTCAGCTGTTCCACTGTGCTTAAGCAACTCTTGATTTTTAAAAAAAAAATTTTGTGGAAATGGTCTCATGATGTTGCCCACTCTGGTCTCAAACTCCTAACCTAAAGCAATCCTCCTGCCTAGGCCTCACAAAGCACTGGGTTGATAAGCATGAGCTACTGAGACTGTCCTGCTTAAGCGACTCTTTTTTTTTTTTTTTTGAGACAGCATCTCACTCTATCACCCAGGCTAGAGTACAGTGGCATGGTATCAGCTCATTATCACCTCTGCTTCCCTAGCTAAAGTGATTCTCCCTGCCTCAGCCTCCCGAGTAGCTGGGATTACAGGTGCCCGCCACCACGCCCGGCTAATTTTTGTATTTTTTAGTAGAGACAGGGTTTCCCAGTGTTGCCCAGGCTGGTCCTGAACTTGTGATCCACCTGTCTCAGCCTCCCAAAGTGCTGGGGTTACAGATGTGAGCCACCACACCTAGCCTTAAGCAATTCTTAAACAAAAGCTTTAAGTTTCTAATTTCAGAAATTCTATCTGTAGGAACAATGGGGATTCCGATGGTCAGTATCTAGTGTTAGTGACTTTCTGTTACAAAGAAGTGAGTCAGCCAGGTGTGGTGGCTCACGTCTGTAATCCCAGCACTCTGGGAAGCTGAGGTGGGGGGATGACAAGGTCAGGAGTTCAAGACCAGCCTGGCCAATATGGTGAAACCCTGTCTCTACAAAAAATAGAAAAATTAGCCGAGCATGGTGGTAGGTGCCTGTAGTTCCCAGCTACCCAGGAGGCTGAGGCAGGAGAATCGCTTGAACCCAGGAGGTGGAGGTTGCAGTGATGTGAGATCGTACCACTGCACTCCAGCCTGAGTGACAGAGCGAGACTCCATCTCAAAAAAAAACCCAAAAAAACAAAAAAACAAAACAAGTGAGTCGAAGTGCAGTATAATTAATGCTTAATTATAATTGTATTTTTGTCCAGAATTCTGTTTAACCCTGTGAGAATGGTTTCATATCCTTGCCTTGTTTTGGTATCTGAGTAATGATGGCCTTATAGAATAGAATAGGAAATAATTGCTTCCCCTTCCATTTTCTGGAATAGTGTGCATAGAAATGGTATTTTTTCTTTCTTTCTTTCTTTTTTTTGAGACAGAGTCTTGCTCTGTCACCCAGGCGGGAGTGCAGTGGCGCAATCTTGGCTCACTGCAAGCTCCGCTTCCCGGGTTCATGCCATTCTCCTGCCTCAGCCTCCCGAGTAGCTGGGACTACAGGCATGCGCCACCACACCTGGCTAATTTTTTGTATTTTTAGTAGAGACGGGGTTTCACTGTGTTAGCCAGAATGGTCTCCATCTCCTGACCTCGTGATCCGCCTGCCTCGGCCTCCCAAAGTGCTGGGATTACAGGCATGAGCCACTGTGCCCGGCCAGAAGTGGTATTTTTTTCTTTAAGTGTTTGTTAGAATTTACCTCTGGATATAAGCTTTCTTTGTAAGATGGTTTTTAAGCAAAAATTAGACTTCTTTAGTAGCTATAGGGCTACTCATGTTACCTATTTCTCCTTGAATGATCTTTGGTTGTTTATATCTTTCAAGGAATTTGTCCATTTTATCTATGAATTATCAAAGTTAACAAATTGTTGTAAATTTTTTCTAATATTCCCTTATACATTTAACATATTTTATTATGATAGGACTTATCTTATTACCTATTGTGGTAATTTGTTTTCTTGTCTTTTTCTTGAGTGCCCTGGCTAGAGATGGTCAGTTTTCTTGAGAGCTGCTTTTTCTTTCTCTGTTGTTTTTGTTTTTTATTGCATTGATTTCCACCCTGATCTTTTACTTTTCTGCTTTTTTATGGTTTAATTTGTTCTTCTTCTTCTTATTTTTTCTTTTGAGACAGAGTCTTGCTCTGTCACCCAGGCTGGAGTACAGTGGTGTGATCTTGGCTCACTGCAGCCTCCACCTCCTGGGTTCAAACGATTCTCCTGTCTCAGTCTCCTGAGTAGCTGAGATTATAGGCACATGCCACTGTCCCTGGCTAATTTTTGTATTTTTAGTAGAGACGGGGTTTCTCCATGATGGTCAGGCTGGTCTCAAACTCCTGACCTCATGATCTGCCTGCCTCAGCCTCCCAAAATGCTGGGATTACAGGCATGAGCCCCTGTGCCCGGCCTGCTCGTCTTTTTAACAGATTTCTTGAGGTGGAAGCTAAGGTCATATAATTGAGATTTTTCTTATTTTCTTATTTTATTTATTTATTTATTTTTAGATGGATTCTCGCTCTGTTGCTCAGGCTGGAGGGCAGTGGTGTGATCTCAGCTCATTATAACCCCCACCTCCCGGGTTCAAAGGATTCTCCTGCCTCAGCCTCCCAAGTAGCTGGGATTATAAACGTACACTACCATGCCTGACTAATTCTTGTATTTTTAGTAGAGACTGGGTTTCACCATGTTGGTCAGGCTGGTCTCAAACTCCTGGCCTCAAGCGATCCACCCACCTCGGCATCCCAAAGTTCTGGGATTACAGGCATGAGCCGCTGCATCCAGCCCTTATTTTCTAATACAAGATTTTATTGTAAAAACATCCCTCTAATACTTTATCTGCATGTCACAAAGTTTGATGTAGTTTGTTTTTTTTTTTTTTAATTTCAGGATGGAGTCTTGTCCTCCCTAAGTGCTGGGATTACAGGTGTGAACCACCATACCCATTTTTATTCAGTTCAAAATACCTTTTGAGGGCCGGGTGCAGTGGCTCACGCCAGTTAATTCCAGCACTTTGGGAGGCCCAGGCTAGTGGATCACCTGAGGTCAGGAATTTGAGACCAGCCTGACCAACATGGCGGATCCCCATCTATACTAAAACTACAAAAGTTAGCTGGGTATGGTAGGGCGCACACCCGTAATTTCAGCTGCTCGGGAGGCTGAGGCATGAGAATCGCTTGAACCTTGGTGGTGGAGGTTGCAGTGAGCTGAGATCAAGCCATTGTGCTCTGACCTGGGCAACAGAGCAAGACTCCATCTCCAAAAAGAAACAAACACACCTTTTAATTTCTTTCTTTTTTTTTTTTTTTCCCAGACGGAATTTTGCTCTTGTCCTCTAGGCTGGAGTGCAGTGGGAGCAATCGCAGCTTATTGCAACCTCCGCCTTCTGGATTCAAGTGATTCTCCTGCCTCAGCCTCCTTAGGGGCTGGGATTATAGCCATGTGCCACCATGCCTGGCTAATTTTTGTGTTTTTAGTAGAGACGAGGTTTCACCATGTTGGCTAGGCTGGTCTTGAACTCCTGACCTGAAGTGATCTGCCCATCTCGGCCTCCCAAAGTGCTGGGGTTACAGGCATGAGCCTCCATGCCCGTCCTGATTTCTTGTTTTTTGGATTATTTCTAATTGTGTTGGTTCCCAAATATTTGGAGATTTTCTGCATATTTTCTGTTATTGATTTGTGATTTAATTCCATTGTGGTCATGAAGCATACATTGTATGAGGTTGAGACTTATTTCATGTCCCAGATTATTGTCTTTTTTTGCTAATGTTTTGTGTACACTTGAAAAGAATGTGTATTCCAGCCAGTGTGGTGGCACACGCTTGTAATCCCAACACTTTGGAAAGCTGAGGTGGGAGGATCCCTGGAGGCCAGAAGTTTGAGACCAGCCCGGGCAATAGCCAGACCTCATCTCTACCGAAAATTTAAAAATCAGCCGCACACGGTCGTGGGCATCTGTAGTCCCAGCTACTCAGAAGGCTGAAACGGGAGGATTGCCTGAGCTCAAGAGGTCAAGGCTACAGTGAGCCATGATCATGCCACTGTACTCCAGCCTGGGTGACAGAGAAAGACCCTGTCTCTGGAGTATCCTGTTAGGTCAAGTTGGCTTATAATTTTATACCAATCTTCTGTATCCTTACTCATTTTAATTTTATTCTATCAATGATTATTATTGAGAGTAGATTCCAACTTTAATTTTGGATTTGTATATATGTTCTTGCTTTGTTTCCTCATGCTTTCTCAGACTCTGTTTTTAGGTGCATAAACACTTAGGATTGTTACCTCTTAAGGAGTTGAGCCTTTGTTACTATGAAACAACCCCTTTTAAACCTGATAATATTCTTTGTGTAAAATTTACTTTGATATTAATAGGACCAGCCCCAACTTTCTTTTATTTAATGTTAGCATGGTATGCTTTTTTCCAGCCTTTTGCTTTTAACCTGTTTATGTTCTTGTATTTAAAATGCATTTCTTGTAGGTAGTATATGATTTTGTTATGCTTTTTAAATATAATCTGACACTCTGCTCTTTAGGGTGTTCAGACCACTTACATTTAATGTGATTATTGATACAATTGGACTTAAATCTACTATCTTGCTTTTTGATTTCTGTTTGTCTCATCAGGCCTTTTTTTTTGTGTGTGTATATGTGTCAGTCTATCTTCAAGTGATTTTATACCTTCCTTTTCTACTGTATAAGACCCTATTGTCATTATACTTGCATTTCTCCCCTCATAGAATCTGTATTATTGTTGTTTATGTTTTACTTCCACATAAAGTATAAATGGCACAATATTGTTACTATTTTTTATTTAAACCATCTATTATCTTTTAGGCTGGGTGCAAAGGTTCATACCTATAATCCTAGCACTTTGGGAGTCCAAGGAAGGAGGATCACTTGAGTCCAGGAGTTTGAGACCAGCCTTGGCAACATAGTGAGACCCTGTCTCTATAAAAAATAAAAAAATTATCTGAGTGTGGTAATACGTACCTGTGGTCCCAGCTGCTCAGGAGGCTGAGGTGGAAAAATAGCTTGAGCCCCAGAGGTCTTGGCCTCAGTGAGCCATCATCACTCTACTGCACTCCAGTCTGGGTGGCAGTGAGACCCTGTCTCTAAATAAATAAACACACAGTTTGTTATCTTTACTTTTTTTTGAGACAGAGTCGTGCTCTGTCACTCAGACTGGAGTGCAGTGGTGCAGTCTTGGCTCACTGCAACCTCCACTTCCCTGATTCAAGCAATTCTCCTGCCTCAGCCTCCGGAGTAGCTGGGATTACAAGTGCCTGCCACCACGCCTGGCTAATTTTTTTTTTTTTTTTGTATTTTTAGTGGAGACAATCTGGAACTCCTGACCTCAGGTGATCCACCCACCTCCACCTCCCAAAGTGCTGGGATTACAGGTGTGATCCACTGCACCTGGCCCATTTTACTATTATCTGGAGGACTTGAATATTTCTTTTAGTACTTTGAAAAAATCTTTATTTTGCCTTTCCTTTTTTATTTTTTAAAGTGTTTTTGCCAGCTATAGAATTCTAGGTTGAGGACCTTGCCCCCACTGTCTGCCAGCTTGCATTGTTTCTGATACGTACATTGTTGTCATTCTTTTCTTTGTTTATATGTAAAATGTCCTTTTTTTTTTTTGGCTGCTTTTAAGTTTTTTTTTTTTAATCATGCTTTTAATCTGTTCAGTTATGATATGTTCTGCTGTAGTTCTCTTTATCTTTCTCATGCTTGGGGTTTGTTCAGCTTCTTGAAACTTTGGACTTATAGTTTCCATCAAATTTGAGAAACTGTTACTCACTTTTTTTTTTTACCCTCTTCTCCCCTTTTCTCGTCTTCTTCAAGGACTCCAATTACATGTATATTAGGCCCCTTAAAGTTGTCCCAGAGTTCACTAATGTTCTGTTCTTTCTTTTTTTTTTTCTTTTTTTTTTGGCGGGGGGCGGATCTTATATTGTATTGCTCCGTTTTGGATGGTTTGTATTGCTGTGTCTTCAGGTTCACTAATCTGTTGTTCTGCGATGTCTAATCTGCTATTACACATTTAATATATATTTTTATGTTAGACATGTTTTTATAAAAATTTGATAATGCTTATATATTTATTAATTAAACAGATACTTATTAACTTCTATGTTCCTGGCATGAGATTTGACAATTTGTTCTTTATTAATGACAAAGAGTTTTAGTAGAAAGATGAGGGTAAAAGACTAGTTGTACTAGGCTCAAAAGATACCAGAGTAAGTGTCTTTTGAAGCATTTACTGTAAAAAGGAACAGAGAATGTGGTACCAAGAACTGTATGGTCTTGGTATGTCAGGGGAGTGTTTTTATAAGATGAAGATATTTTGTTATTTTTATAATGCTGATAGTTTAGTAGAAAGGGAAAAACAAATGATCCATGGGAAAGAGAGGAGGTGACCTTAGGAGATCTTCACAAGAGCAATTAAGATTCAGTGTCCACGTAGAGGAGAGTAGCTTTAGAATAGAGCACCACTACTTCATTGGCACCAGAGGGAAACAGAGAATATGGGTATAGTTAGGGATAGCTTGGGAGATTTTCCAGTGATAGTTTGGAGAATATTAAAGATTTTGATTGCCTTTGCACTTATTCACCATGTTTGGAACAACCTCCAGCAGTGTTCTTGACACTGGAGATAGAACACTGTATAATTTAAATGTTCTTGCTCTAAGATGGGTATTTAAAGAACATAGGAAAATGCTGTGCCAATACTTTGAATAGTTCTGGCACAAAGTAGCTGTTCAATGAATGTTTGTTAACTGAATTTGGATATATATATACTCAAGTAACAGTGTGTAGATTTTGGTGTTTGTGAGACACCTCAGCTACTGACTGATTGTCGCTAAGGTGGGTTGCTTCTTACTGATAGCTTATCTCATTCTCCGAATTTAAGTTGGTGCAACTTCATGTGTAATATAGCTAAAAGCTCTGTGTGATACTTTAATAGGTACTTACTCTCCATGTGCACTAGCTATATGTACCAAGTTCAATGAGAGGACTGAGAAAGGAGAAAGTTGTTATATCTAGGGAATTTGGGTTTAGCATCCTACAGGAGGTGACACCAATTAGAGTTTAAAGGAGAAGTAGAGGAGTGTTAGCAAGATGTGGGAAGATAAGGAACACATCAGAAAACACTTTACACCATTGATGAGTCTGAAAGAGCACTTCACAGGTGGCAAATGGTGCTAAGTTTAGGATCATTTTGGGGAGCTGGTTTAGTGTATTCATCTCTCTCCTTGAATTGGTCCCATTTAAAAACAAAAACAATTCAATCCCTCTGTTCCATGTGATTCCTCAGTCATTCCTTTGGTTTAGAACAAAACTTACTAAATATTGATTCATATTTGCTATTTTTCCCTGGTATTTTGCTGGATGCTATAAGGAAGTGTGAAACAAGAAATGTGTTTTGCCTATACCAAATATTTGCTTGTAGAAAGCAGTAATACAAAAGAAAGCAATAGGAATTATTTATTAGTGTTTAATTGGATGTGTAGTTGTGTGCATCACACTTAGACATACATTGTCTTCTCTTTGTATTCTGTTCTGTTCTTAGAACCTCTTTACCTAGGTGCTTCACAAATCTTTATCTTATCATCTCCTCTTCCCCGTCTCCTTCCCTCTTTTTCTTGCCCTTCCACATGCCACTGTTGATACGGTGGCTGCTTTAACAGGAATTACAAAAAGGGACCCAGGACAAGGCAAGAGTAATGGTACAAGTGCAGTTTATGCACAGTTGCAGTATTGGAACAATGATGTTAAAGCCAGAAATGTCTGGAACTGTGGAATATCTTCAACTCGGTTATAGAATCATGCTCTGTACAATATATTCTGTAATGAAATGAGGAATGAATCTGAATTTTTTTACACTAACATAGAAGTTGTTTCGTGATATCAGTTATCCGACTTAAAAATGAGTTAGACACCTTTCTCTTTTTATCTCTCTCACACACAGACACACACACATACACACACACACATGCATACCACCACCAAATATGCTATATGTGTCTTTTCATAATGTATTTTTAAAAAAATAATTAAACCCCCCTCTCTTCAGAGTAAAGATGATGTTGGCCGAGCGTGGTGGCTCACACCTGTAATCTCAGCACTTTGGGAGGCCAAGGCGGCTGGATCACCTGAGATCAGGAGTTCAAGACCAGCCTGGCCACCATGGTGAAACCCCATCTCTACTAAAAATACAAAAATTAGCTGTGTGTGGTGACATGCACCTATAATCCCAGCTACTTAGGAGAATCACTTGCGCCCAAGAGACGGAGTTTGCAGTGAGCAGAGATCATGCCATTGCACTCTAGCCTGGGCAACAAGTATGAAACATCCTATAGGAGTATGAAACTCCGTCTCAAAAAAAAAAAAATGATGTTTTAACAATGAATGAAGTAACTGCTTCCCTAAAAAATATACTTGAGTGGCTGGGCACGGTGGCTTACGCTTATAATCCCAGCACTTTGGGAGGCCAAGATGGGTGGATCACGAGGTCAGGAGTTCGAGACCGGCCTGGCCAACACAGTGAAACCCTGTCTCTACTAAAAATACAATAATTAACTGGGCTTGGTGGTGGGTGCCTGTAATCCCAGCTACTTGGGAGGCTGCGGCAGGAGAATCACTTAAATCTGGGAGCTGGAGGTGGCAGTGAGCCAAAATCATGCCACTGCACTCTAGCCTGGGTGACAGAAGTAGATTCTGTCTCAAAAATATATATATATGTGTGTGTGTGTGTATCTATAGTGTATAGATATATATACAAGTGTATATATATACACACACACACACACAAGCTAGGAAAATAACACTTAAAAAATAATATTGTTGTCGTTTATGTATTTTTAGTTTTTTGTTACCAAAAACCACAGTTCTAATGTGCAAACTTTAAAGAGCTGAAAAAAATTGCTATTCAGTGGTTTGAACCTATTTGCTAAAAAGATTAAAATGCAACCTTCTAATTTATTTTCCTAAATGATTTACACCAGGGAACATGGAAATCTAATTCAACTTCAATAGAATCCTTTACATAATTAATGTATAGGGCTGAAATTTTGTTACTGTGATTTAATAAACATAGTATTTCTTCCATGAGTATAACTATATCTTTGTGGCATCTAATGAAACCAGATATCAAAAGTAAGTCCATCTTAGTGTCATACCTTTGAAGCATTGTATTTTTGTGTGTTAGAAAGGTTTTGTTGTCTTTCGTAAATATAATTTAAAAATTACTCTAAAAATGGTATTTAATTTTTGTTATGCCTTTAAAATTACAGTATTTATACATATGTTAAGTAGTAATGCATATTCTATACATATTTTGAAGATACAAATGGAAAAATTTCTTAGTAATGGAGTATATGATTAAAAAAAAAGCTTGAAGACAAACTTTCAGCTGTAGTTACCTCCTACTGATACTACTCCAGTAACCTCATTTTGTATCCTTAACTCCATTCTAGCTTTCTTAAAGCTGTTATCCACTTAGTAGGTGAGATGGTCTTCACAATATGCAGATGTAGTTGTGTAACTCTCCTACTTAATAAGCTACACACACACAGATCTTTAATATGGTCTATAAGGTCTGTAAACCGTGTGATCTAGCATTTTAGGTCTTCAATCTCATGTCTCACCACTCTTCCACCTTTACTTTTTCCTCTCTGTGGGCTGCCTTTAAGTTCCTTGTACCAGCCATGGTCTTCCCTTTAAGCTGGACTTGACACATGTTTTCTCTCTCCCTGCAGCACTTAGCCTATCTCTTCCTTTCCCAGTTTATTTCCTATATATCCTTCAAATTTCAGTCTGAATGGCAGTTCCTCAGGGAAGCCTTTGCTCATCTTCCTGGCTAGATCATACACATAGACACACACACGCACACACGCACACAGGTACACATGCATGCACAGTTACAAACTCTTAATATAATTCTGTGTATTTGCCCTTCATTGTATTTATTACAGTTGCCATTTTACTTGGATTTGTGTGAGTGCTTACAAAGGTAGTCATTACTGACATTCAAATAGGGGTTAAGCTCCTTGGGGGCAGGGCCCTTGTCAGTTTTTGCTTATTGTTTTCTCAGTACTTTGATACACGGCTAAGTGTGATGCCAGAGAGTTTGGGTTTCATCCCTAGGGAAAAACAAAAAGTCATCGGAGGTTCTGCGAAAAATAGGAGAGCAGTGATGACACATACTAAGACTTGGGCTGTAGAAGGGTAAATTGGAGGCTATAGTTGAGTAAAGAAAAGAGACTAGAGCTAGGAAGATCCATTAGAAGGCCATTGTAGGTAAAAAAGATGAGGACCTGAAGTCTTTCCAGTTCAGACAGTCTTGCCTTTGGTTGGTGGGTGTTTAAGAGACAGAATCCAGTAGTGTTTGGGGACCTGCTGACTATTGTCAGATATAAGACAAATCAGAGATTATTTGGAATATGGGGCTATTAACTTTTAGGCCATTTATCAAGTAAATGAATATAAGACAATAAACAATTCAAGGGGTTAATACATCTTCATTTTATTTTATTTTTATTATTTGTACAGATAGGATCTTGGTATGTTGCCCAGGCTGGTCTTGAACTCCTGGCCTCAAGTGATCCTCACTGCTTAGCCTCCCAAAGTATTGGGATTACGTGCGTAAGCCACCACACCCATCCTGGAATCTTCATTTTAAACAAAAGTCACAAAATTGACCTCTTGCCCACTGCTCTATTTACAGTTTTTTAACAGCGGTACTGAGATGTGATTCACTTACCATGTAATTCACTCACTTCAAGTGTAGAGTTCAGTAGTTTTGAGTTTGTAAATCATCAACTCAAAAAGAAACTGTACCCTTTAACTGTTTTCCCTTTTTCCGTCTATCTTCCTTCCTAGCCTTAAGCAACCACTAATCTCCTCTATGTCTATAATTTCCCTGTTCTAAACATTTTATATAAATAGAATAATGTAGTATATGGTCTTTTGTGACAAGATTCTTTCACTTAACATTATGTTTTCAAGATTCACCTAAGTTGTAGCATGTAACCGTACTTCATTCCTTTTTATGTCCAAATAATACTCCAGTATATGGATATATATCACATTTTGTGTATACGTTTATCAGCCGATGGACATTTGAGTTGTTTCCACTTTTTGGCTATTATGAATAATGTTGCTATAAACACTTATATAGAAGTGTTTGTGTGGACTTACGTTTACATTTTGTTTGGTTATATACCTAACAGTGGAATGGCTGGGTCATGTGGTAATTCTGTGTTAACTTATTTGAGGAACTGCCAGAATGTTTCCAAAGCAGCTGTACCATTTCACATTCTCACCAGGGTTCTGATTTCTCCACATCCTTGTCAACACTTGTTACATTTGTCTTTTTGATTCTAGTCATCCTAGTGGGTGAGAAGTAGTATCTCATTGTAGGTTTGATTTGTATTTCCGTGATGACGGGTGTGAGACATCTTTTCATCTGCTTATTGGCCATTTATATGTCTTCCTTGGGTAAATGTTTATTCAGGCCCTTTTCCTGTTTTTTAATTGGATTGTCTTGTTATTGAATTGTAAGAGCTCTTTATAGTATATTGTGGATACCAGCCCCCTATCAGATACATCATTTGCAAATATTTTCTCCCATTCTGTGAGTTGTCTTTTCACTTTTTTGATAGCAGCCTTTGAAGCACAGAAGTTCTTAATTTTGATTAAGTCCAGTTTATCTTGCCAAATCCCAGGTCATTTAGATTTGGCATTGTGTTTTTTTCCTAAGGATTTTATAGCTCTAGCTTTTACATTTATAGGTCTTTGGTCCATTTTGAGTTGTTTTTTTTTTTTTTTTTTTTTTTTTTTAATGATGTAATATAAAGTCCCAGCTTTATTTTGCCCATGGCTATTCAGTTCCCCCAGCACCATTGTTAAAAAGACTATTCTTTCCCATATAATGGTCTTGGCATCCTCTTGGAAAATCCATTGAGTATAGAAAGAGGTTTTTAATGTTTTTTTTAACAGCAAAACTATATTGTTCTTTCACAGACAGTTCTGTAACTAAAGGAAGAGTATGCTTATTTTTAAGTAGGCTTTTAGGAATATCTGTGTAATTTTAGTGCTATGTCTTGTACCCAGATTTAATTTTGAGAAATGCATAGTGTGCACACATGGAACAGCTGTTCTGGTCATGAAAATTGAGTTTGGAAAGCCATATTTCACTGAGGGTGACATTTTGACTTCTTTTTATTGGCACTTCCTGAGTGCCAGATACTATGCTGTTACAAGGCTTACATGGAAGTAAATGACCATCTCTTCCTCATGTTGCTAATGTATATAAAATATTGGGAGCAGGGAGAAGGAGAGATTAAAATGACATGGAAATATCCATATGGGTTTTTTTAGTCCATAAAAGTGGTATGCTTTTCTTTTTTTGAGATGGAGTCTCGCGCTGTTGCCACGCTGGAGTGCAGTGGTGTGATCTCGGCTCACTGCGACCTCCGCCTCCCAGGTTCAAGCAGTTCTCCTGCCTCAGCCTCCCGAGTAGCTGGGACTACAGGTGCACGCCACCATGCCCAGCTAATTTTTGTATTTTTCGTAGAGACGGGGTTTCACCATGTTAGCCAGGATGGTCTTAATCACCTGACCTCATGATCCACCAGCCTCGGCCTCCCAAAAAAGTGGTATACTTATAATGGATAAACGTATACAGCTATTTTTACTTAGTACACTGTCTTCAGTATTACCTTTAGTTTTAAATGAAGTGTTTTCTTAAGACCAAGAATTTTAAATTGAATTTATTTATTTATTTATTTATTTTATTTATTTATTTTTTTTGAGACGGAGTCTCGCTCTGTCGCCCAGGCTCGAGTGCAGTAGCCGGATCTCAGCTCACTGCAAGCTCCGCCTCCCAGGTTTACGCCATTTTCCTGCCTCATCCTCCCGAGTAGCTGGGACTACAGGCGCCCGCCACCTCGCCCGGCTAGTTTTTTGTATTTTTTAGTAGAGACGGGGTTTCACCGTGTTAGCCAGGATAGTCTTGATCTCCTGACCTCGTGATCCGCCCGTCTCGGCCTCCCAAAGTGCTGGGATTATGGGCTTGAGCCACCGCGCCCAGCCAAAAATTATTTATTTTATAAAGGGCTCTAAATAGGGATATGATTACAATGGATGCTGCTGAAAAAATTGAATGATAAAGAATTTAGGTGGCTTAATGCTTTTTGTATTAGACTCTGGGAAAGTCCATTATTGATCACAAAATTGCCAAGGCTGATCAGACAGGATCATTGCATTCTTTCTGTGCTTTTTCAAGTACTTGAAGTGTTTTTATGTAATTTAAGCTTTTTTCATGAATTAACCTTTCTTTTTTAGTGTCACTTTGTATAATTTTATGTTCCTTTTCTTAGGAATCTCAGCAGTCCAATTTTGGCCCTGGAGAACAAAGTGAGTATTTCTTTTCCTCTTGGTTTTCAAATTAAGCTATTTATTGAACATTCAATTTTCATGGTCACACCATATGTAACTTTAGTAATACCTTTACATGTCATATCCTTTTTCATTTTTCTTTTTTTTTTTTTTTCTGGAGTGTAGTGGTGTGGTTGTAGCTCACTGTAGCCTCGATCTCCAGGGTTCAAGTGATCCTCCTGCCTCAGCCTCCTGAGTAGCTGGGACTATGGGCACATGCCACTATGCCTGGCTGATTTTTTAAATTTTAGTAGAATAGGGTCTCACTATGTTGCCCAGGCTGGTCTCGAACTCCTAAGCTCAAGTGATGCACCTGCCTCGTCTCCCAAAGTGTTGGGATTACTGGTGTGAGCCACCATGACCTGGTATTCTAATTTTTTTTATGATCTAATGAGTAGTGGGGATCAAGCTGAAAAATTGTTATTCTTTTTTTTTTTTTTTTTTTTTGAGACAGAGTCTCGCTCTGTCGCCCAGGCTGGAGTGCAGTGGCCGGATCTCAGCTCACTGCAAGCTCCGCCTCCCGGGTTTACGCCATTCTCCTGCCTCAGCCTCCCGAGTAGCTGGGACTACAGGCGCCCACCACCTCGCCCGGCTAGTTTTTTTTGTATTTTTTAGTAGAGACGGGGTTTCACCGTGTTAGCCAGGATGGTCTCGATCTCCTGACCTTGTGATTCGCCCGTCTCGGCCTCCCAAAGTGCTGGGATTACAGGCTTGAGCCACCGCGCCCGGCCAAAATTGTTATTCTTTAAAAATTCAGGAACTGCAGGTCATTGGAGATCAAAATACACTACTTTTATTAAGCATTTGAACTAACAGTTCATGAATACAATTTGATGGGCACCTCGTAAACTCAAGTGTCATTCTTCTTTCTTTTAACTTCCTTTATGAAAGTACTTGGTTCCATGATGGTAAAACTCCACACAAGAAGGGGTCATTTTATTTAGCTGACCATGGCTCTTTTCTTGTTATATTTGTACAGTCCCTGTTTATTCCTCCTTGGTTTTCTGATCTGGGTAGAAAGTCTGCTGCCTGCTGTACCCTCACCTTCACCCTTACTCTCTTGGCCTGTCAGAAGAATTTCTGGGGAAGATGGTCATAGGGAATTCAAATATGGTCCCAAGAGATTGTGGTTGTGTAGATTGAGGGAACCATTGCAAATGTCTGGGCTTCACCGTATACCTCTGTAACAAAACAGGTATTCTTTTTGCCAAGAGCAGTAACTTCTTAATTAAGGTAGATTTATACTAGTCATAAGGTATTTTGGAAATGAAAATGTGGAACTTTTTGATCCTTAATTTATCTTCAGTGATCTTAATGCAGAGATAAAACTAGGAGAATACCTCTTTTGATGTTACGCTTTCTTTGTATATCAATTTCTTAGTTCCACCTTAAAGGCTGTAGCTACAGGAAAAAGGGATCTGACATTGTTGATATGCAGAAAATGTTAAAATGCAGAAAATAGCTAACTATAGGCCAGAAAATTTACATTTTCTCTCTTCTTTTTATTTCCTTTTTTTCTCAGCTTGTTTTCCCTAGTCATCTTCTTTTAAGAATACTTCATCCTTCTACTCTTCTCCCATTCTCTCTTCTGAAAGCTGTTCACAAATGGGATCATAAGCTGCCTCTACTCATTATTTGTGTTTTTCACTTTGTTTGTTTTAGAGCTATTTCTATAACAGCATAAAACTCTAGTTATAGTATGAAAATACCATAATTTATTTCACTAGTCTCCTATCGATGGACATTTTTTTTTCAAGTTTTTGCCATTACAAACCAGGCTATAACAAACATTCCCGAGTGTGTGCTTGTGTGTTTGTGTATTCCTCAAGATTATACCTGTAATGTAAATTCCTTTCATTGGAATTACTAAGTCACTTAGCAGTATAGTTACAGTACTGAGAAGGTATTACCAGATTGCTCTTCAAGAAGGTCATATGAGTTTACAGTCCTACCAGCAACATGTACACATGCTTATTTCCCCTGTAGTCACTAGTATCTCATATTATTGGGCTTGTTGATGTTACCAGTTTGGTGGTTGAAGAATTATATTTCATTGTTTGATTTACATTTATTTGAGGGTATTTTACATAGACATTTTACAGTCTAAATAGCCATACTTTAGTTGCTCACTTCATTCTTTTTGTTCCAGAAAGATATAATCCTTCTAAAACTTCAAATGGGCACCAGTCTAAATCGTAAGTTTATTGCTTAATGAGTTTAATGTGTATCGTTTTCGCTAAAAGTTACCTGTAATATCTGGGTATTTTGAACAATATTTAGAAATATTGAGGCTGGGCAGGGTGGCTCACACCTGTAATCCCAGCACTTTGGGAGGCCAAGGCAGGCAGATCACATGAGGTCAGGAGTTCGAGACCAGCCTGGCCAACGTGGTGAAACCCCTTCTCTACTAAAAATACAAAAAATTAGCCGGGCATGGTGGCAAGCACCTGTTATCCCAGCTACTTGGAAGGCTGAGGCAGGAGAATTACTTGAACCTGGGAGGCAGAGGTGTAGGGAGCCAAAATCGTGCCACTTCACTCTAGCCTGGGCCACAGAGCGAGACTCGGTCTCAGAAAAATTAAAAAATAAAAGAAATATTGACCTTTTAAGGCATGAGGATGCAAATTTTTATGTAAAGGGTCAGATAGTGAAATATTTAGGCTTTCAGAGCCACATAGTCTGTGTTTTGACTGCTCAGCTCTGCCATTTGTAGTATGAAAGCAGCTATAGACCATAAGTGTGGCTGTATTCCAGCCACACTCTTTAAAACAATGTGGTAGGTTGGATTTGGCTTGTGGGCCACAGTTTGCCTACCTCTGCTCTGAGATCATGGTTTTTTCTCATCTGAGAGTTGTATGTGTATATTTTTCTGTGTATATTCCTAATTTATATTGAATAAAGAAGTCATAAAATAAATACAGGATTCTTCTTTAGGCCAAGCCATTCATTTAACCACTAGATTAAGTAACATACATAGTTTGTACTGTCTTTAAGTTTTCTTATTTTTATTTTGTTGGTAGAAGCAGAAATATATATAAAAATGTAACAGGGTAATGTATTGGATGAAAATAAATTCCAACTTAAAGAATGAACTCCTGAATTCCTGAGACCACAGGTTAACTCAGTGATTAAAACAAAATTCTAAAGAAGCAGCGACTACAGTGTCAGCTTTCCATGCCACGGTCACAAACTACTATGATGACCCTAGACTGGTAGCACTTCAGCTGAATAAAAGAACTAAGAATGAAAAATACAAGAACACAAGAAGCACCCCCTTACTGCTGAAAAATTCAAATTATATTCCTATTCATCATACTTATTTATATGTAAAGAACGGAAGTGTACTTACCATATCTATACCTATCACTTTGGTTGTGAGGGAACAAACTCATGCAGGGCTCTGAGCAGTCTGGTAAAAGCTTTGACATATTGACATGTGTAAACAAGTTCATTGAGCTGCCATTGTTAAATCATAAGGGCCAAGAGAATTCAGAGTAAGTACATTTCCTTAGAGGAAAATCAGTCATAGAGATAGATGCACTAAGCCCCTGTCTGAAAGAAAACTCTTTTTTCCCTGTTCTGTTTAATTGGGCCAGTCTTAAAAATCATCTGGTTACTTTATTTCAGGGTGATGTTTAATATATAATATTTTGAACTTAGGGTCAGATATAGAAATGTAGGTTAAACTTTGAGGGGGAAGAGTACAAGTAGTTATTAGAGTGAAAGAAGATTTCCTTCTCGCTGATTGGAGATTGTCATGAAATTTTAAGAAAGGTAATGGAATTACTGGTAATGAGAAATTAGACATTTTTCTAGTTGTAGTTCTCCCTAAACTTTGTATTAATTTTTCCTCCCATGTAAAAAGACAAGGAATGTTTTGTGGGCTGTTACGTAGAAAATTTTAAGTTTAATGGTTTTGATTTTATGACCTTAAAAGAAAATTTACATCTTTAATTTTGCTTTCAAAAACAAATTCCAGAAACTGTCAGCTTATAGTATATGTGTGTACGTGTTTAAATTGATTTGAATTTTGATCAAGGGAGATTTTGGAACTTGGGAGTTTTTTTTGTTTGTTTGTTGTTGTTTTGTTTTTTTGAGACAGAGTCTCACTCTGTCGCCTAGGCTAGAGTGCAGTGATGGGATGTCATCTCCCTGCAACCTTCAAGTGATTCTCCTCCTACCTCAGCCTCCCAGGTAGCTAGGCTACAGGTGCCCACCACCACGCCAGGCTAATTTTTGTATTTTTAGTAGAGACAAAGTTTCACCCTGTTGGCCTGGCTGGTCTCTAACTCATGACCTCAGGTGATTTGCCCACAGCCTTCCAAAGTAGTGGGATTACAGGCGTGAGCCACCGCACCCGGCCAGAATTTGGGAGTTTTAAAAATATATACATAGTCAGCCATGCGCAGTGACTCATGCCTGTAATCCCAGCACTTTGGGAGGCCGAGGCAGGTGGATCACGAGGTCAGGAGATCAAGACCATCCTGGCTAACACGGTGAAACCCTGTCTCTATAAAAATACAAAAAAATTAGCCGGGCGTGGTGGTGGGCACCTGTAGTCCAAGCTACTCGGGAGGCTGAGGCAGGAGAATGGCGTGAACCCGGGAAGCAGAGCTTGCAGTGAGCCGAGACTGTGCCACTGCACTCCAGCCTGGATGACAGAGCGAGACTCGGTCTCAAAAACACACACACACACACACACACACACACACTCTTAGTCACACACACACACACACACACACACACACACACACACTCTTACATAGTCATTTTTGCTATATAGCCAAGACTTTTACCCAAAATATTTATTTCTACAGAGGGCACTTTGTTTCATAGCAAGGCATTTATGAACTAGAACTTTGGCTTAGGAAACTGTTCTGGTTTTCACAGTTACCCAGTTGTCATCAGTTACACTAATCTCTCTTTGTGGAACATGGGGAACAAAGGAAGAATTGCTTGATGCTTTCATTTTATCTTCCTTCTTTTTAGGAGTTATATCTCTTGAGTGGATTGTTGGGTATGACTTTGTTAATTTTTAATCATGAACGTGTGTGTGCACCTAGGGGAAAAGTTAGAGACTACAGAACTGAATATGAGAGTTTATAGAAAGTAGATTTTGTTTAATTAGAAAAGATGAATATTTTATTCATGGGAAGGATAGAGCTTATGGAATGGTTAAATTCCTCCATTCTCAATTTTGAGATTTTGAACCAAACCAGATAGAATAAGACTTACTGGTGTTTTGTTTTTTGGTTAAATCTGTGGCTACCACAATGATTATTTCTAGAATTTTTAGTAGATATTTAGTACCCTGGCATACCATGTAAACTGTTCCAAAAATAATAATCCTTTCTGCCTTTTCCCTCTAGTATGTTAAAAGATGACTTAAAACTAAGCAGCAGTGAAGACAGTGATGGGGAACAGGTGTGTCTACTATTGTATTATTTTGCCAGTCTCACATAGTATTTGTATTTTATAAAAATGATAATTGAATTATGCATTTGTTACTTAAAATAAATTTCTTCTTATAAGCTTTCTGACACTGGAATGTTGTAGTTTTTTTCTCTGTATTTCAATCTCCATTTTTTTCTTATTTTTTTAAAAAAATTGGGTTTTCCTCAACATTTATTATGGATCAAAACATACTCATGAAGCAGTAGATTATTGACAATAATAACTATTAACAAAGCTTTTGATCGTATTCGGGCAGTTCAGTTACTCTTTAGGTAAAAACAGTGTAAGTGTTAAACATAGTTGCATACATTAGAGAAGCTAGTTTTTTCTGTTAAGAGTTCAGATATTATTCACACTAAGCAAATAGAATACTGTTTATTCATTCACAGATTCCTTCTTATGTTTTAATTTTAGGATTGTGATAAGACAATGCCGAGGAGTACACCAGGAAGGTGGGCATCCTTTTCTTTTCTGTTTTATTGGTAAGAGTTGGGTCAGCCTGATAACATTGCAGGGATATAATAAGTGGACTTATAGGTAAATATCAGTTTTGATAGTGGTTGTACAACTCTGTAAATTAACTAAAAGTCATTGAATTATACACTTAAAGTGGGTGATTTGTGTATTATATCTCAAACTGTTTTTAAAAGGTGAGTATTAATACCTAAGTAGCACATCAGAAATTTTTAAAAAGAATTGTTCATTTCATTTACAGTGAAGTTCTGGATTCATAGAATTACAGCAGTGTAACACATAGTAAACATTTTAAAGAAAGTTGTGGCTGGACGTGGTGGCTCACGCCTGTAATCCCAGCACTTTGGGAGGCCGAAGTGGGCGGATCACCTGAGGCCAGAAGTTTGAGACCCGCCTGACCAATATGGTGAAACCCCGTCTCTACTAAAAATACAAAAATTAGCCGGGCGTGGTGGCGGGCGCCTGTAGTCCCAGCTACTTGGGAGGCTGAGACAGAAGAATTGCTTGAACCTGGGAGATGGAGGTTGCAGTGAGCCGAGATCGTGCCACTGCACTCCAGCCTGGGCGACAGAGCAAGACTCCATCTAAAAAAAAAAAAAGAAAGAAAAGAAAAAAAGAAAGTTGGTTGTCCGATTTGGATGTTTTCCTGTTGTCAATGTAAAATAAACTTTGGACATTTGTATATTTCATCTCTTTTAGTAATTCTGAACCTTCACATCATAATAGTGAAGGAGCAGATAACTCCAGGGATGATTCTAGTAGCCACAGTGGATCTGAAAGCAGCTCTGGATCTGACTCAGAGAGTGAAAGTAGTTCCAGTGACAGTGAGGCAAATGAGCCATCCCAGAGTGCATCTCCTGAGGTGAGACAGAGGGAAGGGGGTACCTCCCATAGGCCCTCTCAGGGTCCTTGGTGATGTCCATTTAAAACCTGATTCAAATATAAAAGGAGAAGGAAAGAACGTTCCATATTCTGACAAAAAGAAATTGTACTGTGTACCTTGGAGGAAACCTAGATGATTCCTTGTTGTTTGAACAAATTCGGTCTAGATTAGGAACTGCTTGGCATATTACAGGTCACTAAAATATTGTGTACCTTTAGTTTGGTCTTTTATTTTTATAACTCAACATGGTAATTGATGTTCTGTAGTTACAAAGAACACGTTGTTGATAAAAAGAATCTTATGTAATGTAATTTTAGTATAGCTTGTTAAGTTGCAGTTAAAAATCTCTTTGTACCTACATCATTTGTTTACTTTCTAGAATTAAATATTCTGTATGGCCATTTGTAATTATACCTTTGAGATTGGATTCTTGAATAGGAATATTTGCTATTTAAAGGTCACATATCACATTAAGCTTATCTTTTTTTTTTTTTTTTTGAAGACGGAATCTTACTCTGTCACCCAGGCTGGAGTGCATTGGCTCAATTTTGGCTCACTGCAACCTCTGCCTCCCGGGTTCAAGTGATTCTCCTGCCTCAGCCTCCTGAGTAGCTGCGATTACAGGCGTGTGCCACCACACCTGGCTAATTTTTGTATTTTTAGTAGAAACGGGATTTCACCATGTTGGTCAGACTGGTCTCAAACCCCTGACCTCATGATCCGCCCACCTCAGCCTCCCAAAGTGCTGGGATTACAGGTGTGAGCCACCGTGCCCGGCCGCTTATCTTCTTATTCAGATGATCAGATGATAAGAGCTAATAGTCAATACTCAGCCCTTTGCTTTGGTTCATAAAGAACCATGGCAAGTAAATGCTTTTGTTGCATTAGGCATTGTGGTTTTTCCTCTTCTTTGAGGTTGTAAAGGGGGGAGAACGCTTCACTATTGAAAAAAGCATACATGTTTCTCTGTTTTTCAGCCTGAACCCCCGCCAACAAACAAATGGCAACTTGATAATTGGCTGAATAAAGTGAACCCACATAAAGTGTCACCCGCTTCTTCAGTGGACAGTAACATCCCATCATCTCAAGGCTACAAAAAGGAAGGCCGAGAGCAGGGCACTGGGAATAGCTACACTGATACAAGTGGACCTAAAGAAACGAGTTCCGCTACTCCTGGACGAGACTCCAAAACCATCCAAAAGGGATCAGAAAGTGGGCGTGGGAGGCAGAAATCTCCTGCACAGAGTGACAGCACAACACAGAGAAGAACTGTAGGCAAAAAACAACCCAAAAAGGCTGAGAAGACAGCTGCTGAAGAGCCTCGTGGAGGCCTGAAGATAGAAAGTGAAACTCCTGTAGACTTGGCTAGCAGCATGCCCTCCAGCAGACACAAAGCAGCCACCAAAGGCTCAAGGAAACCCAATATAAAGAAGGAGTCTAAGTCTTCCCCTCGACCTACAGCAGAGAAAAAGAAATATAAATCAACAAGTAAATCTTCCCAGAAATCAAGGGAAATCATAGAAACAGATACCTCATCCTCAGATTCAGATGAAAGCGAGAGCCTTCCTCCTTCCTCACAAACTCCTAAGTACCCCGAGAGCAATAGGACTCCTGTTAAGCCCTCCTCAGTGGAGGAAGAAGATAGCTTTTTTCGGCAACGAATGTTCTCTCCTATGGAAGAGAAGGAACTTCTTTCACCCCTCAGTGAGCCTGATGACAGGTATCCACTTATTGTGAAGATTGACCTGAATCTTTTGACTAGAATACCAGGAAAGCCTTACAAAGAAACAGAGCCGCCCAAGGGGGAAAAGAAAAATGTGCCAGAAAAGCACACGAGAGAGGCTCAGAAACAAGCCTCAGAAAAAGTTTCCAACAAAGGCAAGAGGAAGCATAAGGTTTGTGAAGGGTTTTTGTTGTTTGTTTTGAAACATCAGAATCTGAAATGCGGTGGAAATCTCAGTAAGCCACAAAGTAACAAGGCAGGTCATAAACTGTGAAGGAAAATAGTGGGTAAACCCAAGGCCCACTTGAGGCTACTTATGGAACAGTCTCTTGAAGATTTCTGTGATTCTTGCCTGTGTCCTTCAGTTAAAGCAGGATAGTTGCTAATGAAATAAGAAATGAGCCAGTGCTTTTCGCTGACCGGTGTAGAGGTTAGAGAGCAGCAACTTGCAAACAGGCATTTGCAACATTCTCAACATTTTGGTTGTAGGTGTTTTTAGTTTTGGATACGTACTCCCCAGATTGTTATAATCCCTACCATTTTCTTACGTCATACACCCAGACCAAGGCACACTTTTAATAACTCATCTGCTGTGCACCTCTGTGCCCCAGCTTCTCTTCCTTAACAAAGGTCAGAACTAAAAATACTGCTGGCTCATAGCCAGCTCTCATCCCTAAATACTTCCAAGATAATTTTGGATATAGAGGCAAAATTTGTACATTTAAGGTCTGCTTTTCTTAGACTGAGGAAATGTGAAAATTCACGCATGTCTATGATTGGAGGATAATAATCATACAATGAAGAGATCTGAATCACTACAAATATAGAGACTCTGTGGGAAAAACAGCCTGATCTTTTCAGCTCTAGTGAGGAATTTTCAGGAGAACGTAAAGTTTTAAGTAGTCTATATCAAAGAATACTGTAATTTCCCCTGATACATGTGTATGATCGTGAAAGACTAGAAGTTAAGTTTGAGTAGCTGAACAGATAGGTACCAGAATGGCCTTACCAAGTAAACTTGGAACACAAACACCACTCCAGTTGACGTGAGAATCACGTATATTACAGGGAGAGTAGAGCACTTTCTTAAAATGGCGTGAGATATTTTCCTCTCTCCTTTTCATAAAACCACAGTGCCATGTGCAGATGATATATATTCAGACAAATTAGAATAATACCTCACTTCTTTTTTGAATCTTTAAAAATTGAAATTGTCCACATTATTTGAATTTTTAGAAAACCAATGCTTACTGCTCTCCTTACTATAGCTAATGAGTTTCCATTATCATTGTACAGGGATGTTTTGCTGAACTAGTAAGCTGTTTAGGGCCACTGGCCCCTGTAGCCCACAGCCTCAGATTGCTAGACTTGGCTGTGGGATTTAATTCATAGAATTATGTGGAATAAGAGCTTGTGTATGATGGACTCTGCTCTTTAGGAACCTAGGATTTTTTTTATGGAATTTAAAAAGAATGGTCCTTTTGTGCTTAAAAAGTATTACTTTTTTCGTAACATTTTATTTTATTTTTCTTACTTTTAGAGAGAGGGTGTTGCTCTGTCACCTAGGCTGGTGTACCATGGTATTCATAGCTCACTGTAACCTCAAACTCCTGGGTTCAAGTGATCCTCCCTCCTCAGCCTCCCGAGTAGCTAGGACTACGGGCATGCGACCCCACACCTGGCTAATTTTTTATAGAGATGGTGTCTTGCTGTGTTGCCCAAACTGGTCTCAAACTCCTGGAATCAAGCAGTCCTCCCACTCAGCTTCCCAAAGCACTGGCGTTACAGGTGTCAGCCACCACACCTGGCCCTTTTAGAAGATATTCAAGCATTTAAAATATAAAGTGTCAAGGGCAATACCTGGAGATAAAGCAGGTAGTACTAAGAGAAGACCCAGTTAAGGGTAGTAAAGGATGTAGATTTCTTTTTCTCATGTTTTCATTTGTCTGTCTTTAATCATTTGTATAGGGGAACAGATTCTTTTGTTATGGTAGAATATTTGCATTCTTGTGCCCTGATATTTGAAACAAAAGGAAAACTTAGATTCACTTAGAAAAGTAACATTGGCAGTGGATGGGCCCACCACTTGTGTTTTCCATCAAAAAGTTTTTTCAGTCACTAGGCTGGGCCGTAATCAAAAGTAGGGACGACAAAAATTGTTGGCAAAGTTGTGAAAAAGTTGGAACTTTGATACGGTCCTGATGAAAATGGAAATGATACCACTGCTTTGGAACATAGTTTGGTAGTTACTGAAAAAGTTAAACATAGAGTTACCTTTTGACCTGCAATTGTACTCCTAGGTATATATCCAAGATAAATGAAAACATATGTCCACACAAAAACTTGTACTTGAATGTTCATAGTAGCATTATTCATATTAGCCAAAAAGTGGAAACAACCCAAATGGCCATCACCTGATGAATGACTAAACAGAATGAATAAATTCTATGCAGTGAGTACTGTTCAGCCATAAATGAGAATGCAGTACTGATCCATGCTGCAACATGGATGAACCTTAAAAATGTTACACTAAATGAAAGGAGCCACAAAGACCACATATATTGAATTATACCATTTTCCTGAAATGTCTAGAATAGGCAAATCTATAAAGATGAAGTGTGATTGTCAGTGTCTGGGGGAGGAAGAGATGGGTATGGAGTGTGTTTTCAGGATAACGAACATATTTTAAAATTCATTAAGCCGGCTGCAGTGGCTCAAACCTGTAATCCCAGCACTTTGGGAGGCTGAGATGGGCGGATAATGAGGCCAGGAGATTGAGACCATCCTGGCTAACACGATGAAACCCCATCTCTACTGAAAATACAAAAAATTAGCCAGGAGGCTGAGGCAGGAGAATCACTTGAACCTGGGAGGTAGAGGTTGCAGTGAGCTGAGATCATGCCACTGCACTCCAGCCTGGGCGACAGATAAATAAATAAATAAAATTAAAATTCATTGTGGTGATGGTTGTACAACTCTGAATATACCAAATGTTATGGAATTGTGTACTTCTGAAGAGTGAATTTCATGTTATGTAAATTATATCTTAATTATAATTTCACAGATACCACCCCTCAAATCATTACATTGAAAAGATGCCATCTTAGAGACTGTAGGAAATCTGTTTCAGTCTTTGGGTTCTGTGTATCTAAAATAGGAGACCTCAGCCTTAAAACCTAATCTTTTTGAATGTTATTTAAATGAATTATTGTACTTCTCTTTTATCTTTCTGATGCTTAATCAGGGATAAACTCTTTGTGGATAGCTAGTGCTGGAAGCTGAAGTTAGTTGAATAAAGATCAGACCACGGTTTCTATTTTTCATCTAGAATGAAGATGATAGCCGAGCCAGCGAGAGCAAGAAACCCAAAACAGAGGACAAGAATTCAGCAGGCCATAAGCCATCCAGCAACAGAGAGTACGTCCCCAAAACATGTTGCATGCTAATGTTGTTAATATATGTGTATCATTTGATACTGGGTACTTTCTAACATGCTCTGAGTGTTCATTTTAGTAAGCGAGTGTTATATAAATGCACACACATAACATATGCCAAATAGTGGGAGCTTTCGCTTTTAGCTAATAGGGATGGAAAACATTTAAAATTTAATTAATTCTTCCTTTCTTCATTTTTTATTGGGGTAGGGGTGACTATCGGGAGAATTAAAGTAAAGGTATGCCACTTTCTGGTTAGATGGCAAACTTACCTGTAATTTCCAAGAGACTGGTTGCCAACTTAAAAGTGGTAATCTCTTCGTTCACTATTCATCATTTTGTTCATTCATTCAGCCAATATTTATTGAGTACTACTGAGTGGTAGGTCATGTTTTTGGCCCTGGATATACAACCACAGGAATAAAAACAGAAAAGATGCCTACCCTCATGGAATTTACAGTCTTATTTTGTTTTATAGAAATCATGTGTCCTAGTAATCAAATGGGGAAAAACAGATTTGTCTTGAAAGCAGACAAAGAGAAATGGAAAAATCAACTACCCCTGTATTACTTTGTGGAGAAATGAGGGCATTCGTTTGGTTTGGCAGGTCATCTAAGCAGAGTGCTGCAAAAGAAAAGGATTTGTTGCCTTCTCCTGCTGGGCCTGTTCCTTCAAAAGATCCAAAAACAGAGCATGGCTCTCGGAAGAGGACTATTAGTCAGTCTTCTTCCTTAAAGTCAAGCAGTAACAGCAAGGAGACTAGTGGCAGCAGCAGAAACAGTTCCTCTACATCCAAGCAGAAGAAGACCGAAGGGAAGACTTCCAGTAGTTCCAAGGAGGTTAAGGTAAAGTGTTGGGGGCCTGGGGCTTTTGAAAATCACTCAACTTGCCATGTGACTTTTCCAGGGTGACACTGTGCTTTGAAATTATTGTAACATATTAATAAATACATAGGCCTATGCCTTTTACCCTCTATATGTAATAATCTTGATAAATGAATACAGTGATGTAAGACTGTGAAGGCAGTAAGTCAGCTGGTCCATTGAAATAAAAACTCCTGGGTACAGTGGCTCATACCTGTAGTCCCAGCTATTTGGGAGGCTAAAATGGAAGGATCACTTGAGGAATTTGAGTCCAACCTGGGCAACATGTTGAGACCCTGTCTATAAAAGAGCTTTAGAATTTAAAAAAAAAAAAAAAAGATAGAAACCAGTAATTGGAAAAGTTAGTTATGGAAGTTTTTAAAATAAGAACTAAATGGTTTTAGTTGCTAAGACTGAGTTCTTGTATATTGTTTGAAATAGGCTTTGAGTTTCTCAGAATTATACTTTACAAACTAGTTATGTTACGTAAAGTGACAAAGCAATCATTTGGCTTTGATTCATGAAATAGAAAAAGAAATCTTTAGCTAAGTTAGCACTGAAATTATTTCTAATTATTATTCCTAGGATACTCACAATGTAGGGGGAAGTATTCTTCACATCTATAGATGGAGATTTGGATCAAAGGAGTTTATTCAAGGCTGTACTTTAATAGTCTCTCACCCTCAATTTGTTTACCAGGTCGTTTGCTTTCTAAACTGTTCTGATCAGAAGCAAATTTACTCAAATCAGAAAATACCTATTATTTAGTAAGCAAAGGTTTGAGAATTGAAAAATAAGACTCCTTAAAGCTCTTATATTTATTAACTGTGGTAAAATTAAAAATTTTTTAATTGAGATTATTTTAATTAACAACTTCTTAAATTTAAATACACAGAAAGCTTTTTCTCTAGCTGAACAGCCTCCTTCTGTAGTAGTTTAGTGTTAGCACAAGGTGCTTAGGACCTTGACTCTTACATTGGTCAGCTTTATTGGTCCAGTTTTCCATCTGCCTGCTGATGTTTTTTTCTCCATTTCCCATCCTTTAACTGTAGGATTTGAGACCTCTGTGCTTGCTTCTTGAAACCTGCTATTGCTTTTTTTTTTTGCTTTTAAATAAGTGAGCTCTCCTCTTTTGGATTCTGCTATCTCATAGGTAAAAATCACTGTGTATGCTTCTATCACACATAAGAAGGGAGTTTCTTCAAGAAGTTTGTCAGCTTCTTGAAAGCAGAGATTTGTTTTGTGTCTTGTTTTGTGTTTTATCTGGTGTTTAACTTGCTGGGTAATGAGGAAATATTTGTTAGATCAAATGTAGTCATTTGGTACTCTATTGTTTTCAACAAAATATAGAATAGGGCCTTACCACTTTGATTTCAATAGCTCTTGATACTTAATAGTTATTGAAGTTAATATTTGTTAGTCTTGACCATTCCCAAGTTAGGCAGTGACATTTGAATTTTTTAGATAACAATCTAATTTAATTAGGAAATATGCTATTTTTAATACTATCAATTAAAGAAAAAAATTAGAGGCTGGGAGCGGTGGTTCAAGCCTGTAATCCCAGCACTTTGGGAGGCCGAGACGGGCGGATCACGAGGTCAGGAGATCGAGACCATCCTGGCTAACCCAGTGAAACCCCATCTCTACTAAAAATACAAAAAATTAGCCGGGCTTGGTGGTGGGCGCCTGTAGTCCCAGCTACTTGGGAGGCTGAGGCAGGAGAATGGCGTGAACCCAGGAGGCGGAGCTTGCAGTGAGCCGACATCGCGCCACTGCACTCCAGCCTGGGCGACAAAGCGAGATTCCATCTCAAAAAAAAAAAAAAAAGAAAAAGAAAAAATTAGATCTGGAAAACCAACATTACACATAGTTTTTATATAAGAAAACTGTGTTAAAATATTTGGAAACATTTTCAGAAATCCTCTGAAAAGCATATCTGAATGTAGGTCCTTATGGGTCTATTTATAAAACATAGAGGCAGCCAGGCATGGTGGCTCACGGCCTATTATTCCAACACTTTGGGAGGCTGGCTGGAGGATTGCTTGAGCCCAGGGGGTTGAAGCCACAGTGAGCCATGATTGCGCTACTGCACTCCAGCCTAGGCAACAGAGTGAGATGCTGTCTCAAACAAATAAATAAATAAAACAGAGGGAAAGCTATCCTAGTAATGTTACAGTACAACATAATATTCAGAAAGCCATTTCAAAGTACAATTATATATTTAAAAATTTTATATTTTTTATATAAATATAAAACATTGTATAATATTGGGTAAATTGTTAGGTAAAGTAAAATTATGTATTATTGGGTTTTCTAATGTTGAAACATCCATGCATTCCTGGAATAAATTCCACTTGTTTATGGTGTTTTATTATGGAAAAATGTATATTCGTTTTATTTATTTATTAAATTCCACTTGTTTATGGTGTTTTATTATGGAAAAATGTATATTCCTTATTAAAGACAGGGCTGGATGGGAGGCAGTTGAGAGAGAGTCATAGCTCTTTCATAAAGGGCTATATTGATAGGAGGCAGAAACATATAGCCAGGTGCAGTTGTACATGCCTACGGTCCCAGCTACTCAGGAGGCTGAGGCGGGAGAATCACTTGAGCCTAGGAGTTTAAGATCAACCTGGGCAACATAGCAAGACTTCATCTCTTAAAATAAAAAAAAGACATGTGGATGAGAGGCAGAGTAAAGTTTAAGAAAGTAACTTGGCTTTTGAAGTCTGGCAATTCTGAATTTAAAACTCAAATTCCAGGAATGCCACTTAAAACCTGTTTGAACTTAGGCAAGTTACTCAACCTCCTTGAGACTGCTTTTTCATTTTATCTTAATAGCAGTACTTATTTCATAGGTTTGTTAAAGGATTAACAATAATGCTAAGTACTTAGTTAACTTAGTGCCTGCTAAGTTGTAAGCACATAATAAACATTAGATGCTGTTAATATTATTGCTGTTTTCATTGACCAGTAACTACCAATAAATTTGCTGTAAGTAGTGCTGCCATTTTCATACTAGGCTTTTGTCTTCCTTATGTTTTAATAACTGCCTTGGCCAGTGCTTGGCATGTAGTAGACCCTTATATAAATATTAGAATGAATATTTCAGTTATATAAAATGGACCCATTTTTTTTTTAATTTACATTATGAAGTTTATAAAAGTTTTGTAACAAGGAAATTCATTATGAAAGCCAGTGAAATTTCGTTTCCTTTTTACCAGTGGCTGAAGAAATGCTATTAGTTTCATTTTTAATCTCCTTACAGTTTTCATTGTAGTTATATATTTTTTTGGTCAGGAAAAGGCTCCAAGTAGCTCCTCTAATTGTCCTCCATCTGCACCAACTCTTGATTCTTCTAAGCCTCGGAGAACAAAGCTTGTCTTTGATGACAGGTGAGATAATATGATTTTTTGTATGTGTATTTAAGAAATGATTCCAGTCAGCATATAAGAAACTCATTTTAATTTCTATCATTGGCCGGGCGCGGTGGCTCACGCTTGTAATCCCAGCACTTTGGGAGGCCCAGGCAGGCGGATCACGAGGTCAGGAGTTTGAGACCAGCCTGACCAACATGGAGAAACCCTGTCTGTACTAAAAATACAAAAATTAGCTGGGTGTGGTGATGCGCCCCTGTAATCGCAGCTATTCAGGAGGCTGAGGCAGGAGAATTGCTTGAACCTGGGAGGCAGAGGTTGCAGTGAGCCGAGATCGCGCCACTGCACTCCTGCCTGGGCGACAGAGTGAGACTCCGTCTCAAAAAAAATAATAATAAAATAAATCTATCATTGATCAGAAGATGTATACTTATGTATGATCTGCAGAATATTCAGGTTTCAATTTGAACAGTACCCACTAGTCCAAGTACTGTTCCTTTAGCTTAACTCCATGACTCCCATGGGGGATGTGAATGATCTGCCTTCCAGTAGAAGAATCTTACTACTGCTGATATCACTGTTAAAATGGAGGGTTTCTTAGATGAGAAAGAGCAATATTGTTTTTTCCTCTATTTTAATAAAAAGGTTATTTTTCCTACTCTCATTTTATTTATGCTTAATCTCTCAGTCAACTTGAGTAACTTAGTATTTGATACTAGGGAGCTTGATTTCTATTTTCCTAATTAGATTTGCCATGAGTTGGTCAAAACAACTTATGCTTTTAACCTGATACAAACATTTGTCAGAAAATATTGAAACAAATACTTAGTAATAGCTCATTTTCTTTGTTTGAGGACATAAAAACTGAGGGATACTAGATACTGAAATGAACTCGTATTATGAAAATATTTACTATTCTATTTATGATGAAAATTTACCTTGCAGAAATTATTCAGCAGACCATTATTTACAAGAAGCAAAAAAGCTAAAGCACAATGCAGATGCATTGGTATGTAAATATTCTCCTTACACTTATATATTTAATCAAATTAACTTAAGTAATCTTTTGATGTTTGTAGCCATAGTAGATCACTACTCATTACTTGCATTCTCTCCTTTCTTCAGTCTGATAGGTTTGAGAAAGCTGTATACTATCTTGATGCTGTGGTATCTTTCATTGAATGTGGGAATGCATTAGAGAAAAATGCTCAGGAATCCAAATCCCCATTCCCTATGTATTCAGAGACAGTGGATCTCATCAAGTAAGTGGAAAAACTTGGCAGATCATTGGCAATAACATTATTTCTCTGGTCCATCTAGGAAGGGGCTGATATATAGTAAACGGAAGAGGGTGTATAATCCTTTAATGTCCTTAGATAAAGGAGAAGTAGATACTTCAATGAGTATTTTTGCTTTTATTTAGGTTTGAAATTCTAATGTTTTAAGGACAAGTGAAATCATAAGATCAAGGTGAAGTATTCTGTTTGTCATTTGTTTGTTATTGTAACTCAACAGATACACTATGAAGCTAAAGAATTACTTGGCACCAGATGCTACAGCTGCAGATAAACGACTCACAGTACTTTGGTGAGTTTTCTGTGTTCTAGCCTCTGCTAGATGACAGGAAGTTCTATAATAAATAGTGCTGTGTGTGCTCTTCTGAATGTTTTCCTTGAATCAGCCTTCCATAATCGTGTCTTAAATCTGTTCTTGACGGGTCAAGCAGGAAGTAACTCAGAATTCCTACTGAAAAGTTTGAGTTGTCAGTCACTGATCCATTTCCTTCTTGATGAAAGCCTTGACTTTGTGGGACTGATGGTAGAAACGTCCATGGTCTTGAATAATCACTTTTCCACACTCTTCTTTTGGTACCCTCTCTCTCCATTCACCCGTGCTTTTCCTTAGGGAGCAAGCATCTAGTTTGCTCAGAATAAAGGATGTGACTTGTTTGCTTCATCCCAGTGAGATATTATCAGTTCGATTGTTACAGGTCTTTACCTGGCACTGTATTTAACACTGGGAATGCAGCTAAGAAGAAAACTAACACAGCCCTGTTCATCATGGAGTATAGTCTAGTGTGAGAAGACAGAAATCAAACAAATCATCATACAGGTCCATATGATATAAGTGTTTTGAAAGAAAAGTATATGTAACTGTAACAGTAGAGGGTAGGGAGACCTACTCTATTTAGAGGGAACAACATGTACAAGGGCTGGATGGTGGAAAGGAATGGGAAACTTTCAAGGAACTAAAAGAAGACCAGCGAGAATTGGGTGTGACTGGAGAGATAGGCAGGGATGATCCTGCAGGGTCTTTGTAAGCTATGTTTTGGTTTGTAATATTTGTAGTTGAGTTTCTTAGTTTTTGTTTTTTAATTTTAGATTATTTACACTTTGGTTTGGAAATTCTACCCCTTCGTAATTTTTAAAACTTCATGACACATTGGTGTCCTATGGATAAGGTTTGGATTTTGGAATGTCAGCAAATAATGAGAGGCTAGTCCTAGGCTTCTTAGCCATCTTCCCCTCTGTAGGACGTGTACCACAATAAGAACACATCTGTTGGTTTTGCCTAAGGGTTAATGTTGTGGCCTATGCCATGGTCACATGAGCCAGTCTCCTGCACAATGCAAAGACTGTGCAGATCTGGTCACAGTTTGCTGTCCTGGTAAATAAGCTGCCCTTTTCCATTGGCTAGCCTGCGATGCGAGTCTTTGCTGTACCTGAGGCTTTTCAAACTGAAGAAAGAAAATGCTTTGAAGTACTCAAAGACACTGACAGAGCACCTGAAGGTAAGCATACAGAAGCACAAGGTCCATTTCCTAGGAGACAAAATTTGCAGTCTCCCATCCCCACCCCAGAACTGCCCTCATGTTTATGCAAACACACCAGGGGAGGAGCTACTGTTTGGGACCTTTCAAATAAGTTGGAGGTTTCTTCAAGTTTTTTAATGTACGTGTATCTGATGGTAGAACTCTGGTAGCCATGTGCAGTGGCTGTATTTACTTTTTAAATGATAATTTGTTTTCGGCCAGGTGAGGTGGCTCACACCTGTAATCCCAGCACTTTGGGAGGCCGAGGCAGGTAGATCATGAGGTCAAGAGATCGAGACCATCCTGGCCAACATGGTGAAACCCCATCTCTACTAAATATATAAAAATTAGCCGGGCGTGGTGCCACACGCTTGTAGTCCCAGCTACTTGGGAGGCTGAGGCAGGAGAACTGCTTGAACCCCGGAGGCGGAGGCGGCAGTGAGCCGAGATCAGGCCACTGCACTCCAGCCTGGTGACAGAGAGAGACTCTGTCTCAAAAAAAAAAAAAAAAAAAAAAAAAACTTTTGTTTTCATGCCATCCTTTTCCGACTACTATCTTAGTTGCCTAAAAGGTTTTCCTGTGTTTCTTCAGGCCAGCACCACATAAATCCTGCTAAAATCTGCCTCTGATTATGACTTGGAACCCTTCAGTAGTTGCCTGCTAGGTCAAGTTTAAACTCCTTACCCTGGCCCCAAGGGGTCTCTCTCTTGTTCCTTGTCTAAACCTCTGCTTTAGGCAAACTGCATGGGGCCACATACATTGTCTTTTCTGCAGCCTTTGTGCGTAGTATGATTCATCTCTCCCCTCTCTCCACCCACCCACCCACCCCATTTTTTAAGAGAGAGTTTAAAAAAAAAAAACGATCATGGCTCACTGCAGCTTCTCTCAGGTAGCTGGGAGTAGCTGGGACTTATCCCCTTTCCCTTTATCCATGTGTTACTCATTCTTTCCTTGCCTTTTCTGTGAAGTCTTCCAGAACACCCCAGCTCTCACCTAATAATTTCTTTCTGTTGTACTTTTACACACACACACACACACACACACACATACACACACGTTTTGGTGTCTTAAATATTTAAAGCTGCTTGCGATCAGCTCTGACCCAGTGCTTTTAAATATATTTAGAACTTTATAAAGTAGTGGTGGTTTTTGTTGTTGTTAAGTACATTTTATTTTTTCCACAGAATTCTTATAATAATTCTCAAGCACCATCACCTGGCTTGGGAAGGTAGGTAAAATTTTATTATGTAAAATATTATTTGTGACAATAAAAGTGAAATGAGTATGGTCCAATTTCCAAAAATGGAAAGATGACTACTTTTTAAATAAGTAAAACAGTCTCTGATAAAATATTTTTAGAAGTTATAATTTTTTCTCTATTTTTTATGAATTGAAAATATAAGTGAACATAATCATAAAGATTATAGATATGAGACATTTCACCTATTAAGAAATCTGAGTTTTTACTAGCACTCAACCCTTTTCACAGTTTGATTTCCATAGTTACTTGGACTTATCACAGCAGGCTTATCTTTAGTCAAATCTTGGCACTGCCAGAATTTAGTAACAGTGACATGATTGTGATTTCTCCTCCATCTCCATGTCAGTCTCATCCCACTGATCTCCCAAAGGATAATAAACACCATGGAACCTTTTTAATTTTATCTGTTCATTTATTATGTTTATAAGAATTGATGTTCTTTGTCCTGCATGTATTTTTTTATATAAGTTTATAATGTTAAAAGTGCAGATAAAAATACAAACAAGCTGGGCGTGGTGGCTCACGCCTGTAATCCCAGCACTTTGAGAGGCCGAGGTGGGCAGATCACAAGGTCAGGAGTTAAAGACCAGCCTGGCCAACATGGTGAAACCCCATCTGTACTAAAAAATACAAAAATTAGCCGGGTGTGGTGTTGTGCACACTTGTAATCCTAGCTACTCCGGAGGCTGAGGCAGGTGAATCATTGGAACCAGAGGGGTGGAGGTTGCACTAAGTCGAGATCGCGCCACTGCACTCCAGCTTGGGTGACAGAGCAAGAGTGTCTCCCCCCCAAAAAAAAAAAAAAATATATATATATATATGCACACACACATATACACATACACACAAACACACAAATTTATTTTTCTTCCAACTTTTGATTTTTCCTTTCTTTTAGTGTGTGATCAGAGTCTTGAACATTTCACAAATTTTAGAACTCCTGAAATGAACCTGCCAGATTTCAACATACATGTTTTCTAAGACATGTTTAATTGGCAGGAAGCTTGGGGTGATTACAGTTGCTTGAGAGAGCTGTACCTCTGTCAGCTCTGAGTAATTTGGTTAAACTAGGAAAGTGTCAGAAATTATGGAGTTCAATAAAAGATGTTCCCATCTTCTACCACAGTTTTTTAGGTTAAATGTGAATTCCACCAAACTTTCTACAAAACAGTATGAAAAATATGTAATTATATGCCTGAATAGATGGAAAGTGTTGAGCAGAAAGTGAGGGGATCTGGCTTTTAAGTCTTTGAACTGTCACTAACAAGGTGCATGACTTCTTCAGTTATTGTCCATCTCTTGTTTTGTTGTCATTCATTAAAACAAAGGGTATAGATTCTAAGATAATAAGGTTATGAATTACAAGATTATAGTACTTATTTAGAAGAAATTGTAGTTGTCTGCAAACCCATCTAGTTTAAGAGAATCTTTACATTTTAAATGCTTTCATGAAGAAAGAGCTAGTAGTACTTGATTTTATGATGCTCACCATGTCCATATGAACAAGCTTCCTATTTCTGTTGTGTAGCAAAGCTGTGGGGATGCCTTCCCCTGTTTCTCCAAAGCTGTCACCAGGCAATTCAGGAAATTATTCATCTGGGGCCAGTAGTGCTTCTGCAAGTGGCTCTTCAGTGACCATTCCACAGAAGATCCACCAGATGGCAGCCAGCTATGTTCAGGTCACGTCCAACTTCCTCTATGCCACTGAAATTTGGGACCAAGCTGAACAGCTTTCCAAAGAGCAAAAAGGTAGGTAGGTTTCTGGATAAACTTCAAGGGATGGAATTGTTAGAAGGAACTTTTATAATTTAGTTAAGTAAGTATTTAGTCTATATTTAGTTTTATTATTTACTTTAGAGTTAATGATAATCTTTGTTAATAGTCTTCATTGCTTAGCAGTTACACTAAATGAAACTGAATTTGGTCAAAAGATACCTCGTGATTCTGGTGACAAAACTAAACTGAAAATAGTTCTTGGTCTAAGATGAATGTGCCTCTATTCTGGCACATTAAATGTAGCTCATACCATAAAAGTAATAAAATATATGTTCTACCCTAGGATGATTAATAGTAAATTTGGCAATAGGCATAGGATTACATCCAAACATCTGTACATCTGAGAAGGTTAATGTATAAGAAAGCATGTTCATACTGGATTTTTAGGTGTATTGGAAGAAACCTATGAAATAAAGGAGACTAGGAAATGAATAGAAATTTTTTTTTTTTTTAATGAGATGGAGTTTCACTCTTGTTGCCCAGGCTGGAGAGCAGTGGCACAATCTCGACTCAGTGCAGCCTCCACCTTCTGGTTTCAAGCAATTGTCCTGCCTTAGCCTCTTGAGTAGCTGGGATTACAGGTGCCCACCACCACGCCCAGCTAACTTTTGTAATTTTAGTAGAGATGGGGTTTCACCATATGGACCAAGCTGGTCTCGAACTGCTGACCTCGTGATCTGCCCACCTTGGCCTTCCAAAGTGCTGGGATTACAGGTGTGAGCCACTGCATCCGGCCAGAATTCTTAACATTCTTTAAAATTAGGTTGTTTGAGGCTTTGCCCCTTAAAAGTTTATTATTTCCCAAACCAAAGACATTGAGAATTAGAAAGTATTTGAAGACC
Source organism: Macaca fascicularis (assembly GCF_037993035.2). Lineage (NCBI taxonomy): Eukaryota > Metazoa > Chordata > Mammalia > Primates > Cercopithecidae > Macaca > Macaca fascicularis. The sequence continues at coordinate 139,405,956 of NC_088380.1, read as the reverse complement.
TTAGTGGAAAGTACTGTATAACCACCATTTTATTTAGTAGATGTTATTAGCAAATATGTGCATGCAGCTTCTCTTCGTTTGCAGAGAAACACTACATTAGCCAATCAAGTGTCATTTTGTCACAGAGTATATTTAAATACAGTATGAACAGGTAATCAGATGAAAGATTCCTATCCCTAAAGAGAGGTTATGGTGAGAGAAAGGTAAAAGTGGAATCCCAACTTTTTTTTTTTTTTTTTTTTTTTTGAGACAGGGTTTTACTGTCACCCAGGCTGTGGCACAGTCATAGCTCACTGCAGCCTCTACCTCTTGGGCTCAGGTGATCCTCCTGCCTCAGCCTCCTGAGTAGCTGGGACTACAGATGCGTGCCACCACACCCAGCTAATTTTTCTACTTTTTGTAGAGATAAGGTCTTATTACGTTGCTCAGGCTAGGAATCCCAACATTCAACATAAAGCTGTATTTATAAAAACATAATTTGTGGCTGGGCATGGTGGCTCACACCTTGTAATCCCAGCACTTTGGGAAGCCAAGGCGAGTGGATCACCAAAGGTCAGGAGTTCGAGACCAGCCTGGCCAACATGGTGAAACCCCGTCTCTACTTTAAAAAAAAAAAAAAAAAAAACACAAAAAGAAAACCTTTTTTGTATTTTGTATTTGGCAGAGGCAGGAGAATCGCTTGAACCCAGGAGACTGGGGTTGCAGTGAGCCAAGATCACACCACTGCACTCCAGCCTGGGTGACAGGGAGACTCTGTCTAAAAATAAATGAAAATAAAAACATGAGATTTAGTTATCAGTTGGTTCATGGCATATGATTGTAGCTGAAAGTTTGATATAATCTTAAGTATCTAACCTCACAGAGGCTGTTACAGGAAACCCGCAAAAAACATCCTCCTTTTTGTATCACTTGCGTCTTATACAAAAGCACAAAATGTTTTGAGTAATCAGTAGCACATTATGGCACTAAGTCTTCATTTTAATAATATGTACTACATAATAGCAATTTATCATTTCCATTCATGGAATCCTGCTTATACATAACACTTAATTTCTGACCATACATTCTGTTTAAAATGTTGCATGACTTAGGGAACAAATATAACTTGAGAGACTGTGGAATGATTTGCTCTAAAACATAGACAGTAAGCATTTTAGTGTAGGAGGAAGTATTTTTTTGAGTTTATGAATGCTGTTTTATAATCTCATAATTTTAAAGCAGTGATTCAAAAGAGTATATATCATTTAATGAATATTTTTGGTTTTCTAGAATTCTTTGCTGAACTGGATAAAGTAATGGGCCCTCTCATCTTTAATGCAAGCATCATGACAGATCTAGTTCGTTATACCCGGCAGGGACTGCACTGGCTTCGCCAGGATGCCAAGTTGGTATCTTGAACTGAACACATTCTCGTTGCCTCTGATTTTCTCCACAACACTGTGTCACATCACGAAGGAAAACTGCCATAACATACCACCTAGTCGACACTAAGAATGAGGAATAGTTTTCTCCTCGTTGGTTCATGTGTTGTTGTTTTTGATAACCCAAAGCCATCATGTCAGTTGGCCCCTTTAATATTTCCAATGTGAACAGTTATTTAAATGCTTTTAATTCTGCAGCATATTGATAAGATGGTTTCCATGAGCTATGATAAGATTGAAATTCCAGTTGCAATTAATAACTAATGAATTGAAATTTTATTTATTTTAATTTTTTTAAGTTCCCAGATTGGGGCTAGTTTAAGACTTAGTTATTTCTGCCTATAAATTTACTCTGTTGAATATTTAGCATAAATTTAATGTAGACATTTTTATTTATATACTTCGGGAGCTTTATTACCTAATATCTTTTTGTGGTAGCTGTTCTAAGAGTAAGAATTGGTTCATCTAAAATAAGGACATATTCTTTCTACACCTACTACCTGATCTGATATTTGAAATCTTAACTCCAATTTTATTATTGTGGAATTTACAGTTAGTATTAAGGATATTCTTCTACACATGAAAAAATCACTTAAATATGAGAAAATGGCATTCTACATGTATGTACTATGAAATGTGTCTGATTTGGTATGCATTATTTCAAAAACTGTGAATGTGTGTTAATAACACTACAGCAATCACACGGTGACTATAACTTGCATTTAATGCATTACAAAAGAGGGAGGGCAAACTTTCTAGAAGAAGCATTTTGTGTTGAAGGGTTTCATAAAAGGACAATCCTGAACGTTACGGATTTTATTGAAACCATATGTTATTTTTTGTTGCTAATCATTTGACACTTAATCGAAACAGAATAAGTTACTGTGGAAAAAAGGATGATCCAACTCCTGAGGATTGCTGCCTATGTGTCTTTAATTGATTATCTTTGACGGTTACAGTTATTTTTCAGATTTTTTCCCCCTCATACTGGATTGTGATGCTCTGATATGAGCATGCAGTGACTGATACAGAAACAGGCTGGAGCTTTGGTGTGTGCTTTTGCTATACAACTTACAGTTCTAATGCCTGATGTAGAGATGATGAATTTCTCCTTTTTAAACCTATCTTCTGTTTACTGCTTTTGTATTATGAAGGCCCTCTTCAATGATGTGTGTTTCTGATGGAATCAGAAAATTTCACACTAGAAAAGTGTACCTAACTTGATTCAGTGTGAGCTCTCGGGACAGGGAGGGGAGCCAAGGGTAGAGCTTAAGAAGCTGGCTCTGTAAGAGTTGTATATCAAAGTACCTTTAGCTGCAAGGTACATATAGAAGTCTAAGGTAAGAAATGTACCCTCTATACTTTTTCATGCCCCTATCATGTTTGGTGTGCCTTAAATCTTACCTTTAAATGAAGACTCTATGGATTGTTTACAATTGAAGTTTTACACTAGGACCAGATCGTCCATACATGATTGGTCTTCTACAATAATAATGTTAAATTCTCTTTCATTTTAAATCTTTCTTTAGGGTCATATAAAGATTAGTTCTTTCAGAAAAGCTATTGCTTTGGTACATGACTTAGTCTAACCAATTGGGTAATGCTGCTTTGAAAAATAGTTTGTCCCTCTCCCCATTCCAGAAATGAATCCATCCAGTCAGAAAAAAAGATTATACTACTATTTGTAGATGATTGCTAAGGCTTGAAATAGGAAAGGGGAACGAAGGCATAGAAAAGTTTCAAGTCCAGTAGTGCAGTGAATCCTTTGTGTTTGAGTCTTTTTTACACTTATTTCTGAAGTTAGTGAACTTTCATTGTCCTTGTGGCCTCATATTTATAGAGCTTCTTAACTGTTTCGTACTTCAGATTGTTTTTAGATATCATTGAAGATTGAGATGTACAAATTATGTTGAATTTAACCAGTTTCCCTTGGAGAAATTGCCTCTGATATCTTTCTAACTTAATCTTAGTGTGTTCTAGGAACAGTTTTCCATAAGAGGACAACTTCTCAATGATCATGATAGTTATTTAGTAAGAAATAATGGTTGTTAATCAAGTACATGTATGTCTTGTCATTCTCTGATTTCTCTGACTCAGATTCCTTAATTTGCAGTGATGTCTTAGAAATGGAAAGAATATCCTCTGGGCTTTCAGACTTTCAGCAACAACAGCCAATGGGATACCTCTACGTTCTAGTGTGTTCTAGTCTCTTGTATGTCCTGAAAGGCAGCAGGAGCATTTCTGGGGTCACACTGATATTTTTTTAAAGCAGAGTTTCCTGCATGGTTTATGGTGCTGCTCTAATATGTTCTCTTTAAAACTGTGTCAATTTTTGGAGAATGAATTTTTCAGCCTTTTCATTGTGGAGGGTTTTTCCTACAAGGTAGTAATGGGCAGTGGATCAGAATCCTATCATAAATGATTGAATTTTCAATGTCATAGTGTATGGAAATACTACTCCCTTTCCTTCACGTCTGTCTTCTTAGATGTTCTGTCTTTGTCATCATCTGCTCCAGCACATACTTTGGACTCCTTTACAGGTGACCTTCCTCCCTCCCTCCTCAATAGGTGTCCTCAGTGTTTTCTAACCATTTAAAACTGAATTTGACAAGTGGCTAAAAACTTAGTCTGAGACTTGACTGAATATATGGTTAATTATAGAAACAACAATTTTAACAGTTACTCTGTTGACTGCTCTTTATGACTATACTTGTATGCCAGGAGGCAGCAGCCTATACACCATTAGACTCTTTACAAGCAACCAATGAACCAATTGCAGTGGATGCAGTCGTCACAGTAGTCTTGCCTGGGCTGGACTGGGCTGGGCTGTGGGGAGCATTCCCCTTCAGGGGAGTTTCCACAGCTCAGCCCAGGCTCCAGTCTGGCTAGAAAGCATCCAGCCCATTCCTTGCCTCAGTGCTACCTTTTTCTGGGCAAGTAGCCAAGAAGTGACTTTATACGCAGTGAGTAATTCAGATAAACTTAACAGCTATAGCTGCCGAAGAGTGGAGAAGGTTGACCACCATTGATTTAATTCTCTAGCGTAAAAGCAATGGAGAGCAGTGTGTGCATGAGCCCACAGTCACCTGTGTTTCTGGGAGCTCTCACAGTGGTGGATTCATAGGCACTTGGGCTGTACTTTGAATGACACACTTGTGGCTTTATTAGATTCACTAGTTTTTTAAAAATTGTTGTTTGTTTCTTTTCATTAAAGGTTTAATCAGACAGATCAGACAGCATCATTTTGTATTTAATGACAGAAACGTTGGTACATTTTTTCATGAATGAACTTGCATTCTGAAGCAAGAGCCTACAAAAGGCACCTGTTATAAATGAAAGTTCTGGCTCTGGAGGCCAGTACTCTGTGGAGTGTCAGAGCAGCCAGTGATTGTTCCAGTCAGTGATGCCTAGTTATATAGAGGAGGGGTACACTGTGCACTCTTCTAGGTGTAAGGGTATGCAACTTTGGATCTTAAAATTATGTACACATACACACTTTATATATATGTATGTATGTATGAAAACATGAAATTAGTTTGTCAAAAATGTGTGTGTTTAGTATTTTAGCTTAGTGCAACTATTTCCACATTATTTATTAAATTGATCTAAGACACTTTCTTGTTGACACCTTGAATATTAATGTTCAAGGGTGCAATGTGTATTCCTTTAGATTGTTAAAGCTTAATTACTATGATTTGTAGTAAATTAACTTTTAAAATGTATTTGAGCCCTTCTGTAGTGTCGTAGGGCTCTTACAGGGTGGGAAAGATTTTAATTTTCCAGTTGCTAATTGAACAGTATGGCCTCATTATATACTTTGATTTATAGGAGTTTGTGTCTGGGTCCCAAGAACATCTACTGGAGGTGACTGTTAGGCAGCTTGTGATGATGTTTTTTAAAAAACCTAAGTAACTTGGGGAGCCAGAGCATTTCAAACCCATATAGACAACTATCATACCTGTATATCCCCTAATACATGGAACATAAATTTCATTTCAGCTTTATGCATTAATGTATTGAAGAGGCAGGCTTTTTTCCAGTAATAATACTGCACATCTAAGGTTGCTATTCAGTAAAATTAATAGAAGAGATAATTATTGAATGCCTTGGAATATGTAGTGATAAGAGGCCAAATTTTTCATGTTTGTGAGCACGTCTTTCAGATACTCACCAATGGAGAAATTCACTTTAGACCTCTAGACCCCAAAACCAAGTTAGCAAGTGACAAAAAGTAAATTATTAATAGTTTGTAAAGTGGATGCTGGTCTTATAAAGCTCCTATTCACATGAACCCGATGGTTAATTAGAACTTGCTGTCTCCAGAAAAGGGAATGGAAAGAATAACTATGTATCTTCTTTTCATGTAATTTGGTCACAGAATAAGGTATTCAAGTTAAGTCTAATCCAAGTCTTAGAGATCTTTAAGTATCCTAAAATAGCAGCCTAAGTAGTCATCATGTAAAGAAGTTGACTTTCAGGAATGTCAGCATTGACCTCCTCCTTGCTGCTATTACTCAGCTAACCATAACTTGCCATTCTTAAAAATAAAAAAGCTCCCACCCAGAAATTCTAGTAATACTCAGTTTTGACCTCTTAACTGCTTCCATGTGGGATTTCTTTTCAGCTTTTAACCATTGGAATTTTCTACCTGGTATGTTCCTCTCTGGAAAATATCAATTTGGAAATGCTGCCTTTCAAATCAATGCCATGATTTTCCATATTGTTGAGTTTGTTGTTGCTGTTCCAGAAGTGTCCCCATTTTACAACTTTATGCACACACCTGGCAAATCATTAACATGAGCATTCAACAGTGGTGGGGTGGGGGGTGGGGGGCTCACCAACAGAACTGGCCAGCTGACATTGCCTGAAAAGGCACCACCTTTGAGGGCCAGTTGTGGGGTTGGTAAGCACAGTTATGAAAATTTCTATCTAGCCTCCGTTTTGAATGGTTTTAAGAAACTTTGTATATGGAGGATGGAAATGCTTATATATTTATTGAAAATCCTTTTATTTGAAATTAAAATTATTTGGTAAATAATTGTTTGATATTTGGGGAGGGTTTTGGAGGGGAGGTAATGTCACTGATAAATTAAAAGCCTGTTGATTTTGCAGAAAGGTACTGTTAGTGACTGATAGGATGCCTTTGTTTTGTACATGAACCAAATCTTTGTTTTACGTTTCTTTTATCCAAAATATTTAGGCATCTGACATTTTCAACCAGAATTTCAATTACATACTGTGATTTTTATTTGTTGCAATACATTAAAATTTCAGAGGTACTTTGGGGCTCAAAAGCTAGGATTTCTAAGTCAGTATGTGCATTTCACATGATAAAGCTGTTAATGGTGAGCAAAGTATTATATACTAACTAGATTTTTCCACATCTGTATAGTATATTATATGTATTTTGTGGTATTGAGAGTATAGAAAGTTTAGAGTGTCAAACATGCGTTTAATGTGTATTTTTAAACAAATTTATGGCAATTAAAATATTTGGAGACAAGGGTATCACATTTCAATTTGTAAAGATCTTTTTAACTTTACTGTGTCATTAAGATGCTTTGTACAATGCCAAACCATAGCTGGAGAAACTAAGTTTAATAAATATCAAATAGATTTTCTGTATTAAAGTTAATGAACACTGTGCTCTTTATATTTCTTCAACTGAGCCCTTTTCATGCAATTCCTGTTTTGTGTCTTAAGGTCCATTACTACTCTTTAAAAGTCTGTTCCCGCCAGCTGAGGTTTCATTTTCTGATTACAGAAATTCTGAACTTGCTGGCCATGGGTCCTTGTGCATATGTCAAAATTCACCTTGTCCCAACATAAATCTCTTTTGGTGCTTTTGGTGGCTTGGGCTTTTATTGCTTTATTAAACTAGATCTTTCTTTCTGTTCTACCTTATGTTCAGGCAGTCATAGACAAACCTGGGTGCTTCATTAGATGGCAAGTGCCAAGCTTGACCTTTTTTTTTTTTTTTTTTTTTTTTTTTGAGACAGAGTCTCTCTCTTTCTCACCCAGGCTGGAGTGCAGTGGCATGATCTCGGCTCACTGCAGCCTCCGCCTCCCAGGTTCAAGTGATTCTCCTGCCTCAGCCTCCCAAGCTTGACCACCTTTGACACCTCCCTGAAGAGTTATGGAATGAAGGGATCCACAACTTAAGAACTTGCTGAAGTTGATTACGGAGCTGTTGATTATGTAGCTCTCACCACACTTTCCAGATTGAGAAGTTAACACATTATTGGGCAATGCTGTTTTTTTCTTTAGTATACAAAGTGAATCCTTCTTTCCCTCAAAAGCTTGAATTCCAAACTGCTAAAATTTCAATTTGAGACATTTAATAGTATCCATAGAAAAATAAACTCTAAATTGACAAGTTTAGTTATACTTATCCATATATCAACATTCTAAGAAGAAATGGAGACCAATTTAAAGCATACATCTGCCTTTAAATATTAAAAATACAAGATTGCTTCACTTGTGTGTCTCCAGCCAAAATGCAGCTAATCAATATTCCATAGAACGGAGCATTGTTAGAGGTGACTGCTGTCCTTTCTTCCCCTGGTATGTACATCATTCCTGGGCCACACTTAAGGAACAGCGTCTTTTTCTAGGGGAAAAGAAAGGGTAGTTTAAGACTGGGTCTAGGAATGACCAGGGCCACCTATGCTGCATTTCCTTCCTCTTCACTTGATCTATCCAGTTCAGGAAAGACTGAAGAATGGAAAGGCACCACTCTTTCATGGTACCCACATGGAGCTGTTCTTGGCTCCTAACGCCTAATGGATTTTCCATGGAGCTCCCAGTCTCAGCCTAGAACTCCTTCATCCCAGCTTTATTCTTAGGTTCATGTGTCCCCTTGTCACTCCTCTGCCCAGCTCTCCAGGGCTCTCTGGCCCAACCCTACTCCCAGGTTCGTGGAGTACCTGCATAGCCTTGTGATACACTCAGAATCATCCCGGCAGGAGGCTCCAATGGGCCTGAGGGAAACCCCTCTCCAAAATGGGGTCATTCTCCGTGGCCTTCTCTTTGCTGAACTCACTTCTGGTATTGGGGAGCCATCTGTCTGTAGGGCAAAGACATTCAGATATGGAAGTGTTGACACCCTGCTGCACACCTTGGAAGAATGATCATTCCCCAGATGCTGTAGACCCAGAACAGAGGAACCATTCCTCAGGACTGAGTCTAGCTTTCAAGTTCCACCACCACTATCATCTCCACACTCCACACATACACATATGTATCCTTCCCTCCTTACCTGGCCCAACAGCAAGAGGAAGATCATGAGGACTGCACAAAGTTTGAGGTGCCACATCTTGACAGAGGGAGGATGTTGGAGCCTGAAAGCCAGGGACAGTTCCTACTTCCTTTTATAGACTGACATCGACTCTTGCATTGTTACCAGGTGAGATGGGGGCAAAGTTTGTATTTGTAATCATAATCAATTTAATAAGTTAATATCTACCAGAGGAATGTGCTCAAGGGCTGCCTTTCAGGCACGTTGTATTTACTGATCCCTCATCTGGACTTTGAGTGATTGTGTTGCTGGCATGGACCCTTTTGCCCACTTTACCAAAAGTCAGCACTGCCCTTCCTTCCCTTTAAAAGCCACGTGAAACCATTGAGGGAGGTCAAGCAACTAGCCACATTGCTATTCCAAAATAGCTCAGTGAGATCACTCCCATAGAATTCCAATAATGAAGTCTTCAGAAATAATGTTGACCCCGTTGGGCCTTGTCTAGGAAAGAAGCACTGATCTATTGTGTACAGGCAAGGATAAGGATAAGGCCCTTATCTCCTTTCTGTGGAAGGATGCTTCAGCAAGGTCTACAGTTCCCCAGATCCTCCACTTGCTTAGATGGACTATCACCCTAATCTGCACCAGTTCATCTCACTAGTAAAATGAAGACCTAGCTGTGGAAAGTTCAACGTCTGGCCACCTGCCCTCTCAGGGGAATGGCTGGATGTGAGACTTACTTGGACCACAGGTGATGAATAATTATAGGTTTCTTTTTGTCTTTAAGCACATGCAGATGAGGAGGTAACAAGATCTCCTAAATCAGAGGGAGAGCTTGTGTAGTGACTGTATTAAGCGCCTTGAATTATGGGCTTTCTTCCCAGTAGTTGAGTGGGGCCTTTCCTTCCGGCAGATTCAGGGCAGCAGGCATAGGGATGAGATATCTCCAAAGCCCAAAGCATCCATCAGTTTGCTGCAGATTTTTTTTTTTTTTTTTTTTTTTGAGATGGACTCTTGCACTGTCACCCAGGCTGGAGTGCAGTGATGCGATCTCGGCTCACTGCAAGCTCTGCCTCCCGGATTCACCTCCTTCTCCTGCCTCAGCCTCCCGAGTAGCTGGGACTACAGGCGCCCGCCATGACACCTGGCTGATTTTTTGTATTTTTAGTAGAGACGGGCTTTCACCGTTTTAGCCAGGATGGTCCTGATCTCCTGACCTCATGATCCGCCTGCCTCAGCCTCCCAGAGTGCTGGGATTACAGGTGTGAGCCACCGCACCCAGCCCACTGCTGCAGATTTCTAGACCAAGGGAGGACATGTATCTAAACCATGAGTAGTTACGTGTATTAGTGAAATGACTTGGGCATTTTAAGTTTGAGGGGAAAGTTGTGAATTCAGAGTAAGGAGATTCATTGAACTTTAGATCTTCCTATGACCTGGGAGGATAATAAGCTTAAGACAAATACAACAAATTCTTTCTGCCAGGCATCACACTGAAAACATGGCTAATACCTCTTCCCAAGGGCCGTCTCATCTTCACACGTTGGGTATTTGGGTAAGAACCTGCTTGTTCCTTTACCCCAGGAAAAAGTGGAGGAGATGCACAACAGCTGAAGGTAGAAAAGGATGGCCACTGACCGGCTTCTTGCCAAGGGAGAAGCAGATGATTTGATGGACCTCAGAACTGGAATTGGGCAGGATGTGACCACAGATCTGACTGTCCTGGTTCTAGTCCTCTCAGAATCATGGAGGGGGATGCCACTGCATGCACTTGAGGAACATTGAGAAGAGACCTATATACCAACTAACCAGTTGAGACTAGTTATCTGCTCCCTCCCTTCACCCCTGAGCTTGGATACTGGATGATCCCAGATGGGGCCTAACTGGGAACTTTTGTTGGGAGGGGAAGTGGCTAAGTGGTGACCTAGTGAGCATTGGGTAAGAACACAAATGTGATTAGATAAGCAAAGGACTGAACAACGTGATGTCCTAGAGCCAGTTGGGTCTGTGGCCTCAGTGCCAGCCTCCCCTTTACCAGTCTAGAGTGACGTGCCAAATGGGATTTGGAAACTGTTCATCCAAAAGATGAATTCTCCACTTCTCCATTTCTGCCTTCCTGTACTTCTACTAGCAGGATCAAACTAGCCTGTTGTGTTAATTTGTAAAGCCGATAACACAGTCAGGGAAAGAAAGCTTGAAGCCCTTGCCCCTCTATGTGTAGGGGGAAAGGACCCTTCATCTTCATGAGTGTGACAACACTGCAGAGGACTTTGGTTCAAGCTTCTATGTTGTATGCCACCCTCTCCCCAAAAGAAAAAATCCATTAGTCACTGTTGAAGGAACCACTGTTGGGGAAGGGGAAAGTATTTTAACATATGTCTACGTGAACTCTAGTTGTTTTAGTTAAGTATGGCACAAAAATCAAACTCAACCAACATCCGGGCAGCACTTAGCTGAATTGACAGCATTTGTCCACAGATATCCCATACTTGAGAGACTGGGAAGGCCTCTTCTTGAAATTAAAAAAAAAAAAATTCACGGACTCTACAATCAAGTATTTTGCTCAGTGAACTACATGCTCCTTATCCAATAGAAAGGCCTAAGCAGCCTTTAACAGTTTCAGCTATAAGAAGATAGAATGCTTGACTGGTAAGCAGTAGCCTGGGGTCTACAAAGTGCAACTGCCCATAGGCCAGCCCTTCCCCTCTTTGGGCTTTAGTCTCCTATTCTGTCACTTTGGGGGTTCAAATGATTAATTTACAAGAAGAAAATGAGACTGAAGCAGATTTGATAGCCGAGAGCTTGGTAACTCTGGATACAACTCTCAGAGATTTTATGCTTCTGAGGCAAAAGCTTAGGATGAAATGGGAGAAAGAGGGTATAGCTACATGAGCAGCTGTTTGAAACACATTCCAGGTCGATCACTGGGAGTTGGCAGTAATTGGAAACTTTTTGCTGTACCTAAGCAGAAGGTGCCTAATAAAAGATGAAAGACTCTGAAATGGAAAAACTTTACCAGGTAAAATTTCAACAAAAGGTCAAAGTGTATTTGCTTTTTTGCTAGCTGGAACTGGCATAGACTTTTGGGCCTACCCTAGGCCTGCATTTTGAGGACTGTTTGCAAACTAAAAGAGCGAGGGCATTCCTTTCACCAGACTCTGCAGCCCATAGATTAAAAATGCTTGTGGGGGCAGGAGCATGTGGAGAAAGAAAGGTTAAATGGAGCAAGTGGTTGTGCCAGAGTAGCAGGTAAGGGATCCATACCCAGGATTGGAGGCTCCAGATGGGTTACCAGCACTGAAGCCCACAGCAGTTGCCCATCCTTAAAAGGCTTTACTCAGGTCCTCCTCTGAGGACTTACGCAAATAGAATGTCCCCTAAAATGATCCCAGATCATGTATAGGAGCACTGAGCGACTAAAACTCACCACATTCCACACACCCACCACCTCAGCACTCCTGCCACACAGGTGAGAGCCATTCCTCCAAGCTTAGAGAGGGAAGCCCTTTGATGAGACACAGGCTTAAAGCAGACTAATTTCATCCAAAGCAGAAACTCAACACATCACAGGGCTTACGGCACAGTCATGTCAGTAGAGCACTCCTGGAATAAAAAGAATAGGCTCAATGCCTGGTTTGGGCTGAGAAAATGGCTTTCAATCTTTTGAGCTGGTCTCTCCAAAGGAGTCAAAGAACCAGGGAGAAATAGTCTAAGTGTAGAACAAGGCGAGCAAGATGGGAGAGGGTGGCCGTCTACCCGGCAGCTTGGGGCAAACACCAGAGGCAGAAAGACATTAACGGCCTCTCAAAGCAGTGGTCCTCCCCTGGGCTGTGAACTTTTTGAAGCTATGCACTGTAAGGATGGGTCCACAGTTTTCATCATTCTCAAAGAAGTCTATGACCCAAATACGTTGCAAGACCTGGGAATAAATCTGGACAGAGAAAAATGGGAAAACTGGCCTGTCTTTTGGGGGTGGGGTAGAAGAGTTCCTCAGTTAGTTGCCCTATGTTAAGCCCATACCATCCTGACAGACACTTGTCACTCATTTCACCATCATCACAGCCCAAGAACTTTATAATATTTCCATGTTATGGGTGCGAAGCTTAAGGCTCATGAAGGTAGGTTTCTTCCCTGTATCACATAATGAGGAAGTGACGGGCTAAGAGGACAAGCCCAAGATTGTAAGACTCAGCCTTCTCCCATATCCTGCCTCACAATGTAGTTCATCTTTTAGGTTTTGTTTTGAAGTCTCGCTCTGTCACCCAGGCTGGAGTGCAGTGGCACAATCTCTGCCCACTGCAACCTCCACCTCCCAGATTCAAGTGATTCTGCCTCAGCCTCCTGAGTAGCTGGGATTATAGGTGTGTGCCACCATGCTGAGTTAATTTTTATATTTTTAGTAGAGATGGGGTTTCACCATGTTGGCCAGGCTGGTCTCAAACTCCTGACCTCAAGTGATCCACCCACTTCAGCCTCCCAAAGTGCTGGGATTCTAGGCATGAGCCACCGCATCCAGCCATGTTTTGAAGTATCTTAACTTTTGATTCTTAACAGGCAATAGCAGTATTTAGGATAATAAAGATACAGTCTGGCCGAACACGGTGGCTCACGCCTGTAATCCCAACACTTTGGGAGGCCGAGGCAGGTGGATCACGAGGTCAAGAGATCAAGACCATCCTGGCCAACATGGTGAAATGTCATCTCTACCAAAAAAAAAAAAAAAAAAAAAAAAAATTAGCTGGGTGTGTTGGTGTACGCCTGTAGTGCCAGCTACTTGGGAGGCTAAGGCAGGACCAATCACTTGAGCCCGGGAGGCGGAAGTTGCAGTGAGCTGAGATCGCACCACTGCACTCCAGCCTGGTGACAGAGCAAGACTCCATCTCAAAAAAAAAAAAAAAAAAACAGTCTGAGTCAGAATCAAAGTTGCTGCTAGCAGGAAGAGTTTCTAAAAACAGATCTCAGATCTCAGATCCCATGTCATGTATGGTACTGACTGAGCTATGACAACTCATCATATTCCACATACCCACTACCACAAGTGAGATCCATGCCCTGAAGCTTAGAGAGAAGCCTCTCTAAGAAACTAGAGGCATAAAACTGCCAACCACACCTACCCCCACCATCTGCCGGTGGGCGAAGGGAAAATGGTACCTTTAATACCAAAAAGATAATTTAAAGGCTTTAGATCAGGGGTAAACCTTTTTTCATAAAGGGCCAGAGTAAATATTTGAGGCTTTATGAACCACATACGGTTGAAAACACTGTTGGCTTCCTGGCACAGAAACAGAAAACTGCTGTGGAGGCCAAGAGACCACCTCATCCATTTTATAGCTGATATCCCTTCAGGCTAAGGCCCGCCTTAGGAGGAAAGGCAGTAAAGCAAGCTTGTCCAACCGCAGTCCTGGCAGCAAGCGGCCCAGGATGGCTTTGAATCCCACCCAACAAAAATTTGTAAACTTTCTTTAAACGTTGAGGGTTTTTTTGCAAATTTTTTTAAGTTTATCAGCTATTGTCGTGTTAGTGTATTTTGCGTGTGGCCCAGGGAAGCCAAAAGATTGGACACCCCTGCAGTAGAGCATAGCTTTAAGAGCATCACTTAAGTGCAAGACTCCACCATTCACTGCTGTATAATTTCTGGCAAATTACTTCATCTCTCTGTGCCTGTTTCCTCATCTGCCAGATGAGGATACATTAAAGGTGCTTGTGAAGTTTAACAGTTCATTTGTGTAGCTAAGAAGAGTATTTGAGGCCTGGAGTGCCATGGCTCATGCCTGTAATCCCAGCACTTTGGGAGGCGGAGGTGGGCAGATCACCTGAGGTCAGGAGTTCTAGACCAGCCTGGCCAACATGGTGAAACCCTGTCTCTACAAAAAATACAAAAAATTAGCCGGGTGTGGTGTCTTGCACCTGTAATCCCAGCTACTCTGAGGGTGGGGCAAGAGAATCGTTTGAACCCAGGGGGCAGAGATGGCAGTGAGCCGAGATCGCACCACTGCACTCCAGCCTGGGTGACACAGCAAGACTCCATCTCAAAAAATAAAAGTGTACCTGACACATACTAATTACAATATAGTTACTAGACTTTATTGTTGTTATGGGAGCAGAGGGCCAAGAACCAGCACTCCCCATAGCCCATGTCACCCACAAATGGTTAGCTGCAGGAGTAGCTGCAGCTACTTTCTTGTAGATTATGGAACAAAGGGCGAGCTCTGCTCTTTCACCAAAATCCAAGACCAGGCAAAACTTAAAGACTCATGCTGAGGAGGCGCGCTTCATTAACTTGAATATTTAGTGGTCACACAGGATTCTACTCACAAAAATGTAAAATCACAACAGGGCAGACCATAGGAAGTTTATTGTGTCTTTGAGACACTACAATGCAGACTCCTCTTCCAGAAAAAGGTCTTTCAGAGACAGGGAACCGTCATCCAGATGCATTGCTCATTTGTCATTTTCATAGGCAGCTGGATTCTTCTTCTTGGATTTCTCGACCTCTTCACTCCCCCATTTGTAGATAAGATAAAACACTACAAACTCTTTAAAAATTAAGAGAGTAAACAGAGCACATATATAAGACATATAGAAGAAAAAAAAAGGTCTCAGTCCTGTTGTATTCTTTAAAGTATACACTTAAGTAGTTCTTAGCATATCCAAGGCCGTGCAACTATCATCACTATCTGCTGCAAGTTTAATTCAAAGCATTTCACCACTGGTAAGAACTCGATAAAGATGACCTCAGAGGAACACGCTGGAATCACCCGAGTGACCTTGGGCCAGTCATTTCAGTTCTGTAACTCAGTTTTCCCCGTGTAAGATCGGGAGGATAATATGACCAGCTCAAGGGCGGTCAGGAATATTCAACGAGAAAGGTGTGTACGGCAAGTTACAGAGCGCCTGCCCGGCCGCCAGCGCTCAGAGGGGAGACGCAGGGACTGCTGCTGCTGCTGGGGTTCAGCCTCCCGCTCCCACAGGCCCAGGGCACTCACGCGGCACCATGCGAAAGAAAGACTCCCGAACGCGGCGCAGCATGTTGGGGACTCCTTTACTGAAAACGTGCGGCAAGGCGCGCTGCTCGAAAGGTGACAAGCTGTAGGTGATCACATGCCGAATCCGCGTCAGATTCCCAAACTCGCGGCCCATCGTGGCAACGGCCCTGCAGGACCGAGAGCGGACAGGCGCTTGGCTCGCTTTCGCAAAGCGCCGCAGTCCCCGCGGCGGTCCGTCCCCAACCCCAGACTCCTGCCCCTGGACTCCTTATCCTACCCCAGCCCAGCGGGGCGCCCGTGGCCTCTCAGGTTCCACCAACACTGCACAACCAGCCTCCCACTCACGCACAGGTGTTAGCTCGCCCTCCGCAGTCACCGAGCCGGTCGACTCTTTCGTCACTTCCGGCAAGATTGGAAGCGGCGCTTGGAGGTCGTGAGGTAACTTCCGGGAGATACCATTTTCCTGCTGTCTCTAAGGGGTGATGCCTTTGTCCCAGAAAGAAGTGGCCTGACTGGGTGACCCGTAGGTGGGCGGTGCCTTGGAGGCCCCGCCAGGGCCGGTGGGGTGGAACCTAGCGGAGGACGTCGGGGATTGAACTGACTTTGGGGGACAGTGGACAGGCGGAGGCGCTCACACTTCTCCTCAGCCCTCGGCCTTTCTGTGGAATCCCAGTCAGGAAGCGGCCGAATGCGGGAGGCGGGTGAGGGAACAACGAGGTGACGAGCAAGGGGCCTGCAGACCTCGGGGCCCGCGCTGGCCAGGAGCTTGGGGTTCTCCCAGCTGTGGACAGAGCGCCTCTGAGCCCCGAGACCGGACCGCCCCACAGCAAAGGAGCACGAGGTTTTATTTAGCCTTGGCCAGTAACTCAAAGGGGGCTCTGTTATTTTCAAGCCATCAGCGACCCCAGCACCACAATCAGGGACACACATCTAAGGCTTCTCTTGGTACCCTCTGTTTTAGAGTCCACTGGCAGGCTGTAAACGTTCCCAAGAGATAATACAAACGTTTCCTCAAATTCAGCCACAAAAATAATCAAATAATCGTCAACTGATGAATGCTGAGGCCGCCTCGACAGCAGCCAGCGTCCTCCCCAGATGGTTTGCGTGGGGTGGGGGGTATCACGATGCCCCAGTTCTTTCCTCTCCCCACGTGAGAAGCAAGGAACGTCGGGTGAGAGGCCTTACTGTGTTTTCCCTGAAGTGCATTCTGCTTGATGATGCTGTTGTCCTGTACAGCTTGCCATGAGGCGTCTGTCAGTGTTGTTAATGGAATTGCTGGCCATATTGAATCGAGGACTAAGCTCTCATTCAGCAGTTGGGTGTGTTTTATAACGCTGCTTACGGCCCACGGAGGCTCGGCAGGCAGTCAACTTGTATTTTGCAGACATACCTTAGTTTTCTCATATAGGTACTGACAAACTGGCTTTGTATCTTGTACTATGTGGGTTGACTTTCTTCCAGCATAGTCTTCTTCGGGGTGGCGCTGGATATCCCCTCATTTCAGCTTTTCATGGTACTCCTTTGCCTCATTTTTTAAAACCATAATGCCTAGCCTGGTCTCAGCTCCAAGGCAAGAACAGAATTACAGGTAAGGACAGAAATATTGTAGCGAATTCTACGACCATTTGGGTGAATAATACTAATAAAAAACATTCATTTATTTTGTAGCATCTGCAAACATCCGAAAACCTTTCAATCAAAGTATGTATAGATGAGTGTGCAGACCACAGTAAGGACATCAAGTTGTTATATTTAAAATTAAGTCAAGGTTAAAGGCGATGTCCTCTTTTAAGAACATTGCAAATAAAATTGCAGTACTCCAAGTACATATTCTGTACCCAGCCACCTGGGAGGACTGAGAAACCTAACGGTTTTCTGCTCTCTGGAACTTCTATGCCAGTTGTGACTTTCTCACCCCTCAAATTAACATGCAGCGAATAATTACATATTGTAAACACCTGGAAGTGGAAGGGGCCGTGAGGATAAATTGAGAGGAAGAGTAAACCTAATACCATAAGTTGCATACCAACAGATCTGAGTATCATCATGAATAATTGGTTAGCTTTTCCACATGCCTCAGAAGTTTCAGCAGGCACCTTGCAAACATCTTAATCCAAATTTCTTTAAAAATGAGAGATTTTATTTAAGATCATTCCTCAATTTATCTTAGACTTTCAGCTACATAGCTAGTCCGGTAGTGTAACAATAACAGGTTTTAAGAAATGCCAGGGGAAAAGAGAGGAAAGCTAAATAACCAAATCTGTATCTAATGAACTAATTGGCTAAATAAGGTGTTATCAGCTGCTCGATATACAGCTGATAAAAATCATCTTCAGCTAGGCATACTTGAGGCCTGATTACAGAAGCAACCCTAGTCCACCCACACACCTGAAATTTATTTAAGAGACCAAGCTAGGCTCTTCCTGGCTTTTAGGAAGAGGACTGGCATGGAGAAATATGTTCCTCACTAGTTCTCCCAGGCCATGGCGCTTCCCAACAAATTTCTCCTGTGGTTTTACTGCTTTGCCTGGCTGTGTTTTCCTGTTAGCCTTGGTTCTCAGGCTTCTGGGGGAGATGCTCAGATTGCTGCTAGTGCTGAGTTGGAATCTGGGGCTACACCTTGGTCCTTGCTGCAGCCTATAGATGAGAGAGACAGAGCTGGCCTCCTTCCCCCGCTTTTCAAAGTTCTATCTGTTGGGCGAGGTGGGGCACCTAGGCTGCAACCAGACTCCAGAGCTTTGCACTACATGAAGAATCTCTATAAGACATACGCTACCAAGGAAGGGATTCCTAAATCCAATAGAAGTCACCTCTACAATACTGTTCGGCTCTTCACCCCCTGTACCCAGCACAAGCAGGTTCCTGGAGACCAGGTAACAGGTATGTAAGAGCAGATTGGTTAACTGGGTGGAGGGAAGATGATAGACACTTCTGCATTTCAATGACAGAAAAGAGCTGAGCCTAGTTCCTTGAATTGCATTTTATTTTGCATAAAACTCAATATCCAGTTGAAACAAATTTGGGACTTGAGCTTATTGTTTCTTCCTAATGCTCTCATTGGTTAAGGTGGGCTAATATGATGGAATTTTAAAGCAACACCAGAGACTTAATGGCTTTCAGGGCTGAGGGGAAGTGCTGCTAGAGAATGTTAGCATCTCTTTCTAGTCCACCAAGCTTTGGGCCCAGGAATGGGCCTTAAACTTCTCTTACAGCTATTGGTGTGACATGTTAAATAGGGTATTTTTCTCGTTTGTTACTTTCTGTGAGAGAAAAGCTTAAAGTTCCCATTTGGAAGAGTCAGTGCTTACAAGAACAAAGTATCAGTCCACAGTTTCACTCAGCAGTTGGGTGTGGTGCTTTAAAAAATTATAACGTAGTGAAACCCCGTCTCTACTAAAAATACAAAAATTGGCTTGGTGTGGTGGCGCGTGCCTGTAGTCCCAGCTACTCGGGAGGCTGAGGCAGGAGAATCGCTTGAACCAGGGAGGCGGAAGTTGCAGTTAGCCGAGATTGCACCACTGCACTCCAGCCTGGTGACAGAGTGAGGCTTCATCTTAAAAAAAAATAATAATAATAAATAAATAAATAAATAATTCTATCTACTAGCTCTTGATTTAAAACCATTCTAACTCAACAGGGTAGTTGTATCTGCTTAAAACCCTTTCTCCTTCCTTAATATCATATTTTAATGCAGTGGTTTTAGAGCATCCGTTTTTCCTCTCAAGTGTTCTAAATTAACTAGGACAATTACATTGTTTTAAATTGACTTTCTTCACTAGGGCTTAGAATGTCATCTTAATAAGTCTGATAAGTGTTTTTATTATGGTTTTCCCTCTAGAGACTATCCAAGAGAAAAATACTACTTTCCTTATCAGCTGCTTCTGTGTTTGGAGCAAATTGCTGAGAATGAAGCTTCAGGCTGAGCACAGTGGCTCATGCCTGTGATCCCAGCACTTTAGGAGGTTGAGGTGAGAGGATCGCCTGAGCCCAGAAGTTCGAGACTAGCCTGGGCAATATAGCGAGACCTTGTCTCTACAAAAACAAAAAATTAGCTGGGCGTGGTGGCTCATGCCTGTAGTCCCAGCTACTTGGGAGGCTAAGGTGAGAGGATCAGTTGGTCCTGGGAGATTGAGGCTGCAGTGAGCCATGATGGTGCCACTGCATTCCAGCCTGGGTAACAGTGAGACCCTATCTCAAAAAAAAAAAAAAAAAAAAAAAAGTTCAGAATGTAGTGCTTCCCTGTTACTTTAATTCACCATCAAATCTGACTTTCTGGAGACAAAATGTCCAGTATGGTTGCTGGGAATTAGTAATGGTACCAATTGCCTGCCTTTTCTGTATTAACCCCCATTTTTTTTTTTTTGAGGCTTGAGAAAGTGGGGGAAAAGAGAAGGGAGAAAGCATAGCATATTACGAAGTACTGTTTCTTTGACTTGACTACCTGTTATGTTGACTCATATTCAAGCACTACTGGTAGATTATTTTTCTTCTTAGGAATCCTTCCATCAGTGGACCTGTTATTTAACCTGGATCGCATTACTACCGTTGAACACTTACTCAAGTCAGTCTTGTTGTACACTATCAACAACTCAGTTTCTTTTTCCTCTGCCGTCAAATGTGTGTGCAACCTAATGATAAAGGAGCCAAAGTTTTCTAGCAAGACTCTCCACAGAGCTCCGTACTCATTTACCTTTAACTCACAGTTTGAATTTGGAAAGAAACACAAATGGATTGAGATTGATGTGACCAGCCTCCTTCAACCTTTAGTGGCCTCCAACAAGAGAAGTATTCATATGTCTATAAATTTTACATGCATGAAAGACCAGCTGGAGCATCCTTCAGCACAGAATGGTTTGTTTAACATGACTCTTCTGGTTCCCCCATCACTGATCTTATATTTGAATGACACAAGTGCTCAGGCTTATCACAGGTGGTATTCCCTTTACTATAAAAGGAGGCCTTCCCAGGGTCCTGACCAGGAGAGAAGTCTGTCTGCCTATCCTGTGGGAGAAGATGCTGCTGAGGATGGGAGATCTTCCCATCACCGTCACCGCAGAGGTCAGGAAACTGTCAGTTCTGAATTGAAGAAGCCCTTGGTCCCAGCTTCCTTCAATCTGAGTGAATACTTCAAACAGTTTCTTTTTCCCCAAAATGAGTGTGAGCTCCATGACTTTAGACTTAGCTTTAGTCAGCTGAAGTGGGACAACTGGATTGTGGCTCCGCACAGGTACAACCCTCGATACTGTAAAGGGGACTGTCCAAGAGCAGTTGGACATCGGTATGGCTCTCCAGTTCACACCATGGTACAGAACATCATCTACGAGAAGCTGGACTCCTCAGTGCCAAGACCGTCATGTGTACCTGCCAAATACAGCCCCTTGAGTGTTTTGACCATTGAGCCCGATGGCTCAATTGCCTATAAAGAGTATGAAGATATGATAGCTACAAAGTGCACCTGTCGTTAACAAATGGTCCTCTTAAAACCTTGAGCCTATTTGGCACAGTAACTACTGTGTGACTATGTGTGCCTTCAAGAGAAAGCTTCGTATATTAAGTGTCTAAATGCAGCATATGTTGTGTAAAGAGGAACCTGTGTAGATTAGTACCTTCTATGGCATCTATCAGGATAAAGGGATAACATCAATTGTTGCTACAGAGCCTTTTTTTAATTTCCAAATTTAAATGAAATATAATTATTGTGGAGAACTTTACATTTTTTTCCTTGAGCGATTTCTTTCTTTTCATAGGAGTCTTATTCTTGATAGAGAAACATCCTTAATTAGCATACATCCTGGATGGACTTGCAGCTATAAATTGGCAATTCAGATTGCTGTAGTCTTAATGGAAGAATAAATTTCTGTCAATGGCATAAATTTTGTGTGTGTTTCATTAAAGATTGCTTTTAAGTGATCATTTGGGGGAGAGAGGAAGTGTCTAAAAGCTGGCCAGAGCTCGACTTTTGATACTTTTTCAGGGTGAAAGGGAGGCTAATGTCACCAAAATTCTCATGAAGTTGAGACTCACTAGGACTAGAGAGTAGGCAGTATAACCCATTTCTGTTGCTTTAGTGTGATTGGTGAACAGTATACTAATTTTCCTTGTTAACTAGCATATATAAATCAATCGAGTCACATAGAACAATATAACATTTGCCCCCCTCATGGAAATTGCCTTGCATGTTTTTCCAAGAAAATCTGTGTAAAAGACTTTGTAAGTATATTTTTTTCTTTATATATTTAAAACCTCTGACCTTATGAAAGGAAGCCAGGGAAGTTTTTTTGTTTTGGTTTGGTTTTTGCTGATTTGCTTAGCTCCCTCCACTCCACCCCCACGGGTTTTTTTTCCAGCTCAATTTAGAACTGTTCCTACTAAGCTTGCAGTAGTGACTGGTTATGTTACTGACTGGGTCTTGTGTGGATGCTAGCGTTTTTATGTAGGTTTTCAATATATCTATTTTGAGAGAGCCCTGGAGGCACAGAGGTAGGGTTGATAATGTGATTTTGTGTTTTGAGTTTCTAAAACCTTGATGTATAAACGAAAAGTAACTCCTAGGTGTAATAAGTACTTTTCATTCTTGTCAATGATCTTTTTTGGGTGCTATTTTTAGCTTCATTAAATATGCACATACCATATGATTTACCCATTTAAAGTGTACATTGGTTTATAGTATATTTATAAACATGGGACACCATCACCATCGTCAATTTTAGAACATGTTCATCACCTCAAAAAGAAACTCTATACACTTCAGCTATTACTCCCCTGTTTCCCGTCCTGCCCCTCTCCCAGCCCTCAGCAACTACGAACTTGTTCATAGGTTTCTGATTCAGGACTTTCATATGAATGGAATCATACAATAGACTGGCTCCTTTCACTTAGCATGTTTTCAAGGTTCATCTGTGTTGTAGCATATATCAGTACTTTTTTCTAGTGACTGTATTTCATTATATGGCTATACCAAATTTTGTTTATCCATTTGTCGGTGGACATTTGGGCTGTTTCCATTTTTTAGCTCTTACAAATAATGCTGATAAAATTCATGTAGAAGTTTTATTTCTTTGGGGTACATACCTAAGAGTGGAATTGCTAGGTCATATGGTAACTCTACATTTAGTCATTTGAGGAACTGCTAGACTGTTTTGCAAACCAACTGTACCATTTTACATTCCCACCAGCAATGCATGAGGGTTCTGATTTCTCAGCATCCTTTAAACACTCATCTGACTTTTGGGGGATGTTTTTATTTTTATTTTCTATGGGTATGTAATAGTTGTACATATTTATAGGGTATGTGTGATATTTTGGTATAAGCATACACTGTGTAATGAACTTACTCTTTTATTCTAGCTATCCAAGTGAGTGTGAAATGGTATCTCATTGTGGTTTTGATTTGCGTTCTCTTGATAACTAATGATGTTGAGCATCTCTTCATTTGCTTATTAGCCATTTGTATATCTTTTTTAAAGAATGTCTATTAAGGCTGGGTGTGGTGGCTCATGCCTGTAATCCCAGCACTTTGGGAGGCCGAGGTGGGCAGATCACGAGGTCTGGAGTTCGAGACCATTCTGGCCAACATGGTGAAACACCATCTCTACTAAAAATACAAAAAATGATCTGGGCATGGTGGCACATGCCTGTAGTCCCAGCTACTTGGGTGGCTGAGGCAGGTGAATCACTTGAACCCGGGAGGCAGAGGTTGCAGTGAGCCCAGATTGTGCCATTGCACTCCAGCCTGGCAATAGAGCGAGACTCTGTCTCATAAAAAGAAAAAAAAAAGTCTATTAAGATCCTTTGCCCATTTTCTAATTGTTATATGTTTATTGAGTTGTAAGAGTTATATATTCTAGATATAAGTTTCTTACGCATTTTCAAATATTTTCTGATTCTGTGGGTTGCCCTTTTGTTATTTTATTGTAAAATATATATAACATTTTAGTATCTTAACTTTTTTTTTTTTTTTTTTTTTTTTGAGACAGAGTCTCTCTCTGTTGCCCAGGCTGGAGTACATGGCACGATCTCTGCTCACTGCAAGCTCTGCCTCCTGGGTTCACGCCATCCTCCTGCCTCAGCCTCCCGAGTAGCTGGGACTACAGGCGCCCGCCACTACGCCCGGCTTATTTTTTGTATTTTTAGTAGAGACAGGGTTTCACCGTGTTAGCCACAATGGTCTCAATCTCCTGACCTAGTGGTCTGCCCGCCTCGGTCTCCCAAAGTGCTGGGATTACAGGCGTGAGCCACTGCGCCTGGCCACTATCTTAACTAGTTTTGAGTATACAAATCAGCGGCATTAAGTACATTCACATTGATTTCCAACCATCACTACTATCTCGAACTTTTTCATCATTCCAATCTGAAACTCTACCCATGTAGAGTTAAAAAAAAAAAAAAAAAAAAAAATCCCAACCTGGGCAACAGAAAGGGTTTTGCAATGTTACCCATAAAAAAAAAAAAAAAAAAAAAAATTCTCAGCCTGGGCAACATTGCAAAACTCTGTCTCCACAAAAAATACAAAGATTAGCTGGGTATGGTGGTATGAGCCTGTAGTCCCAGCTACTCAGGAGGCTGAGGCAGGAGAATGGCATGAACCCGGGAGGCGGAGCTTGCGATGAGCTGAGATCGCGCCACTGCACTCCAGCCTGGGCGACAGAGCTAGACTCCGTCTCAAAATAAATAAATTAATTAATTAAAAAATCCTCATTTCTTTCTCCTAGTAACCACTATTCTATTATATCTCTACAAATTTGCTTGTTCTAGGTACTTGCTATAAGTGAATCATTCAGTATTTGTCCTTTTGTGTCTGACTTCACTTAGCATAATGTTTTCAAGGCTCATTCATGTTGTAGCATATATCAGAATTTCATTCTTCATTAAGTCTGAATAATCTGTTGTATTCATACCACACTTTGTTATTCATCTATCAATGGACACTTGAATTGTTTCTACCTTTTAGCTATTGTGAATAATGCTGCTGTGAACATTGGTTTACAAATATCTGTTAGAATCTCTTTCAGTTCATTTAGATCTAATCTTAGAAATGGAACTGCGGGATCACATGGTAATTCTTTGTGGCTGTGGCATTTAACATTTCTACCAGTAAATTACAAGTATCCTAATTACCTCATAGCCAGCACTTGTAATCTTATTTGCTTTTTAAATATATATATTAGCCATCCTAATGGCCATGAAATGGCATCTCATTGTGTGTGTGGTTGTTTTTTTATTTTGTTACTTTTAGAAAGTAAAAGAATAGTTACTCCATAGGCAGAGTAGCTTCATTGTGGTTTTGATTTGCATTTCCCTAATAATTGATGATGATGGGTATTTCTTCATGTGTTTACCGACCATTTGTGTATCTTCTTTGGAGAAATGTTATTCAGAGCTTTTTTTTTTTTTTGAGTTGGAGTCTCTGTCGCCCAGGCTGGAATGCAGTGGCACGATCTCAGCTCGCTGCAACCCCCACCTCCCGGGTTCAAGCAATTCTCGTGTCTCAGCCCCCTGAGTAGCTGGGATTACAGGTGCACGCCACCATGCCCGGCTAATTTTTGTATTTTTGGTAGAGATGGTATTTCGCCACATTGGCCAGGCTGGTCTCAAACTCCTCACCTCAAGTGATCTGCCTGCCTCAGTCTCCCATAGTGCTACGATTACAGGCGTGAGACACCACATCCAGCCCTGTCCATTCTTTGGGTTACCTTTTCACTGTGTGTGTGTGTGTGTGTGTGTGTGTGTGTGTGTGTAGAGATGGGTTTTACCCTGTTGCCAGGCTGGTCTTGAACTCCTCAGCTCAAGCAATCTGCCCTCCTCAGCCTTCCAAAGTGTTGAGATTACAAGCGTGAGTCACTGCACCCAGCCCCTTTTCACTCAATAGTCCTTTGCACAAAAGTTGTCAATTTTGATTAAATCTAAAACATCTATTTTTCAATTTTTTGCCTGTTTTTGGTGTCATATCCAAGGAATCATTGCCAGATCCAATTTTGGGTTGTAAAATCAATATCATGAAGATTTTCCCCCTATGTTTTCTTCTAAGAGTTTTCCAGTTTTAGCTTTTACTTAAGTCTCAAATCCATTTTGAATTAATTTTTGTATATGGTATGAGGTAGAAGTCCAACTGTTACTCTTGCACATGATTATCTAGTTGCTTCAGTACCATTTGTTGAGATGACTTTTTCTCCCATTGAATTATTTTGGTCCTCTTGTCAAAAAAACAGTTGACCAGGCTGGGAGTAGTGGCTCACAGCTGTAATCCCAGCACTTCAGGAGCCTGAGGCAGGAGGATTGCTTGAATCCAGGAGTTTGAGACCAGTCTGGGCAACAAAGTGAGACATCATCTCTACAAAAAATAAAAAAATAAAAATTAGCTGGGTGTGGTGGTGCACACCTGTAGTTACAGCTATTCAGGAGGCTGAGGCAGGAGAATTGCTTGAGCTCAGGAGGTTGAGGCTGTGATGAACTATAATTATGTGCCTGTACTCCAGGGTGACAGAGTGCAAGGCCCTGTCAAGAGATATATACGCACACTCATATACACACATTTATATATACGTATATATATACGTATATATATACACACATACTTTTTTTTAAGAGACAAAGTCTCTCTCACTCTGTCACTCTGTCACCCAGGCTGGAGTGCAGTGGCATGATCTCAGCTCCACTTCCCAGGTTCAAGTGATTCTTGCACCTCAGCCTCCAGAGTAGCTGGCATTACAGGCAGGCGCCATCATGCCTGGCTAATTTTTGTATTTTTTGTAGAGACGGGATTTTGCCATGTTGGCCAGGCTGGTCTCCAACTCCTGGCCTCAAGTGATCCACCCGCCTCGGCCTCCCGTAATGCTGGGATTACACGTATGAGCCACTGCGCCCGCCCAAAACCATATGAATTTTAGAATCAGTTCATTGATTTCTGCAAAAAAGCTAGGATTTTGATAGGGATTATACTGAATCTGTAGATCAGTTTCGGAAGAATTGCCATCTTAACAATGTTGTCTTCCAGTTCATGAACATGAGATGTTTTCCATTTGTTTAGATAATCTTTTTTCTTTTTTTTCTTTTTTTTTTTTTTTTTGAGACAGGGTCTCACTCTGTTGCCCAGGCTAGAGTGCAGTTGTGTGATCTCGGCTTCCTGCAGCCTCCATCTCCCAGGCTCAGGTGATCTTCCCACTTCAGCCTCCCAGGGAGCTGGAACTGTCAGCATGTACCACCACTCCTGGCAAATTTTGTGTACTTTTAGTAGAGATGGGGTCTTGCCATGTTGCCCAGGTTGGTCACAAACTCCTGGGCTAAAGTGATTCTCCCACCTCCCTCCCAAAGTAGTAGGGTTACTGGCCAGGTGCAGTGGCTCATACCTGTAATCCTAGCACTTTGGGAGGCTGAGGTAGGCGGATCACTTGAGGTCAGGAGTTCAAGACCAGCCTGGTCAACATGGTAAAACCCCGACTCTGATAAAAATTAGCTGGGCATGGTGGCACCTGTCTGTAATCCCAGCTACTCAGGAGGCTGAGGCAGGAGAACTGCTTGAACCTGGGAGACTGAGGCTGCAGTGAGCCGAGATAATGCACCACTGCACTCCAGCCTGGGCAACAGAGTGAGACTCCATCTAGAAGAAGGAAAAAAAAAAAGTGGTAGAGTTACAGGCATAAGCCACCATTCACAGCCAATTATGTCATTCTTTTTTTTTTTTTTTTTTTTTTTTTTTTTGAGACGGAGTATTGCTCTGTCGCCCAGGCTGGAGTGCAGTGGCTGGATCTCAGCTCACTGCAAGCTCGGCCTCCCGGGTTTACGCCATTCTCCTGCCTCAGCCTCCCAAGTAGCTGGGACTACAGGCGCCCGCCACCTCGCCCGGCTAGTTTTTTTGTATGTTTTAGTAGAGACGGGGTTTCACCGGGTTAGCCAGGATGGTCTCAATCTCCTGACCGTGATCCGCCCGTCTCGGCCTCCCAAAGTACTGGGATTACAGGCTTGAGCCACCGCGCCCGGCCTATGTCATTCTTAAGAGTTAAAAAAGGGTCGGGCGCGGTGGCTCACGCGTAATCCTACCACTTTGGGAGGCCTAGGTGAGAGGATCCCTTGAGTTCAGGACTTTGAGACCAGTCTGAGCGATATAGTGAGACCCCTGTCTTTAACAAAAAAATCAGCTGGGCGTGATGGCTCAAACCTGTAGTCCCAGCTCTTCTGGAGGCTGTTGTGGGAGAATTACGCGAGCCTGGGGGATGGAAGCTGCAGTGAGCCATGATTGTGCTGTTGTGCTCTAGCCTGGGTGATGGATGGAGCGAGATCCGATCTCTAAAAGTAAAACAAGTAAAATATCTGGAATGGGCTGGGCACAGTGGCTCATGCCTGTAATCCCAGCACTTTTGGGAGGCCAAGGCTGGCGGATCATTTGAGGCCAGGAGTTTGAGACCACCTGACCAACATGGCGAAACCCCATCTCTACCAAAAATTCAAAAAATTGGCCAGGCACGGTGGCCCATGCCTGTAATCCCAGCACTTTGGGAGGCCAAAGTGGGCGGATCATGAGGTCAGGAGATCAAGACCATCCTGGCTAACACGGTGAAACCCCGTCTCTACTAAAAATACAAAAAATTAGCCGGGCATGGTGGCAGGCGCCTGTAGTCCCAGCTACTCGGGAGGCTGAGGCAGGAGAATGGTGTGAATCCAGGAGGTGGAGCTTGCAGTGAGCCGAGATAGTGCCACTGCACTCCAACCTGGGCAACAGAGTGAGACTCCATCTCAAGAAAAAAAAAAAAAAAAATTTCAAAAAATTAGCCGGACATGGTGGCCTGTGCCCATAATCTCAGCTACTTGGGAGGCTGAGGCAGGAGAATCGCTTGAACCTGGGAAGTAGAGGTTGCAGTGAGCCGAGATCGTGTCATTGCACTCCAGCTGGGGAAACAAGAGTGAAACTCCGTTTATTTTTTGCATGACCTATTTCTATGGTTGAGTATGAATGTGGTCTGAAATCTGAAGATTTCAAAAAGAAGAAAGCAGGGGAGTTGGAAAAGAAAATGAAGGGATAATTTTGATGGAAGTTAAGTATTAGGGTCAATGCCAAAATTCAGGAGCAGAAAAATCGTTGGGCATTCTTACAGGTAAGTTCTAAAATGTTCTTACCTAAACTTTTTTTGCATAGTGTTTTGATGCTACAGGTGAGTAGTGATAGCTTGACATTTAAATTTTTTTTTTCTGAGACTTTATTTGTAAATCTAGTTTCATTCACAGGACAGTGTTAATATTCCTGTAATGTGTCAGGGCTGATAGACCTTCTAAATTTAAACTTCAAAGTTTCTCTTATACACAATTGAGAAGGGTATACTAATCGCTCAACTCTCTCTTCCATATGAAACCTATTTTCTTAGTTACTTTTATAAAAGCTGCCACTCTAGAAAACAAATGAGAAAGGACAACAGTGATTTAAATCTGGAAATTTAAGGATGAAGCTACATCTGCTTTAAATAGATGCATTCAGCTTTGGTATTTAGTCCAGATGAGATATGAGGTCACTAAATGTGATGAGTGCCTTAGTATGCCAAGGAACAATGGGGTACGTCAGGAGCTGGTATTACCTTCAGCTCTGAATTTCCTGCCTTTTATCAGTTTAAATCAGCTCCTGTATTCTGTTGAATACTTTGTGTTTTGCTAATCAACTTCAAGGGCAGCAGCTACTGGACTTGGTTTAGAGTGTAGTTTAGATAGCTTGTGGGAAAAAAAAATTGCTCTTTCATGGGGTAGAGGAGAAAGAAAAATGCTCAGACAGAAGAACTTGGTTTATATAAAATTTTATGTAGTCAATTTTAATGAAAAATAAAAATTTTAAAAATGAATAATTAAATTTTATGTAGTCAATTTTAATGTTTAACTTTGTAAGGATTGTAACTTATAAAGTAATAAATGAAGTGAAATTAAAAATTTTTAAATGTTCTTTTAGAGGATGTAAGACCCAAACATATTTTAGATTAGCTCAATGGATACAATAAACAACTATGCTGCTTAACCCATTAACTGTTCTCTAAATAGAAACAAAATATAAACACAACCAGGAGATGCAGGCACTTCATCCTTTACCGTAATTGAGAAGTCAAATAGGGCCTCTTCATGGGGGTAGCTACTTCCTGACATAGTTGTCCTTCTCAAACCACACATTTACTAGTTGAGTTTTGGAAAGGGCCTTAACTTGTTAATAAGACCAGGACTATTTCAGTATCTATTTAAAGAGTAGGATTTTATACATGGCCTACCAGAGTATTTCCTTGTCCTACCTTAATATGTAAAGCAATTTGTATCGAATAATTTTATTTTTTAAAATTTTTGTGTATCAAAGAATTGAGTAACTAGACATGTTGGATAAGTGTCAACTGTACATTTTGGGAATCTTACTCCTTTAAGAGTAATAGGGGCTTTGTGAATAGTACACAGTCATTTATAGACCTGTCTTTGATGCTGGTGTCTTCCCATGCTGGAATAACAGCCAATGTTACAAGAGTTCACAACCTGTGCCGGGATGTCATTTTGGCTTTCTCGAATAATTAGCTCATTGAATAAATATTTATTGAACACTGACTATGGGTGAGGCGTTGTGTGTGGTTAAGAATAGTCTGATGTTCTCAGCTCCCAGAGAAGGATATCAGCTACCAGCTATGGAGGCTTCCTCTATGACCCTAAGTTCCATCAGTGAGCATTTGTTTCTGTGGAACATTCTATAGAGGAATACATTTTGGGGTGGCACTGCAAAAGCAGGCTGGGTGAATACTAAATGATCTTACCTTTGATTAGAAGTATTTAAACTTTTTATTTTAGCAGAGATACTAAAATAACATACTAAGTAATATAAATAATTTAGTAAATTTAGATACCCAATACTGCTAAAAGAGATAACTATAGATTTACATTAAATAAGAGAGATCCAGCCGGGCGCGGTGGCTCAAGCCGGTAATCCCAGCACTTTGGGAGGCCGAGACGGGTGGATCACGAGGTCAGAAGATCGAGACCATCCTGGCTAACACGGTGAAACCCCGTCTCTACTAAAAAATACAAAAAACTAGCCGGGCGAGGTGGCGGGCGCCTGTAGTCCCAGCTACTCGGGAGGCTGAGGCAGGAGAATGGCGTGAACCCGGGAGGCGGGGCTTGCAGTGAGCTGAGATCCGGCCACTGCACTCCAGCCTGGGCGACAGAGCAAGACTCCGTCTCAAAAAAAAAAAAAAAAAAAAAAAAGAGAGAGAGATCCTGTGTATCTTTTATCCAGTTCCTTCAGTCTTACAAAACTATAGCATAATATCACAGCCAGGATATTGACATTGATAAAATAGAATTTTTGACATTGAAACCTACTTGGTCCAAGGAAAATATTGATTCGAACATCAATAGAGTTTTTATATTCCCTGATGGAATTTGTTTAATGGTTCAATATTTTTTCATTTTACATTGTTTCACCTCTCCCTTAAAACTCTGAGGCTTCTGTACTACGACTTCATTTATTCAATATTTATTGGGCACATACTACGTGTCAGGTACCCTTGTAGATGGCCTGATGGAAAATAAGATAGACATGATACTTGCCCTCATGGAGCTTTTGTTACAGTGTGGGGACACAGACAAAGAAAAAAAAAAAAAAAGGCAGTCATATTCAGGAACCTCTAGGCTAAGGCCTGAGGGGAGAACGAACTTGTGTTCTAGGAACAGAAAGAGCTGGATGGGGTTAGCATGTCGGGGGGAGAAGGAATAGGTGGAATGGCAAGTGGAGTGGAAGAGGCTGAAGGAGCATACAGACCCGATGATACCAGACTTTGTTGGCCAGCACAAGGGCATTAGATTTATTTATGTGTTTATTTATTGAGGCAGGGTCTCACTTTGTCACCCAGGCTGGAGTGCAGTGGTATGATTTTGACTCACTGCACCCTTGACCTCCTAGGTCAAGGCCTGCCTCAGCTTCCCAAAGTGTTGGGATGACAGGTGTGAGCCACCATGCCCAGCTTTTTTTTTTTTTCTTTTTTTAAATCATCCTGGCCTGGTGCGGTGGCTCATGCCTGTCATCCCAACACTTTGGGAGGCTGAGGTGGGTGGATTGCTTGAGCCCAGGAGTTGGAGACCAACTTGGGCAACACAGGGAGACCTCATCTCTACAAAAAAAAAATTGCCAGGTGGGGTGGTACACATCTGTGGTCCCAAAGACCTGGGAGGCTGAGATAGGAGAATTGCTTGAGCCCGGCAGTCAAGGCTGCAGTGAGCTGTGATTGCATAAATGCACTCCAGTCTGGGCAACAGGGTCTCAAAAAAAAAAAAACATTCTAAATGTTCTGTGTAGTATTGTTTGGCAGGGACTAGTCTGAAGCAGGGAGATCTATTGAAGGGGCTGTTGTCATGGTTCAGAGGAAAGATGCTGCTGCTTTGGACTACGGCAGTGGAGATGGGGGTGCATGCAGAGAAGTGAAAAAACTTGGAATTTATTTTCATGGCTTTTTCTTATTTGGCTTATCTCTGAAGTGAAAGGGTGGCAACATTCTAATAAGAAAAGAAACATAAGTTCATAGAGTGAAATGAAAGGATACAATTTATCCCATTCTTTTACTTTATAGTTCCATCCAAATGAAGTGTTTCTTAATTACAACTTTTTTGAAATTTTCTTCTTGCATTTATTCATTTGAGTTTTTATTTATTTTGGCCTTTACCTTTCATGTTGGAAGCCTTTTTTTCAAAAGTCTTTTGTTGTCTATAAGACCCTAGAAAAGCCATTGGAAACTCGTGTCAGAAGATGAGATTTGTTAGTGCATTGTGGTTTGAAGCTCCTATCAATTTCTGTAGGTTTCTCCACAGAAGAATTATCCAATCTTCTGGTGGGAAAAAGATGGGGCAAAGATACACAGTTAGCTACTAGTGGCTTTAGAGCCCAGCAATGCAAAGCTAAGATCTCATCATTCACAGTGAACACTTCACCTTTTTTCCCCCAATAGTGTATTGTTTCCCCCAACGTCCACCATGCCTAGAGTTTATTTGCCTGGAACCTCTTTGACTGAAACTCTCCCACAGAATCAACTCCCAGTCTCTTGTTAATTGGGAGAGGGGTAGTCATCTAGCTGCTTGGGATGAGAGTGTACATAGGGGCCCAATTGTTCCATGTAGAGATTCAGCTGACAGTTACAGCTGGCCCCCTGCTTTCCATGGTACATGGCGTGATCACAGTACATGAATCCTGAGCTTCCCCAGGGTCTGAGGCCTGACTCATTTGCTTCTCATTGACATTCCCATCCCCAGCAGGTTTAGGTTTCACTTTTTCCTAACTGCTCACTCTTCTAGCCAGTTTCTAACTTCTGAAACTCTGTTCACATTCATCTGCTGTTCTCTCCTCCTTTATTCTTTGTGCTCATGGATATATTTGATGTTCACTTACTCTAATGTTAGTGGGAAGAAGTAGAGATTAATGCATGTGCTCAGTTCTCCAAGTCAAAAAGAGGTGTTCCTTAAAGTACCATGTAAAGTCCTTGTCCAAACCTCTGCTTAGAGAAAATGAATAAGAAAAGTCTATAGCAGTTTGTTATCCCTTTGTGACGTACAAATATTGCTACATGTTCTTTGATAGCATCCTTAAATTTCTCCATCTCATCCTTCTACCAGTTTTGGGTAAGGAAAGTAGGAGTGTTCCTAAGGCAGGAGAACATCCAACATTTGGACTGTATATCATATTTGACATTAAAAACTACCTCATTAGATAATATTAATTAGCAGGGCTAAACCACTTGCCAATAAGTAATCTGAAGTTTTGTCTAAATGTAGGAAAATGGATTTGAATTGTACCTTTAGAAAATGGACAAACAGGTTTATCAGTTTATTGAAGTCAAAAGGCTAGTATGCTCAGCTTCTATTGCATCATTCTCCAGGAAAATTTGTGCTGTGAACTTTGCAAATCATTGCATGATTAGAGAAGAAAGTGATTAGCATCACAAGTTTTCATTGTGTTCGTGCCCTTGACCCTTGCCAGTTTGTGAAATACTTGTAAAGGGCTAAAGCAGGGTTGTAGAGATTAAGGAATCTTGGAGATTTACTGAGTTGATGCCCCACATTTCGCGTTTCCTGGACCTGAAGAGTTCATGACTCCACCTTATCAGATCCTTCTCCAACAAAATAAAAAATATTCCCAACAGAGCAGCACTTTGTTTATTACCACTTATTAAGACCATACTAGAGATAGAAATAGTAGGCAGGCTCCAAGGAGTTTAGTAGAATAGTTAAAAGCAGAAGCTCTGAAACTACCTTGGCTATGACTTTGGGCAAATAAGCTCACCTCTCTGAAACTCAGTTTCCTTCTCTGTAAAAGAGGATGATAATACCTACTTCATAGAGTTGTGAGGATTAACAAGTTAAAACCTGTAAAGAACTCAGAACAATGCCTACCAAAATTGATTCTCACTAAGTGCTGCTTGTATTATTCCCACAGCTAAGATGCTCTGAAGCTGTGCTGTCCAATACAGTTGTCACTAGTCATGTGTAGCTACTGACATTTAAAATGTGGGTAGTCAAAATTGAGATGAGCTGTAACTATAAAATATTACCAGTTTTCAAAGATGTATGAGGTATCAAGTCTTTTATCAAAGACTTAAGACTTTTAAAGACTTATGAAGTATGCATTTTGCATCTAGCATAAATCTATTCCCTCCATGGAAAACCCACATGCCCACACATTGCCCACCTCACTGTATTTTACAGATGATTTCAATTCCCTTTGAAGGCTGCTGGTGGCCTGATGTATTTACCAAACTATTGGCAGTTTTGCACATTCAAATTTTAATCTCTGATCTCTGCAAATAAAAGATCTTTATGTTCTCCAACTGTGAAGTTTATTCACAATTTCTCCCATCTAAGTACTAACCAGACCCGACCCTGCTTAGTTTCCGAGATCAGATGAGATTGGGCACATTCAGGGTGGTATGGCTGTAGACTAAGTCACAATTTCTATGCAGAGCATCTGTTTGTGCATGAATTCAGAGGCTCTGCGAACATATCTGCTCGCTGCCACATTTGAGAATTTTCATGGAAGAGAGGGTTTTTTTGTAAAAGCCTTGGCAGCCCCATCTCTTTCCAAAGAATGCCCCACAAATGCTGTGTTGGAGTAAAATTGTCACAACAGAGACATCAGCCCTGGCAGTGTGTCCAACTGTTGTGAGAAATCCCATACCAAAGTAAGCCCACAACAAGCTATGCTGGTTTTGTAATGAGGAACTTTTTTTTTTTTTTTTTAATTTTAATTTTTTTTTTTTTTTTTTGAGACTGAGTCTGTCATCCAGGCTGGAGTGTAGTGGCATGATCTCGGCTCACTGCAACCTCTGCCTCCCAGGTTCAAGCGATTTTCCTGCCTCAGCCTCCTGAGTAGCTGGGATTACAGGTGCGTGCCACCACACCTGGCTAATTTTTGTATTTTTTTTTTCTTTTAGTAGAGACGGTTTCACCATATTGGTCAGGCTGGTCTCAAACTCCTGGCCTTGTGATCCACCCACCTCAGCCTCCCAAAGTGTTGGGATTACAGGCTGAGCCACCATGCCCTGCCGAGGAAGAGTGTTTTAAATTCTTGACAAGAGATTCATATGGGTTTTTGTCTTGATACATTTTGGGTCACCAAGGTAGATGGATTGCTTGAGCCCAGGAGTTGGAGACCAGCCTGGGCAATATGGTGAAACCCTGTCTCTACGAAAAATACAAAAATTAGCTGGGCATGATGGCATGTGCCTGTAGTCCCAGCTACTTGGGTGTCTGAGGCGGGAGGATTGCTTGAACCCAGAAGGTTGGGACTGCAATGAGCCATAATTGCCCCCACTGTACTCCAAGCTGGGTGACAGAGCAAGACCCTGTCTCCAAAAAAAAAAAAAAAAAAAGGTAGAATGGGAGTTTACGAGCAAGCGAGGATTTTACAGTCAGAGAGATCTGGATCTGAGTCCAGGCTCTACCATGTGTTAGTTCTGAGATGCCAAACTTGACCTCTCTAGTTTTCTTACCTGCACAGTGGCATAATAAAAATTACTTTGTGGAAAAAGACTGATGAAATATGAAGAAAATAATGTAGGTGGGTGTGGTGGCTTACACCTGTAATCCCAGCACTTTGGGAAGCTGAGGCAGGAAGATCACTGAAGCCCAAGAGTTCAAGACCAGCCTGGGCAATATAGTGAGACCCTGTCTCTAAAAAAAATAAAAATAAAAAAATTAACCAGGTGTGGTGGCATGAGCCTGTAGTGAGCTGTGTTTGCACCACTGAACTCTAGCCTAGGTGACATAGCGAGACTCTATCTCAAAAAAAAAAAAAAAAAAAAAAGTAAAATATCTCTATTGATTACATGGTGAAATAATATTTTGATATATTGGGCCTATTTGGATATATTAAATAGTTTCATATATTTAATATATAAATTAGTTTCCCCTGTTTCTTTTTACTATTTAGATTTGAGACAAAGTCTTACTCTGTTGCCCAGGCTGGAGTGCAGTGGTACAATCTTGGCTCACTGCAACCTCTGCCTCCTGGGTTCAAGCGATCCTCTTGCCTCAGCCTCCTGAGTAGTTGGGATCACAAACATCCACCACCACGTTCTACTAATTTTTTCTATTTTTAGTAGAGATGGGGTTTCACCATGTTGACCAGGCTGGTCTTGAACTCCTGACCTCAGATGATCCGCTCACCTTGGCCTCCCAAAATGCTAGGATTATAGGTGTGAGCCACCGCGCCTGGCCTACTTTATTTACTTATTCACTTATGTATTTATTTATTTATTTGGAGACAGGATGTCTCTCTGTTGCCCAGGCTGGAGTGCAGTGGCGCAATCTTGGCTCACTGCAACCTTTGCCTGCTGGGTTCAAGCGATTCTCCCACCTCAGCCTCCTGAGTAGTTGGTATTATAGGCATGAGCCACCATACCCCACTAATTTTTTTGTATTTTTAGTAGAGACAGGGTTTCACCATGCTGGCCAAGCTGGTCTTGAACTCCTGGCTTCCAGTGATCCACCGGCCTCAGCCTCCCAAAGTGCTGGGATTACAGGCATGAGCCACCATGCCCAGCCCTTTTCACTATTTTTTTTTTAAGATGGGGTCTAGCTCTGTTGCCCAGGCTGGAGTGCAGTGCATGATCTCACTGCAACCTCTGCCTCCTGGGTTCAAGCAATTCTCCTGCCTCAGCCCCCTGAGTAGCTGGGGTTACAAGCATAAGCCATCATGCCCAGCTAATTTATTTTGTATTCTTAGTAAAGACAGGGTTTTGCCATGTTGGCCAGGTTGGTCTCAAACTCCTAACCTCAGGCGACCCACCTGCCTCGGCCTCCCAAAGTGCTGGGATTACAGGTGTGAGCCACTGTACCCGGCCTACTTTTTAAATATGTCTATTAGCTGACTTAAAACTACATATATGGCTCATATTTCTATTGAACAGTGCAACAGTCCCTCCCTCATATGATTTTATTCTAAACTCCACCTGATACTGCCCCAAGCTAGGGCTCATGATGCTTCTAATGTATACACATTATATATTACCTTTTCTTTTTTTTTTTGAGACAGAATCTCATTCTGTCTCCCAAGCTGGAGTGAAGTGGCACAATCACAGCTCACTGCAACCTCAATCTCTTGAGCCCAAGCAATCCTCCCGCCTCAGCTTCCTGAGTAGCTGGGACTATAGGCATGTACCACCATGCCCAGCTGATTTTCTTTTTTCAAGTTGAGACGAGGTCTTGCTATGTTGCCCAGGCGGGTCTCAAACTTCAGAGCTCAAGTAATCCACCCACCTAGGCCTCCCAAAGTGCTGCAATTATAGGCGTGAGCCACTGTGCCCAGCCTATTAATATATTTCCCCCTCCAATGCAGTGTCTTTCTGTGTCTCTCTCTTTCTTTTTAAGGAGAGACAGAATCTTCCTGTGTTGTCCAGCCTGGTCTTAAAACCCTGGGCTCAAGTGATCCTTCTGCCTTGGACTCCTTAGTAGCTGGGCCTGACAGGCGCATGCCACCACACCCAACTAGCTTTCTGGTCTGAATAACAATACCCAAATGTACTTCTTTCCCATTACTGAACTGCCTAAGCATGGTGGAATCATGAATGGTATAAGATAAACTGCAGCTCTCCCTGGTGAAAATGGGCACAATTTGAGAGAGAGGCACAGTCAGACACCTGTGAAATGTGTTGATTTTCTGCAACTACCTTTGGAATGCAGTCCTCGAGAGCTGTCTAATATCTGTCCTATCCAAGTCAAAGGAACTGATAGAATACAGGGAGATGATACTCTGCCCACCAAGAGGACCTCGACCTAGTTCTGCCAAAGTTCTTATTGTTTCATGAAACTGCTGACATGAAGCTGAGAACTACCATATAAATTCAAATGTGGTGTCAGGATTGGGACATGCCTTGACCTGATAGGTTCTGAGGATAATGTAAATACTTTCATTACTATATGATCAAATCAGATTAGAATTGGTTAACAGGTAGCACTAGGCTATATACTTTTGAACAGACTCCTTTTGTATTGCTGCTAAACATTCTTTTTTTTTTTTTTTTTTTGAGATGGAGTTTCACCCTTGGGCATCCAGGCTGTGCAATGGTACAATCTCAGCTCACTGCAACCTCTGCCACCTTGGTTCAAGCTATTCTCCTGCCTCACCCTCCTAAGTAGCTGAGATTACAGGAGCCCACCACCACACTCGCCTAATTTTTGAATTTTTAGTAGAGATGGGGTTTCACCATGTTGGCCAGGCTGGTCTTGGACTCCTGACCTCAGGTGACCCTCTCGCCTTGGCCTCCTAAAGTGCTGGGATTACAGATGTGAGCCACAGCGCCCGGCCAAGATTCTTAATTTTAATGATTAGTAGACTAATTTACATACAATGGTAATTTTTAAAAAGTCATGTGATCTTCAGGCACATGAACATCTGAACATGTGGCCCACAAATAAACCTGAGATCACGTGGCTTGCAAGATATCTTTAGGTCTATGAGCAGAAGGTGCTCTGAATTAGTAATTTAGTACAAGAGTACTTGAGCTTGCTTTCTGCATTTGTAGACACATGCTTTAAAACATCAGAGTGGTTAGAACCCTTAGAAGCCATCTCTTGCTTTGTATGTAAAGACCTTGAGCAATAATGGGCCAATGTCAGGCCAGGTGTGGTGGCTCACGCCTGTAATTCCACTGCTTGGAGTTGGGTGGATTGCTTGAGGCCAGGAGTTCGAGACCAGCCTGGTCAATATGGCAAAATCCCGTCTCTGCTAAAAATATAAAAATTAGCCAGGTGTGGTAGCACATGCCTGTAATCTTGGCTTCTTGGGAGGCTGAGGCACGAGAATCACTTGAACCCAGGAGGCAGAGGTTGTAGTGAGCTAAGATCGTGCCACTGCACTCCAGCCTGGGGGCAGACTCTGTCACTAAAAAAAATAAGAAAATAAAGAATAGGCCAGTGTCAATGACAACTCTTAAGTGTGTGTGTATATATATGCATGAATACATATATATATACACACACACACAAAGAGAGGAAAACATACCATAAAGTTCACCGTTTTAAAGTGTAAATTCAGGCCGCGCATGGTAGTTCATACCTGTAATCCCAGCACTTTGGGAGGCTGAGGCAGGCAGATCACCTGAAGTCAGGAGTTTGAGACCAGCCTGGCCAACATGGTGAAACCTCATCTCTACTAAAAATACAAAAGTTAGCCAGATGTGGTAGGCACCTATAATCCCAGCTACTTGGGAGGATGAGGCAAGAGAATTGCTTGAACCTGAGAGGCGGTCTCAGCGAGCTGAGATCGCACCACTGCACTCCAGCCTGGGCAACAATAGTGAAACTCCATCTAAAAAAAAAAAAATGTAGGCCTGGCACAGTGGCTTACTATCCCGGCCCGCGGGATAGTCGAAGCAGGCCCTGGAGGAGGGAGTGGGAATTTGGGGAACAAGAGATACGAGAAATGGAGACAAGACAGTGCTCTGATCAAGTCTTGTTTAATGGCGGTAATGCAGTGCCTTATATACACTTGGAGGGGAAGGGGTTGGGCCAAGGCGAAAATGATCTCATAGTGGAGGCGTGGCCAGATAGGTATTGGTTTCTCTGGTGGAACGTCATGTTGCACCTGCGCTGTCAGGTAGTAATTTTCACGGGCGCGGGAAAAATGGGTGAAGAAGAAGCAGGAAGAGCGCCATCTTTTATGAGGTATTAATACAGGGAAAAAGGTAAATCTAGGGAGGAGGTAGAAGGTGGAAATGAATAGAGCTCAGGCGTTTTTAATCGTCAGTTATTATTCGCTATGGCCGGGGCGTGCAGCTCCGGACAGGTTACCCCTGTAATTCCAGCGCTTTGGGAGACTGGGGTGGGCAGATCATGAGGTCTGGAGCTCAAGACCATCCTGACCAACATGGTGAAACCCCATCTCTACTAAAAATACAAAAAAATTAACTGGGCGTGGTAGCAGGCACCTGTAATCCCAGCTACTCAGGAGACTGAGGGAGGAAAATCGCTTGAACTCGGGAGGCAGAGGTTGCAGTAAGCCGAGAATGCGCCACTGCACTCCAGCCTGGGCAACAGGGCGAGACTCTGTCTCAAACAAACAAACAAACAAAAAATATACGTATATATAAATTCAGTTATCTTTAGTATAGTCACAAGATTTAAATTTTTTTTTTTTCTGAGACAGAGTCTGCTCTGTCGTCCAAGCTGGAGTGCAGTGGCGCGATCTCGGCTCACTGCAAGCTCCGCCTCCGGGGTTCACATCATTCTCCCGTCTCAGCCTCCCGAGTAGCTCGGACTGCAGGCGCCCGCCACCACACCCGGCTAATTTTTGTATTTTCAGTAGAGATGGGGTTTCACCGAGTTAGCCAGGATGGTCTTGATCTCATCGTGATCCACCCGCCTCGGCCTCCCAAAGCGCTGGGATTACAGGCGTGAGCCACCACTCCCAGCCAAAAAAAATTTTTTTTTTAAATAGAGACAGCATCTCATTATGTTGCCAGGCTGGTATCAAACCCCTGTGCTCAAGCAGTCTTCATGCCTCAGCCTCCCAAAGTGCTGGGATTTCAGGCTTGAGCCACCAGCTTAGTCATAAGATTTTATAATTATCTCACTATCTAGAGATGGGGTCTAGAGATGAACATTTCTGTCATCACCCAAAGAGGCCTCGTACTATTTAATAGTCACTTCTCATCCCTTCTTTCTCTGTGGATTTGCCCATTCTGGACGTTTCATATACATGGAATAATATGTGGGGTTTTTGTCTGGTTTCTTTCACTTAGCATAATGTTCTCGAGGTCCACATGTTGCAGTACATGTCAGCACTTCATTTCTTTTTATGGCTGAATAGTATTCCATTGTATGGATATAACAGATTTTGTTTATTCATTAATCTGTTGGTGGCCATTTAGGTTGTTTCCACTTTTTGGCTATTATGAATAATGCTGATATAAACATACATACAGGTTTTGACATGAACTTATGTTTTCATTTCTCTTGGGTATAGACCCAAGAGTGGAATTGCTGGGTCATATGGTAACTTACTGTTTAATCATTTGGTGAACTGAGAAGCAGTTTTCCAAGTCAGTTGTATCATTTTACATTCCCAGCAGCAGTGCGTGAGGGTTCCTTCATATCCTCCTTAATACTTACTATCTGACTTTTTTTCTTATAGCCATTCTAGTGGGTATGAAGTGGTACCTAATTGTGCTTTTGAGTTGAATTTGAGGTTGAGCACCTTTTTACTGCTTATTGGCTATTTGTAGATCTTCTTGCGAGAAATTCAAATTCTCCCTGTTCAAATTCTTAGTCTAGTTTTTAAAATCGAATTGTTTGTCTTTTTATTTGTTGCATTGTAAGCTGTTAAGCATACTAAGGTAAATCTAATTTAGGGAAAGCATTCACTATTTCAGGAAGACCGGAGAGTTGCAGTTTGGCATCATCATTATTATTATTATCATTATTGAGATGGAGTTTCCCTCTTGTTGCCCAGGATGGAGTACAATGGCAAGATCTTGACTCACCATAACCTCCACCTCCCGGGTTCAAGTGATTCTTCTGCCTCAGCCTCCTGAGTAGCTGGGATTACAGGAATGCGCCACCACACCTGGCTAATTTTGTATTTTTAGTAGAGACGAGGTTTTTCCATGTTGGTCAGGCTGGTCTCAAACTCCCGACCTCAGATGATCTGCCTGCCTTGGCTTCCCAAAGTTCTGGGATTACAGGCATGAGCCACTCTGCCCAGTCTATTTTTAATCCTTTTCAGGCATTTTTTGAAAAGAACCCTTGTTCACAGAATAACTGTAAACCAGGACCCAGGACCTACCACCATCACTAATAAAGGTTATTAATCTAATCCTAAGAACCAAGAAAGAGGATCCAGGCCAGGCACGGTGGGTCATGCCTGTAATCCCAGCACTTTGGGAGGCTGAGGTGGGTGGATCACCTGAGGTCAGGAGTTCAAGACCAACCTGGCCAACATGGTGAAAACCCGTCTCCACTAAAAATACTAAAATTAGCCTGGCGTGGTGGTGCATGCCTGTAATCTCTGCTACTCAGGAAGCTGAGGTGAGAGAATCACTTGAACCCAGGAAGCAGAGGTTGCAGTGAGCTGGGAT
Source organism: Macaca fascicularis (assembly GCF_037993035.2). Classification (NCBI taxonomy): domain Eukaryota; kingdom Metazoa; phylum Chordata; class Mammalia; order Primates; family Cercopithecidae; genus Macaca; species Macaca fascicularis. The sequence continues at coordinate 139,363,751 of NC_088380.1, read as the reverse complement.
CGCACTACTGCACTCCAACCTGGGCGACAAGAGTGAAACTCTGCCTCAAAAAAAAAAAAAAAAAAAAAAAAAAGAACGGGATCCAAATGAACTCTCTTGAAAGTTCTTGCTTCCATTCATGGCAGCACCTCCCTAGACCTCTCATTGCTGTGCTCAAGTGAGTGACCAAAGCAATCTGCTCTGAAAAGAAAGCAGCCTCTTAGGGTATGACAAGTCACATCTTTTTGTCAAAACCACTAAGAGGAGAGAGTGATATAGGAAGTGTGGCGACCTGAAGGAAATGACTGGCCCAGGGACTAATGTTTCTTTAAAAGTTGGTTCAAGGAGGGTGAATCACTTGAGGTCAGGAGTTCGGGACCAACATGGTGAAACCCTGTCTCTATCAAAAGTACAAAAAATTAGCCGGGCATGGTGACTCATGCCTGTAATCCCAGCTACTTGGAAGGCTGAGGCAGGAGAATCACTTGAATCCAGGAGGTGGAGGTGGCAGTGAGCCGAGATCACACCACTGCACTCCAGCCTGGGCAACAGGGTAAGACTCCATCTCAAAAAAAAAAAAAAAAAAAAAAAGTTAGTTCCCAGTGTTACAGCTCTTAGAATTTGTCTAGTAGGCTTTCTGGTTTTTGCCAGAAAACCTCAAAAAAGTTAAACAAAAAAGTTAGTTCCCCAAGTGAGGGCTGACAATGAGTCTGCCCAAGGACAGAGCCATCAGGGCCTGACTGATGCCAGGGCAGAGAGGGGTTGTCAGCAATGGCTCTAGGTGGAAGGAGTACTGCTGATTTCCTTTCTGGCACCTAGGACATGTGTTCACTGCCTCTCACCTTAAGTATGGGCCAATTGGTACAAGAACACTCAATAGTTGCTTGCTAATTAAATAAGTCCTTTTATTCAATTTAATCACTTCCCTAGGAGGGCCATTTGGTGCCTTAAATGCTGTTTGCATGGACTCTCCCACTCCCATACCTCGCACCAACACACATATGGGGCCTGGAGGCAAAGGCCATTCTTGGCATGTTGCTATCAACTGTGAACTCACAGAATAGAGGAATAACACAGCTGTTCACATGAAGTCAGGTCTCCCACATGCATTTATTCAACAGACTCTGAGATTACTTCTGAGCCTGGTACTGCCAGGCATAGTCCTTTCCTTCAAAGCACTCACTATAGGTCTAGTGAGGGAGACATACAACTAAATGACCACATACTCTACAATGTAGTATTATGTAGGGCCGGGAACAATGAACTCTACCTGGGGATATCAAAGAAGGCTTCACTGATGAGGTGATGATACTTGGCTCAGGGGTCATGTAACTCAGCATCATTATGGGTCCTTATAAGGGACATTTGCTAGTAGGGAAAGGAAGAAAAAAGGAAACTTCAGGACACACCCAGTCCCCTGTTGGGGCAACTATGGGATGGAAGCCTGTGTCTCCTCCCTGGCCTGACTTCAGCTTAGTCTTTTTGCCTATGCTGTTGAGCAAAGAAAGGGTAGAATCAAGGTCAACCCTCCTAAGTACAGGAAGAGGAAAAAGCAACCAATCTCCACGTTTTCTTGCCTTTGTCTTGTTTATCGAGGGAAATCTTGTTCTCATTTTTATGGCAAATGTTTATGACTTTGAACCAGGAACTTGCCTGCCTTGTATTTCTCTTGCACTGCTTTATCCTGTTTCCTGAGTTGCTAGTTTTGAGATTGCATAAGCGTTGTTAGAGGATTTCCAGCAACATCAAAGGGCAGAGAGACTGCCTCCCCTGAACCCTGGGGCAACTATGGAAATCTCTCTTGCCCTCTTTGCTAGTAGTTGCTTTTCCCAGGGAAAGGGCAGCTCTCAACACCCAAATCTGGCTGAATTTTCCTCTTGCCTGGCAGTGTGAAAAAGGTGTCTTGGCTCCACATTAGAAACTTCTTCGTTTCAAACAATAGCAAGCAGCTCTGCCTGACTCATTCAAAAAAGGAATGTATTGGGAGGAGACCTAGTGGTTCACAGAATTGACTAGAAGGCTGGAGAACCAGGCTGTGAAAATAAACAAGAAATAAAGAAGGCTGTGCAGCAAGAGCAGGGGACAGGCCGGGATTGCTACTGTCCTTGCGCCCCCTGACTCGCGATCCGGGGGTTTCTTACCTGTTCCGGTGTCTCTCTTTTATTCATATAAGAGTCCCAGCCTCTGGAAGAGGCATCAAATTGATTAAGTCCAGGTCTCAGGCCTGTACGATGACTGGGCTGGCTTTCCAAGCAGGAAGGCGAGTTCTGTCTCCCCAAGACTTACACAATATGAAGAAAGTGTTCACTACGGCCCTGTTTGCCAGAATGGTGAGTAAAGCTTAGGAGAGAAGCTACCAGCAGCATGAGCAACACCTATGGGAGATGCCAGGTCGATAAACCAGTCCTTAGAGAGAAAATCGGGCCTAGGGTTTAGTTGAGATTGTGTTTCTCAGGAGAAACTCAAGTGACTAATAATGATAACTAACACCACTTATTGGTGGCCTACAGTGAGCCTGACACTACTCTATGTGATCAAATCTCCTTTAATCTTTATCTGGCAGGTATGTAGTATCCCTTTTCACACATGAGGAAATGGAGGTTCAGGAAGGTGGGAACATCTCCAGGTTCATACAGCTACTGGTATTCAAACTGAAGTCACCATACTTTGGAACTCACACTCTTTCCTACTTCACTGGTTTTCTATATCTGGGATACACCAAATTGAAGAACACCTTTCTCTCCCTGTTTCATTTTGAGAAATCAAGGGTGGGCAATGAGCCTGTCTATAAATCCATCTCTGCCACTCCCAGGCAGTTGCTGTCAGTTGCCCTTTGCCCCATAATTCATTTGGTGTCATCCAGTTAACAGACACGTTCCCATTTGATCTTGCTAGGTGATTTGCTAGGAAAGTCAAAAGTAACTTGCTATGTTGTTTTTTGTTTTGTTTTTTTAACTTTTCTTGCTGCCTCCCTTGAAGTAGAAAAAGCTGCTAACTAGGACCTAAGGACCCTGCCAGGGGTAAATGTGACCATAAACACAGTGCCCAGACTGTGATGAATGCTGGGCATAACCCCAGGGTTTTAGAACAAAGTGTCCTCTGTGTGAGTAACTGACCAGATACGCCCAGTTGAAATCAGGAATGTTTTCTAGGTGAATGTTTAGGGCATGAATTCTCAGTCTCCTGAGCCACCAGCCAAAATTCATCCACATGCACGTAGCATGCTGTGACCTAATTCCGTACTGAGTCCATCACGCAGCTTCTGTGTGCAGCCTGGGGCCCAGAGCTTGCCAATTGGATTTTTCTTCCATTGAATATTCTGGGTGACTCCTCAGCAAGCAGAAATCTGGGAGGCTTAGTGCAAACAGAATCACAGTTTTAGGAGAGGGGCTTTTTAGAGACCATCTCATCCCATTTTATGATCTGGACACAAGAGAGACAGTCTGGCCATTCCTGGGCCTGAGGAGGCTGTTGCCTTCTCTGAGCAATGCTTTTGGGGTTGAGTTCAGAGCCTGAGATAATTTCTTTTCTTGAAAACCAAAATGAATCTTAGGGGACTAGAAGAGTAAAGTGGAAAAGCTTATTTGCCCACACTTATCTGTCCAGGGCCCCACTGAAGTTGGCAGAGAAGAAGCAGCCTGTATCCATCTTTTTCATGAATCCTCTTTTGTCCAAGGATGTGTGAGTAACATCTGAATGAAGGAAGACCACGAGGATGGAATGGTTTCAGGCCTGGGGCTGGGGGCCAGGCTGGAGGAGAAAAGTTAAGTTATTCTGACCAAAGCAAACAAAGGCTGGGTATCACCCAATGTCTGCAGGGAAAAGGTGACATATGTGTACTTAATGGGAAAGTGACAGCCCAGCACTCCTTTCCAGGAACTGCTGATCTGAAAGGGAATCTGGTTCAATCCCTGGAACAGTCAGCCCTCACCCAGCCTCACCAAGAGGCCCTGCCGGTCAGGAGTCCCACCGGGGAAGGCAAGCTTCATTCTCCCTGCACTTTCTTCTTGTGCACTTTCTACTTTCCTATAAAGCCCTATCTTTAGACAACTGTGGTGAATTCAGTGCATAATTAAAAAGCAAACAAACTTGCCCCAGAAGAACATTTATAGTTAAGGTAGACATTTGTGTATAAGCAATAATTCATGTTTTGTTGAATTTCTAAAAATAAACATGATTTTGTTGAAAGATTTCTGACCTCTAATGTACTTTAACCAGTACATTACCATCTCTGAATTACTGAGACAGCTATGTAGCTGCTGCCTAAAAGAAAGATACATTTGGGCCGGGTGTAGTGGCTCACACCTATAATCCCAGCACTTTGGGAGGCCGAGGTGGGCAGATCATGAAGTCAGGAGATTGAAACTATCCTGGCTAACCCGGTGAAACCCCATCTCTACTAAAAACACAAAAAATAAGCCAGGTGTGGTGGCAGGTGCCTGTAGTCCCAGCTACTCGGGAGGCTGAGGCAGGAGAATGGTGTGAACCTGGGAGGCGGAGCTTGCAGTGAGCCAAGATGGCGCCACTGCACTCCAGCCTGGGCAACAGAGCCAGACTCCATCTCAAAAAAAAAAAAAATACATCTGTACAGATCCACTGTTATCACACACAAAATCAAAAGACACAAACTTAGAAGAATATTTGCCACACATACGAAAAAACTTAATCGCCTTAATATATAAGGAGGTCAATTTTTTTTTTTTTTTTTTTTTTTTGAGACAGGGTCTCACTCTGTCACTCAGGCTGGAATGCAGTGGCACAATTATGTCTAACTGCAGCCTCAATCTCCTGGGCTCAGGGGATCCTCTGCCTCAGCTCCCTGGAGTAGCTAGAACTACATGCATGTGCTACCATGCCCAACTAATTTTTATATCTTTTGTAGAGACAGGCTGGTCTCCAACTCCTGGGCTCAAGCAATCTGCCCACCTTGGCCTCCCAAAATGCTACTAGGATTACAGGCATGAGCCACTGTGCCCAGCCCTAAAGAGGTTTTACAAATCATTAAGACAAATAATCTAATAGAAAAATGAGCAAAGAAAATTGGTAGATCCGAGATCACATACAAATGGCTTTAAAATACACAAAATGGTGTGTAGTCTCATTTACAATATATGCAATATAAATTAAGACAGATATTTTTACCTTTCAGATTTCAGAGATCCAAAAGTTGGATAATGCACTAGGTGTGGTGGCATGTGCCTGCAGCAGTGGGCTGCTTGCAGGAGACAGGCCCAGGAGCTGCTGGCCACAACACTCATTCTGCAGAAGGGAAACTTGAGTCCCCAGAGGGCAGGGGTTGGTCCCACCAAGACTGGTGGGCAAAGGGGATCACCCCAAGTCTCGGTGGCACTGGGAACACTTACACACTCTGACCTGGACTAAGGCTGCCAGGATGGTCCATTGCTCTTTAAGAGCTAAAAAGGCCAGGCACAGTGGTGTGCACCTGTAGTCCCAGCTACTGGGGAGGCGGAGGCAGGAGAGTCACTTGAGCCTGGGAGTTCAAATCCAGCCTGAGCAATACAGCAAGACCCTGTCTAAAAAAAGAGTTTGATAATGTACTGTGTTAGTGAGTGTATTAGTGCGATCTCACACTGCTGGAAATAAATACCTGATACTGGGTAATTAATAAAGAAAAGAGGTTTAATTGGCTTATGGTTCTGCAGGCTGTACAGAAAACACAGGTTTCCACTTCTGAGGAGGCCTCAGGAAACTTACAATCATGGTGGAAGGCAAAGGGGAAGCAGGTACCTTTTACATGGCCAGAGCAGAAGCAAGAGAGGGGAGGGGTGGGTGCCACACACTTTTAAATGACCAGATCTCACTCACTGTCATGACCAACAGGGATAGTGCTAAACCATTTATAATGAAACTGCCCCCATGATCCAATTGCCTCCCACTAGGACCCACCTTCAATATTGAGGATTACGACCGAACATGAGATTTGGGTGGGGACACAGATCTAAACCATCTCAGTGCACTTGCATACATTTTTTATGGGAATGTAATTTGGTATAGCCTTTTTAAGTGATTTGACAATATCAATCAAAATAGAAAATTCATGTACCCTGTTACAGTTGTCTATTACCATGTAACAAACTACCCCCAAACTTAGTAGTTTGCACTTTTATAATTATTGTGCTCATGTTTTTGAGGGTCAGAAATTCAGGAAAAGCTAGGCTGAGGAATTCTTCTCTGATCAGTATGGTGTCAGTGGGAGTGGCTGACACTGCAGGATTTACTTCCAAGATGGCTTGGTTACTTGCCTGTCCGATGCCTAAGTGCTCCTTGGCCTCTCTTTCCCCTCTCCACATGCTATCTCATACTCTTGGCTTCTCCATATGGCTTGTATTTCTCATAGCTTAATGGTCTCAGAGTAGTTGCACTACCAAGAGGCAGGAAGTGGAAGCTACCAGGCCAGTTAAAGGCTATGTCCAGAACTAGCCCAGCATACCTTCTGTTGGTCATACATTCTATTGGTCAAAGCAGTTATTGTCACCCCTAAGCTCACATCCAAGAGGATGGAGAAATAGACCTCACCTCTTCTGGGTAGAGTAGTGGCAAAGTCACATTGTAGAAAAGCTTGGGAGGTGGAAAATCTTTTTGTGATTATCTTTGTAAAGTACAATCTACTAATTACACTTTAACCCACCAATTCATCTTTTAGAAATGTATCCTGTAAGTGGACTTACAAATGTGAACAAAAATAAATGAACAAGGGTATTCATTACTAAAATAGTAATAGCAAAAGGCTGGATTAACCTAAATGTCCAAGAATAGGGTTATTTAACCCAATTTATTTGTGCCCATGCAGTAGATAGCTGTGTGCCTGTCTTAAAAAAAAAAAAAAAAAACACCTATGAACTGACTTTGAATAAACTCTAAGATATACTTTCAAATGAAAAAAATAAAGGTGAAGTTCGGGCATGGTGGCTCATGCCTGTAATCCCAGCACTTTGGGAAGCCGAGGAGGGTGGATCACCTGAGGTCAGGGGTTCAGACCAGCCTGGTCAGGCAACACAGTGAAACCCCATCTCTACTAAAAATACAAAAATTAGCCAGGTGTGGCAACACACCCCTGTAATTCCAGCTACTTGGAAGGCTGAGACATGAGAATCACTTGATCCCAGGAAGCGGAAGTTGCAGTGAGCTGAGATCGTGTTATTGCACTCCAGCCTGGGTGACAGAGTGAGACTCTTACTTAAAAAAAAAAAAAAAAAAAAAAAAAATTTGTTTTGGTAGAGACTGTGTCTCACTGTGTTGCCCAGTCTGGTCCTGAATTCCTGGCCTCAAGTGATCTTCCCACCTCACCTTCCCAAAGTGCTGGGATTACAGGTGTGAGCCATTACACCCAGCTCCATCTCTATTTAAAAAAAAAAAAAAAGGTACAAACAGAAAGAAATGTTTCTATAAGCAATTTACAATAAACCCCTGGAAATCATACATGAAACTAAGCCCTCATATGTGTTGGACTGTTGGGGACACACAGAGATGGGGAAGTCCTGATTGGAGTCTCGCTGCTGCTACCATCTCATCTTTCCTGCTCACTTCCTAGTTCTGCTCAATCTGAAGTCCAAATCCTGCTCTCCTAGGAAGGCTGCATTGGCATCCACAACATACAGTTCTTTACACTGGTCATGTTCACGTGACAGCATGGCCTTTGGAACCCGACATTAGGGGGTTAAGTTTTGCCTCTACTGCTTATTAGCTACCTGACCTTGACAAAGTAATGTCTCTAAGTCCCAGCTTTCTCACTTGTAAAGTGGGGTTATACTGATACCTACTTCTCAGGAGTAAGAGGGTTAAAAAGATACATAGAGCACTTAGCACAGTGCTTGGCACTAAAGAAGTGGTCTTTAGTATTCTACTCATCATCACATCACATTAACCATATCCAACAAAGAGAGTGGGCATCAAAGCAAGGGACTTGTGAGGTGGGCAGTTGCTTTGGTGTCATCAGTTCAGATTACAAGTGCCAAACTGTGGAGTGGAGGCCTACCACCTCCTCACCTATCAGCTACTTGATATAGGGCCGGGCCAGGAACAGCAAGGTCTGTGGCTCTAATCCCAGCTAAACACAGCCATCTAAGGGTCTCTTCAAAAGAACTCTCCCAGGCCTGAGACAGTATTGAGATACTGAAGGGTGCAGACATCTTTCTTTATGTATTGGAAAAATGTGCATGTTTCCACCTTCTCCATGCACACTAGCCCCCCAACCACTATCACTAAGGGAGACTCCAGCTTTGTGGCAGTTTCTTCCCCCTTCTCCTCTCCAAGAGTCTCTGTGCTTTTGTAATAATGAGATAGGAAGTGTCAGTGCCCTCCAGCCAAAGACCACCACAAGCACACCTGTAGTTGAACAAGTTGGGTTCACTGCTTGTTTGAAGTGAGGGAGGATGCATAGCATGGGAAACCATGTGACCATCTCAGGAAGAGAGCATTAGAAAGGACTTATAGGATCTGGGTTTGTGTTAGTGGTTTTCAAGAGGGTTAAAGAAGCAGAACTTTCCTTTGTGCTGGATGCTGTCAGGAAGCAAGAGTAATTCTGTGATTTGGTATATTAATAAATCTCATCTAGAAAGAGGAACGATTAGAGTGAGGCTAAAGCTGCAATTGGTAAAGAAACAACAGGTACTCACATTAACTAGGACAGCAGGCACTCACATTAGGTCATTTTTGTGACTTGGACAATGTTCATGCTTTTTCTGTGTTAGATATGATTAGAGTGCTGTTGTTTTTGTCTTGATCCACCATAGTTAAAGAATGGTCCTATCTCATGTTGATGTCCTGTGAAATGGCTTATGTCCAATGGGATGACACTAAGGCCTTGCTGTGAATGTCAGGTCAAATTCTGGCAACACCAAGGTCCAGCTGGGGCTTTCAGATATTAGGGATTACTTTTCTCTTTCTCAGAACAGAAGAGGCTAAGAGAGACATGGGTAAGCAGGATTTCCGTTTTCTGGGGACTTAGGTGGAGAGTTGCTTAGTGTGTGCAAGAGGTGAGGGGTAGGTGGGTGGAGTGGGCTAATAAGAATCGCTCTGGACTGTGTCCCCACGGTCCCCAGCAGAGAGTTGCTATAGTGTGTGCAAGAGGTGAGGGGTAGGTGGGTGGAGTGGGTTAATAGTATTGTTCTGGACACTGTGTCCTCATAGTTTTCAAGAAATATAAGTATGTAGGCTGAGGCAGGGAAAATTGCTTGACCCCGGGAGGTGGAGGTTTCAGTGAGCTGAGATTGGGCCACTGCACTCCAGCCTGGGCGACAGAGGGAGACTGTGTCTCAGAAAAACAAAACACACAACAAAAGTCTTTCAAAGCCAAAAGGTTCTGAGGCACTGTCTTAAAGCCTAGAGCTCCAGCTGAAGCTGATGCCTGAGTCCCAATGGTGTTGAAGAAGGAGCAGGGCCCAGAGGGCACCACTCTCAGAAGTCGGGCTCAGGTGTCTCCTGCCTCCAACCCCCAGAAGACCCAAGAGTTCCTCAGGCTCCCAGTGTCCCTAGGAAGTGGCGACCTTGACTCTTGGCCAGAGTTCAGAGTCCTGGTTATTAACACCAATAAACCTTTATTTGCCAAGGATACTACCATGGGAGGACACAGCCTCTGAGCCCAGCCCTGCTGATCCTGTGGAAGGGGGAGGGCAGCGGAGGACAAAGGCAGAGACCTGAGAGCCGGAGAGGCTCAGCAAAGGGCCCCCAGCCCCTCTCAGGAACGGAGCATTTCTTGGCAGAGTGGTATTCATAGGACAGAGTTTGGAAAGTAGGAGCAGCGGGGAGCCTGAGGACACAGCAAGGAGAGCTCAGTGGCAGGTGCAGGCAGAGAGTTCTTTGGAAAATGGAGATCCTGGAAGGTGAGGGCCTCGAGCGCCAGCGTCCAGCCTTAGTGGGTATGCATATGTCCAGCTCCCTAAGGACCCACTCAGGACAGCTAAGGTGCACACAAGTACAGGACCTTCCCCGTGCTCCGCCCCCCACCCCCAACCCTGGTAGCAGGCTGGAGGGCCCCGACCATGCGGGGTAGTGGGAGAAATGGAAAGAAATGGGACAGGAACAGGACACAAGAGTCCATGGTGGGAGTCAAAGAGCTGGAAGCGTTTTGGAAATGGGGGTCTGGGGGAAGAGTTGATCAAGGGGCGAGTTACTCAGCAGGTGGGAGGCACGAGGCCCTGGCAGCTCTGTTTTCTTGGCTGGGCTCGGAGAGGAAAGCGGGTAGCAGTCAGGCAACTGAGGGCCCGCCCCGGACCTCCCTACCGAGGGAGGTGTCAGGCCCCCAGGGACCCGGCCCCCTCAGCATCACGGGTGCTGAGGATGCGCTGGAGGCCGGTGGGCGGTCGCGGTAGTCGCCCTCCCAACCCCTCGCTCAGGTTTCTCCGGCCTAGGGCAAGAGGCCACCCCGCGCGGGAACGCACTGTCCACTTCTCAGGCCTGGAACTGGGCCGGCCCGCGGACGCTACCGAGAGGCGGTGGCTCCCACCCCCTCGGCCGGACGTGGCGCCTCCCCTCCGGCCGCAGCCGGAGCCTGGAGGTGGGGTCGAAGTCGGAGCCCGGGGCTCTGATGTCACCGAGCGGCCGCGAGTGCCCAGGAGCTCGTCTCGGCTGGAGCCTCAGGTACGCGGCGGGGGCGGGGGCGGGGGAGCGGGGAGTGGGCGGCGGGATCCGCTTCCCTGGGGAGGCCAGCAGGGCTGCGGGCGGACCAGTTGAGGAGCGGGTGGCAAGGCGGTGGTCGCCAGGCATCCCGGGCGTCTTCAGTCGGGACGTGTCAGGCTCGGCGCGCGTCAGGTTGCTCGCGTGGAGTCGGACCCCAGCGCGCCTCTCCCAGCTGCAGAGCTCTGGGGCGGAGACGCGGCCCCCTCTCAGCTGGCGGCGAGGATCAGGGGCGCCGCCGGGGGTGCCGCGTAAGCCTGCGGGGTCGCCGCATGTGGCCCCAGCGTGCAGCGAGGTCTTCCTCCGCCACCCTCCGCTCCTGCCCTTTGTCGCCAAGCATCTGGAGAAGCCGAGTCCTTTCCTCCCGGGCTCGCGCTGTGCTCTGCGCGCGATCCTTCCCCAACGGTGAACCCAACGAGAAAGGCCGAGAACTGCGCGGGGCTGCGGCCATCGGCTGTCGCGCAGCTCCGCCTGTCTCTGCTGCCCCCTGCGGCCGCGAGGGCCTGCGCGTCTCTCCCTGCCGTGCCTAGGCTCCCAGAGCTTGAACCCCAGGTAACCGGGTCTGTCCACGTCCGCGGCCGCCTCTCCCCGCTTGTCGCCAGCTTCCTGCATTTCCTGTGCATGGCACAGAGCTCGGGTCTCCGGAGACTCTGCATCTGGGGTGCAGCGACCGATGAGCCTGTAAACCAGCCGCACACTCGGAGCGCGGATACTGCGTGGGGTGCGCTGTCAGCGCTAACAGGCTGGAGAATATGGGGACGCTGGGAACAGGGAGAGCCAGTGAACTTCCCAGAACGTCCGCCTAGCCAGACCTAGCCGCGGGTACTGGGGTTTGAGACGTGGTCCAGGACCCAGGAACTCAGTCTGAGAGGGAGACAGCGCCTACACAGTGAGCCCAGTACTGAGGGAAGGACCCGTCAGAAGGGGCGACCTGGACAGCCCCTCCACAGAGAAGTCAGATGTGAGGTGGCCTTGAGGGAGGTATGATCCAAATCCTGATCATTCGTTGTATTTGAGGCTGTCCGTTCTCCTGTGCCTCCTCGGTCGCCTTACCTGGATCTGTTCCCATTGCCTTGGTGTGATTTTATCCACCAGAAACTGTCTTCAGCTATTTCCCCAGTAACCTCTAACTAAAAAACTGGGTCTTGCCTGGTCCACCCTCCCCTGCTGAACTCCAGAGCTACATCCCAACTGCTGCCAGACTTGTCACAGACACCATTAAGCCCAGACTGAAGGAGCACTGGCCCCCTTGACCATTCCCCAGCCCCAGCTCCTCCTTTCAGAATGGTGCCTCCACCTGCCAGACCCTAGCTTTGAAGGCCAAACTCATCTTTGTCTCCTCTTCCTCTCTGACTCCTTCATTCAGGTGATAAGTGTACATCAAATACCCACCCCAACTCCCCCTCCCAGGACTCCAATCTGGTGGCTTTCTATCGGGGAGTCCATGCTGCTCCCTCTGCTCTGGAGAGGCTTGGCAAAATGCCTGCAGAGCTTCTTCCCTGGACTCCCTTTCAACAGCAGGCACAGGCTTGGCAGCCCAGCCCACGGTGCCACTGCCACTGAGGTGGGGACCCCTAAGATAGGGCTACCCCCAGCCACAGGGGCTGGCTGGACTGCAAGAGGCTCCCTGCAGCCAGACAAGCGTGAAAATGCCTTGTGGTTTTGTGCCGAGCCCCCCACCCCCACCCCCCAAAACACACCAAAGCAGCTGGGCCCTCTCAGCATGGTAGGTTCTGCAAAGGACACACTGTGAACAGCCTGCATGAACATCAACCTAATAGGACCACCGATGCAAAAGCATCTTCAGCAAGTTGGAGTCAATAAGGAAACAGATGTGTAGACACATTTTTATCACCCATTCAAGCTGTTTTTATTTGCTGAATTCAGAATCCTTTAACACAGTAACTCACAAATAAGATAGATTTTCATCGATTTTCAAGACCTCTTTTTTCAAGACCTGCAGGAAGCCAAAATGGGCACGATGGGTGGCATAAGCTAGTACTCCCAAGCTGAACTCAGAAAGAGTAGGAGGAGAAAGGGCTAATAATGTCTGAGCAGTCGGGTGGGCTTCCTAGATGAGGTGACTGTCCTCCCAGGAGCTGCTACTCAGAGTAGTTTCTCGTCCTCCTAAAGTTTAGAGTGGAAATACTTTGCAAAAGAGGTCCTCAACCCTAAGTGTGAGGGCTAACTTCCTGGGCTTACTGGCATATACAGATGCCCCCAGGTGGGTGACATCAAGATGTTCTGGTCCTAGGTCTGCTGAGATCCTCTCCTGGGAATGTTGTAGGTACTGCCTTTCCCTTTTAGGAAACACCATATCCTCCTACTACTAACCCCTGTACTTGCCCTAACCAGCAATCTGTAACATCCTGGGCCTCAGGGATGTGGGTGGAGGGTGACTCTGAGCTCCAAATAGTGTCTAGGAGGCTCAGATAAGCCTGCTTTTTGGTCCTCAGCCTAGCCACAAATCACCCTACTCTGCATTCCCTACCAAGCAGCTCAGAGAACGCAGGCCAGCCCCCCAAAGTCTCCATAGTTCATAGGGAGCCCCAAGCCTCAACATTGCCCTTTCCCAAGCCTCAAAATTGCTCTTACCCTGACCCAGGCACACCCACTCAACTCTTACCCTTGATCCCCATCCCAGGACCAGAAGGGATCGATTTCTGGTCAGACCTGCCCAAGCTGTGCTTGCCTGCTCTGTTTGTACCTCATATTGCATGAGGAACCTGGCCAGTGTCTATGGTGGCAAGTGCTTCACCCATTCTGTCCTCTTCCCCAGAAAAGACTAATAGGGAGGGAAGAAGGGTGTGCAGAAGCTAAGGAGCTCTCTTCCTTCTCCACCAAGGCTACCCCTATATCTAGTCCCTGCAAATCTGTTATTGTCCTTGACATTCAGCAAATATTTGGGGTTTTGTTTTGTTTTGTTTTGAGATGGAGTCTCACTCTGTTGCCAGGCTGGAGTGCAGTGGTGCGATCTTGGCTCACTACAACCTCCGCCTCCCAGGTTCAAGCAATTCTCCTGCCTCAGCCTCCCAAGTAGCTGGGACTACAGGCATGCACAACCACGCCCAGCTAATTTTTGGTATTTTTAGTAGAGACGGGGTTTCACCATGTTGGCCAGAATGGTCTTGATCTCTTAACCTAGTGATCCACTCACCTCGGCCTCTCAAAGTGCTGGGATTACAAGTGTGAGCCACCGCACCCAGCCCAAATATTTGTTTAACATTGACTATATGCCAGGGACTCTGCTGGGCACTGAGAGTGCAGCAATGAAGAAGAGCAGGGCCTGTCCTCAGTAAGCTCCGGTGGGAATGGGAGGAGGGAATCAGAAGCAAGCCAACAGGGACAGTGTGGGGTGATGGGGGCAGCTCAGCACACTGCAGGGGTCCCAAAAGGTGAGGAGACCTCTAAGCTGAGTCCTACAGGAGAAGCAAGAATAGAAGCAGGGCAGAGATGGGGGTCGGCCCATCATTCATAAACAAAAGGCAGAGTCTGAGAAGTAGGGACCAAATTATTTTGGAATCTGCCAATAGTGTGTGGGGAGGTAGGGGTGACTTTCCCGTAGTGGAGTGTGGGCTTCCTTGGAGGATTCAGGCTATTGCCAGGGCAGGAGGGATGGTAAACTGCCTTTCAGGAGGCTTGCTTCTAGGAAATTGATTCTGGCTGCAGTGAGCGTGGACGCAGGCCTGGATTCCAGGCAGGTTTCTGCCACTTCCCAGCTGTGTGGCCCTGGACAAATCATTTCCCCCCTCAAAACCTCATTGTCCTCATCTGTAAAATGCAGACAGCAGTTGTGATGATCAAAATAAATATTTATATAAAGCACCTGGAACATAACAGGCACAGAGGGACGGATGAAGGCTGTGAAGCCGCCTCTGCCCCTTGCCCTGGCTCTTCCCCCACCTCTTCTTTCTTAGCTCCCCTGAGGTCTCAAGAGTGTTCTTGACCATTGTTTATCAGGGAAAGATCACATAAAGAAGCCAACAGAGCGGCCAGGAAGCAGCCTGGGTGGAACAGGGTTGGGGAGGAAAGGAACATGGGTACCTTCTCAGCATTCCAGGAGGTCTCAGGGTAAAGGCTGCTTGTGGGCAAGGGGAGCCCGGCAGGGAATGAGCTGGTCCCAATTCCTTCCCCTGAGTTGGGCCCCCAACCTTCAGAGGTGCTCCCTGGGACTGGTCCTACTTCTTCTGCCACCTCTGATCCCAAGGTGACTCTGCCAAAAACTGGGGGACGCCAGCGCTTGTGACGGTGTGACCAGGGAGGGGAAGTGTAAGCGTCTGGCCGTCCGTGGTGGCAGGGCCAGCAGGCTGTCCCAGCCCTCACCCAGTGCTCCTCACCCAGCACCACATCTGTGTTTTCCCAGGACCTACGCAGCCAGCCAGCCTCAGCACTCATCTGCGGAGCCATGGAGGCGCTGGGTCCTGGGGGCAACCGCGCCTCTCCGGCCTCGTCCACTAGCGGCCTGGACCTGCGGCATCTGTCCATGCGCGGGGACTCGGCCTACAGCTCTTTCTCCGCAGCCTCCAGCGGCCCCGAGCCGCGCACGCCATCGCCAGGGACAGACCTCCTTCCTTACCTAGACTGGGACTACGTGCGCGTGGTTTGTGGCGGCCTGGGCCCCGCCCCGCCCGAGGCTGCCCTTTCTACATCCCCTCGGGCCCGGCCCGCGGTCGCCGCCCACAGTGGGCCGCAGCCACCAGAGGTCCCGGGGACCCTGAGGCCACTGAACAGGCAGGCCACCCCGCTGCTGTACGCGCTGGCTGCGGAGGCGAAGGCCGCGACGCGGGATGCCGAGCCGCCCAGCCCGCCGGCCTCGAGGGCTGCCTACCGCCAGCGGCTGCAGGGCGCGCAGCGGCGAGTGCTACGGGCGACGTCGTTCCAGCGCAAGGAGCTCCGCATGAGCCTGCCTGCCCGCCTGCGACCCACTGTCCCAGCGCGGCCCCCGGCGACTCACCCGCGCTCGGCCTCGCTCAGCCACCCGGGCGGAGAGGGGGAGCCGGCGCGGTCCCGGGCTCCCGCCCCAGGAACTGCCGGCCGGGGTCCCCTAGCCAACCAGCAGAGGAAATGGTGCTTCTCGGAGCCAGGAAAGCTGGATAGTGTGGGTCGGGGCGGTGGGCCGGCGGGGGAATGCCTGGGTGAGGCCTGCTGCAGCTCTGGCCTCCCGGGACCTGAGCCCTTGGAGTTCCAGCATCCGGCGCTGGCTAAGTTTGATCACCAGGTCGGATGGCTGCCAGAGACGCAGCCCCAAGGCTCGACAGACCCAGACTCCGGGTCCTTGAAGCTTGGTGATGCCTACGGGCCTGCCAGTCGGAGTCGGAGCGCTTCGGGGGAAGTGTTGGGTTCCTGGGGAGGATCAGAAGGGACCATACCCATTGTCCAGGTATGGAAGTCAGGAAATGCAGGATGGTAGGGGAAGCATCTGGGAAACAAAACTTGAGCCACATTTCAGTCGACTGTTCACCCTTCCAGGCTGTTCCCCAAGGAGCAGAAACCCCCAGACCATTGTTTCAGACCAAATTTTCCAGGTGAGAGACACAGACCACTCTGGACCAAGTTGGGGGGAGGCAGCTTGCATAGCTTTTGCCCAAAAAATGAAAGGGCTTCCTACCTAACCTCAGTCCGAGCCTTCTGGTTCTTTTGCAAACACCCTACTGTCTCCCTGGTGCAACACCGAGAGCTTCCTTCCTTTCACTGTGGTAACTGCGGGGTCCCTGCCTCCAGGTTCTTGCCTCAGAAGGAGGCTGTGGTGGTGTATCCTGCAGGGGTACCCCAGAGCAGCCCTGCTGATGGTGAGCAGAGGGTCTCAGAGACCTGCATTGTGCATGCCCGGCTCCCCTCCCTTCCTGATGAAGTGTTCCTAGAAGAGGCCCCGCTGGTCAGAATAAGATCACCACCAGACCCCCATGCCTCCCAGGGGCCCCCAGCCAGGTAATTCCCTCTTGCTTCCAAGCATCATGAGGCACCCCCCTGACACATCTACAAAACGCTAGAGGGGTATGCTCTCCTAGCTGGAGCCTGGGAGTCCAGGTGATGGGGGCAGGGACAGATGGCCCTTGGAGGACACCATTTGTTTGTGGCTGGAGCTTTTTCTGATTCAGTGTCTTTTCTGCTTCCAGTGTCCATGCCTCTGACCAGCAGTATGGAACTGGCTTAGGCCAAAGAACTGGCCAGGCTGCAGTCCCTCCAGAGTACCCGCTCCATGAGTGTCCAGGAACTGCAGGGGCAGATGACTGCTGGCAGGGGGTGAATGGTTCTGTAGGTATTTCCAGGCCCACAAGCCACATCCCCACTGGGACTGCAAATGATAACATCTCAACTGTTGACCCCACTGGACTGACCACCAATCCCCCTACAGCTGCAGAGAGTGACCTCCTCAAACCTCTCCCAGCTGATGCCTTGGGACTTTCAGGCAATGATACTCCAGGTCCCCCTCACAAAACTGCCCTGGATAGGGGCACTGGCCAGCCTGGTTCCAGGCCCCCATGGCCCAGTCAGTGCCTCGGGGAACTGGTTCAGGAGCTGGCCAGGTTAGATCCCTCTCTACTTGACCCTCTTGCTTCCCAGCCCAGCCCAGAGCCACCCCTGGGCCTGCTGGATGGGCTGATTCCTTTAGCAGAGGTCCGGGCTGCAATGCCGCCTGCCTGTGGGGAGGCTGGAGAGGAGGCTGCCAGTACTTTTGAGCCAGGGTGAGTGAGGGGTACCAGGGATTCTGGACGCTGAGCCCCTGAAGTCGGGGACAGGAAACCCAGGGAGCTCTGGCTTTGTTCCCAGGTCCTATCAGTTCAGCTTCACCCAGCTCCTGCCAGCTCCTCAGGAGGAGACAAGGCTTGAAAACCCTGCCACCCACCCTGTGCCTGACCAGCCATGTGGCCAGGGGCTCCTTGCACCAAACAACAGCATCCAGGGCAAGAAAGTGAGTGGAGAGGGGCTGGTGGAGGCTGGGGGTGGGTAGAAGCCCAGAGCCTGGACAGAGAAGTCGTGAGCCTGGCCCCAGCCTTGAGCCTTCCCTGCAGGTGGAGCTGGCCGCCCTCCTCCAAAAGATGCTTCAGGACCTTCACACGGAGCAGGAGCGGCTGCAGGGGGAGGCCCAAGCGTGGGCCAGGCGCCAAGCGGCTCTGGAGGCTGCAGTGCGCCAGGCCTGTGCCCCTCGGGAGCTGGAGCGGTTCAGCCGGTTCATGGCCGACCTAGAGCGCGTGCTTGGCCTCCTGCTGCTGCTGGGCAGTCGCCTGGCGCGCGTGCGCCGCGCCCTGGCCCGGGCGGCCTCAGCCAGCGACCCTGATGAGCAGGTAAAAGGGATTCAGGTTGCAAGGGAGTAGGGCAGTGAGGGGCCTGCTGTCTCCAGCTGGAACCATTCCGGGAGCGGCGGCGCCCTCGCCTGGCTCACGGCTCCTCTTCCTACGGCTCCAGGCCTCCCTGCTGCAACGCCTCCGGCTACTGCAGCGGCAGGAGGAGGACGCCAAGGAGCTGAAGGACCACGTGGCGCGGCGCGAGCGGGCGGTGCGGGAGGTGCTGGTGCGAGCTCTGCCCGTGGAGGAGCTGCGCGCCTATTGCGCCCTGCTGGCCGGCAAGGCCGCCGTCCTGGCCCAGCAGCGCAGCCTGGACGAGCGCATCCGCCTCCTTCAGGACCAACTGGACGCCATCAGGGACGACCTTGGTCATCATCCCCCGTCTCCCAGCCCAGCCCGGCCCCCAGGGACCTGTCCTCCAGTTCAGCCGCCCTTCCCTCTTCTCCTTACCTAGTTATAGGTGGAGAGGGTGGGGAGCACCGCCCCTACCTCTCACCCACATAAGTGAGGTGATGCTGATTTATTCTCTGCTTTTCCCTTGAGGGATTGGGGAGGACCCAGGCCAGGCCTCTCTAAGATACTCCTCCAAAGTGTTCTCATGTGGCCTCGCCCAGGTCTTACGGCTTATTTGGTAATTAATTTATGGATCTTAAAAACTGCAGTGTTCCCCCATTTTGTGATGAGAGTGTGGGGCTGGCAGGGGTTGGTTGGAGGGAGGAGAGAAGATAGAGGAGCACTTAAGGTGCAAAACAGCCTATTTTTTCTTCAATAAAAATTGTTAAGAGAAGTGTGTGTGTCAACCTTCAGCACAGCTGTGGGAGGAGTGAGAGGGGTCTTGTTTACACAGTCACCAGCCCTGGCTGACTAGAGCAGAACAGGGATTTGCTGGCGGAATATCAGTCAACCCTGCCAATGTCTAGTTAGCCTGGAGAACCTGGCTTGAAAACAGGAGGGACCAGGGGAATACTGGGTTTTCAGCTCCACTGTCACCAATATTTCCTAACTGTTCCAGTGACTGTGTCACAGCCACAAAGGCCTAGGTCTGATTGGCTGAGTCCGGATTCCGTAGCTGGTTTCTAGCCAACATCCCAGCTTCAGTAGTGAAAGTAGGAGTCCTGTCTCCTTTCAGGACTCAAGCTACTGAAATGGGCTCAGATGCTCTGCTGCCTAAATGCCCTGACAAATATTCAGTATACTTGAACATCCAGGGACGAATGTTCCGGCTACTGCAGCGGCAGGAGGAGGACGCCAAGGAGCTGAAGGACCACGTGGCGCGGCGCCAAGACCCAGAAAGCACTGTCTTCTTCCAGTTATGTTATCAACACTGTTTATCCTCCTCTCTTTCAGAGACCCCACTGGGTTAGCCAGGCCTGAGGCAGGCAGTCAAGGGTGGGAGCTGAAGGTGAGGGGTGGGAGACCTCAAGATCTTCCATGCTGGGACTAAGGACCTGGAGACATAGCAGTGGTTGTAATCTGAAGGTGGGCCATGGTTGGTAGTGGGAAGTTAGGGGCTGGAGTGGTATGACACATAGAACTCCTCAATTTGTGCATCCACCCCATGTATATAGAATCAAAGTTAGGTTCTCAGATATACACGTTAAAATCTGCTTCAGCCTTTGTAGCTACAAATGCTGGGGCCAAGAACATTGTTCCACAAATATTCAGTGTATTTTTGGAAGTTGGGCACATTAAATGGCATGTTTATGTGCATTTAAATCCAACTGACCCCCAAGTGAGAAATCTCTGCTCCTGGGCTTGTTTTCTGATGCGTATTGTCATCAAGTGCAACTGGTTGGGGATTTTAAATGGTCATATTCATACCAAAAGCGTTTGTTATAACAGTTGTGCTATTGAGCACAGAACAATGCTCACATTATGCCTTTTTATAAAAAACACATGGGGCTCCTACTGAGGCCTTTGCGGGTTCTAACATTATGCTTTGCTTTGCCCCTTTGAACACAGTGGGCAGGGCCTCTGCTCCAAGGTCTTCAGCCTAGCAAACACACCCAGAGACATGTTCTGGATGGAAGCAACTAATTTCTGCCTTTTGCCCTGTACGGACCCTATTGCATTATTCCATTGTGGTATTCTTAGAAACAGCTATTTGGGGGGCTGAAGTAGGAGGATCACGAGTCTGGGAGGCGAAGGTTGCAGTGAGCCGAGATTGTGCCAACACACTCCAGCACTCTAGCCTGGGTGACAGAGTGAGACCCCCGTCTCAAAAAAAAAAAAAAAGAAACACAGCCAACATAACCATTAAGCCAATGGGAATTGTGTATTTCAAACAAAGCACCCCCAGCCCGGCTGGGCGTGGGGAGCACAGGGGCGGGAGTAGGGCATCTGCCATCTTCCCATTAAACTGGACTTTGGTTGTGTGCTGGGTTTTTCCATGGGGAAATAAATATGAGGCTTTTGTGCTCGTCCTTGCCAGATCAGGAGAACCCCCAAAATAAGGCCACACTTCCTGCAATGGACCTTCTATCTTCCCTCGGTCTTCTTGCCCCAGTTTTTCTCCCTTCCATATCGTTATTTCTCCAGAGGGCAAGAATGAGCTCACCATATTTGTTCTGTATCAGCACCACAGACCAAGACTTTGCGGGGACCAGAAGCCCGGTGAATTGACCCTTCAGGATACTGCCAGCAGAGGGCACTGTCCTCCTTATGGTGAAAGCTGGTACCTATGCTTCGCCATCCAGATTCTCCAGCTACCAGGCCCTCTGGGCCAGCCACAGGGACTTTGACTTGCCTTGCTGAGCTGTTAAGCCCGAAAGCTGGAGCTGAGCCTTTTGCTTCTTTCAGAAGGAAACTGACCAGCCAGGCAGGGAAAGGCTGGCTGTCTTTGCCACTGGGCCTGTGTTGGAAAGTTACTGGCCAATGAGAAGTGGGAGACAGGGCAGTCGCGGGGAGGGGTGTGGGGGAATTTCAACGGTACACTGATTAAATCATATCCTCCTAATACGGATTTGATCAGTGCACTTTTTGATCTCGAACATCAGTATTAAAAAAAAAAAAAAAAAAGCCTTGCGTAGTCTCCCAGGGTGAAAAAGCGGGTTGCATGGGTCGCTATCAGGGTTTCTGCCCCCCACCTCCTTTAGCCGCCTGCGTTCCTGCCCCATCCTCCTTCCGGCAGCCTGCCGCGGTGCTCCCGGGCTTTTGGGGAGCGCAGGCTGCGGCTGGCATCGTTGCTGGGCAACAGGCAGCCCCGCGGCCGCCTCCCCCGCTCGCTTTTTCCGCCCCCGCTGCTCCTCCTAATGTGGATTTAATCAGTGTACTTTTTACCTTCAGGCTGTAAATTGGAAACGGAACAGGGAAGCCATGTTCCGCGGTGCCCCAAACCGGCGCGCAGTCTGTCTTGGAACATCCTGCTTGGCACAAAACGTGCCCCTGAGAGCGGCTGGCGCAGACCTCAGGGCTCCTCATTGGAACAAATTGCCATGCTGTGCATTCACATGTAAACCAGGAGCTTAGGAAATTTAGGTCAAATGTGGTTGAGGGCTGCAGAGAGAAAGAGGTGAAAGGGGCGTTTGGGGGCGCAGGAAGGCGGGAGGCGGAAATTGCTTAGGACCTCAGTGTTGCTGTTAGCCTAGCTACAGAGTGGAAGGTCACAATGGACGTTTACCTGTTGTCTTTGATGTTTAAGTCAGCACCCACTTCCCACGAGGAGGATTTTTTTTCCCCCTTTAAGGAGAGCTCTGGATCTCGATGTCTCTGCTTTCTTTTCTCTTCCCTGCAGGCACACCTGAGGCACCCAGGTCACAGGTTGAAGTCCGGAGGTGTGGCAGTTCCAAACAGGCGAGGTGGGTTCAAGGCAAAAGGCTATCTGGAGAGCGAAAGAGAATCTAAGTATAGGCCGGGCGTCTATAAATACGGGGTGACTCACGCCTGTAATCACGGGATTTTGGGAGGCCGAGGCGGGCGAATTGCCTGAGTTCAGGAGTTCGAGACCAGCCTGGCCAACATGGTGAAACCCCCGTCTCTAACAAAAGATTAGCCGGGCATGGTGGTGCACGTCTGTAATTCCAGCTACTCGAGAATCTGAGACACGGAAATCGTTTCAAGTGAGAATCGCTTGAACTAGGGAGGAGGAGGTTGCAGCGAACCGAGATCCTGCCACTGCACTCCTGCTCAGGTGGCTGAATACCAGTAGTTTAGGTCTGGAAGGTGGGAGTAGGGATGCTAGAGGAATGTGAGTTTAGAAATACATTATTTCTGTTTTAACTAAAGTGATATCACGTACAGAATTTGGGATAATTTCCCTCTTGTGGGAATACATTTTTCCTAGTAGAGTCAATTGTTATGTATACAATCACTAACATGTTAAAAGAATGGTGATCATGGCAGGGTGTGGTGGCTCACGCCTGTAATCCCAGCACTTTGGGAGGCCAAAGCAGGCGGATCACCTAAGATCAGGAGTTTGAGACCAGCCTGACCAATATGGCGAAGCCCCGTCTCTACTAAAAATTCAAAAAATTAGCCGGGCATAGTGGTGCCCGTAATCTCAGCTACTTGGGAGGCTGAGGCAGGAGAATCGCTCGAAGCTGGGAGGTGGAGGTTGCAGTGAACTGAGATTGCACTAGTGCACTCCAGCCTGGGCGACAGAGCGAGACTCCATCTCAAAAAAGAAAAAAACAAACAAAAAGCATGGTGATCATGTAAAGCAAATCCACAAATCAGAGCTATTTTGTTTTGGGATGCAGCCATTTACCCCCTGGAACTAACCCGGCACCCCACATTGGTGTTGCAGTTCATAAAGGGCTCTATCCACTATTCCATGTGCTCGTCCTTCCCCCACAGCCTGTGAAATAGGTACAGGAAGTCTTTTGTCCCATAGACAGGGAAGATGGAGTTTGGGTAGCTGGGTGACTTGCCCAAGGTCACTAAATGAGTAAAAAGGGCTGAGATGAGCCCACCCTGCTTCCTGCAACAGGATAGCAGACAGTGTCATGAAAAAGAGCACCCAAAGGCTATTCCAGCTCTGCCACTCACTAGCTGTGAGGCCTGGACAAGTTACTTGTGACTTCTCTAGGCTTCAGTTTCCTCACTTTAAAATCAAGATACAAATAGTACATACCTTGTAAACTTGTGATTAATACCTGCAAAGTGTTTAGAATTGTGCCTGGCACTTAACCAGCACAGGTTATACAGTCTATGCATTACCCTGGATCTCCATTAGGTAAGTGAGACATGCTTAAGAACAACCTCCAACCTCCATTAAAGGACATGTAAAACTTTACTTAAAAGCTTGCTATGGATATGACTCATAACCATCTACATCAACAATTAACTTCTCCCTCATTAAAAGGAGTGATTTCGTCCCTGTGACAATTCTTGTCCACTAAATTGCCTTCACAATTATTTTCTGTTAGCGTTGAAAATACCCTTCTAAAGGTGTGCCTCCTGCTAGGTGATATATGATTCTTAAACACTTTCCATATGCATATGAAACTGTAATTTCCTATCGGCTTACCTTATAGTTGCAGAAAGCTTTGGCCTGCAAGGAAAAACAGTGTTTTCTAACACCTGAACTTTACATATATTGATCCTAAACTCTCGCTAAATGTTTTACTTCACTTGGAAGGCTTGCGGCACACTCTTCTGAAACACAAAGATTCTTCTGGCAGTTCCGATGACCTTCCTCTGATTTAAGTGTGCAATAAACATTAGTTATTGTTATTACTACTTTGCTGGTTTAAATGTTGTCTTTCTCAAGGCAGGTCATACCTGTGTCTATGACCTTTGTCTGAGGCCCTGTTTCAGTCAGGCGTCTCTTTTACCATGGAAAATCTCCAGTATTTTATTCTATTTTCTAGACTGTCAGCTACTCTGATTGCTATGATTGTGCCTCCCACAATTTTTCTGCAGAGGCAGAAGATTTAATTTGCATTTTAAAATAATTTATGCAGAGTTCCAGGCAAGGAAGGTGGGAAGGTCACATCAGGGCCCACATTTATCTACAGTTCTCCATTACGATATCCATGTGCGGTTGACTCCTTTGCAGAGCAATCCAACTTCTTTCAATAACAGAATGCTTGAAAGAGGCAGAAGAATGAAGGAAAGGAAATTAGATACAAAGCAAAGAAAAATACAATAGCAAAAACTGTAGAATTTTTAAGGGAAGTACATCACCACTCAAGCAGAAACAAAATGGAGGACTGTTTATTTCATTGCTCAATCAAAACATTCCATGAAAGACTGCCTTAAATAATTTCAAAGGCTTCACTGATACATATGGGGGTGGGGAGGGAAACTCCACTACCCTGTGCCACAAAACTATTTGATATAACTAATGACATGCAAACACAATTTGCAAAAGCAGAACATTATCACAATATGATATTTAAGAAATTGGTTGAGTAAATAGATTTCATAACTTTAAAAACAGAAAAAAATTACACTGTATTAAGCCTGGGAAATCTTGGCAATTATCTACAAACTTTCTCATTTACAGATAGGAACAAAGGCCCAGAGAAGTTAAGCCACTCATCCAAGCTCACCGAGCAGAGATTCTGCATTTGCTATTTTGGAATAGGCTGTCTGCTTTCAAATGTTTTTTTAAAATGGATATTACATACTTTTTGTTTGTACAGAACAGTCATATAAAATAGTTGCTCCTTAATTGTATCCATTACTATTTAATTGCTTATTTTTCTGTCATAATACTATGACTTTTTTTCTTTGAATATTCACCTATTGCACTGAAAGGCTCCACTGGATTTGAAAACCAGATTCAGAAACACAGCACCAAGGTGCAATTCACAAACCACAATTTTTAAAATTAAGTATTCATGCCAAATCAAAATAGTCACCCACAAGTACTAAACACATGTTTATATCTCATGATGAAGACAATCACAAATTAAAAGTATCTGCCAAAATGTCTCTTTTCTCTAAGTCACCTTTACTTTCAAGATGTACTTGTTTGCAAATATTTAACATTCACAGTACAACTGAAATTAGTTACATTCATAATGGTCACAATCGTTATTCTGTGTTCAAGACTCTCCAGAATCTTGATTGCCTAAAATGAGGTAGATAAACTTTTAAGTTTGTTGGTTGGGATTAATTTCCTTTAGATCTTGATCATCTATTTTTTAAATAGAATTCCAAAGTATTTAGCAAAAAAAATTGAAAAATGTCTAAGCACTTTGCCTAAAAAGTTGAAAAATATAATTTCAAAAGGTTATTATGAAAGTTGCTTTACCTCATTTCATTTTAAAAACAGAATAAATGCATCAAATTACAAAACCACCGCATATCTTAAAGCTGACAGCCTAACATCTTTCAACATTTAAACAGACCCTTGCTCTAGTTCTGGCTTGGGATTGTGTAGCTGCAGAGGCATCAGGTGAACGCATTCAGGGGCCAGACCAGCTCCTGCCCCTTAACCTTTGACCCTGGATTTCAAGTTCCCTCCAGAGTTCAGGCCTGTCTCCTGGAGTTCTTTATAGAAAGCTCTCACTGATTTCTCAAATCCCATCTCTGGAGATGGGTCATGCTTCAGAGAGAAGCTGGAAGTGCAGGCCCATCTGGGTAAAACAGGCTGCAGTGGACAAAGCTGGAAACAGAATGCGGCTCCAGGCGTTGACTGGGCTGCCGTCTTGGGCGGGTTTAGACTGCCAGGAGCAGGCCACGATAGATCAACCAGGTGGTAGTCCCAGGGACCTTCAGGTTGTTGGAGGCAAACTGGGCACTAGACCAGCTAAAGGCCCCGGAGTAGGTCGACGAGAGATTTCTGAGAAGGCTGGCAGACCACCGCGGATCTTTGTCTTTTTACGTGGAGCCATGGGCGACGCGCTCAAGAACTTACTGAAGGAGCTCGACTTCTTCAAGCCTCGGGCCAGGTCCTGGAGCATGAGGTCGTCGGCCAGGACGCCCAAAAATGCACTGGTGGTGGAACTGAGGATGGTGGCGGCCACCTGCACCGGGCGCCTGGCAGCAAGACTGCCACTTCCACCACCGGTCGCGTCTGGCTCCGTGGTGCTTCGCAGGCCTGGATCGCCAAGAAGGCGGCGCAACGCGTACGAGGAGCCAGGCCGCAGGTAATGGTAGGCGCGACGCCCGCTGTGGTCACGCACGTTCACCTGGGCACCCAAGCGCACCACCAGCAGCACAGCGGCGTCCTCGTGGCCGTGCAGCGCAGCCAGGTGCAGCGGCGTGTAACCGCCGTGGGAGCGCGCGTTCACGTCGACTGGCGCGCCACTGCGCCGCGCTACTTCCACCAGCTGCAGCGCCATCTCGCCGTCGCCGCTCTTGGCGGCCCAATGCAGGGCCGTGAAGCCAGACATGAAGTCGCGCTTGGCCGCCAGGCCACGGTCGCGCAGCAGCAGCCCGTGCAGCTGGTGGGTCCAGCGGCCCCCGGCCGTCCGCACGAGCCACTCGTGCTCTGACGGCTCCAGGGGCACGGCGGACGGCGGCGGCGCGGCGGGCACCTCCTCGGCGTCGGGGCTCAGCAGACGCGGGCCGGCGCGCGACAGGCGCCTCAGGTGCGGGGAGCGGCCCGGGCCCAGGCCGAGGCCCAGACCGGACTCTTCCACCGACAGCCGCCTCAGCAGCAGAGGGGAGCTCCGCGGGCTCGGCTCCTCCGACAGCTGCCGGCGCAGGCCCTGCTCCTCCGCCCGGATGCGGAGCGTGGCGGCGGCCGGGACGCAGCGCACGGGCAGCATACAGGGTTTCTGCTGCGACGGCCCTTTCGCTGCCCCGGGCCCGGGCTCCGGGTCTGGCGGATCAGAGCAGGGCGAGGCCGCCTCAGAAGAGGCCCTAGGCGGTGGGGCCGCGTCTGCGGAGGGTCCCTCGGGGGCCTGGGCTAGCTCGAGGGCTGGAAGCGGTGGGTCGGCGGACCGCTCCCCGGCCGGCTGAGCGGGCTCGGAGGCCGGCCCCCGCGGAGTGTCCTGTGTCTCTGTTAGCGGACCCAGGTCCCCCGGCGGCTCCACCTGCCGCGGCACCGGGACCAAGGGCGGAGCTCCCGGGGCAGAGGCGTCGCCTGGCAAGACCACAGTGGGCTTCGACGGCTGGGCCGCTGCCCCCTGGGGGCCGAAGGGCGCGGGCTCGGGCTCTGGGGGCCGCGGCTTCTTCCTCAGCACCACGAACTTGACGCCGTCGAGCTCCTTCACTACCGCCACGTTGTTGACGAACTGCTTAAAGCGGTCCCTGCGGGCGGCGCGGCCCCGCGGGTCGCCCGCATCGAGCAGTGGCTTGAAGCGGCTCAACAGCTCAGAGTTGCGCACCTTCCCGCCGTGCTCCTGCAGGAAGCCCAGCACCGCTGCCTGGCTCACCCCGGCGGCCGCAGCGGCGGCGGCGGCGGCCAGGGCCATGGTAGGGCCCTGGGTTCCTGGCTGTCGGGGCGGGTGGGCGCCGCGTCGCCGCGGGACGCACGGGAGCGGGGTTCCGGTAGGCGCGGCCGCGCTCACCTGGTGCCTTCCCCGCGGCTGGCCGGGCGTGTCCCCGAAGCTGGACCTTGGTCGCGCCGGTGCCACCGGGCCGGGGCGTCTCGGGGCGAAGGGCGCCAGGGGCCGCGGGGAGCGCCCACCCCCAGCACCCTGCCGGGCCCCGGCCTTTGGGGTAGGTTTCTGCCTTTGCGTTCTGTCCAATGGGCGCCGGGTTCCATTCTCCGTGCCGCGCTCGCCTTACAGGTGACAGCTGCCCCCGCGATGCAGAGGGAACTGGAGCAGAAATTCCCGCCGCCCCCCTCCCGCCCCGGAATTAAAGGCGCAGCGCTCCAGCTCTGGTCCCGGTTGCTAGGTGGGTGTGTTCCCTAGGGACGCCGCGGTCCGCCAAGGAGGAATGGATTTTTATTCCTTTAATAAACATTTAACCACTGCAAAACACCGAGTGATGATTTCAGAGCAATCCTTTTTTTTTTTTTAAAGGTCGTCAATACCGCTCCATTTTTTATTTATTTATTTATTTTTAATTGCGTTTCATGCAGGAAAACGGCTTCATGCGATTTACGGCAAAACCAATTCACTCTGTGCGACAATGCACGTTACTCTAGGTTTAGAGAGACGTTTTCAAAATCAATTTTCTCATGGTAACATAATACATTTTCACGTAGGATTTGGGGTATAAAACCACAGGAAACATAAACATAACAGGAAAATATAAAGAAGGAAAAAATATCACCTGAAATCACCATTAACATTTTGAAATATCCTTTCCCTGTCTCCCATATGTGCATGTATATTTATGCTTTAAAATAAGAAAGCAATGCGGAGTCATGCTATGTTTTTAAACCTTCATTTGTTCCACAGATAGGTATTGAGCACATAGTTTGTGCCAGGACTTTTTTGTGTGTGTGCTAAGATGCATCAGTTAGCAAGACAGATTTAAACACCTGTGACCTAGTGGGGCTCTTACGTTGGAGGAGAACAGAAGCATATGGTGAATTCGAAAACTATACGATATGCTAAATAAATGCTATGAAAAAAGCACAGCGGGGTAAAATGGATGAGAGGCAGGTTGCAATTTTGGTCTGGGCAGTCAGGATAGTACTCATTGTGAAAGTGACATTTAAGCAAAGACTTGAAGGAGATCAGGGAGTTCTGTAGATGGGGAAGAGGTTTCTAGTTGAGGGAACTGCCTGGCAGAGGTAGAATCAGTTCCTTAATTAAAAATGCACGCCGGGCATGATGGCTCACACCTCTAATCCCAGCACTTTTGTAGGCTGAGGTGGGCGGATGACCTGAGGTCAGGAGTTCGAGACCAGCCTGGCCATCATGGTGAACTCCGTCTCTACTTAAATATACAAAAATTAGCTGGTCGTGTTGGCACACGCCTGTAATTCCAGCTACTCCGGAGGCTGAGGCAGGTGAATCACTTGAACCCAGGAGGTGGAGGTTGCAATGAGCTGAGATCGCACTACTGCACTCCAGCCTGGGTGACAAGAGCAAACCCTGTCTCATAAATAAATAAATAATAAATAAATGCAGTACTACAAATATATATAACCAGAAGCAGCATATTGTAGTAGCTAAGAAAACAAAGACTCTGGAGTCAACATTCCACACTTGAATTCTGGCTCTACCTTGGGCAATGGCTTGACTTCTCTGTGCCTCAGCTTTCTTGTCTGTAAAGGAATGATGAAAATCGTACTTACCTGCTCAGATGGTTGAAAGGATTAAGTGAGAAAATAAACACGAAAGACTTAGCGTAATGCTTGGCTTACAGTAATAACTCGAATTATTAGTAGTAATATAGTCACTACTATTAGTATTACTGAAAAAGAAAAGAGAAGACTAAAATGTGAAGGGTCCCCTTTCCCCAATCCAGTCCCCAGGGGAAATTTCTGAATTCAGCCCTATCTCCAAGATGCAAACAATTTAAACATGCTCCCTTCACTTTATATTGTGAGCATTCCCCCCAATGACAATAGCTAGTCTTCAAAAACATACAACTTTTAATGATAGCATCAAATAAATGTAGTATTATACTTTGTTTTCTTATTCTTCATTGTTCATATTGTTTCTAGTTTTTAATTCTTATAAATGATGCTGTTGATATACAAGACTTTGTGCACCTTTCTGGGTAATTCCTTAGGATAGCCTCCGAGGAGTAGAATTAGTAGGGCATGCACCTTCATGCCCAACACCATCACACCCAGCTAATTTTTAATTTTTATTTTGCCCAAGTTTGTCTCAAACTCCTGGCCTCAAGTGAGCCTTCCACCTCAGCCTCCAAAGATTACAGGTGTGAGTCACTCCATCTAGCCTTGCCCCCCCACCCTTTTTCTTTTCTCTCTTTTGAGATGGAGTTTCACTTTTGTTGCCCAAACTGGAGTGCAATGGCGCAATCTTGGCTCACTGCAACCTCCGCCTCCCAGGTTCAAGCGATTCTGCTGCCTCAGCCTCCCAAGTAACTGGGATTACAGGCACGTGCCACCACACCCAGCTAATTTTTTATTTTTAGGAGAGATGGAGTTTCGCCATGTTGACCAGGCTGGTATCAAACTCCTGACCTCATGTGATCCACCCACCTTGGCCTCCCAAGATGTTGGGATTATAGGCGTGAGCCACTGTACCTGGCCTACCTTACCCATTCTTTAAACCCACCTCAAGGCCCACCCCTGTAAAGCCTTCTGCCTCAGGTGTATCATGCTCTACGTTCCTCAATAATTTATTTCAGCAAATATCTATTGGATATCTTTGGGTGCAAGGCTGTAAGCCAGATACTCTGGGAAGAAGACACAACCTCCCTTTGAAGAGCTTACTGCTTAGTGGAGAAGAGAAAAACATTAAATACAACTGATTATGTGACATAGCCAAATGAAATGAATGCTCCAGGTACTTACCAGAGCAAGTGGAGGGCTGGGGGTGAAGGGGTGGGGAAGGGTGGGGAAGAGGGAGGTCTGGAGCATCTCCAAGAGGCAGGCTATGAGAACAGGATAGGTGAAAGCTTGAAAGTGGGATTGTGGGCCGGGCGCAGTGGCTCATGCCCGTAATCCCAGCACTTTGGGAGGCCAAAGTGGTTGGATCATGAGGTCAGGAGATTGAGACCATTCTGGCTAACACGGTGAAACTCGGTCTCTACTAAAAATACAAAAAAATTAGCCAGGCGTGGTGGCGGGCACCTGTAGGCCTAGCTACTTGGGAGGCTGAGGCAGGAGAATGGTGTGAACCCAGGAGGCGGAGCTTGCAGTAAGCCAAGATAGTGCCACTGCACTCTAGACTGGGCAACAAAAAAGAAAGTGGGACTGTGAAGGCTGAATTCTGGGTAAAGAGTATCCAGTGTGTTTGAAGTTGAGGGTGTGTGCCAGGGATATAGAAAAATACAATGTTGGAAAAGTAATCTGGGGTGATGGGTGAAGGGCCTTAAATGGTAGTTTGGACTTTACCCTGTTTGCAGTAGAATGTCATTGAGAGCTTGCTTTCTTCTTTTTAAAAAGTGGCTTTATTTTCTGATTATAAATTAATAATAATGTTTTTTCCAATTCTCAATAGTTTCTAAAATATAAAAAGAATATATCACATGTTAGAGAACCACTTGATATTTTTTAGTTTATGCTGTGAGGAGTTTTTCTCTGTACATCCATAGATATGTACACAACCATCTACACCATTTGGTACGCATGGGATTAGACTGCATGTTGCTAATAACCCACGTTGCTGTAGTCAAGGCTCTTGTGGCGAATGGGCGGAAGAGGGGACCCTGGAGAGGTAGTGGCAGGGTCCTGTGGAAGATGGTAGGGCTTACCAAGCTCGGACAGTGGATGGGGGCCAACGATACTTCAAAAACAGAACTTGCATTATATTGCCTTGTTTTCACTTTTAAAGTTATATTCCCTTTGTTGTAATTTTCATTTCAATAGCTATTTTTTATATTTTATTTTCCTAGCTTTTTCTGGGCCAATTGTTGTGTTCCTTGAAAAGTCATTTCCATGATCTCATAGGTGGTGAAGCCTCAACTTGGACTTTTGTTACCATCTCCTGTCTCCAAGAAGAGAGATGAGGGAGAGCACTCCTCTGTTAAAGATCATTATTGATTTATGTGGTTCGAACTAATTTTAACTATGATTGTAACCCCCCAATGGGTTTACCTTGCCTACTGCCTAGACAGAGCTGATTTATCAAGACAGGGGAATTGCAATGGAGAAAGAGTAATTCACACAGAGCTAGATTTATGCAAGAAGACCAGAGTTTCTTTATTACTCAGATCAGTCCCCCTGAGAATTTAGGGACTGGAGTTTTTAAGGATAATTTGGTGGGTAGGGGGCCAGTGAATTGGGAGTTCTGATTGGTCAGGTCAGAGATGAAATCACAGGGAGTTGAAGCTGTCCTCTTGCACTGAGTCAGTTCCTGAGTAGGGGCTACAAGACCAGATGAACCAGCTTACCAGTCTGGGTGGTGCCAGCTGATCCATCAAGTTCAGGGTCTGCAAAATGTCTCAAGAACTGATCTTAGGCTTCACAATAGTGACGTTATCCCCAGGGGCAATTTGGGGCGGTTTAGAATCTTGCAGCCTCCAGCTGCATGACTTCTAAACCATAATTTCTAATCTTTTGGCTAATTTGTTAGTTCTACAAAGGCAGTCTAGTTCATTTTGAGAAAGGGCTGCTACCGTCTTTGTTTCAAACTATAAATTATAAACTAAGTTTCTCCCAAAGTTAGTTTGGCCTATGCTCAGGAATGAACAAGGACAACTTGGAGGTTGGAGGCAAGATGGAGTTAGTAAGGTCAGATGTCTTTCACTGTCTCAGTTATAATTTTGCAATGGCGGTTTCATGATTGCTAAGAATAGACAAGAATCAAATACTGATTGAACAGGAATTGCTAGTACAAGCAGTTTATTGACAGTGCTTAACAGGCTTCAGGCTCTGAGTTACATAAAGAAATTTGGCCAAGGTCACAGTTAATTGGCTGAGCTCAAACTGGAACCCCAGGCTACCTGCCTATGCTCATTTACTGTGCAAAGTTAGGTCACTCATTATTTAAAATTGATATTCTGAATGTTTAATAAATAAAGTAGGGAAAAGCTCCTCACAAATGCCTCACTTAAACTTTTATTTATGCTTGTGCTTCTGAACATACTCTGCTTTAATATTTTAAGTGATAAGTTTATAGGTTGAGCAAACATTACAGTGAGGATGCCGATGACATCCAGTTCCTCAGGCTGTTTTTCAGTTTTGATGCCCTGTTGCCAGTGAGGCCAGAAAATCAATTCTTCCAGTGACCCAGGAGTTTGCCCACAACATTAGGAAAATCAAATATAAAATGTATATTTATAACAAAGGTAAAATTCCATAATGTGTCTTGAACATGGAGAATGAAATAGGAAGGTTATTTGTTCTTATCTTGGTATCTTAAATATGAAGCAGATCAGGGTAGAGGCCCTCTGTAATTCTTAAAGCTACAATATTTAAATATGAAATAAAATAATTTCATAATCTTATACTATGTTACATTATATTTATATTAAATATATAATTACATTTATATTATTATTATTACTTTTGAGACGAAGTCTCGCTCTTGTCCCCCAGGCTGGTGTGCGATGGCACGATCTTGGCTCACTGCAACCTCTGCCTCCTTGGTTCAAGTGATTCTCTTGCCTCAGCCTCCCGAGTAGCTGGGATTACAGGTGCCTGCCGACTGGATTTTTGTATTTTTAGTAGAGACAGGGTTTCCACCATGTTGTTCAGGCTGGTCTTGAACTCCTGGCCTCAGGTGATCTGTCCACCTCGGCCTCCCATAGTGCTGGGATTACAGGCATGGGCCATCACGCCTGGCCTCCTATTCTATTCTATTCTATTCTATTCTATTCTATTCTATTCTATTCTATTCCTTATTCCAATCCACACTACCCTCTGAACCCCATGCCTAGGCTCCGCCAAGAGCTGTAGCCGATGCTTAATGTTTGTGAATGTCTTCTCCCCTACCATGGCAGTGCAAGTTGGCTCCTTCCATTGGGTTTATCCATCGCAGCCTGCTACCTGTGCCCCCTGGTGTCTCAGCAATACATCATCATCTGTAAAGAAGAGTTCCTCCGGCCCTAGGAGGCAGGAGCTCCAGGGACTTGAGGGGGATGGGCTGCCCAGCAGTGGCTGTAAAGGGACTTTGCCCAGATATCAAGCTTTTGTGGTCACAACTTCCGGAACAAATCGTGCTTTGTTCTTGCTTCCAGTCCAGGGGAAGCAAGAGTGGCCTCTCTCATTCCTGCAGCTCGTTAAGCCCACTTCTTTCTAAGGTCAAAATAACTTTATTTCTAAATCTGAGTGAAAGTGTCAGCTCACGTGTTTCCGCAGTAGACTGAGTTTTTGACTCTGCAGTTCATTTTTCAGGCTGCTGCTTCTCTGATTGCTCAGACTATTGCTTGGTTGCTAAGTAGGGAGCCACAGGCCTGGTCCACAGAAACTTGGAAAGCTGTGTCCTGACTTCATGAATCTCCAGCAGTTGGTGCCCTTTGCTACCCGTCTTTAGTAACCCATTCAGTCCCTTGCATTCTCAGGTATGACGTGTTTTTTGTTTGTGGTTTTTTTGAGATGGAGTCTTGCTCTGTCGCCAGGGCGGAGTGCAGTGGCACAATCTCGGCTCACTGCAACCTCTGCCTCCTGGGTTCGAGCGATTCTCCTGCCTCAGCCTCCAAGTAGTTAGGACTATAGGCACGTACCACCATGCTGGGCTAATTTTTTGTATTTTAGTAGAGATGGGATTTTACCATGTTGGCCAGGATGGTCTTGAACTCCTGACCTCATGATCTGTCTGCCTCGGCCTCCCAAAGTGCTGGGATTATAGGCATAAGCCACTGTGCCTGGCCTGAGTTTTTATTTAAACGAGTCTACCTGCCCCCCTGCCCCTGGGACATTTGGGGGGTCAGTTTTTCTTTTTCTTTTTTTTTCTTTTAATGGGCAACACTTCATTCCATAAAATAGAATACGTGTTCCCTGGGGTCAGCTTTTCTTTCATGTGGGACAGTGTCTGAATGAGGAAGGGCCTAATCTGAGAGGCCTGCAAAATGTTGGTCTTTTATTGTTGTTGTTGTTATTGTTTGAGACAGAGTCTTGCTATGTTGCCTGGGCTTGTCTGGAACTGCTGGGCTAAAGTGATCCTCCTGCCTCAGCCTTCTGAGTTGCTGAGATGATAGGCACCTGTCCATGTGCCTGGCTCAAAGTGCTGTTTTTTTGTTTTTGTTTTTATACTTTAAGTTCTAGGGTACATGTGCACAACGTGCAGGTTTGTTACATAGGTATACATGTGTCATGTTGGTTTGCTGCACCCATTAACTCATCATTTACATTAGGTATTTCTACTAATCTAATGCTATCCCTCCTCCTGGCCCCCACCCTCTGACAGGCCCTGGTATGTGATGTTCCCTGTGTCTAAGTGTTCTCATTGTTCAGTTCCCACCTGTGAGTGAGGACATGCGGTGTTTGATTTTCTGTCCTTGTGATAGTTCACTCAGAATAATGGTTTCCAGCTTCATCCATGTCCCTGCAAAGGACATGAACTTTTTTATGGCTGCATAGTATTCCATGGTATATATGTGCCACATTTTCTTAATTCAGTCTATCATTGATGGACATTTGAGTTGGTTCCTAGTCTTTGCTATTGTGAATAGTGCCACAATAAATATACATGTGCATGTGTCTTTATAGTACCATGATTTATAATCCTTTGGGTATATACTCATTAATGGAATTGCTGGGTCAAATGGTATTTCTAGCTCTAGATCCTTGAGGAATTACCACACTGTCTTCCACAATGGTTGAACTAGTTTACAGTCCCACCAACAGTGTAAAAGTGTTCCTATTTCTCCACATCCTCTCCAGCATCTGTTGTTTCCTGACTTTTTAATGATTGCCATTCTATCTGACGTGAGTTGGTATCTCATTGTGGTTTTGATATGCATTTCTCTGATGACCAGTGATGATGAGCATTTTTTCATGTGTCTGTTGGGTGCATAAATGTCTTCTTTTGAGAAGTGCCTGTTCATATCCTTTGCTCACTTTTTGATGGGGTTGTTTGTTTTTTTCTTATAAATTTGTCTAAGTTCTTTGTAGATTCTGGATATTAGCCCTTTGTCAGATGAGTAGATTGCAAAAATTTTCCCCATTCTGTAGGTTGCCTGTTCACTCTGGTGGTAGTTTCTTTTGCTGTGCAGAAGGTCTTTTGTTTAATTAGATCCCATTTGTCTATTTTGGTTTTTGTTGCCATTGCTTTCGGTGTTTTAGTCACGAAGTCCTTGCCCATGCCTATGACCTGAATAGTATTGCCTAAGTTTTCTTCTAGGGTTTTTATGGTTTTAGGTCTAACATTTAAGTCTTTAAGCCATCTTGAATTAATTTTTGTGTAAGGTGTAAGGAATGGATCCAGTTTCAGCTTTCTAGATATGGCTAGCCAGTTTTTTTAGCATCATTTATTAAATAGGGAATCCTTTCCCCATTTCTTGTTTTTGTCAGGTTTATCAAAGATCAGATGGTTGTAGATGTGTGGTGTTACTTCTGAGGCCTCTGTTCTGTTTCATTGGTCTATATGTCTGTTTTGGTAACAGTACCATGCTGTTTTGGTTACTGTAGCCTTGTAGTATAGTTTGAAGTCAGGTAGCATGATGCCTCCAGCTTTGTTCTTTTTGCTTAGGATTGTCTTGGCAATGTGGGCTCTTTTTTGGTTCCATATGAACTTTAAAGTAGTTTTTTCCATTTCTGTGAAGAAAGTCATTGGTAGTTTGAATCTATAAATTACCTTGGGCAGTATGGCCATTTTCACGATATTGATTATTTCTATCCTGAGCATGGAATGTTCTTCTATTTTTTTGTGTCCTCCTTTATTTCGTTGAGCAGTGGTTTGTAGTTCTCCTTGAAGAGGTCCTTACATCCCTTGTAAGTTGGATTCCTAGGTATTTTATTCTCTTTGTAACAATTGTGAATGGGAGTTCAATCATGATTTGGCTCTCTGTTTGTCTGTTACTGGTGTATAGGAATGCTTGTGATTTTTGCATATTGATTTTGTATTCTGAGACTTTGCTGAAGTTGCTTATCAGCTTAGGGAGAT
The DNA here is from genome assembly GCF_037993035.2 of Macaca fascicularis. NCBI lineage: Eukaryota > Metazoa > Chordata > Mammalia > Primates > Cercopithecidae > Macaca > Macaca fascicularis. The sequence goes on along the minus strand of NC_088380.1, from coordinate 139,327,372 downwards.
TTGGGGCTGAGGTGATGGGGTTTTCTAAATACACAATCATGTCATCTGCAAACAGGGACAATTTGACTTCCTCTTTTCATAATTGAATACCCTTTATTTCTTTCTCTTGCCTGATTGCCCTGGCCAGAACTTCCAACACTTTGTTGAATTGGAGTGGTGAGAGAGGGCATCCCTGTCTTGTGCCAGTTTTCAAAGGGAATGCTTCCCGTTTTTGCCCATTCAGTATGATATTGGCTGTGGGTTTTTCATAAATAGCTCTTATCATTTTGAGATATGTTCCATCAACACCTGGTTTATTGAGAGTTTTTAGCATGAAGGGCTGTTGAATTTGTTGAAGGCCTTTTCTGCATCTGTTGAAATAATCATGTGGTTTTTGTCGTTGGTTCTGTTTATGTGATAGATTATATTTATTGATTTGCGTATGTTGAACCAGCCTTGCATCCCAGGGATGAAGTCGACTTGATCGTGGTGGATAAGCTTTTTAATGTGCTCCTGGATTTTGTTTGCCAGTATTTTATTGAGGATTTTCGCATTGATATTCATCAGGGATATTGGTCTAAAATTCTCTTTTTTTGTTGTGTCTCTACCAGGCTTTGGTATCAGGATGATGCTGGGCCTCGTAAAATGAGGTAGGGAGGATTCCTTCTTTTTCTTTCTTTCTTTTTTTTTTTTTTTTGAGACTGAGTCTCACTCTGTCGCCCAGGCTGGAGTGCAGTGGCCGGATCTCAGCTCACTGCAAGCCCCGCCTCCCAGGCCATTCTCCTGCCTCAGCCTCCTGAGTAGCTGGGACTACAGGTGCCCGCTACCCCACCAGGCTTTTTTGTATTTTTTTTTTTTTTTTTTTTTTTTTAGTAGAGACGGGGTTTCACCGGGTTAGCCAGGATGGTCTTGATCTCCTGACCTCGTGATCCGCCCATCTCGGCCTCCCAAAGTGCTGGGATTACAGGCTTGAGCCACCGCGCCTGGCCAGATTCCTTCTTTTTCTATTGATTGGAATAGTTTCAGAAGGAATGGTACCAGCTCCTCTTTGTACCTCTGGTCCTCAGCAAGTGTAAAAGGACAGAAATCACAACAAACTGTCTCTCAGACTACAGTGCAATCAAATTAGAACTCAGGATTAAGAGACTCACTCAAAACCACACAACTACATGGAAACTGAACAACCTTCTCCTGAACGACTACTGGATAAATAACGAAATGAAGGCAGAAATAAAGAGGTTCTTTGAAACCAATGAGAACAAAGATACAATGTACCAGAATCTCTGGGACACATTTAAAGCAGTGTGTATAGGGAAATTTATAGCACTAAATGCCCACAAGAGAAAGCAGGAAAGATCTAAAATCGACACCCTAACATCACAATTGGAAGAACTAGAGAAGCAAGAGCAAACAAATTCGAAAGCTAGCAGAAGGCAAGAAATAACTAAGATCAGAGCAGAACTGAAGAAGAGACACGAAAAACCCTTCAAAAAGTCAATGAATCCAGGAGCTGGTTTTTTGAAAAAATCAACAAAATTGATAGAGTGCTAGCAAGACTAATAAAGAAGAAAAGACAGAAGAATCAAATAGATGCAGTAAAAAATGATAAAAGGGATATCACCACCGATCCCACAGAAATCAAAGTGCTGTTTTAACCATTTCTTTAGTTATGAAATGGAGTCCCTGCTTGGTCAAGGTGGATGAATCAGCATCTCAGAGGTCAGACTTCTATTCCATGCAGTTTCCCATTGTATTAGTCTGTTGTCACTCTGCTGATAAATACATGCCCAAGACTGGATAATTTTAAAGAAAAAGAGGTTTAGTGGACTTACAGTTCCACATGGTTAGGGAGGCCTCACAATCCTGGTGGAAGGTAAAAGGCATGTCTCACCTGGAGGCAGGCAAGAGGAAACTTGTGCAAGGAAACACCCCTTTATAAAACTATCAGATCTCGTGAAACTAATTCAAAATCACGAAAACAGCACAGGAAAGACCCATCCCCGTGATTGAATTACCTCCCACGAGGTCCCTCCCATGACATGTGGAAATTTTGGGAGCTACAATTTAAGAAGAGATTTGGGTGGGGACACAGCCAAACCATATCACCCATGCAGATGGGCTTGGAGATTACAGCACCAAATGTCTGGGAATGTGAAATCCACCAACAACATTCCTCACTGCAACAACATTGTCCTGGCTTTAGAGATGACAGGTAGAAATAACGCAATTATCCCCTCAACTCTTGTTGTACTAGTGTACCAGGTTTGCTTGTTTTTAGAGATGGAATCTTACTATGTTGCCCAGGCTGGGTTTGGAACTCCTGGACTCAAATGATCCTCTGGCCTCAACCTCTCAAGTAGCTGGCACTACAAGCATGTGTCACTGCACCAGGCTGAGGATACCATGCTTAATTTGCCCTCTATTTAGCAACTTGGTTAAAGGTAGGAAAAAATCATTAAACATCAGCTTATCAGGTTTCCTGTTCAATGCTTCTAAGAGCTAATTCGCAGAGAGCTTAAAATAATTTGAAGTAAGCTGTAGTAAAAGACTGAATGTCAGGTGTTGATTGAGAATCTCCTTTCTAGAGAGGAGGTGTTTTGGGGAGGAGTCAAGCTAGGTCTGTGTGGTAGAGGCAGCAGGACATGAGGTGGGCAGCAGGATGGGTAGGCAGCCAGAAGGTCTAGAGATTCTCAGAAGATCTGCTTGCTTGCCACTTTGAGACCATCAGCTACGTAAATATTGGAGAGTTTTATTTACAGCCTTCAGAGGAATAATTTGTGACACTGAACAATGAGCAAGAAACAGGAAGGTGAACTCTACCTTTGAGGGTGTGTGGTCTGGGGAAGAAGTCATTGATAGTACTGATTTTACTTACCTAACTAAGCGTCAATGAAATATTGGCAATGCTAAATGAAAACAGGAATGAATACAGGTCTCTTTTCAGCTACCTATTCCCAGGTGGCCCAAGTTCCAAGGAGTAAGATTCTGTGTCCTCATCAGTTGGGGTATAGCTCTAAATATTTGATAAATATTTATAATGATTAAATGGCAACAGTTTGTCATGTAGTAGTGACTGTGGTCACTTTGAGGTTTTTTGTTTGTTTGTTTGTTTTCAGAATGGGGTCCCAGGTTACTGTCTATATACCTTATGTTCTATAACTATTGATAATGATAAAACAGTAACAATTCATCACATGGCAGATATTCTCATCATATCAGAAGGCAGCTAGGCACACCACTATAACCACTATAACCATTATGCCACCAACACCATTCTCATCACTTGGATTTTTCCTTTTCAAAATGGAACCAAAGGTTACTGTCTACATACCTGACTCTCATCCTAGGGTGACAGTGAACACCTTGGATATGTTACAGTAGGTTGAAGTGGTTTGAGTCTCATGATTTCAGGAGCTAGAAGTGGGGCCGTGGAGACAGATGTTTTTCTGGAACTTTTCAGATTGTAAACTCCTGGTTACCTGTTACCTTCCCAGATGTTGGTGAATGGAAGTGAGCATAGCACAGTTAGCAGCACAAACATTTCCACCACTAACCTTTAGGCAGGGAAGGATTCTCCCCTAGAGCGCTCAGAGGGAGTGGGACCCTGCTGACACCTTGATTGGGGACCTCTGGTCTCCGTAACTGTAACAGAGTAAGTTGCTGTTGTTTTAAGCCACTCGGTTTGCAGGAATTTATTATGGCAGCTACAGGACTTCAGTTCCAGATAAAAATGACTGGAGCAAGAGCAAGGAACAGCAACAACAGCAAAACACAGATTACGCTGGGGGCACTTAGCAGGAGGAAAGCCTCTGTTTCCCCCAGAATAAGTTTCTGTCTCTAAAACAGAAACTCGAGCATTTGTTTCTTAGTGGTAAGAGGCTAGAGGCTGAGGCTTGGTTATTTATGCATGGCACTGTGTTTCTTCCTCTTTTCTTCCTTCTCCAATCTTTGTCTTCATTAGCGATGATGATAGAATTTCCTGGGCAAAATAATCCTCTATTTTTTAACTGGAAAATTTTGGCAAAATGTCACAATGTTCTAGTGTCCTAAAAGCTCAACATGCTGGGGCTTAGGAACTTTCCAGGGGAGAGACAATAAGACCACAGTCTGCACAGAGCCTTCTGTGTGGCTGTGACAGCGAGGACAAAAACAATCACATTCATGTTGTTCATTAGGATGGGGCTTTTTTGCTGCTGCTTTTTTGTGGTAGTTTTTCACTATTCAGTCTAAATTTGTAAAGACCATTGTTTGTTTCCATTAAGGGAAACTGTTTATGTCTCAAAGTTAACCCATCTTAGGCCCTATTTGTTATTTTCCTTTCAGAAGATGTAGTGAGTTAGATGGTAGCCCCCTAAAGATATGTCTATGTCTTAGAACCAGTTAATGTGACCTTATTTGGAGAAAGGATCTTTGTAGATGTAATTAAATTAAGGATCTCGAGATAAGAACATTCTAGGTATCCAGGCAGGCCCTAAATCCAATGACAAGTGTCTTATAAGAGACAGAAGAGGAGGGCCAGGCACGGTGGCTCACACCTGTAATCCTAGCACTTTGGGAGGCTGAGGTAGGCAGATTATTTGAGGCAGACCAGTCTGGCCCACATGGTGGAACCCCATCTCTACTAAAAATACAATAATTAGCCAGGTGGTAGTGGTGCACGCCTGTAATCTCAGCTACTCAGGAGGCTGAGGCAGGAGAATCGCTTGAGCCTGGGAGGTGGAGGTTGCAGTGAGCTGAGATTGCACCACTGCACTCCAGTCTGGGTGACAGAGTGAGACCCTGTCTCAAAACAAAAACAAAAATAAAAACAAAACAAAACAAAAAAACAAAAAGAAAGAGAGGAGAAGACGCAGTGGGAGAAATGGAGAAGGCCATATGAAGATGGAGGCAGAGATGGGAGCGATGCTGCCAAGAAAGCCCAGGAACATCTGCAGCCACCTAAAGCCGGAAGAATTGAGGAAGGATTCTCCCCTAGAGCCTTCTGAGGGACCAAGACCCTGCTGATACCTTGACCTCCTGGCCCCAGAACTGTGAGAGAATAATTTTCTGTTGTATTAAGTTATCCAGTTTGCAGTATTTTGTTATGGCAGCTACAGAAAACAAATACCGAAGGTTAGAAGGAAATGGTGGGTTTACTCAAATCTTGCTGGAATGGAAGATTCTATCCTGAAATATGAGTGGCATTCCTCAGGCCTTTGAACTCAGATGACCTGAGGCTGTGAGGAGATCTGGCCCAGGCATGTCTCAACTAAAGCTATGACTTTGGCTGCATTTTGGAGAGTCTTGATGTGTGGATCACATTTTAGGAGCAAAACTTCCCTATAGCATAAAGGTATTCAGACTCCAAGGAAGGCTCCTTATTCTACATGGTGTTTTATGTGATAAGACAGGCCAGCAGTCATCTTTTTTTTTTTTTTTTTTTTTTGAGACAGAGTTTAACTTTTGTTGCCCAGGCTGGAGTGCAATGGCATGATCTGGGTTCACTGCAACCTCCGCCTCCCGGGTTCAAGTGATTCTCCCGGCTCAGCCTCCTGAGTTGCTGGGACTACAAGTGCCCGCCACCACGCCCGGCTAACTTTTTGTGTTTTTAGTAGAGATGGGGTTTCGCCATATTGGTCAGGCTGGTCTCAAACTCCTGACCTCAGGTGATCCACCCACCTCAGCCTCCCAGAGTTCTGGGGTTACAGGCGTGAGCCATCACACCCAGCCCAGCAGTTGCTTTTTATAGCCCTTGGGAGGGGTGTTTCTTATTAGTTCCTTTGAAAAACTCCTGGTCCCTGCCTCCTCCTCCACCCATGCACTTTCTGGCACCCCACCACCACCCTGCACGGCCTGCATCTTTCTGGAATCATCTTCCATGTGGTATTCCAGGTAGCCATCACCAAGCTGATAGAGCTGACAAACTAGATGAAACACCTTAGTACTTCCAGTTCAGAACTCAAAATATAAAGGATAATAGGTGGCAGCTCTTGTCTTCTGTGAAACCATTTCCTGGTGGAGAAGATACGTATATAAACAGAGATCTGTGGGAAGATGTGCTCATGGAGAGACAGTGGGGTTGGTGGGGGTGCAGTGGCTCACTCCTGTAATCCTGGCACTTTGGGAGGCTGAGGCAGGTGGATCACTTGAGGACAAGAGTTCGAGACCAGCCTGGCCAACATGGTGAAACTTTGTCTCTATTAAAAATACAACACTTAGCTTGGCGTAGTGGTATGCACCCGTAATCCCAGCTACTTGGGAGACTGAGACAGGAGAATCGCTTGAACCTGGGAGGAGGAGGTTGCAGTGAGCCGAGATTGCACCACTGTACTCTAGCCTGGGTGAGAGAGCAAGACACTGTCTCAAAAAAAAAAAAAAAAAAAAAAAAAGAAAGAAAGAAAGAAAGGATAGATGGGGGATCTTTTAGCTGTCTGGGACACCCAGAGGAGGAGCACTTTTCCTTGGGAGAGTCTGAAAGCATTTTGAGAAGACATGACCTTGAAGCTGAGACCAGGAGCTCTGCAAGCTGAGATGGGGGAGGAAATCATTCCTGGCAGAGGAGCATAAGCAAAGGCATATAGTGTGTTTGTGGAACAGCGAGAAGTACAGGGTAACAGATCAGGGATGAGGATGGGGCATGAGTGAGTGCAGAAACAGGTTGAAGAGGGTGGTTGGTGCCAGACCATTAAGGGCCTTACACATCCTTGATGACTCAAGCTGAACATGTCCCAACTGAACTGGTTATCTTCTTCCCTAACCCTCCTTCCCCTCCCCCAGGGTTCTGCAGCTCAAAAAAGGCACCATCACCCACCCAATCTGGGTCTGGCAGAGACCTGGGCATCCATTGTGATTATTCTTCCCCTTCTTTAGTACCTCCTGAATCCCTCCTGCTCTCTCCATTCTTATGCCAGACCATCATCACCTCAGCCTGGACATCTGCTGCAGTCCTCCCTCCCGTCTCCCCATTGTACCCAATCTCCTTGCTCCCAGTCTGGCTTGCCTCCACACTCTGTTTTCTACTTACAGCCGGAGCATTCCATTTAGAAAACAGATTTAACCATATCACTTGGCTGTCTGTGTAAAACTCCGTTAGCTCCGTAAACTCCAATGGCTCACAAAGCCCTCTATGATATAGCTTCTGATCAAAACCATGCATGCACAGAGGAGCTTGGAATGGAAAGTGGTAGTGTCCTGACACTGGGATCCCCACTCCCAGGCTTCCTCCCCATAGGACTTCTTTTGGCCAGTTCTGGGTTTTAGTACTCCTGGTGATGATCTCCATATCCCCTAATAGTATACTTATGTACTTATACTGATGTTTGTTGATTTATCAATCATAAAGTAGTTGATTTAGCCTACTCTAACAAATAAGGGTTTTTGTTTTGTTTTGTTTTGTTTTGTTTTTTGGGAAGGGTCTCCCTCTGTCATCCACGCTGGAGTGCAGTGGTGCAATCAAGGCTCGCTGCAACTTCAAACTCCTGAGCTCAAGTGCTTCTTCCCTGCCTCAGCCTCCCAAGTAGCTGGTACAGGCACACACAATGACGGCTGGCTAATTTTTAAATTTTTTTAAGAGATGCTGTCTTGCTATGTTGTCCAGGCTGGTCTTGTCTGGCCTCAAGTGACCTTCCCACTTTCGGCTTCCCAAAGTGTTGGGATTACAGGCATGAGCCATCGTGCTTGGCTTTGTCTCTCCAGAGGATTCCTGGTTCCTCCTCCGGTCTCTTCTCAAATTTCAAAAAATATACTTAAACCTCAATGTCTGTCTTCATCAGTCTTGAACTTTTGACTTGCCACTTAGTAAGATGGAAACTTTAGAGCTCCTACCCTCCCATCCACCTTCTGTGACCCAACCGTTCCTTGACTCTATCTTGGCATACATCATGGAGTTTGGTAACATTTACACTTTGTTTAGCTATAGTAAAATCCTCTAAGTTCTTCCGAAGAAAAAAAGTCAACTTTGCAATAACCATGAAAAATGGTGTTGGTTGGGTGTGGTGGCTCACGCCTGTGATCCCAGCACTTTGGGAGGCCGAGGCAGGTGGATCACTTGAGGTCAAGAGTTCGAGACTAGCCTGGCCACCATGGTGAAACCCCTTCTCTACTAAAAATACAAAAATTAGCAGGGTGTGGCAGTGCATGCCTGCAGTCCCAGCTACTTGGGAGGCTGAGGCAGGAGAATCACTTGGACCCAGGAGACTGAGGTTGCAGTGAGCTGAGATGGCACCACTGCACTCCAGCCTGGGCAACGGAGCGAGACTCTAATCTAAAAAAAAAAAAAAAACAAAGAAAAGAAAATTGGTGTTTACTGCAGCCACCTCTGTGATGTGTTTCAGTTTGCTTCATATTTGGGTTTGGCCTTTCTTGTCTATTTTGTTTTTCTGGGTATGCAATTAATTGCCTTTCTTCTTTTTTGCATTCTATAAATTTGCCAGGCCATCAGTTGTACTATCTATTCTATTGAATGCTCTGCCCCAACTCCTCACCTCTCTCCAAGAGCTTTGGAGACAGTCTAGGCTGGCTGCTCTCTTGACTTGCTGCACAGCTCTCAGCTCTCCTCCTGGGATTTCCTATAACTGCTCTCCTGGGTTGGATGCATTGTTTCTGAATCATGTGTCTTTTTCTTTTTCTTTGGTAACTTTAAAGCATATTATCAAGTAACTTCCTAAGAAAAGGTCCTTACGGAATTTTTTTTTTTTTTTAACCTTTTTGTTATAGAAAACTTCAGGCCAGGCACATCCCAGCACTTTGGGAGGCCACTTGAGCCCAGGAGTTTTTTTAAAATTTTTTAGACGGAGTTTCGCTCTTGTTGCCCAGGCTGGAATGCAATGGCGCGATCTTGGCTCACCGCAACCTCTGCCTCCCACGTTCAAGCAATTCTCCCACCTCAGCCTCCCGAGTAGCTGGGATTACAGGCATGCATCAACACATCCGACTAATTTTGTATTTTTAGTAGAGATGGGGTTTCCCCATGTTGGTCAGGCTGGTCTTCAGCTCCCGACCTCAAGTGATCTGCCCGCCTCAGCCTCCCAAAGTGCTGGGATTACAGGTGTGAGCCACTGCACCTGGCCGAGCCCAGAAGTTTGAGACCAGCCTGGGCAACATAGTGAGACCTCATCTTTACAGATAATTAAAAAATTAGCTGGGCGTGGTGGCACGTACCTGTGGTCCCAGCTACTCAGGAGGCTGAGATGGAAGGATGGCTTGAGCCTGGGGAGTGGAGGCTGCAGTGAGTTGTGATCGGCCACTGCACTCCAGCCTGAGCAACAGAGTGAGACCCTATCTTGAAAAAAAAAAAAAGAAAAAAAAAGAGAATTTCAAACATCTATAAAAGGAGATAAAATAACACCATAATGAACCCTTATATATCTATCCACTACTCCAATAATTATCAACTCTCAGCCAACCTTATTTCACCCACATTCCTAGCCACTGCTCACCTCTCCCAGATTATTTTTCCCCCAGATATCATATCACCAGAAAATATTTAAATATATGTCCCAGAAAGATACAGACTCTTATAAAAAACATAATCAATATACCATTAACATACCTAAAAATTCTCAGTGATTTCTTAATGTCATCAAATAACTGATCAGTGCTCAAATTTCCATGATATATGTAAACATTTGCTTGTGTTAATTGGAGCCAATTGCAATTGTTCGATATATCTCTTGAGTCTGTTTTAAATTTATGGTTTCTTCATCTTATTTTTTCCCTTGCAGTTTATCTGTTGAAAGAAATTGGGTTTTTTTGTTTCGTCTTGTAAAGTTTCCCAGAGTCTGGGTTTTGCTGACTGCATTCCTGCTGTGACATGTGGCATAGTCCTTTATCCCCTATATTCCTGTGAGTTAATGAAATCTAGAGTATTGATCAGATTACATTATATTATTTTAGGGGTACCTTCATAGGTAGTATTGTGTGCTCCCAAAAGGAGGCACATCATGTCTGCTTCTCTCTTTTTTATGATGTGAGCAGCCATTGATGGTCCTTTAATAGATTCATTATTTTATTAGGGATTATGACATGGTGATATTCTAGTTATATTATCACTCATTTATTAGCTGCAGGATTCCTATGTTAGAGAGAAATTTCCCCTTATTTACTATTTAGTTATCCCGAAGTCCCTATGGGAAAGGTAGGATAAATTCTTGATTCTTTCCCTTTATTTACCATTTTAAAATATAATAAGTCCCTAGCATCTTCCAAAGGTAACCTGTGAGTTTTAAATTTTTTTTCTCAATATTTATCTCTTGTTTTGCCAGTGGAAACATCTTTTAGTTGACTCCAAGCCTCCTGCCTCAACTCTTCCTTGATATGTGAAACTTTAAGATGTCCCACTTCTATTTTTTGTATTTTCCACTGTAGACCTGGAATAGTCATTGCTCTCATTTGTTTCTCATTGTTACTGGGTCGATCATTTTTCTAGGCCTTTTCAGTAGATTGAGCTAGAAATGCATTTCTTTAAAGATAAGATATATCATTAACTCCTACAAAACTTCTAAATCAAATTGAAAACTAAGGATTTTTACTTAACCTTATGGATCTTATTTTTCTTTTCTCCCACACTCAAACATGAGGTAAGCTTTATACCTTTTAAAATGTCTGAGCAGGCCGGGTGCGGTGGCTCACACCTGTAATCCCAGCACTTTGGGAGGCCGAGCTGGGCGGATCAGGTCAGGGGTTTGAGACCAGCCTGGTCAACATGGTAAAATTCCATCTCTACTAAAAACACAAAAATTAGCTGGGTGTGGTGGCAGGTGCCTATAGTCCCAGCTACTTGGGAGGCTGAGGTGGGAGAATCGCTTGAACCCAGGAGGCAGAGGTTGCAGTGAGCCAAGATCACCCCATTGCATACTCAACCTGGTAGACAGAGCGAGACCTTGTCTCAAAAAAAAAAAAAAAAAAAGATAATAAAATAAAATGTCCAAACATTTCATTATTCTACCTTATGAATTGTTAGCTTGTGTTGAAAATAGTTTTCTCTGGGAACTTTTAAACCATTGCTCCATTTTCTTCTAAGTAACCAATGTTACTAATGAGAAGTCTAATGCCATTCCGAGTTTTGTTTTTCTTGTATGTGGCCTCCCTTTTTTTGTTTTGTTTGTTTCCATTTGAGGAAGCTTTTAGGATCTTCTATTTATCTTGCAGTTCTGAAATTTCACCATGGCATGTTTAGGTGTGGGTTTCTTAAAAATAACTGTGAGGCCAGTCTGGATGCAGTGGTTCATACCTATAATCCTAGCACTTTGGAGGCTGAGGTGGGAAGATTGCTTGTGCCTGGGAGCAGTGGTTGCAGTGAGCTGAGATTGCACCACTACACTCCAGCTTGGGTGACAGAGAGAGACTCTGTCTCAAAATAAATACAAATAAATAAATTAAAGAACATTAACCTGGATCTACTCTTGGTTGGGGAGATATGAGGGGGATTATTCAATATGTGGGCAGTCAATTCACCTCTTTCTGTTCAGTCCCTTTCTGCTGCTGGGTCTCCATGGCATCTGTGGTCTCTGCGTGCAGAGGGAGGGGTGTCTGAACGGGTGGATACAGACCCTCTGTGAGGGTTCTGAGCTCCATCCAATCTGCTTTAACCATGAATAGTCACCTTTCCACTTTCTGTCTCCTAGAAACCTGTTGTAATCCTTTATCTTCAGATCTCTTCTCTTCTTTTCTGCGCTATTGCAAAAAGGAATATACTTTAGAAGTTTTCCTAGCAATGTCTGTCATGGCATCTTGGAAAGACAGGAGATGATCCTGAGCTGGGAGGCCCTGGCCTGTCTCTCAGCACTCATCCTCTACCCTTAGCTCTTCTCATTTCCTGAAATGGGTCTCCTTTTCTCTTACATTGGGATCTTCTCAAATTCTGTTCCTTCATCTTGAAATAGTTCTCCTTTCCCACCTCCCATTCCATACAGACTTTGTGCCTGGTTAATGCCTGCTGCAGTCTGTGCTCCTTCTTCAAGGGGTCTCCTATGAGCCTCCACTAGATCAAGTCCCCCCTTATGTGTGCTTCCATCACATTCTCTACTTTCCACATCACTATGTCTCCAACTATTGCAGCTACTTGCTCAGTGCCTCTCTGCAGACTTTCAGCGCCTTGAAGGCAGAATCTCACCTGCCTTGTGCGGGGCTATACTCCTGATTTGAAGGAGCTCTGTGTAGTCAGCCAGAAGTCAATGTGTGGCTGACTCAGCTTCTAGGAAGCTCCTGGTGGCAATGTGGGTGACGAAAAGGAGAGATCCATGTCAGGGAGACCGATGAGGAAGTATTGCTGGAGTCCACAGGAGATGAAAAAGCCCTGGATGAGGGCAGTGCGGGGAGGGGTGGGGAGAGAAGAGAGCCTGGCTCAGGAGATGTTTCCAAGAGCACAATCAGGAGTTGGTGACCCTTCACAGATGGGTGAGGGAAAGAGTATTCAGAGATGACTGCATAGTTTTTGTCTTGTGAGAAGAGGAAAACTGTTTCTGTTTGTCAAGATAGGAAAGATAAAAGGAGAAGGTACAAGCTGAGTTTGGACGAGTTGAAGTTTCTAAGGTAAGAGGTATTTATGGATCACCTGAAAGGAAGCTGCCCATGAGGGGCTGGAGCTCAAGAGAGACATCTGGGCTTGAGCCAGGGGGAGTCCTGAGCTTTCAGTTGGTGGCCCATCTAGGGGAAAGGTGTAGCAAGGGCAAGAAGGGACAGGAAGAACCCTGAGGAATCCCGGTCCCAAAAAGGCAGGTGAAGGAATAGCCGTTAAATGGAAGAGGAAGGAATGGGCCTCTGGAGAAGCAGGAAAGCCAAGGGAGGAAAGAATTTCAAGATCTAAGGAAGGGCTAAACTATGCTATGGCCACCCCTATGGGACACATGAGGAAGAGCTGTATGTACTGACAAGGAGGAAAGTCCATGCATGAGGTTTTCTAAATAAACCCAGCAACTTCATTCATTTACCTTATGTTTACCAAGGGTCTGCTAGTGCTGGGCACTGTTCTAGGCCCTGGGGATTTATTAGTGAGCAAAACAGCAAAATCCCTGTCCTCATGGAGCTGGTAATATAGTAGAGAAGACAGAAATAAGATAAATAAATGAAATACACAGTACATTAGAAGGTGACAAGTGGTGGCTGGGCACGGTGGCTCACACCTGTAATCCCAGCACTTTGGGAGGTCAAGGCGGGCAGATCACCTGAGGTCAGGAGTTCGAGACCAGCGTGGCCAACATGGCAAAACCCCGTCTCTACTATAAATACCCAAATTAGCTGGGCATGGTGGCGCATGCCTGTAATCCCAGCTACTCAGGAGGCTGAGGCAGGAGAATCACTTGAACCTGGGAGGCGGAGGCTGCAGTGAGCCGAGATTGTACCATTGCACTCCAGAGCAAGACTCTGTTAAAAAGAAGAAGAAGAAGAAGAAGAGGAAGAAGAGGAAGAAGAGGAAGAAGAAGAAGAAGAAGAAGAAGAAGAAGAAGAAGAAGAAGAAGAAGAAGAAGACGACGACGACGACGACGACGACGACAAGTGGTAAGGAGAAAAAAATAAAGCAAAGAAAAAGGCTATGAAATGCAGGGAGGGTTGAGATTTCACATAGGGTGGCAGGGAAGGCCTCACTGAGAAGGTGACTTTTGTTTTTGTTTTTGAGACAGGGTCTTGCTCTGTTGCCCAGGCTGGAGTGCGGTGGTGCAATTCTAGCTCACTGCAACCTCAGCCTCCTGGGTTCAAGCAATCCTCCCACCTCAGCCTCTGGAGTAGCTGGGACTACAGGTACGTGCCACCACGCCTGGCTAATTTTTCTGTTTTTCTTTCTTTTTTTTTTTTAGAGAGGTGGAGTCTTGCTGTGTTGCCCAGGCTGGTCTCAAACTCCTGGGCTCAAGGGATCACCCACCTTGGCCATCCAAAGTGCTAGGATTATAGATGTGAGCCACTGTGCCTGGCCTATAAAATCTTTTAAAAAATTAGCTGAATGTGGTGGCGTGCACTTGTGGTCCCAGCTACTCAAAAGGCTGAGGTAGGAGGATTGCTTGAGCCTAGGAGGTCAGGAGATTGAGGCTGAGGCTGCAGTGAGCTATGATTGCCCCACTAAACTATAGGCTGGGTGACAGAGTGAGACCCTGTCTCAAAAAAACAAAAACAAAAAAAGAAAAAAAGAAAAGAAAAAAGCCATGATGAAGAGGTCATTGGTGGCCTCAACAAAAACAGTTTCCTTGGAGTTGTGGAGACAAAAGACGACTGTCAACTGATAACTGACAAGCATCTTACATGAGTGAGTTGAAAGTAGGTAGCTGTTTCGATTAGGACAGGAAAGGGAAGGAGACATAAGGAGGGCCTGTCAAGGGAGGAGGCCTCCAGACTTTTTTAGATGGAGGATACTTGATGGTGTTGGCCAGATAAGAGGGTAACTGAAGGAGGAGAGAGAGATATTTAAGATGTGGAAAAAAGAAAAAAAAAATCACTGAGACTATTAAAGGGAATGCCCAGGGGCAGAGTTGGGCACTTCTTGGAGCCCAGAGGGAAAGGTTGTCCAGGCAGCGCTGCTGGCACTTGGCTGGGTGAGGGCTGGGGGAAGGGCTTCGGAGGCTGGCCAGTGCCCAGCGCCTTCAGTTACAGAGTAGCCAGCTTGCCCTGGTATCATGACCATCTGTGCTTTTCTGAATTCCCACCATACTATGAGGGCAAGAACCACACCCGATTTATCCCCCTGGTGCTAGCACACAGTAGGTCTTTATTTAATGTTTTTTGACCCAATGAATAGGTTTTCTTTGTAATAAAAGAGATCAAGGCCAGGTGCAGTGACTCATACCTCTAGTCCCAGCATTTGGGGAGGCTGAGGCAGGAGGATCATTTGAGGTCGGGGTTCGAGACCAGTCTGGCCAATATGGCAAAATAGCGTCTCTACTAAAAATGAGCTAGGCATGATGGCAGGTGCCTTTAATCCCAGCTACTCAGGAGGCTGAGGCAGAAAAATTGCTTCAACCCAGGAGGCAGAGGGTGCAGTGAGGTGAGATCGTGTCACTGCCCTCCAGCTTGGGCGACAGAGTGAGACCCTGTCTCAGGAAAAAAAAAAGAAAAAAGTCAAAGCTTCAGCTGAATGTGAAGGGGGCTGGAGTCAGGGAGAGTGGTTAATATTTAGGGCTGCTGCCATGGAAAAGGGACAGGATGGTGGCCAGGAACAAGTGCAGGATTTCCAGGCAGCTCTAGGAGGCCTGCTGAGCAGGGAAGCATCAGGATGTAGTGCTGTTAGGCATCAGGGCTGGTGACACTTTTTTTTTCTCATGAAACTCTGTGCAGCTCAGGAGCATGCCGAGAAAGCAGATGAGTTTCGTGTAATGTGAGGTGACCTGCTGTTGTTCTCTCAGTGGTGGCCTGGAAGAGCTCATGTAGCTCCCCAGGGCCCTGGCTTCATTCCTGGAGACTGTCTTTGTCTTGGGTGGGCTCATCTTTTGTGTTTGAAACTGCTGCTGACCAGACCAAATTAGTATTTAAGCCTCAGCCCAAATGTCATCTCCAGGGAAGATCTCCCTCCTCTCATTCTCCCCTGGATCCCTGGCAGGGGGTACCAGGCCAGTGTCCTTCCTGATTTGTGATGGTCTGGGTCCCACCAAGACAGCCTGGGCTGGGGGCAAAGTATTTGCTGGGACAGCGCACACATTGGGAGGGTGAGAGCCAGGTTGAGCCATCAGGTATCCACCAGTATGCTTTCAGTAGGATTGCTGAGGCAAGGAGAGCAAGAACAAAGGGGATGGCCAGGACACAGGGTTCTGGAGGCCAGCAGAAAACGAAAGGAATGTCACTCTGGGCAGGCAAGTTGAGTTTGGTGACAACAAGGGAGAACTAGGTAAAAGTTGGCAGTGAGAAACGAGTGGGCTGCTGGTACCAGGTGGCTCAGGATTTGGGCTTTGTAACGCTGGTATTTTGCCCTTTTATCTTATTCTTAGCATATTTTGCTTGACTGAGGGCAGATTTCTTAAAGGGGTGGTAAGTTGGTCTGTGTATTTTTATAATTAACACTTTTTATGTGTGCTTGCCTGTTGAACTCTGAACTCTGGCAGGCAGCATCTATGCCTTCTTTACCTTCATGCCCATGGCACACTGTAAGTGCTCAGTAAATCTTTGTTGTGTAAATGACCCCAATGTTCAATTGTTGAGGAACTTCTATAGTCATAACCTGGGCCAGCAGGATCCTGAGAAGTGAACCAGCCCTTCCCCTCCCCTCCAAGCGGGACTTCACAGATAAGAACAAATTCTACAGGCCCCAAATCCATAATTCATCAGAAAAACAGACACTTTCCTTTATCTAAAATGAACTCAGCGTGCCTGACCTGGAGTCAGAAGGCCAGACTAAGTGAACTCTTGTGCCTTCAGGCACCTACCCAACAGCCATTCTCTCTTTTTCTTTTCTAACAGACTCCAGTTTTTTCAGATAGCAATGTGTCCAGCCCTAGAGGCAAATCTTGTTTTGTCATGTGGGAAATTATCTTTATGCAATGTAGCTTCCAAGTACCCTATCAGGCAAGCTGTCTGGAGATCATGAACAGAAAGACTCACAGACCAATTTAAGATGCTTAAGTCACCCTGCTTATTGATCCAATTTAAAGCGTACAGTGAGAAGCTAGGGGAAAGAGGTGGGGTAGGTTAACCCAGTTAGGGTATGGGGTAAGCAAAGTGAAGAGAGCACACTGCCTGAATCCTGTGTTCCAGGGTTCACATACTATCCCTTTCTATCCCCCCCCCACCCACTCTCTTTCTCTCTCTCTCTCTCTCTCTCTCCCCCCTCCCACCATGGGAGCCATGTGGCACATTATCTCTCCACACTGACTGTGTGATTATGAAAACAAGAAAATAAGAGTTAGCTGGGCGCAGTGGCTCACACCTGTTATCCCAGCACTTTGGCAGGCCAGGTAGGAGGACTGCTTGGGCCCAGGAATTAGAGACTACCCTGGGCAACATGGTGAAACTCTGTCTCTACCAAAAAGATATAAATTAGCTAGGCCTGGTCCACACACCTGTAGTCCCAGCTACTTGGGAGGCTGAGATGGGAGGATTGATTGAGCCCAGGAGGTCGAGGCTGCAGCAGTGAGCTGTGATCACATCACTGCACCCCAGCCTGGGCGACTGATAGAGACCCTGCCTGAAAAAAATAAATAAATAAGTAAAGTGAGAAAGATAAAAGAAAACAAGAGTTAAGGTTGAACAAAGGGGCTCAGCAAACAAGGTGCCTAGAGCTAACACACTTTATCAAAGAAGCCTAGGGGCAAATACATCAGGCTAGACTCATAGCATATAATTTACCTACCAAGCAGCTGGGAAAGAGTACAGGAGGGACCAGAATGGGATCCAAGTGGAGGTCTCTAAGGGGACCAGTTTGAGGATGACAGTTGTCCATCTGAAATTAGCATGATCCCTGCCTTATAACTGGGGGTTTCTGTCCCTTTCTATCTCCAGTTAATACTCTTATGTGTTCTATCCTTTTAAATCTAAGCCTGACACCCTTATGTTTCCTGTATTCTATGTCTAGCATGTCTCTCAAGTTACCAACTTACTATCTATTCTAACACAGTTTTTTGAATTTTGCCTATTTTTTTTTTTGCCTGCTACAGTAAATTTAAATATTCTCAATAATACAGCCAACACACATTCCATTAGTCCAGGCCAACCTTTGGCAATCCTTTATCTTCTGTGTGGTCAAATGACTCGGTTCTGGTCACTGAGATCTCAGGGAGCGTTTTTAGTGGGGCATCTGGAAATATTTTCTTCCTTGATGAAAGGAAGAGCAATGCCGGGAAGAAGCCCTTTGTCCCCTTTCCTCTCTTCCTATGTCTTCCGCATCTGAACCAGTGGCTGGCACATAATAGACATTCAACAAATACTTTGTTGAGAGAGTGAATGATGGATACTGGTGCCTAGTCTTAACAGCTGTGACATTGAACTTGTGCTTCATCTTCTGATCAAGCTTCATTTCTGAATCCAGGGTTGAGAAGGTAAAAGCAGGGTGGTGGAAATAAATCTTGTGATGTTAATTTATAATAATAATAATATTAGCAGCAGTTAACATTTATTGAAAAGCTTCCTTTGTGTCAGAAATAGTTTTAAGCACTTCACATGTAATCCTCACAATAACCATATGAGGTAGAAATTATTATTATCCTAACTTTGCACATGAGGAAACTGAGCACAGAATGTAAGTTTACTTACCTGAGGTCCCTCAGCTGGCAAGTGATGGCCCTGGAATTAGAATCCAGATAGCTGTGTTCAGAGAGCACACCCTTAGACACAGTGCCATTTGTATTAGGGTTCTATTGCTGCCACAAACATTGTGGCTTAAAACAGCACAAATTCATTGTCTTACAGTTCTGGAGGTCAGCAGTCCCACAGTCTTCCTGGGCTGAGATCAGGGTATTGGCGGGACTATGCTTCTTCTAGAGGCTGTAGGGTAGAATCTGTTTCCTTGCCATTTTCAGTTCTAGAAGCTGCCCAAATTCCTTGGCTTGTGTCTGCATCACTCTGATCTCTACTTCTGTCATCACATCTCCTTCTCTGACTCTTCTGCTTCCCTCTATTATAACACAGCCCTATTCAAGGGCCCTTGGGATTTCACTGGGCCCACATGAATAATCAGGGATAATCTCTCCATTTTAAAATCCTTAATTCAACCATATTTGCAAAGTGCCCTTTGCCATGTAAGGTAAGATATTCACAGGCTGTGGGGATTAGGAAGTGGATGTCTTGTGGCGGGGGCACTATTCTGACCACCATACCATCTTGCCTGTGGGGTCCCAGAACCCATACCACACTAGGTCCTGGATCAACAAGTCCCAAGTCCTGCAGCAGAAGTTCTGCCATGAACGGAGGAGTATTCCCTTGAACATTCTTCCACTTCCCCAAAGGCTTCTGCCTGGTTACCACTCCTTCACAATCTAGCCCCACTGCTCCCCATCCCAGCAGGCGAGGAACATTTAGTAAACCGGTGATATGAACCAAGCAGATGAGGGCTGGGCCTTGGCCTCTTGTTCATGAGTTCATCTGGACTGGATTCTGTATGTTAATCAGGTCCTTAGCTTTCTCCATTTTCATTCCCCAGTCAGATGGCCTCAGCCTTGTGGTGTGTGTTTTCTTTATTGTGAATTTACCATCATTTCTACTTCTAATTCAACTTGGAGTAACTTCTCTTAGCTCCCTTGAATCCTTTCTTCCAATCTCCCTGGCCAACCGCTTGGTTCTAGGTGAAACTCTACCTCTCAGCTGTCTGAACTTGGACTCAGTGGTTTCCCTGGATTCCTCCCAGCAGCAGCCTTTTCCAGACCCATTTTGTCTGTCTGAATACATTTCCCCCAGAGAGGTGGTTTTTCAGACTTATTTTTAGCTGCAGAAAAACCCTTTGTAGAAATGAAAGCCCTATATATAAAGCAGGCAGAATGGCACTGTTTGGGGAGGTTGTAGAGCCCCACCAGATGAGTCTTTGTCCCCCGTGGCCCCTTTGGACCCTGTTTGAAAAGCATTGCTCTGCAGACCCCTCTCATTTTAAGTCTTGCCTTGCTGATTTGCCTGTCCTTAGTTAACTGTCTCCTTTCCTGATGGCTTCCTCTAGCGCCTTAAACAGCATGAACCATTCTTTCTCTCTCTCCACTTCCCTCATGCCCTTTGAAGGTCACATTTTTCCAAAAAAGCAAAACACTTTAACTTCCTCATCTCTGCCTAGTGGTGTCACCATGTGGGGCTTCCTCTCACCTGCTTGTGTCCCACCTATTCATGGCTGCAGAGATGGAGACCATGCTGATATGAGCTGGGTGGCCTCTCTGTAATGGGAGCATCTTAAAGTCCTCCACTTCTATAGACTGTAGCTGTTTGGTTACTGGACAGTTGATATATTTTTTTTCCAGAGAATTTTTTTTTTTTTTTTTTTTTTTTTTTTTTAGACGGAGTCTCGCTCTGTCACCAGGCTGGAATGCAGTGGCTTGATCATAACTCACTTCCGTTTCAACCTCTCAGGCTCAAGTGATTCTCCTGCCTCAGCTTCTTGAGTAGCTGTGACTATAGGAGTGCACCACTACACCCAGCTAATTTTTAAAATTTTTAGTAGAGATGCAATCTCTTTATGTTTTCTGGGCCGGTCTAGAACTCCTGGGCTCAAGCCGTCTTCTGCCTTGGCCTCTGAAAGTGCTAGGATTACAGGTATGAGCCACTGCACCTGGCCCAGAGAATTCTTTTTGGCCACAGCTACGTTAAAAGAGCAGAATGCTTCTACCTGGGAGAGGCCCAGGGTTCTGGGAGAGGCCCAGAGTTCTAGAAGAGGCCATGGGCAGAATCTTTGAATAAGTTTCATGGAGCTCCTTGTAAAGGTGCTGTCAATGCCTTGTCCTTAGGCCCTCCAGTCCAGGCTTGGAGTGGGGTCTGCTCCCCTGCTGGCAGCTCCGGACCATAGAATTGCTGCAGGGATCCCTGTGGACTCAGGGACCGGAGACATGTGGGTATCCATGGCCCATTCCCTGAGGGCATCCTGGACCTCATGGAACTTGAGTCTTGCATTTCCAGGTCACTCACTTGCTTGTGTCCCTTCTAAGTCCTGTTCTTTTTTCATTCTAAATAAGTAATTACTTCCATATCTAATTTTGTCTTTATAACAGTGTATTCTTTTAAATTAAACAAATTTTTTTTTGAGACAGGGTCTCACTTTGCCACCCTGGCTGGAGTGCAGTGGCGAAATCTCAGCTTGCTGCAGCCTAGACCTCCTGGGCTCAAGTGATCTTCCCACCTCAGCCTCCTAAGTAGCTGTGGCTACAGGCCTGTGCCACCACACCTGGCTAAATTTTTAATTTTTCATAGAGATGGGGGTCTCACTATGTTGCCCGGGCTGGTCTCAAACTCCTGGGCTCAAGCAATCCTCCCACCATGGCATCCCAAAGTGCTGGGATTACACATGTGAGTCACCATGCCCTGCCAGTGTATTCTTTTCCTAAAAGAAAGCTTTCCAAATCCCACAAGCTTCAGGCTCCACAAAACCCTGGCTGCATCCCTGAGAACCCTGGACCCAGGACTGTCTCAGGGAACCCAGGCACTCATGGGCTAGGCGTGCCTCTTCTATGAAAAAAGGCAGAGATTCTTATCTCCAGGGCTTTCCAAGGTGTCCCTGGTGCTCCGTCTCTAGGACATCCAATGCTAAATGCTTTGGTGGAAGGCAGGGAGGAATCCTGTCCCCATCTGCAGCATGAGGGTCCACCGTGGAATTCCGAGGCACATGACAGCCAGAAACCCAAGAGGCCGGGGAAGGGCTGCTTTCTGCTGGCTGTTCCTTCTGTGCCACATGGCTCCCGGTACCCAGCCTCAGTGCAAATTCGTCAATCTTTCTGGCAGGCATAAGAACATGGTTCCTTCTCTCTAGGCTAACTTTTCCATCAGGCCAGGACTCCTGATCTAGGCCTCAACCTGGCAACACTACCATGAGACTGTAATTCCTCAATCTGGCTTTTAAGAATTCTGGTTTTCAAAATGGGAGAGTTTGCCTGCCAGCTGAGACATCTCGGGACTTTGGAGTTCAGTAGACTCTTCGAGTCTGTTCTTGTTTTGTATTGTTTCGGCAGTCATTGGGACAAGTCAGACCTCAAAGCCAGAGGTAACATGTGCTGCTTTAAAAATGTGCAGAAAGCCAGGCGTGGTGGCTCACGCCTGTAATCCCAGCACTTTGGGAGGCTTAGGCAGGCAGATCACTTGAGATCAGGAGCTCGAGACCAGCCTGGCCAACGTGGTAAAACCCCATCTCTACTAAAAATACAAAAATTAGCTGGGCATGGTGGTGGGTATCAGTAATCCCAGCTACTTGGGAGGCTGAGGCAGAAGAATTGCTTGAATCTGGGAGGCGGAGGTTGCAGTGAGCCAAGCTCGAGCCACTGCACTCCAGCCTGGGCAACAGAGCAAGACTCTGTCTCAATAAATAAATACATAAGTAAATAAATTAAAAATAAAAATGTGTAGGGACACTGCTGCTTACAGATTATGGATGAATGCTTCCCCTCAGAACTTCTCTTTCTCAATGCCTAACAAAATCAAAGAAAGTAAATAAAACAAGGGACTAAAATCTATCATCAGCAACCAATACAATAAACTTCCAAACTGACATCTAAAGAAAGATGTAGAGGATTCTGGAGTGGCAAGGAATGGCACCACACGTCTCTGCTCCCTACCCTGTCCCGAGTGCCCAGAAATGGACCAAAACCTGAACATTCTTCCTATGGCTCCTGAATCTGAAAGGAAGCAGATGTGAGTCATGCCCTGTCTTCTTCCTCTTCTGAATGAGCTGTATTAAAAAGCATGCTGGGGGGACATGGGAAAGCAGGGAGCACGAGCCACTGAGCTGACTCGGCTGATGGAAATAAAGTCTCCAGAACAACACTCCCCATGGAGAAACTGACCCTGAGTTCTGCCCCTTCCTTGGAAAAGGTGTATAGCGTCCTGCTTTCCAGCCCCAATTAGGTGGTATGAGCCTGTACAGGACATTAAACAGGCTCTCAGGACAGGAGCATGCTGAGGCATTCCAACAAAGACCGCAGGCTGCTTCAGCTCAGCTCTCCCCTCCAGACTACCACAAAGTATAGAGAACCCAAATACCCAGCCTTTTGCTTAGCTCAGAGGGAAAAATAGGGTCTTAAACAGTGGGGAGACATCAGTAAATCCTTCTTCCTGCTGCTGTGTTACAGTGGCGTAAAGAAGGTCTGGACAGAGCCACCAAACCAGAAAGAAAAGAAATGGATGCAAACACATGGCAGCAAGATATTAACGATAAATAAGGGGGAAAACAGAGAGTGAAAGATGAGGGCTCCTCCCCATCCCTAAAAAAATCTTAAGGAATTTCTTGCAACTGCTTCACATTATGGAATGACTTAAGAATATGAATTTATTAAAGTGGGGGCTCAACAATAGGATGCTAGAACACAAGAATGGGATGGAAAGACCACAAGTTGAGGACAAAAAACATATTATTATAGACAAATTAGAACTAACAAGAAAGAGAATGGACCCTATTGAAACTCAAATTACTGAATTAGGGCAACTAAACTAGGCAAAGAGATTAAAGCAATTAGAATTAGTAGAAATGAAAGACAGATAAAGCTGATCTGATACAAAAATTAATTAAGATCCCTGAAAAAGAAAAACCAGAAACAGAACCAAGAGAGAATTCTTTTAATGGAGAAACAAACAAGTACATTTCAAAACTAAAGCTGTAGATTGAAAGAACACACTATATTCCAGAAAAGCTTGATTTGAAATGTTTACTACTAAGACGTCTTAGTTAAGTTATTGAACTAAAAAAAAATGATGAAGAGTGATTTCTTTAGGCATTCAAGCAGAAAAAAAATATCTCCTATAAAAGAAAATTCAGGCTGTCCTTAGGCTTCTTCCAAGAAGAAAAAGAGGCAAAACCTACCACATTCAGTGGGAAAGATGAGACTCAAGGATATTACACCCAGCCAAGATATGGTTCCAGTATCAAGGCACAGACAGATACTCTTAAACGTCAAAAATACTTCCTGGAAAAACAGCTTAACTATTAAATTTAGTACATTAAGAGATGAACAAACATAAAGAACTTGCAAATGGAAAAAAAGCCTTGGTAAAAAGACTAGCGATGACCATTGAATTCATTTTAATTAAGAATATTTATCAACTAACTATGAAGTTATGTTTATAGAACAGAATATGAGTGTTATAAACATGGATGATGTAACAATAATATGTAACTAAACTTAGGAAGCAGGTCAGAAATGGACAGAATCATGAGAGCTAATTTTTCAAAGCAATGAACACACTGAACACACACACACACACACACACTCATATGTCACTGAAATGTGCATTTTAAGAAAATAACTCTAACCTCAGTGTTTTTTACAATTTTTGTTTAGCCTCAGAGGTATCTTTTAAAAAGTAATATCTCTTGTGGTCAAGAAACATTCTTTGAAGTTCAACTCTTTCTTCAGTTTCAACTTCTTTTTCTTCTTTTAAATTCAAGTAAAATTAAATACTTTTAATTTAAATAGCATCTGTATTATGGCCCAGATTCCTATAAAGTATCTCTATTATCTTTCCTCCTATCAGTAAATATACATAGAAAGTTTTCTGGAATGATATAAATATAGTGCTCATGATGGTGATTTCTGGGTGGTGGGATTGGGATAATTTAAACTTCTCTGTATTGTTCAAATTATTTAAAATGTACATATATCACTTAAAAACATGCAATTTTTCTTTAAAAGGGGTGGAAGGCTAAGAAGTTATCTGTGGCTGATTCTGGTGGTGTATGGCTGATTATTTTCTTGCTTGTCTTTTTTTTTTTTTTTTTTTGAGATGGAGTCTTGCTCTGTAGCCCGGGCTGGAATGCAGTGGGGCAATCTCAGCTCACTGCAAGCTCCGCCTCCCGGGTTCACACCATTCTCCTGCCTCAAACTCCTGAGTAGCTGGGACTACAGGCGCCCGCCACCACTCCCGGCTGATATTTTGTATTTTTAGTAGAGACGGGGTTTCACCGTGTTAGCCAGGATGATCTCGATATCCCGACCTGGTGATCCGCCCGCCTCGGCCTCCCAAAGTGCTGGGATTACAGGCGTGAGCCACTGCACCCGGCCACTTGTCATTTTTTATATTTTAATTTTCTAATAAACAAAAAATTCAAAGTATTAGAAAAAAAGATTTTCAGGCATCTCACTGGAATGGATAGTCCAGAAACAGATTTGGCAGAGATGGCTGCAGCCTCCCAACATCTGCTCTCGTCTAACATTTTATAGACCTCTTTTTTTTTTTTTTTTTTTTGAGACAGAGTCTCGCTCTGTTGCCCAGGCTGGAGTGCAGTGGCACAATCCATTTTATAGACTTTTTAGCTGTGCACATGATAGCCAGAATAAAGAGCCAATTTCCCAGCTCTGGCCAATAGCATGTAAGCAGAAGTGCCACATGGCAGCTTCTGGAATCCTCTGAGAGTTGGCTCATTTGCACTGTATTACTATCATTGCCTCTTGCTGCCTGAAATGCAGATATCACCATATTGGACCATGAGAGCAAGACCACATAAGGCCAAGCAACAAGAAGAAAGTGTGTGTAGAGAGTCGCATAAGCCCTAGACTACCTACCTGGACAATGTAAGAAAGGAAGACATTTCTATCTTGTTGAAGCAGCTGAATGTCATCCTAACTGATGCACGACCTGCACACACATACAGAAATGTTGTCTGTGATACCATTTGCATTGTACATCAGAGGGGAAAGATGAAACAACTGGTTTGGCATACACATACACAAATCGCCTAGACGTGAAGGAGTTAAAAAAAAAGTTTTACAAGAAAAATTATTCTCTTCTCACAAACACTATATCTTTGTGAAGTTAGGGAAGGGTCTTTATTTTTAGAAGCCAAAGTAAAAACAATAAATAAAATAACAAATACATTTGACAACATCAAAAATTTAAACTTCTACATGACAAAAGAAAGTATAAACAAAAGTAACAAAAGTAAAAGACAAGCAAGAGGCCTGGAGGGCAGCATTTCCTGAAGCAAAGTCTTGTCATGTTCAAGTTCAGTGTGGTGCTGGGTATGTATGCAGGGTAGAGACGGGGGGCAACAAAGTGTGGGGAGAGCTGTATATTCCCCTTTCTTTTGCACAGAAAATGCATATTAGCTTATCAAAAGCTCTGAGGACTTCTACAGAACTCTGTCTGTGTGTGGAACTCAGCATTCCCCAGTTATTTGGCGTTGGGGCCAATCTTTTTGTGGTAAAAATCTATGAACTAACCTCTAGGTATATATGAAACACTCAGAAATGCTGCCATAAGAAATAACACTTTGCCATTTGAGAAACGATCATTATATTCACCTTTTGAACCCTCATAGATAATTCTCACTCTTTTATAAGTTCTGACCAGCAGCAGCAAAAAATGAGAAAGAAATTTCAGCATTGTGGAATAGGAGGAAATTCTCCTGTTTACTCCTACAGAGTACAGTGAATATATTCCAAGAGAAGGAAGTCATCTGTAGTCTGAGCTTTTCCATCTCATAGCCACTGGCCAGGACTGTGAGAAGTACATGTTTTGAAATATTCCCAATTAGAGATAAAAGACCATTTTAAAGATAATTTAGGGCTAGTCCCAGAGTGTTGTAATGCAGAACTGCCATACAGATGGCAGTTGGTCGTGATTTCTTGTTAGTTATAGGAAAAGAAAAAGGCAACAGTAGAAACATCTAGGATGATCAATTCAGTATTGACAACACGCTCTCTGGGCTCTGACATTAAGGCCCTTATAGTCTAGAGAGGGAGATTTTATTTAACACTATATTTTAAGTACAACTTAAAGCCCTTTACTTACGTTATTTAATCCTGTAACATAGGTGCTAAACTTGTTCTCTTTTTAGGACCAGGGAAGGGAGCCATAGTTAAGTAACTTGCCTAGCTAAGGTTAAAAAGCTAGCAGGATTCCAACCAGGAAGATTTGCCATAGATCCGGCTTCCCTAACCACTGCTCTGCCCTATTCCTTGTAGATAACTTTAATACAGCGTGGAAAACAGCAGCATAGAGGGAGGAGCAAAATGAAAACATTGTCAGGAAGGTCCAGCGGGAAGCCAGTTCACGTTGGGGACAAGCTACACTTTGCCTGGGAGGGTGAGGAGGGGAAAGCCAAATCAGGGTGACAAGGTCAAACAGCAGAGCGGGGGCTCCTCTTAAGCCAGGTGTGCCAAGTCAAACGTGGTCTTTAGGCACCTCCAGCCAGCATAAGTTTCTGAGTCGGAGAAACAGGTCAGGTTGCTTCTCAGCATACTGGGGTGAGAGGTGTGTGTGGAGGGTGGACCAACCTGGGATGAGGCCAGTGGGGGGTAGGGGGTACACCTTGCCATATTCCCAGAGAGAGCAGAGAGAAAGGCAGAGGGAAGAGAAAGAAACGGGATTTCAGAAGATTTGGGAGCTGCTTTTGTATGGATTGTCAGTAAGAAGGATACAGAACCCCCTGAGGTCTCCGACCCTGGCATTAAGTGTTAATTTTCTGAACGTTTTGAGCAGTGACATTAACGGAGAGAACGTGCACCCATTGGGAGCGGTCGGCCTCTTCGCACAATGGTGGGACTCCATTAAGACGTTGGCCCAAGCCCTTGGGACAGGCAGGGTGATGGACACTTGTAATCTGATGCCTTGACCGTCGAGCTCCGCTTTTCTATTGCACGAATCCCAGCCTAAACTGCGCATCCTGCTCGTTGGTTGCACAAGCAGCCGAAGGCTAGTGCCTTGCCCGGGAAGGCCGCCTGGCCGGACGCGCGGGTCCCGCCCGGGTCCCGCCCGGGTCCCCGCCGTAGCTCCGGCCGGAGCATCAGGTGGGGCCCAAGACACCCACAGACTAGGCTGCTGCGGCCTCTCCCGGATCCGACGGGCGGCCCGCAGCTCGTCCACACTCTGGCTGGTGGTCCCAGCACATTTGCAGGCTCCAGCGGGTGGAGACGGCTTGGTGGGGGAGACCTCTAGGGCGCACGCCGTGCCCCACTTCCCCCTCACGGGAAAAGCTTCTCAGCGCGCGGACCCAGGAGACTCCCACTCCGGCTCTGCCCCAGGCTCCCAGGGACACGCAGCGGACCGCCGGGTCCCGGCCCTGAGCCCCCCGACACTGCCGTCCCGGTTCCCCAACGCGCGGACTACAAGTCCCAGCAGTCCCCGCAGCTGGCACCTCCCGCCTCGCCGCGGAGACCCCCGGCCGTCCAAGCGGCGGGGCTCCGGCTGCGCTCGTGGCCGGGCCGGGCGGGGAGGCCGGTCCCGCGGGCGGGGGCAGGGGCGGCTCCGCGGCTTCTCCCGCCGCCGCCGCCAAGGGGAGTTTCCAGGAAGTGGCCATATTGGATCCATTCAGCCGCAGCCGCCCGGGCGGAGCGCGTCCCGCAGCCGGCTGGTCCCCGTCGCGGCCCCTGCGCTGGTCCCAGCCCGCCCGCCCGGTGCGGAGCTCGCCATGGCGGCCACCGACCTGGAGCGCTTCTCGGTGAGGGCCCCGCTGGGCCGCGGTGCGCGCGGGAGGCGCGGGGCTCAGGAGGGGCCGCCCTGCAGCTGGCGGGGGGCGCGAAGCGGGCTGTCAGCGCCGCACTGCTGGGCCTCGACGCCGGGCCAGCTCGAGGACCCTGGCGCGGGCTCTCGGTCGCGCTAGCGGGGGGTCCCGGAGCGTCGGGCGGCCTGCCTTGCCGGGCGGCTGGTCGGGGTCGCTTCCTGGGGCGCAGGCAAGGCAAACCCCTTTTGCGGGAAGGAGCAAAGACCCGCCTGGCTCCGGGCAGGTGCGAAGACAGAGTGGCGCCCGCGGGGCCCGCAGGGGAGGTCCGAGACACTCCGGACCCTGTCGCCCAGGGTGTTTCTTTCTGCACACTTGGGGAGAGTCCTAGCCGCACAGGTGCTGCGGGATAGGTACAGCCGGGGAGGATGTAGCCCCCCACAAGAGCTCAGGACAGTTGCAGACTTGAGTCCTGAAGACCCTTGGCCTGCTTTTCCTTCCTCCCTAGCTCCCCTCTGCCCCCGCTCCCCACGCCGGAACCCTGGGTGCGACTCCAGGCAGGTCAGGCCTCAGTGGTCGGGTCTGCGGCAGCCATTCGCCAGGAGCTGGAGGGATTCCAGACTCAGCCCAGTGGGCGTTTATCTGGGCCCCAGTCCAGGTCCTCAGAAGGTTGACGTCCCTGGTGGTCCCTGCAGGGGTCTCACTGGGCCCGAACCTGCCGATAGCCAACTTACTCAAGATTTCATAATTCACTCGGGGGAGGGAGGCCTTTGGGGGATTGTGTCTGGACGTCCCCTGCTGTTTAAGGCTGGATCTGGGTGTGTCTGGAAGGCTAGGCTGTGACAGTGAAGGAAGCTGTGTCCTCTTGCCAGCATGTGAGGCCCTGGTCGGCTGGAAGGGGGAGGAGGGGGAGAAGGAGGAGGAGGAGAAGGGAGGCCCAGGGCTGTTGGAGGGAGGGGGGAACTCTGAATATGTGAACGATAACGAATTGGTTCTGGGGCTAAATAAGGGAGCCAGAACTTATGTAATTAATGCTATAAATACTGTCATCCGAATTTATATATGTAAATTTTCCCTTTAATCTGAAAATACATTTCTTGGTCTACTTTGGAAATGTGCATGACTAAAGCAGGAGCTCTTGGTTTCATAATTTCTAGACTTGGGTGTTTTATTCCCATTGGGGAGGGGGGCCATATGTCAGTTAAGTAAGTTTAAATACATGAAGAACAGATTCAGAGGCTGGGCTACTCAGAGATTCACTTCGCCCCGTACTATAAATTGGAATTTATGTACCGGAGGAGGGCAGTGCCTGAATCCTAACAGACCTGCTGATTAACTGGAGGCCAAGAGACCCGTGAGTGCCTGGGCGTCTCTGCTTGTGTGTCTGTGTGCATTTTCTGTGCCCAGCTGACCAGAAAGTTATGTCTGGGTCTTGTCCGTGGCCGGAGGTTTAACAGTTGATCTTGCAGGTGGGAGAGGTATGTAGAGAAACCAGAATCAGACAGCCTGATAGGAATCCTAGACACTCCTTGTTGGCCATGTGACCTTGGGCAGGTTATTTAACCCCTTGGTGCTCTCATGTGTATAATGGGATAGAAATATTACCTCCCTCATAGGGGTACCGTGAGGATTCAACAAGAGAATCCGGGGGAGGTACTCAGAGCTGTGTCTGGCACATGATAAGGACACAATGAATAATATATGCTACCTATTGTCCACGTGGATGTGAGGACTGACGCCCTATGTAAGAAGGGAGCAGAGGATGCATCTGCCCTGTTCATGGAACTCTCTGTAGGGCTTCCATCCCTGCTCATCCAGAGATGGTCCTCAGAAGGTTAGCTGAGAGGCCAGGCTGTGGGCTGGACAAGCCTTCCCCTGGGGTCCTGTGTTTGCTCTCGGACCATTCCTGTGAGGAGTTTGGGTATTAGCTGCGGGGTGGCCAGGGCACAGAGAGGGTACTGACTCAGGCACAGGCGTAGAGCCTGAGCGCAGGGCCTTGGTTGCTATGCTAGCTTCAGCTGGAGGGATGGACTCCTTCCACACCCTCTGCACTTTGGGCTGTCAGCCTGCTGGGAGGACTTGGATAGGGTTGGATTTGGGTGGAGACCTTGGGTGGAGTTTGGCCTGAATTTTAAGTCCGGACTCCATTCACCCCTCCTGGCTTGTCATCTTGGGAAAATCATTTCTGCCTTTATCTTGCTGTAAAATGGGCAGAGCCACACTGGTTCCTCAAAGAGTTTATGGAGGGTTAATTGCAGTCCGTGGCATGTTTGGAAATATGCTGAGGTGTCTTGCAAGCCCCAGGATGTGATGGAGCCGTGACAGGTCTACACTATCCCTCTGGCCAGCTCAGTGGTCAGACTAGCCCTGCAGTCCTGAGAATTGTCCTGACCTGGAGCTTAGACAGCATACAGAGTTGTACTTTGAGATGGATGTGTGCTGGGTTCCTATGTCCTCACAGAGCATGGTGTACACACCACAGGCTAACAGCCTTGGCATCCTGACTGGGCTCTGCTCCACCCTAGATCAGTATTGGGGTGAGGGTGGGCATCCCCTGTGTGTGGGTGTGTGGAGCAGCCCTCTGGGGAGGGTGTGTTGCCCCTTGCCCTCCTTGGGCAGCCAGACTCCTGTCTACTCTTGCTGTGCCCCTCCTCCTAACTGGAATCTTGACTCTGGGGCTCAGCCCTTCCTTCCCCGAGGGCCAGCTCCAGTATTTTCTCCTGCCAGAATCTCATAGGTTCAGACCCCGTGGTGAGCAACCCTTTAGGGCTTGGGGAAAGTGAAGCTGAGTGGGAGAGGAAGAAACGTGCAGCACGCAGCCTCACATTGGCGTTCTTCCCAGCCAGTCACTTACCCCCATCTCTGCTTTATCCCCAGCACCATCTGTCACTTCCGTTGTCACCCCCTCAATCTTGATACTTCCCCAAGAAGCGGGCTCTCCAGGGAGTACCTAGTCCCTCCTGAAGCAGGAATTGAGAGCCCTCACCCAAGTGGGGCTCAAGGTCTCTGTCAGAGTGGTATCTCCCCGTCTTGTAAAAACGGCCAGTAGCCTCCTTGCTGAGCCATGCCGAAGAGAAACGGGAGCTGAGCAAGAGATGCCCGTGCAGCTCTCAGGGCACATGTGAGCACCACCTGCAGAGCCGCAGCTCTGCCCTCTCCCCCAGGAGGTGAGTCTGCCTGCCCGCCCTCCATCTTGGGCATCAGACCATGCTATGTGTGCCCACCTTGGGAAGGTCTGCTGGGGTCTTGACTGCAATGGGTCACAACTGCAGGGCTGATGGGAAGCATTGGCAGCCCAGGGAGCACATGCTAAAAGACTGACCATGATAGGAACAGAGAGGATGGCAATCAGGAGATGAGCTCAGGGCCAAGGAGGAGGGAGACTGGATGGAGCCTGGGAACCCAGGGTCTGACTTGTGTCAAAAACCTTGGATGGCAGGGAGGGCAGTGGGTGCTTTGAGCGCATTATCTTGTTGATGCTAACAGCCCAAGGTTGGGTGAGGATGCAGACTTTGGTCATTGGCCAGTAAAGGTAGGGGGAACAAGATCCAAATTCCAACACCAGTGATGACAGAGAGGGTGGATATCTTTGCGTTTTGAGCCCTCGGATGGGCTAGGTGGAAGCGTATATTATATTTGGGGCAGTAACTACCACGAATGTCTCTGTGGCTCAAGTCCAGCTACCAGAGGCACGCAGCTGCAGGATGATAGAGCAAAGGGCCTGAGGGCCAGCTGGCCTCTGTGTGTCCCTTGCAGCCTCCCCAGTCTTCCTGCCTCTGTGCTGCCAGCTTGAGTGTCAGGATCCCCAGGCATGGCCCCCAAGGCAAAAGCTTTGCCAGACAACCAGATGCGAAGCTATGCAGGCAGGAGGGAGACACATCTGACTGGGGAAGAGACACCCTCCCAGGGTCTCCATGCCCTCATGGTAGAGCTGGGGCACTCTGTTGGCTTCTTTTGGAGCCATTTGAACCTTCAGAGCTCCTATAAGAACTGGGCCTGGGAAGAGGCAGTGGAGGACAGGGCAGGGGGCATCTTGGCTCTGCGTGCAGTTGCCCTACATGTTCTTGGGGCAAATTAGATATTCTCCTCAGGACACATGGCTTTCAGGTGTTCCCTATCCTAGAGGTCAAATTAGAGGGACAGAACCAGCAGAGGAAGGTACAGGGGCCCATGTCTACTGGCAGGTGGCTGGCTGTTTTCTGAGGGGGCTCCAGGGCTTGGGCTACCTGATGCCTGGGGTTCAGGAGGGGCTGTGGGTTTGGACCCAAGCCCACTTGTCAGACCTGGCTCTTGGGCCTGGGTACAAACCTGACATTCTGCCTGGTGTTGGAATGAATGGACAAGCAGCAGAGAAGTATAGCAGTGCCACCCCCATACCTCCGCCAACCCATGTTGGTGCCCATGCATTCCTCCGTCCCTTTCCAGCACTGGCATCCATCCTGGGGTTGGACGGAAGGCGGGGCACCTTTGCTGCCCACTTTCTCCCTCCAAGGGGTTTCATTTGCTGTGAAACAGAGACTGCCTTCTCCTGCCATTGATATCCAGACCACTCGTGGCTTTCCCTGTTACAAGGCAGTGGTGGCTGCTGCTGGAGTCCCTGAGCTAAGTAAGAAAATGTGAATGCCTGGAGTTCTAGTACATTCAGCAGCCCAGAGCGCCTTCCCCATCTCTGTGGTGGGATAGACCATTCCCTCTCAGGCAGCACAATGAAGGCCAAGAATGTGTCTGTCCTAGGCCTGGGGGTTGGGGTGGCGAGTACTGGCCCAGCTACCAGTAACTGTGCTCTTAGTTTCCTGGAAATCTGATTTTGATGGCAAAAGTGTGAAACATACTATCCCAAATTAATAAGCTGCAGCCTGGCTGGCTGTATGCAGAAAGGGAAGACAGTGCCTCTTAGTGAGAGAGAAAAGCAGAGAGAATGGAGTATTAGGGTCAGGGGATGGTTTTGCTCCCAAAGTTCCTTCTCTTCCCAGGATGGGTGCAGTAGGACTGGCCTCGTGAGGATGATTGGCAGCCCAGCTGCCATCTCCCTGTTACCTTGACTGCCATCATGTTGGGACCATGGAGGGTGATCCTTGCTTGAATCTTCTCTCAAGTTTTCGGTTGCCACTGTAGGAGAAAGATGCTTTGGCTCCCAGGTGTCCTCTTGATTTGGGACAGGTATATCCTGCCTCTATTCTTCCTTCCTGGCCCGGGGTAGCAGCATCCCACCCCTACCCTCCCACATATGTCTCCTTGGTTATTTCCCGTAACCTCTGACCTGGGCTTAGAGGCTTGCTGTGGAATCCTGGGACCAGAGCCGAAGCCTTTCCTGGGAAAATTCCTAGGATTCCTCTAAGGCTCAAGGACAGTTGTGCTTATGACCGCGACCATGGGTTCTGGCTAGAGGCCTCTGCTCTGGCTATTTAAGGCCCAGGCTGCTGGGAGGAGCTGGAGCCGGGGCTAGCATAGTTTGTGCCAGGAACATGGGTGGAGAAGGCTCCCAGTGGTCCATTGACTCCTGGGGCCATTGCTCAGTTACTTAATAGGGCCATCCTCAGGGCTGGAGCTCCCCTGGGGAGTGGGCTTCCTGACTGCCTGACTGGGTACACTGGTGAGTGGGTGCTAGGCCTGGGAACCCAGAGGAAGAAAAGCATCCAAAGTCCAAAGCACTGGAGAACTCTGGAAAGCCTGGGGTCTAGGGGCTGCTCTTTGTTCATTATTCAGTAGCTAATCCACCTATGGTGGGGTATTCTTTCTACTCCCACTGCAACAATCAGCCTAGTTTGGGGGTTTGGATCACAGGCGTCTCTATTCACCCACAGCTTCCCTGGCTCTGTTGGTTTAGACATTCAATAGATTTCCAGTTCCTTCTGGATAAAAAACCTGTTTTTGTGTGTGGGCAACCATGAGATGCAGTTTCTTCCCAGATCCCACCTTGTTTCTTGGTAAAAGGGGCAGTTCCTCTTGGCTGGTGATGAGGGCTGCTCTAGGAGGCTCAGACAGAGCATTTCCTGATCAGGAAAAGGGCGTCCTAGTTATCCACTGGGCTGCATAACAAAATGCTGTTCTCCACTTTGTCTTGGACGGCTGGGCATGGAGGCACGCAGCCGGCCTGAGAAGTTATTATTTTGGTTGTCGTCTTTGATGTGCCAAAGAAATGATGACACAGAAGCCTGGGGCCTGGCTTAGGAGCCAAAAGCTTGTTAGTGATTAGAGAGGGGATAATGGCCCCATGGAGTTTCTCATTGCATATGTAGAGCTCAGAGCTCTACAGAGAGCCAACTCTCTCTATCCTGGGACTTTGAAGACGTGTAGAACGCTCACCCCTGTGTGAGCACCTCAGGGAGCTAGGTGTGTGGAATGAGCAAGAGGCTTTGGGTCCCCCTCTCTCTGGGGTCCAAGTTAAGTTGTCCTGCCTGAAGACTCCTCCCCACAGAGCAGTCTGCCATGGGGCTTCCTGACCTGAGAATGGAGCCCGGCTGCAGGGTCCTTCCAGCTCACTCCCACCAGAGCCGGCTTACAGACCGGCAGGCCTTTGGCCCACACTAGCCCACTGACGTGTTGTATTGGACCCTCATGGTATTCTCAGTTTGTATTGGTTGTCAATCTTTAAAAATTACAGAATTTCACATAAAAATATAGATTTCTGGGCCAGGCATAGTGGCTCACACCTGTAATCCCAGCACTTTGGGAAGCCAAGGTGGGTGGATCACCTGAGGTCAGGAGTTCAAGACCGACCTGGCCAACATAGTGAAACCCCGTCTCTGCTAAAAATACAAAAATCAGCCGGGCGTGGTGGCTGCGTGCCTATAATCCCAGCTACTGGGGAGTCTGAGGCATGAGAATTGCTTGCACCTGGGAGGCGGAGGTTACAGTGAGCTGAGATCACACCACTCCAGCCTGGGTGACAGAGCCAGACTCTGTCTCAAAAAATACATATATATATATATATATATATATGTATATATAGAGAGAGATTTTTGGGTTCCCTTTAAAAATGGGAAGATTTGGCAACACTAGACCTGCTTTCCCACAGTTGGCTCGAGTTGTGGAACTGCGGCCACCATGGATTGAGCATAAGCACAGGCTCTCCAGTTCTCCGTCATTCTCACCTCTCCTCGGGAGCCCCCACACTTGGCTGAATTAGCTGCTGTCTTTCATCCAGCAGGCAGAGAGTGATGTGACTAGAAGCATGGGTTTCACAGTCATGTTGTCTCCATTCAGATCCTGGCTTTGCTCTCCTGAGCAGTGTGGTCTTGGGCAAATTACACACTCTCTTGATGCCTCTATTGTCTCATCTGGACAATGGGGAGGCTTCTGTGGCCTATGTCATAGGGCCGAAGTGTGGACTAAATGAGATTAAATTAGGGTTGTGCATAGCAAGCATGCAATACATGTTAGTTATGTCTGTTGTTGTTGCCATTGTTATTAGGGTGGTGCTGCCCTTCACCTATATATGTTACCTGCCTGGCTTCTAAAGGCATTTGAGCTTAGGCTTAGCCCTCTGAGGTCAAGGATCTGATGTCCTCATCTTTTCATTGGCAGCCATCCCAGTTCCTGGCACACAGCAGACATGTCCAGTGAGTGTGTGTTGAGTGACTGAATGAATGAATTAGGAGCCTGCTAAGAACAGGGGAGGCAATGTAGCAGAGTGGTTTGGGACAAGAGCTTGGTCTACTATTAGGTCCCTGCTCTGCCCTGGTTAGTTCCCTAGCTTCTGTGTGCTTCAGTTTCCTCCCCTGTAACATGGGGATAATTGTGGAGTCTGTCATCCACAGTGAGGAAGGACTAAATGAGAGCCTGGGTGTAAATCACTCGGCTTAGTTCACATAAGGTGGTCCTCAGTGAGGTGTTGGTATCATCTCAGACATCCATTCCTTCCTTTGGTTGTGAACACTGAGCTGTTTTACCTTCCACACTGTCCCTCCTTTCTTGGCTCTCCTTGCTTTCTCCCTGTTCCTCTGCATCCAAAGAGTTTTACTTTGGATCCTATGGCACTGAAGATGTTTCAGTTGCAAGTAATAGATAATACCAGTCAACTAGCCTCAGTGATAAAGAGGATATGGCCAGGGGTAAGGAGAAAAGCCCAGAGATAGGACAGACACTGGCTTCCTCTCTTCTTTGTGATTTTCTTGGCTCTGCCATCCTGTGAGTGGACTGAAGCCTTAGGCTAGCTCCCTTAATGGTTTCAAGATGGTCATAAAGGCTCAACCTGTGTCACTTGCCTGTACCTGCACCAATCATGGGATCATGCTGATGGGCTCCCACCCCAGGAGTTGGAGCTGTGGTCTTACCCACCAAATTGCAGTTCTGGTAGCCACTGGGAGACCTGACTATTTCTGAGTCATGGTAGCTGAGATGTGCAGGAGGTCCTTCAGAGGCTGCTGGTTCCTCCTAGGTTGTAACCCCACTCAGGTTGGTAGAGATGCCTGGGGCAGGCACCCTGGAGCAAGTAATGCAACTTAGATCACGTGTTGATGCCAAATCTATGATCAGGGAGTTGGCATTAGTGAGAGTTACCCCTTGGTAAAGCCTGGAGGTCAGATCAGTCTCCTGGGACAAGGTAACAACACTGTCTCCATCAGGGTCAGTGGCCATTCTGTGTGTGTACGTGTGTGTACATGCATGCTCCATAGACTCATACCCCTGACTGTTCCCTGGGGCTCCTAAACAGATATTGCCCCAGATGTGTGGCCCTTGCAATAACAGAGTGTAGTCTGGGCAGCAACTTAGGGATGATGACCTCCTTGTACCCCACACTTCCACAGAAAGAGTCGAGCTGTGTGAGGGGAGGCCGCTCTGTAGTTGCTGTGCGTGGACAGGTGGTTTATGTGAGACCCGCCCCAACAATCCCCAGTGCTACACTTAGCCTCTGGAGCCTAGACCTGTAAGAAAGTGGGGGAAAACAGGAATGGAATGGCCTCTGCTTCTCAGTAAGTGCTCTGCATCCGTGTGTGTGTGTGTGTGTGTGTGTGTGTGTGTGTGGTTTCCAGACACAGCTGACTTGGTGGGGTTTGGCGGCAGACTACAGGATGTTGGATTGCATCCTGATTGTGTCACCCCTTGGAAGAAGAGGATGAATAAACACATAGCCTTCTCTGCAAGCACAGCACGCCTTAAATTTTGGAGATTTTCAGTCTTGCCTGAAAAGAAAAAAGCTCTAGACTAACTGTTGTGTCCTCCATTTGATCCTCAAGCTGCCATAAGGAGGTGGAACAGAGACTAAATAATGAAGCCCTGTGTAAGGTGGGCAGGTGCCCCGATGCCGTAGCAGTTGGAGGCCGTGTTCAGTAACTTGTAAATGGTAGCATTGTCCAGCATGTTGGGCATAAT
Organism: Macaca fascicularis; assembly: GCF_037993035.2. Lineage (NCBI taxonomy): Eukaryota > Metazoa > Chordata > Mammalia > Primates > Cercopithecidae > Macaca > Macaca fascicularis. The sequence continues at coordinate 139,290,135 of NC_088380.1, read as the reverse complement.
AATGGGAGGGAGGGAAGAAAAGAAAACCTGACCTCCCCAACCAGCAGCCAACATCGAGAAGCTTATAGAATAGGTAGAGAATCAAGATGCATTAAAAAAGGATAACCAGTAGTACTAGGAAACAGGATAACTGGCAAGTGAGGGGTCTGGAGTGTAAGTGCTTGGGGGCCAGGTGAGAGTGGGTGCCAAGGAAAAGGTGGAGTAAGCTGTAGAGCCCAGGGGAGGGGTAGAGTTTGAAAGGGGAGCTCAGAGTTACCAGCTAGGCTGGAAGTGAGGAAGGCCTGGAACGCCATGCTAAGGGGTTTGGACCTGACCCAGCACCTCCTAGGCTTCATTAACTACTTTTATGTGGGCACCAATGAGAAGAAGCTACCTTTGGGACCTCCTTGTCCAATTATGTTTGCAGCCCTAAGGAGACCTGGGCTTGAGTGGGGAGATTGGGACATGATGCTTTGGGGCTAGGTGATGGGGAGAAGGGGTCAGCTATAAGAAAAGAGGCTCCGTTGAATGGGAGAGAGCAGGTTTAGGGTTAGCCCTGACTTGTTTGAGGGGATGGTACAACTGCCCAGAGGAGCCATGTGGGGTCTAGGTTGCCAGCACCCACACTTGGGAGTCACTGATGCAAGGCTGCTGTGGGGAGGTAGACATCAATTGTGGAGAAGGTTGGCTTTGAGTGCCAAGGTTCTATGGTTGGGAGGGAAGGATGGCCAGAGGGGTTCAGGCCAAGGCAGTGGGCTGCAGCGAAGGTCAGCTGCTCGGGTGCTGAAGAGATGCCTTTGCAGGGCAGGAGCCAGGGCCACCCATCCATTCCTGACCCTGAGCCTGTATCCACATCTGCCACCGGCCCTATCTCCTGGGCTGTCCTCAGCTGGACCTGCTCCCCGCCTCGTGGCTATGGGCAGGAGAAACTCTGAATCCGCTGCCCTTTCCTCTCCTTCTCTCCTTCCTTTCCTCTCCTTCCTCTTTCTAGCTGTCTCAGGGCAGTGGGGCTCAGGAATGGAGGAGGCAGGATTCTGCACAACATGGAGCTATCTAAGGTCTGCCCTCCAGAGGGGCTGAGCCTGGGAACCTTCCCTCGGGCAGCATTTTACCCCATTCCAGGGAGTCAGAGAAACCAGCCACACAAGATGGAGTGTGACCATGACCCTCTGCTTCAGGTCCTTGTGGTTTCCTTTTATAGAGCGCTGGGCCGGCTCCAGTGGCCCCAGCTCACTCAGGGCCTGCCGCCCAGCTCTCTGCTAAGGCCAGGCCTCCACATTCTCACCTGGAACCTTCTGTCTAGACAACCAGGACTGAGATAGGGGTGGGACGGTGGCAGGAGTCAGGAGCCAGGAGCTGGGGATCTCTAGAGAACACCACTGAGGCAGAAGGGAGGAGGTCTCAGAGTCTCGATCCCTTTGGAACCCACCCCTGAGCCCCAGTGGGGGGTTGTCTGAGTGAGGGCCGGCTCCTTTAGCAGGGTCCATGCATGAGTCCCACACGTGGGTGTGTGAGGAGCAGTGGTGAGCATGGAGGGCCATGAGCCCAGCTGATACAGGAGGCCCCTCTGAGGGAGCACGCGTGTGAGGGGGTCAGACCAGACCTGCCCCTGCTTGAGTCCTGCCTCAGTGGGAGGGCCTAGGAGGACTAGGCAGGGGCAGCATCCCCCGTCTCCTCAGAGCTGGCTGCAGGAACAGATGCACTTTGTAATCTGGGCCTCTGGGAGCATCTGGGGCCTCCTGCTGAGTAGGAAAACAGGTGGGCCCTTATGGGTAGCAGCCACAGCCCCAGGAGAGATGGAGCCCTCAGGCCAGGCATCCCTGGCCATCCCAGGGGAAGCAAAGTCACAGAGTGGAAGGGCCTTTCCCCCTGGGGGCATCGGGCTCCCTCTGGGGAAACTTGGCCTGGAGTTGGCTTGGGAAACTTGGCTTGGGTGTACTCAGGGTGTGACTGAGATTTGTTGAGAATTCAGACATCGGGCGGGGCTGCTTCGCTGTTTTAACTCAGAATTAGCGCCCGCCCCCGCAGCCTTGACCTTTCTTCTCCAGTGGCCTTATGTCTTGTTTTATTTCTCTCTTGGCAGAATGCAGAGCCAGAGCCCCGGAGCCTCTCCCTGGGCGGCCATGTGGGTTTTGACAGCCTCCCCGACCAGCTGGTCAGCAAGTCGGTCACTCAGGGCTTCAGCTTCAACATCCTCTGTGTGGGTGAGTGTCAGGGCCTGGCCTTAGACAGAGGGTGGGTGAGAACCTCCTGGGAGAGGGGGTGCTTCTGGCCCCCTGTTGGGCTACGAGGGGGCTTCCCAGGCAGAGTGAAACTTTGGGGGTGTCAGGATGAGGATTTGGTTGGTGTCTCTGCCAAGGTCAAGGATGGAGTTAGAGCCAGGGCCTGGCACAGCGTTGTCAGGAAGAGTAAACTGGATCGGGCACATGAAAGTGGTTTGTAAACTGTGGGTGTTTATCACAGAGATTTAGGTTCATTTATTCATTTGTTTGTTCATTTAAAAAACATGTATTCATTTACTGCTTCCTACCCTGTGTCAAGGACGTTATGGTAAACAGCTCTGCCCCTCATCACCATATCCTGTGGTAAGTGCTCCGGCACGCATATGAACAAATACAGCCCCAAGCAGAGAGGCTCTCAGAGGTTCCCTGGGAGTCCCAGAAGGGCACAAAGTGCTCTGCTGGTCCCTCTGCAGGTGCCCTTCGGGAAGCAGCCCATCCTGGGTTCCCCCAGCTAAAGCCATGTGGAGCTAGGGCTGTCCAGGGCGCATGGGTTGAGCCACTGGTGGCTTTAGACCCTGGCCCTCCTGGTCCCGTGACCACCCTGGTCCTGGGAAGGGTGTTGTGTACAGCAGGTTATGTGTGAGGTGACTGGGTCTGCAGTGGTGTCTACCCAGCCGCACGGCTCTGCCTCTTCCCTGCTCCTTGAGGGAACACATCACACATCACACACAGCTATGTCTTCTGTCCAAGTCCACCTTTTGGCTCTTCCTTCCACAGGTTATTTCTGAGGCCACAGGGAAAGATAGTTCCTGGGGAATGGGGGTGATGAGGGATGGGGGTGGGCGGCCTGCCCCTTTCTCTTGTCCAGGGGCCATGGATGCCTGAGCCCTGCCTGGCCTGGCCACCAGCCAAAGACAGCCCCAGTTCCAGCCTGTGACACCCACTTGTTCCCCTCCTGTGCTCACTGCCCAGGGGAGACTGGCATTGGCAAATCCACACTGATGAACACGCTCTTCAACACGACCTTCGAGACTGAGGAAGCCAGTCACCATGAGGCATGCGTGCGCCTGCGGCCCCAGACCTACGACCTCCAGGAGAGCAACGTGCAGCTCAAGCTGACCATTGTGGATGCCGTGGGCTTTGGGGATCAGATCAATAAGGATGAGAGGCAAGAGGCGGGAAGGGCGGCCCCACCCAGCCTCTTCCCACCCCACCGACATTGGTCCCCATACCAGTAGCCCAGCCCTCACACTGCAGGGGACCAGGGAGTGCCTCTTGGGGAGTATCTGAGGCTCTGTGGTCACCAACAGACCAGTTACTCCTTTAGGTGTCTGGAGAAGGGGTCAGCTGCCTGTATCCAGTCAGGGATCCTCGGGCAGAAGCTGTTCCCAGAAAGAAAAGGCCAGGGGGCAGCCTGGCTTGGCCCCGAGCCCTGAGTCCCCCAAGCCCCAAGCCCCTGATCTCAGCTGGCAGCCTCCTGGGTGATGGAGCTGTCTGTAGTTACAGGCCCATAGTTGACTACATCGATGCGCAGTTTGAAAATTATCTGCAGGAGGAGCTGAAGATCCGCCGCTCGCTCTTCGACTACCATGACACAAGGATCCACGTTTGCCTCTACTTCATCACGCCCACGGGGCACTCCCTGAAGTCCCTGGATCTGGTGACCATGAAGAAACTAGATAGCAAGGTATCCCTGTCCCCACCCGCTGTCACAGGCTCCACAGTCTTCTGCTGCGATACGATGTGGTGGCTGCCTCATGCCTGTCCACCATGGTCCTCAGGGATCTAGTCGGTGGCTTGTGGATGGCCCCCTATTGGCTTGGTCCTCTCTCTGTCTTGCGTCTGTCCCTCCTGCTCCAGTGGCCCCCATTGCTCTGGGCTCTTTCTCCGGAGTCCTGTGCCCTGGGTCTGACCCTGAGCCCCTTGCTTGCAGCTGAATTATTGTCATTCTCAGCCCTGCTGCCTCTCCCGCTCCCAATAATGTTTGTTGCCCTTCACCCCAGGGAACCTCCCTTCCCATCTCAGCCTCTTCTCTGCTCATTTTCTGTCTCTCAATTCCTAATTTCTAGCTCCTCCCTTCACTTCCCCCTTCCTCCCTGATATAAGTGTCCTTTAGTTCCTTCTGAGCCCATCAGGGAGAGGAGAGTTAAGGCCCAGAATTGCGATGTGAACGAGGGCTGGGTATTGTAGGGGTAGAGAAGAGAGGCAGCTTTATGGGAAGGGCTAGAAGAGCTGTGCATTTTGAAGGGCATGTGGCCCCACATCCCTTGTCAGCTCTCACGTGACTGCCTTCCCATCTCAGGAGTTCATTTTTATTGTGAAAAACGGGATAGCCTGGGTGTGGGAGATTTGGGGATCTTCTTATGGCTACTGCTGATGGGTCCTTTTACCTGCTTAGTGGGGAGCACAGCCCCCAACCACTCCTTCTGTCAGGCCCCAGGCCAATTAGGACCTTCAGAGGATTCTGGATCAAAGCTGGGTATGCCTAGGGAGACCAGTTTTGGGGCTGGATGGTGATTTGGGGGAACCAGGGCTGTAAGAAGCACTGCGGACAATTGTTGAAACCCATCAGAATGGCCACAGGTGGCTGGGTTTGCACCTTGGCTGCCTGTGGGAGTGGCTCCATCTCTCTGGCCTCCTTCCCCCTGCCCAGGGATATGGCCTGGGCATGGCTAGCCATGGCATGGGAACCATTGCTCAAAAGAGCCAACCAGCCTGCTGTCCTCTCCCCTGATCCTGGCAGGTGAACATTATTCCCATCATCGCCAAGGCTGATACCATCTCCAAGAGCGAGCTCCACAAGTTCAAGATCAAGATCATGGGCGAGCTGGTCAGCAACGGGGTCCAGATCTACCAGTTTCCCACGGATGACGAGGCTGTTGCAGAGATTAACGCAGTCATGAATGTGAGCGTTGGGCGAGGGCCTCAGGGCCCTGGGGCCAGAGGGCGAGGAGCCGGCACAGATCTGACACAGCCCCAGGAGACTCTTGTTCCCCAGGATTCCAGCCTTAGCTTCTCCAGGACAGAAGGGTGGGCATCTGGAGCTGGCCAGTCCTACATCTGTGGGCAGGGGACAGGAGGAATCTGATAGTGGGCCTACACTGAGGACCCCAGGTTTAGGTGTCATAAGATCTGGACTCATGGAGGAGCCTGGAAACGGAAGGAGTTGAGCAGGCTTAAGGGTTTGGGAACTTGGAAGAGAGCCAGGCTCACAGGTCCTTTCAGGGAGCTCTAATGGTCCCTGGGAGGCCTGAGGGCTGAAAGAACAGCCTGGAGAATCAGGAGCACCAGGGAGGGGGTTGAGGGTTCAGCCCACTCCCCTGTTTGGAGTTCTGGGACATTTCTCAAGAAGAGAGCCAGGAAGCGAGCATCTGGCCCTGGAGCCTTTGTTCAGGTCTGGCTGCCCCTCCCTAGGACCCAAGGGCAGGGAGGGAGAGTCTGCCATTAGCCTGTGTCAACTCCGGGCTTACGCATACCTGGGCCCCTTTCCAGGCACATCTGCCCTTCGCCGTAGTGGGCAGCACCGAGGAGGTGAAGGTGGGGAACAAGCTGGTCCGAGCACGGCAGTACCCCTGGGGAGTGGTGCAGGGTGAGTGTGGATGGGAAGTACATCCCCAGCTGGGGGTAGAACTGTGTCCCCTGGCCTGCCCTGCTGCCTGTAGTACCCTGTGCTGTTTCCTCCTCATGCGCACCTGTGTGCCCACCCTGACTCTGGAGTCTGCCCGCCTGCATGCCTGCCTAATACCCCACTGGCCCTCTGCTTTCAGTGGAGAATGAGAATCACTGCGACTTCGTGAAGCTGCGGGAAATGTTGATCCGGGTGAACATGGAAGACCTCCGCGAGCAGACCCACAGCCGGCACTACGAGCTCTACCGGCGCTGCAAGTTGGAGGAGATGGGCTTCCAGGACAGTGATGGTGACAGCCAGCCCTTCAGGTGACAGCCTGAGCCAGAGTGAGCCTGTCTTCACAGCTGTGGCCAGACACACTATCCTGGCATCTGTTCCCTGGGGGACCCCACCATCCTCTTACCCCTTGTGCCCATGTGATTCTATTTCTCTGGCTCTGCCCTACCCCATTCCTCCATAATCCCATCCTTGGCCTCTTTTCTGTGGGTCTCCACAGCCTACAAGAGACATATGAGGCCAAGAGGAAGGAATTCCTGAGTGAGCTGCAGAGGAAGGAGGAAGAGATGAGGCAGATGTTTGTCAACAAAGTGAAGGAGACAGAGCTGGAGCTGAAGGAGAAGGAAAGGGAGGTATGTGCCAGGCTGGGGGCTGGGGTGGGGATGCTGAGGGAGGGAAGGCCTGGCTGAGGGTAGAGGTGGGGGTGCCTTCCTGGCCCGGGCTCAAGCCCTCCTCTTCTTGCTCCGCCCATCTTCTGTCCCCTTTCTGCTGCCAGCTCCATGAGAAGTTTGAGCACCTGAAGCGGGTCCACCAGGAGGAGAAGCGCAAGGTGGAGGAAAAACGCCGGGAACTGGAGGAGGAGACCAACGCCTTCAATCGCCGGAAGGCTGCGGTGGAGGCCCTGCAGTCGCAGGCCTTGCACGCCACCTCGCAGCAGCCCCTGAGGAAGGACAAGGACAAGAAGAAGTAGGTGGCAGGCCACGGCTCTTCCTTTCGTTCTTGTCCCTCACCTCCCTTCTCGCTCTTCTCCCGCCCTCTCTTGCCCCTTTCCTGTTTCGTTTTCCCTCATCTTCAGTGGCTCTCTCCCCAGCTTTCTTGGTTGCCTTTCTTTTTCCTTCACTAGTGATCCAGTGTCTCGCGGTCTGGATCGCTCTCATAGTCATGCACTCTTGCTTGCACAGGCAATCTTGTGCTACCCCTCCCTCTCCCTTTTTCTCTCCTCCTCTTCCCCCTTCCTCCTCTTCCCCCCCACCCCGCCACCATTTCTTGCTCACCCATTCGCTCTCCTGTAGCCCCCTTGGCAGCTGTGGCCCTGCCGCAGCGTGGTGAAGGTGGGGCTGCACGGGCGAGGAGCAGCCTGGAAAGGGCAGAGCTGCAGGGCTCTGGGAATGCTGGGAATGGTCTTTCAGGCCAGAGGAGGGACAGGACCTGGCAATGTCAGCATCTCCAGCTGACCAGATTCCAAAAGCCGCAGTGGTTTCTGCTTGGACAGCTGTGGCGCATCCCTCCTCAGTCTGTGGGGCAGTGGTGTGGGGCCCGTATTGGCTGGCAGGTGGTGACGGAGAACCGTGGGCACTCGCGCCAGCCAACACCAGGCTCCTGGACACTGTGGTCACCACACTGCTGTTCTGAAGGGTCCGCAGCGCTAAAGGGAGGAAAGCAGCTTCCCACAGGGCCTCTGTGGTTTCTTCTGGGGGGAGGAGCTGCCCCTCAAGTAGAGGCTGGAGTTGTTCCTGCAGAGGGCAGAGAGGAGAGAAAGACTGGATGGCAGGGAGGCCTTTCTCAGCACCAGGAGTGCAGTCAACGGAGTGGCCAGGTGGGGACAACTCTGAGTCACTTCTCCCTGGCAATCCATAACCTGTTTCCACACACTTAGCTGGAGTCCAGATGTTCTGGCTTCTGGGGCTCTCCCTCGCCCACCCATCTCATTCACAGCCATGCCACATCACACTATGGGGATTTCATACATCCCTCCTTCTCCCTGCCCTGGCCTATCTTGGGTGCCATCTTTCTCTTGCCAACCTAGGAACTAAGCAGGTGAACCCATTCTGGCCCTCATTCTTGGGATCCATTTCCTCCTGGGATATTTGGGGATGTATATGCGCAGGCCCTTCCTTCCTTGGTGGCAATGAAGCCTAGCCATTAGGGCCATGAAGTGCATAGTTAGCTGTGGCCCTGGGCTGTTGCTTTTGGTGTTAGCCCTGCCCCTGCACCACCCCCGCCCCACCCCCAATATGGCATTTCCTAACCACATGTGCATACACATGTGCACACACACTGTCTTTCTCTCCTGTCCCATCTCACATACACAGTCTCAGGCACATATCTACCAGCACACAGTACACACATGCACAGAGGCACACAAACACATACCAAGGAAAAAAAACTCAAAGGACTTCTTGCTGGAGGAAATGGGGACAGAACCAGGCATTTCAGAACTGGTTGCCAATTCTCACTCCTAAGGTCTGTCCTCTGCTTCAGGACAGACCCTCTTCCTTTTTGTAGTCTCCCTCATCCCGATGCCTGGTGGCCCTACCCCAGCTGACAGTGCTGGGACAGATGTGCCCCTACCTGTCCCCAGGGAGGACCCCAGCCCCACACTCCCCTCAGCCGTGAATTTCCCCTCTGCTCTGCATTTGCTTCCAGCCCCACTCCCACGCCCATCTTTCGGCTTGGTGAGCGTTGGGGCTCTGCGAGTTGGAACCTGTGTAGATTTCAAGCTGGCAGCTTAGAAATCAGGATTTTCCTGGGAGGGGGTGGAAGTCTATGACCCAGATGCTGGCACCCAAAGTGACTTTGCTCTGCTTCCTGCCATCTTGTTAAAGAAAAGATAGCCAGGATTCCCTAGGAAAAAAGCTGTGGAGAAACCACTCAGAAACTGCAGACAAGGGTCTGTGGCCAGCTCAGGGTGTGAGGGCCAGTGAAGGTGGGTGCAGGCAGGCTGAAAGGACACCAGCACAGCCCTCGGGGTGGGGGCTTGTCACTAGTGTCTGGTCTCCCTGCTTTTCCTATGTGGCCAGGGCTCCATGATATGTTCTCTAGGCCTGGGCCTGGAAAACAGGTCTTTCCTGTTTTCTGGACCTGCTAGAAAGCTTCAGTCAGTTTGGTCCCTGGGAGAGAAAACTCTCTTCCCATGACGGCCCTGTGGAGGCCAGGAGTGGGGTAGGTGGGGTGACTGGGAATACTCCTTCCTGCCGCCCTGGTCAAGGGACTAGTGTGAGTCGGGAGTGCATTTTTGGAATGGGGGCAGGGGTGTTTTTCATGACCATTTATTTGAGTGGTTTTGATTGGTTATACTTACTCTTTAAATTTGAATCCAATTTTTTTGCAAAATTACTTCCGAATCAGATCTTGACCCTCAGCCTGGGACGCCACAAACGGAAGTGAATTCTCTGCTTTGCTCGTCACAAATGCCAAACTGACTGCCCTTTCGCAGTGTCCATCTTGCTGTCTTTTGCTTCTGTTTGATTTGGTCTGCATATCTTTTAATGTGTCTATTTTTGTTTTGTTTGTTTTATTTTTATTTTTCAGTTAATGCACGCACAGACTTACATGTCAAGAGTGGACTTTAGACTTTCATGTGTTAAGTTGCTTGAGTTACACCTTGTGACCCTTCTCCCATAACATGGTGTGAGGACGGACTGGGAGCTGGTACAGACTCCAGTGTTTACAGCCTTGCTTTCCCCTACCCGACCCTGGCCCCAGGCTGCCCCAGGCCTGGCGGGCCACCCCTCTCTATGCAAACACGTAAAAGCCAGGAATGCTGGAATCCAAAACTGACGAGGTTTATTTTTTTCAGAGCCAGTGGCTGGTCTTCCATTTACAGTGTCACTATTCCCTGATGGAGCTGTTATGTGCTGCTCCAGTGAAGGCCCCAGCCGGGATGCTAGGCCTAATAGTTCACCGTGGAGATGGCAACTCACGTGGTGCCCTAGGTGCAGCTGCGTGGTCTGGTATACATGCTGCAAAATTCACCCAGTTCCCCTCATTTTAATTTTTCTAACCTAGAGCTTAATTTTAATAACTTTAAAACACTTCTAAATATTTATTTTGGCACCAGCATCAAGACAAATAATATCCTCTCCCATTATTTTCATAAGTAACACAGATTTCCTGATTTTTAAAAACTAAAAAATACCGCTAAACCTTTCTTATGTATAAAGTATGCCTATCATATACAGGGAGAGGTGGGTAATAAACTTCCTGTAATGACAGTGTTTGGCATTTCTTTGTGGATGGAATTGGAACATGAACAAGACCATGTCCAGCGTTTTTACTGTGAATGTAAATGGAACAGCAGCCTAAAGCAGTTGTCTGTGCCCCAGAGGTGCTACCTGTAAACAGGGACCAACTCCGTGTGTGTGTTAAGTGTTTGACTCCAATTAAGACTCCCAAGCAAATCCTGCATATTCCAAATGCAAAGAGTACTCAGTGGGAAAAGGTTGTTACCTCAAAGTCATTGCTTCTTTCCTGGCTGGGTGAAGAGATGAAGGTGTCTGATATATACAGACAATGAGGGAAAAATGAGCAGCAAAGGAGCTTTCCCCTTCAACTGCACTCTAAAGGGGAACATTTTAAGGAAGTACTAGCAGCTTTGATTCTTCTATGCTCCTGTTGGTTTACAAGCCACCGAGAATGTCAGTGTTGAGAATATGGCCTGGTAAAATGGGAGATGGAAAATGACTAGACGAAAGGAAGGGTAGTTTTAATGTTGAAGCACTGTGCTGGGCACTGGAGCTACCCAGAGGAATGCACAACGCTCCCCTCAAGGAGCTCACAGTCTAGCACACTCCCTGGCTGGAAGCCTCAGGAAGCCCTGCTAATTTATTGTGGAGTTGGTAGTTCGCTTTTCATGCCCCCGTCTTCTTTCTCATGACCATTTCCCACTTTCTGCCTGGCTTGCATTGGTGATATCCAGAACCAAGTCGTGGCTTCCTCCTGCCTTCCTGAGATGATGTTCTGCTCAGGGGGAGGCGGAGGGGCGAGCTGTGTGCGTCCACTGAGGCACGGCCAGGAAGAGGCAGCGTTTACCTGTGAGGGGCTCCATGCTCCAGCAGCGGAGCAGGTTCTAGTGACAATTCTCCAAGTTTTTATGCTATGACCGGGGTGGATCTAAATTTTGTGGGGCTGAAAGCTTGAATTATTTAGACAGACTTCTTTAAGAAAAACAATGTTAATATAAAATTAGGTACAGGGTCTTGGAAGGGGCCCTGAAAATTAAGGTTCATTAGCTTCACAATAAGTCCACATCTGGTTGCAACTGAAAACTGATGCTTCAGTGAGGGTATCTAAAAAGGTAAACTGGCATATATCCATGGCAAGTGTGGGCTGCCAGTGGCTCATCTCTAGGGTAATTTTATGTCTGAAAGTGTATGCAGTTGGGTCAGAGCATGACCTTTAAGATAGCCTCTTTCAGCTAACATATTTCTGAAGATGAGGCCTGGTGACCCAGCAGGTTCATTGGATACATAAGAAATGAGAATTCCTGGTTCATGGGCCAACCTGGGACTCTGGAGTGTGCAGATTTGGCCATTCGTCCATTGTGGCCTGCGGGTTGCACCCCGGGTATACTGAAAGGCCATACTCGTGGCTGGCTGCCTGCCTGTGGGCCTAAGCCTTCCCAGTATCTTCAGGGACACTTGACAGACGCGTTTTCTCAAGTCTGAGCTGCCTCCACAGGTCCCTCTAGCAAGCCTCACTGCACCTCTCCCCCTGCTGTTTGTGTTTGGAATTTTGTCATTTTTAGCTGAGACCAAATTAAACCTTGGTGCATAAAGTGAGCTTAAAACTTGCCACTGTTTAATAAGTTAGCTCTCATAGAATGTGACCCTGTCTGCAGGGTCTCATTTACCCTTCTTTTTCTCATTGTCATTTGTTGGTATTAATAGGGCTGTCTTACAGGATCATGTTGGCATTTACTATCATGTCTTTCATAAACCATGTTTGTTTGGGGTAGAAGAATCACCGTATAATTTGTTGTCCAAACTGGGACTATTAAGAAAGAAAGGGGATGCTATTACACCAGATCAACAGGCATAAACCAGACCTGTCCCAGGCCAATGGGGATATATGGTCTTTCTAGTTGTGGGTAACCTGATCTAGGTGGTTTGTAATTGTGCATACTGACTGCATATATGTTTGTGTATGTCTAAATGTGGGCTCCCTGTTAAGTGGGGCTCATGGATACGAGGCCCGCGTGTGGCTTGCTAGTCTGTTATGTTAACATGCTTTTCTAAAATTGCTTCACGTGTTAATTCATTTACTCCTGCATTCATTGACTGTTTTTGTTCTTTTCCATTCACTTTGTACTCATTTTTTTCCATTAAATTTTGCATTTATTTTGAGTTTTTGTGGTGTCTTTTTTGGGCAGTAGCTTTTCTGATTTAACAAGTTTCCTAAGCCCATTAATCTGCTACAACTGTGGTAAAATACAGCTTGTCTGTTCTTTGAATTTTGTGGAGGTTGATCTACTTCCGCAGGAATCGTTTTAATAGGAAACCCTGCTACAGGCATCTGTGAAAAGCTCTTGGATAGGTGGGGGATGGAGGGAAGAGTCACAGGAAAGTCACAGAAAGGTAAAGGTGCAGTCTGTGGTCCACGAATCTTTATTGGACAACTGGGGGCAGGACATGAGAAAAGGGGCTCCTGCCCTCAAGGAGCATTCCTCCTTAGCAAAAAGGCTTCCCATGGGACTGCTAATATTTGAGTGTCAGAACTGCTTGGAACCACATTACATGCATTAACTCCTCTAATCCTCATCCTAATCCTATGATTAGGGACCATTCATCCCCATTTTATAGCTGAAACACAGAGGTTTAAGTAATTACCCAAGGTTACACGGCAAGTAACTGGAGAAGTTGAGATTTGAACGCTGGTAATCTGTACCCTTAATTCCTGAGCCTACAGCTGCTCCTTGGCATCTCAATGGAATGATGGAAGAGTAGTGGAAGTGTGGCCAGGTTAAAGTACACAGCCTGATGATGTGGGCTGGTGGACCTGAGACTGTTTTTTAGAGGTAGATAGCCCTAGAGGACAGGCAAAAGTTTGGCTGAGGAAGAGCAGACTGGTGGTTGAAAGGTGGTAAAAAGTACGTGGGTTTCTTTTTAAAGGAGCTTTCTCCATTGAGCACCAGGTAGATTTGGGAAGACCAAAATGAGAAAATGGGGATCCCTGCAGGAAGAGTGGTATGAACACATCCCTAATGCAGGCATAGCTCAGCTCTACTTGTGGGAAGGCAGGCAGCAAAGAGGCAAAGTATTCACCAACTTTTGAAGGACAGAGACTTTCCAGGAAGCCAGGGGGAGGAGGGTCTCCTAGGTGGTGGAAACATCATCAAATGACTTGGCTCCTTCCTTTCAGGGACGTACTGTTTGGACAAGTTTAAGACAGGTCTATGATGCTCCCTCCCTGCCCTGTTCCTCCCTGAGCCCACCTACCTTTCTTTCTGCCATAGCATCTGCCTCTGAGCTTTTTCCATCTCCATTTTCTTCACCAATCCCTGCCTTTCTATAGGTGGGGTCAAAAGGAAAATGGATTGTATCCATACTTCTCCCTGAGAAGTATTTCCCAATCTCTGAGTTGAGGTGGGATAGGAGTTCCTAATGTCAGAAAAGAATATTAGAGGGAAATAGGATGGGATCTGGGGCCTCAAGGCAAGCTTGAAAAGCACATAACACTTTTTAAAATCCACAAGTGGGACTTTGGCAATACAAAAGTGAGCTTCCCTATAGAAGAGTTCTATCATTTACAGAAAGCCAGAGCAGAAGGTTGTCTCTTATCCCAGTCCTGGGACTCACAGGTCTACCCTCTGCTTTCTCCAAGAGGTTGAGTTGGATCAGCTTTTGGAATCTAGCTCACATCCAGAGCCACCTGGTTAAGCAGCAGATGTCTTCTAGCAGTTCCCCAAAGCCTGGGACACCCAAGCTGGTATGGGCCCTCGGGATGTCCTCCTGCCTTATGCACTGTGGTCCCACTTACACTGGAAGGAAGGAGGCAGAGGGCACTCACGGCCACCACTGGAAGCTGTGAGCAGCATGGCCTCAGCATCTCCATCTGTAAAATGGGTTCTGGAGTAGAGGAGAGTTCTTGATATGACCTAGGAGATAGTGTTCCAAATATATCTGACTCTCGCAAGCCTAAATGCATGGTAGCTCAAAATAAGATTCATACAGGATTGGAAGCAATTAAAGTTTAATTTTAACAAAAGCTCCAGCAAGCAAAAGTGTGTCAAGAAAAAATAGAGATGTATACTAACTCTATAATATAGACAATTATGGTATATCTAGCCCTTGACCACTTTGCACCTAGTAAATCATTCCCTTCCCACACCATGGCTTAGCACATTTACACACACACACACACACACACACACACACACAAAGCCACCATAGTTCAGAGTGGAAGACTTCATAAACCACCTCTGAATGTGTAGCTCAGTCATTCATGTCCCCAACACAACTTACACAGCCCAGCTGGCATCTGTGTCAGCTGCACTCCCCTGCTCAGAGAATGGCTCTGTAGTAGCACAGCTTGAAAGAAGCAGCTGGCTCCTCCTCCTGGCAGCACTGTGGTTGGAGCAGGCTTGGCCTCAGAACCTGCTCATCCCAACAAAGCACTCAGAGCTGTGCCTTCCATCACAGGTGTTAGCCTATAATACCCATTCATTAGCACAAAATCCCTCTAGTTAAACTAATAACTGAAAACACTTTGCTTAAGAGTAACAAAGGAAAGATATGCTTAAAGCTTGCTCAAGTTACATTAAACAAAGCATACTTTATAATCCAGTCCTTGTAAAAAGAAGACATAAGTCATGGCCATGGTCGGGTAAATGTGTCTGCAGAGACTGTCCCATGTTAGGAGTTGCAGGCAGGGTAGTTGGGACTGGAAGCACCACATATATGTTTGGGATAAGCCTGGGAAGTTGGAAGGACTTGGCCAGCTCTGGCAGGTAGAGCAGCAAGAACTGGTCAGAACTAGCCCCAACCCTTCAGCCCTGAGCCAGGCCTGCCTCTTGGTCTCATATTCCAGCGTTCTCAGGGGCCCATGCCAACCCTTGCTGTAGAAGGAAGGAAAAACAAGCTGCCATTTGAACGTTCATTCATACTCCCTGGCTTCAGGCCCAGAGGAGAAAAAGGGAAGGCAGGGTCATGGTCTATCAGACCACCCTGATCTCTACTGACCCCAGCCTGCCTTTCCCCTCCCCACTTTATTTTTTTTCCAAGGGCTTAGTTGGGAACTTTTTCTCAGTTGCTCTTCCAGAGCCACCTTCCCTTTTTACAGGATTAATAACAAGCCAAAGAACTCATGGTAGTCCAAGCAAGGAGGTTTCACATTAGGCTCTGAAGGCCCCAGGGTGGAGGCAGAGCGGCTGGTTGGCAGGTGACATAAAGTTGTCTGTACAGGATGATGACTGAAAACTTCTCAGTTGCTGCATTACAAGTTCCTTGCAGCAGCTGTACTGCATATCACCAACCTGTATTAGAATAGAGTGGCCATCTTCAAGCAGAACCATCATACATTCTAAGAAATTGGCAATTGAGTGCCAAAATGTTAGCATGAAGCAAGTTCAGGAAGGTCCAACCACCCAACTAAGGACCACTAATCCTACCATCTCAGGTACATCCATTTCCAACCTCAGTAAAGTTGTCATTAGTTTAACCATGCATTCCATCCTAACCTATCTGTTCTGAGGGATTCCGACACACCCCCCTCCTCCTCGTGCCCCGACAATGCTTGCCTTATGGTACCCTGTACCTGGTACCACACACTCGTACAAAGGAGAGGTGAAGGAGTTTAAAATGTATGCTCCCCAGTATTAAGCTCAGGGTTGCTTCCTCCTAAGCCAGACATCCCCCTGACCCCCCAGTCCTCTTGACTACAAGGGCTCCCATTGAGATAAAGATTCTCGCACTCTCAGAGACAACCCCCATTGGTCCAGTGAAGAGAACACATGTCCCATCTCAAGTGCATAGGGCATGGCCAAGTGTGGAAAGCCTAGCCTTTGGGCAGACTCTTTCCAGGGTTATGGCCAGAACATTTTCCAGAGGCCACAAGGGGAAAGGGTACCCCTTTGGGGTCAGAGTGCATCAGCTAAAGGGGCAAAACACAGAGCCTGGTCTGGGGCAAAGTTGATGTCTACCTGTGCTTTCTTTAGCAGATCAGATATAGGAGCACACCAACCGGGCATGAGCCTCTCCAGCTCTAAGGTGATGATGACCAAGGCCAGTGTGGAGCCCTTGAACTGCAGCAGCTGGTGGCCCGCCATACAGTGCTGCAGCTGCCTGGTCAGGGATGCGACGTGGAGGGAAGGATTCCTCTGAGGCAGCAGCTCCAACACATGGGGCCAGCTCAGGACCACCAGGGCATGGAACTGGAGACCATGGTTTTTAATGTTAGAACAGAAAACCCCATACTTTTCATATATCAATGACCAGAAGCGCAAACAATTTGAATTTCCATCAGGGAACATCAAATGTTGCCCAACCCTTTTCATTCCTATCCATGGCTCCATAAGGGGCTTGAGGCTTAATGCCCACTCTGTGGCCAAGCTGAGCTTCCACCCCAGAGACCAAAAAAAAAAAAAAAAAGAGTCTGCTTTGTGACATCATCGTTATGAGTGGAAAGTACCTAGATGACAATGTTTCCATTCTGAAAAATAGAAACATACTATTCAATACCAAGGTAGCAGAAAAGTTACTTGTATCTGCTTATCATAAGAAACTCTGCAACTTGGCAACAGTGGCCAGTTTTCATAATGAAACAGCCCTTAGTAATTTAATCTTCATGCCTCATAACAAACCAAAACCCCATGAGATTTCCACATTGCATAATTTGCCTTACTAACAGAATCATATCCTTAAGGATGACCATCATTCCCCCAACTAAAACAAATACAAACTAATGTATGATATTTTTTTAAGTGCCAGATCAATATGGTCTAAAGCCTCAATAAGGATTGTGTGTAGGTGAATAAAGACAGCTAAGTGAATGTGTGTAAAGTGTAGCAAAAGCAGACAGATATTTATGTACAGTATTCATAGAATGGAAAGTTAAATATTTTTGCAGTGTGTATTTAAAAGAGAAACTCACCATAATAGTGCCGTCTAAAAATCTTTGTAAAGTTAATTTAATGTCCTTTAGAAGTGGGAGTCTGGTGGAACTGTGTTGGATTTAAGATACCTTTTCACTCTCCCGTACGTCGTGAGCCTTGTGGGTCACCTCACTGTGGTGCATGTGCAAGGGCGTGTGCACGCCTGTGCTTTGCCGTCCTATGTTGTAAACAGCTGTTCCAAAGGCACAAATGAGTTTAGGGTAGACTCTGTAAACGCCTCCTTACTCACTATAGTCAAGAAGTCCAGCGGCGTCCCAATATAGAGGTCCCAGTGCAGTCTGTCCAGAATAGCCAGCTCCATCCTTAGCAGCTCATTCGGGGAATAGTCAGAGCCATAGTGCTTTATGAAGTCTTTTACTTGTGGAATAAACTGTAAAAAGAAAATAAAGAGGCCAAAGCCCTACATCATGTCATAGTAGCTTTTGTTTTCTTATCCATGGGGACTGGGCATTCATGACCTTAGTGGAGTTGTCTTCCTGTGGCCTGCCACAGAAAATGCTTCTGAAAGAAATACTAAACCAGATCTTGGCTATCTGTCAAATCCTCAGGTAGTTATGTAGTGAACATTACATGGTTCCCCTCTGAAACCAGGTCTTGATCCCCCAACTGCATACTAGCTCATACCCAACGGTGCTTTGGAGGCTGGGGCTGTGCCATCTCCCCTGTTCAGCTGCAAGAACTCACCCAAAGCTTTCCAGGAGCCATGGGTTCTGGTTCTGCCTATCCCTATTCCTGATCCCTACCATGGGTACTGGGCATACAGAAAAAACTATGCTTTTGAGCTTCCTAGTCTGTACCAGACAGACACATTGATAAAACTTCCTATGGGTTTTTCAGCATCACAACTGCAAACTTCCTTCAACCTTGATTGAAGGTGGTTCAGTTCTGGAAAATCTATGGCTTTTCCCACAGAGGGACTAATGAGACTTGTCTATGAGTAAACATTCAAGTACTAAGTATATTAAAGGCTTGATCCTATGTTTTTAGACAGACAGAAGTATTACTATAACAGCCAGAAAAAGGGTCACTTGATTTTTAAAAGCAACTTGGGCATTAATTCTATTCTAATAAATAGGAGTTTAAAACATTTTTATTGAAGGTTTGGAACTGGACACACAACTTCTTCCCTGCCTCATCAGACCCAGAGATCAGCTAAGGGTGACCCCTGTGGCAATGGCAGTGATTTCATCATCCCCAAAATGAGAAAAGTTGGAGGGAGGTAGGAAAGTTTGGAAAGGGTATTAGGAGATGATCTCCTCCTGAACATATGGCACAGTGAAATTCAGCCATTCAGGCATGCCTGAAGCACTCATGGGCCCTTGTACTTTACCCCCAGCACATGGCCCTCCTGTCCCTCTCAGGGGTCCCAGAGTTCCCAAAGACCAGCTTCATTGACACAGCCAAGTCCTCAAGTCTCAGGCAGCTTTCTTAGACATAATTGCTTGGGGTGGATGTTAAGTCACATGGTTTGGGAGGCCTTTTTCCTTGCTCAACAGCAGATGCCCCTGTTGAGAGAGAGGTAGCATCTGGCATCAACCAGTGAGGCCATATGTATCTGTCAAGAGTTCAGGTCTCTAGGTTTGGTGGGCCAGGACAGTTCAGCTGTTCTACTTGTTCATTTGTGGGGTCTCAAAGTCTGACAAGCCAATGGAAGGGACAGCAGAGATGCTGGCAAGTTGGTGACTTTTCCAGAACATCCACCATACGTGAAGGGCACAGACCTATCATGAAACTGGAGTCCTCCAATGTTACACCCCTATACCTGAAGTGCAGCCCAGTGTGGACTTCCAAGAATGCATACCTCCTGTTCTTCATTAACTTTTGCAGCAAGCCTCAAGGAAGTAATTGTGGCGCAATGTAGGTATTTCTCTTTTACCTGCGGTATGGAACAAACACATTTGAGCAGAATATGAATGCCAAAAACAAACTGAAAAGCATCTGTGTTTGTTTTTTTTTAATATACTTTTTTGAGATGGAGTCTCACTCTGTTGCTCAGACTGGAGTGCAGTGGCATGATCTTGGCTCACTGCAAACTCCACCTCCTGATTTTGAGTGATTCTCCTGCCACAGCCTCCTGAGTAGCTAGGACTACAGGCACGGGCCACCACGCCTGGCTAATTTTTGTATTTTTAGTAGAGACAGGGTTTCACCATATTGGCCAGGCTGGTCTCGAACTCCTGACTTCAGGTGATCCACCCCCCCCACCCCACCCTTTGACCTCCCAAAGTGCTGGAATTACAGGCATGAGCCATTGCCCCCAGCTATTTGTTTTAATAAGCTTTTTTCCATTTTTAAAAGGCTCCATTTCTCCACAAGACAGAATGTTAGTGCCATTTTTAGATCTGAC
The DNA here is from genome assembly GCF_037993035.2 of Macaca fascicularis. Taxonomy (NCBI): domain Eukaryota; kingdom Metazoa; phylum Chordata; class Mammalia; order Primates; family Cercopithecidae; genus Macaca; species Macaca fascicularis. Next base: position 139,270,852 of record NC_088380.1, on the reverse strand, counting down.
CAATGAGGATGCTCCTGATTTCAGAACTGCAGATGACTGGGCAGTATTCCTTCATTTCGGGACTGACTGGAGGTGGGAAATACGGCACCTTCTCAGGGAACTCAGTCTCATCCTAGCCTCAAGCTGCCCTCGACAGGTCGAGACAAGCACATCCTACCTCATTACACAGGAAGCCCTTTCCCAGCTACTTCCTCTCACGCTCCCCGAGCCCTGACCCTGATGACCACATGACCCTGAGACAGCCAGTGTAGGATGTGGAGAGGTTCCAAAACCAGTTCTACCACTCGAAGCAAGTTAGTTTATACACCTTGGTTTGAGCCTCTGGAACCCCTCACCTCTCAAGCAGGAATGGGGAACAAAGGTTAGTTTCTTCTTTCACCATCTGCCACCGTCCCTCAGAGGCCTCCCTACCTTCACTGATATCAGGAGGCGGCTGAAGATGGTGAGGGCCAGGTTAAAAGTGGATTGGGAGAAGTAAAAGATGTTCTGAAGCCGCAGGAGCCACAGCACGACTCCCTCGAAGGCATTGCAGATTTCATCCCGCTAGGAAGAGCAGGTGGGGCGAGGAAGGTCGTTAGCGGCCACTCCTGGTCCCCCAGGAGCAGGAGCCTCCTACTTAAGGTGCCGGGGGGCAGTGAGAAGTCCCTTCCCCTGCAGGCCCGCTGGGAGTAAGCGCCCAGCTGGCGCAGCGGCTCACCCATCACCCCCACCCCGCGCGCCCGCTTTTCGTCGTAGGCCGAGTTCCTTGATTCAAACAGGCCCTCTTCCGAAGGCCCTGCTATCAAGACGCCCTCTTAGAGAGAAGCTGGTGGGTCCAGCCTCGTGCCTCTCGTGAGGGGCCACACCTGGGGAAGCGCCTGGCCTCCAGGTGCAGAACATCGGACCGCTGGTGCAGGTGGAGGCCACATCCGCCTGCCGTGTGCGCGCAAGGAGGGCCACGCTGCGGGGACGGGTACCTGGGGTTTGCCGCCCCGCCACAGGCGCGCCTCGCGGTCCTGGGCCAGCTGCAAGTGGCAGAGCAGCCGGCGCTCGTCGAGGACGCCTTCCAGGTTTCGCGGCTTGGGGGACTGTGGAGCGGGCCGCGGAGCTTGCTCTGGGGCGGCTGCGGGCACCGGGTCTGTGGTTCTCCCGGCCGGGGCCGTATTACGCCGGGGCCGCAGGCGGACTGTCGCGGACGCAGCGTGGAGGGAAGCCGCTCCGGGCTGGCTGGTCCCAGGGCACCTGCTCCGGGTGCTCGGGGGCAGAGGGGCCTCCCCCGGAGACCGCGGGAGAGGAACGCCCAGGGCTGCTTCCTCCAGATGGGCGCCTGGACGCCCGCCTGGGCTCTGGACTGCGCTGACTTCTGAGCTCGACGGTTGCGGCGGGAACCGAGCGCCCGAGGCCATGTCGTGAGCGGGATCCTAAGTCTGAGTCGCTGCTTAACCCGGCATTTTATAACCCAGCGCCCACAACACTGCAGCCTGGGGCGCCGCCGGGGGAGGCGGGGAGGCGGGCTCGGCGAGCCCCACCCACAACGCTCCCGGGGGAGCTACCCCTGGCGCACCCGGCCGCGCTTCCTGGGCACTCGCCCCGCAGGTGCGCGGCGCGCACCCAGGACACGGTAGGACTGGGCGCGCACAGGCGGGTGGCGGACCCCGACCCTTCCCTCCATCCCGGCTGCTGCCTACCGCACGCCTCTTCCCCCCTGCCGGCCGTGCTCCCTGCGCAGAGCCCCCAGCCGCGGGTGGGGCGGCTGGAGACTGCGCTCGCCTTAGGCCGGGACTCCCGGCCGCAGACCCTGGGTCTTACCTCATATTACACACCTGGGGACATAAGACCAGGCAAAGGAACAGCGAGAGCGCCCTCCTCAGACAGGCTTGAAATGGAATTCCAGACGCGCTGTGTGACCTCATGCGTGTGTCGTGACCTCTCAGAGCCTTGGCTACCTCTTCTCCAAAAAAAAAAAAGTGATAATACTTCCCTCACAAGGTGATTAATTCATTCATATATATATATATATATTTGTTTATGTATCTATACATACATATATAGCTATAAACGTATAATAAGGAAAATCATACAAATCATATATATGTATATATACACACACATAAATTTTAGGGGTGGGTCTTGCTCTGTTGCCCAGGCTGGAGTGCCGTGGCTATTCTCAGGTGTCATCACAGCACACTACAACCTCAAACTCCTGGGCTCAAGCTACCCTCAACTTCAGCCTCCCAAGTAGCTGAGACAGGTGCACACCACCATGCCTGGGTCCTAAGTTATATTTTGTTTAAAAAAATTCATTACATTAAATGCATATTAAAAATATATGGGAATACCAGAAGGACAAGAAAGAGAGGAACAGAAGAAATATGTGGAACAATAACGACTGAGAATGAATATTCCCAAATTAATGCCAAACACCAAACCACAATCTAGGAAGCTCTGAGAACATTAAGAAAGATAAATGCCAAGAACTACACCTAGACATTCCTATTTAAACTGTAGAAAATCAAAAGAAACTATCAACAGAGTCAGCAGACAACCTACAAAATGGGAGAAAAGTATTAGCAAATTACGCATTTGACAAAGGTCATAATATCCAGAATCTGTAAGGAACTTAATTAAACAAGCAAAAAACAACCCCATCAAAAAACAGGCAAAAAGATATGAACAGACTTCTCAAAGGAAGATATGCAAGCGGTCAACAAACATGAAAAAATGCTCCACATCACTAATAATCAGAGTAATGCATCTCACACCAATCAGAATGGCTACTATTAAAAAGTTAAAAAACAACAGATGCTGGTGAGGCTGCAGAGAAGAAAAGGGAATGCTCATACACTGCTGGTGGTAATGCAAATTAATTCAGTCACTGTGGAAAGCAGTTTGGAGATTTCTCAAACAACTTAAAACAGTACTATTCAACCCAGCAGTCCCTTTACTGGGTATATACCCAAAAGGAAAATAAATTGTTCTACCATAAAGACACATATATTTGCATGTTCATCACAGTACTTGTCACAGTAGCAAAGACACGGAGTCAACCTAGGTGCCCTTCAGTGGTGGACTGGATAAAGAAAAGGTGGTACAAATACAACATGGAATACTATGTAGCCATCAAAAAGAATGAAATCATGTCCTTTGCAGCAAACATGGATGTAGTTGGAAGCTATTATCCCAAGCAAATTAACACAGGAACAGAAAATCATATACTACATGTTCTTACTTATAAGTGAGCATTGAGTACACATGAATGTAAAGATGGCAATAGTAGACACTGGAGGCTACCAGAGCAGGGAGGGAGGGAGGGGACAAGGGTTGAATAACTATGGGGTACCGTGCTCAGTACCTGGGTAACAGGATCATTCATACCTCAAGTCTCAGCATCACGCAATATGCCAGAATCTAAAATAAAATTTGAAAAAAACCTGCAGAAAATCAAGATTAAAAAAAAAATCTCAAAAGAAGCTGGCCTGTAATCTCAGCACTTTGGGAGGCTGAGGTGGGAGGATCACTTGAGGTCAGGAGTTCAAGACCAGCCTGGCCAACATGGTGAAACCCCGTCTCTACTAAAAGTACAAAATTAGCCAGGTGTGGCATAGTCCCAGCTATTCAGGAGGCTGAGGCACAAGAATCACTTGAATCCAAGAGGTGGAGATTGCAGTAAACTGAGATCATGCCACTGCACTCCAGCCTGGGTGACAGAGGGAGACTCCATCTCAAAAAAAAGAAAAGGAAGGAAAGAAAGAAAGAGCAAGCAAAGCCAGGAGCAGGAGCAGGGTAGGGTGAGGTGGGAATAAGATAAGGTGGGATAAGGATAAGAATCACATTGGACTTGTCTTCGGAAATCATACAAGCAAGAAGAGTGGAGTGAAGTATTTAAAGTTTTGAGAGAAAACCCCACCAGCCTAGAATTCTGTATTCAACAAAATTATCCTTCAGAAGTGAAAGAGAAATAGTTTCACAAACAAAACTGAAGGAATTTCTCACCAGTAGACCTGCTTTGCAAGAAATGTTAAAAGAAATTTTTCAGAGAGAAGGAAAATGATGTAGGTCATAAATTTCGAGCTACATGAAGAACGAATGTTAAGGAATAATTGAAAGTAAAATAAAACTTTTGTTTTTCTTATTCCTAATTGGTCTAATAATCATTTATTCAAAATCAATAATGTATTTGATGATTATAGGTTATGGATAAGTTAAATGAATGACAACAATGATACCAGGCATGGGAGGGAAGAATTAAGAATACTTTGTTGTAAGGTACCTGTGCTGCCTGGAAAACAGTATAATGTTACTTGAAAGTGGACTTGAATTAGTTATAAATGTATATTGCAAACTGTAGGACAACCAGCAAAAAAAGTTTTAAAAAAAGTATGATTCGTATGCACTAAGAAAGGAGAGAAAACGGAATCATATAAAATGCTAGTAACACCAATGGTAGCTTGAATCCACAGGAAACAAGGAAGAACAAGAAATAGTCAATAAGAAGATTAATATTACAAACTCTATAAATACAAACTTGGCTCTATTTTCTTCTCTCGGCTACTTTAGAAGATTTAAAATACTTAAAATTTTATAACAAAGTTATAACAAAGTATTGTTTGGTTTATAACATATGTAAGTATAATCTGTATAATAATAGCACAAAAAGAGGAGGAGGGAACAGAAGTAAATGGGAGTTACCTTTTTTTTTCTTTTCTTTTTTTTTCTTTTTTTTTTTGAGATGGAGTTTCACTCTTGTTGCCCAGGCTGGAGTGCAATGGCACGATCTCGGCTCACCGCAACCTCCGCCTCCCAGGTTCAAGCGATTCTCCTGCCTCAGTCTCCCTAGTAGCTGGGATTACAGGCATGTGCCACCACGCCCAGCTAATTTTGTATTTTTTAATAGAGACGGGGTTTCTCCACGTTGGTCAGGCTGGTCTCGAACTCCCGACCTCAGGTGATCTGCCCGCCTTGGCCTCCTAAAGTGCTAGGATTACAGGTGTGAGCCACTGGGCCTGGCCAGGAGTTACATTTATATATGTCACTGGAATTCAATTATTATAAATCAGAAGTATTATAGATTCTGATAAGATCTATATCGGAAGCCTTAGAGGTTTTTGTTTTTTTTGTTTTTTTTTTTTTGAGACGGAGTCTCGCTCTGTCACCCAGGCTGGAGTGCAGTCATTGCAACCTCTGCCTCCCGGGTTCAAGCAATTCTCCTGCCTCAGCCTCCCAAGTAGCTGGGACTACAGGTGCCTGTCACCATGCCCAGCTAATATTTGTATTTTTGATAGGGACAGGGTTTCACCATATTGGCCAAGCTCGTCTCAGACTCCTGACTTTGTGATACGCCTGCCTTGGCCTCCCAAAGTGTTGGGATTACAGGTGTGATCCACCGTGACCAGCCTTTTTTGTTTGTTTGTTTATTTGAGACAAAGTCTTGCTCTGTTGCCCAGGCTGGAGTTCTATGGTGCGATCTTGGATCACTGCAACCTCTGCCTCCTGGGTTCAAGCGATTCTCCTGCTGCAGCCTCCTGAGTAGCTGGGATTACAGGTGTACGCCACTGTGTCCAGCTAATTTTTCTATTATTCATAGAAACGGGGTTTTCCCATGTTGGTCAGGCTGGTCTCGAACTCCTGACCTCAAGTGATTCGCCTGCATCAGCCTCCCAAAGTGCTGGGATTACAGGCATGAGCCACTGGGCCCACCAAGGAAATAACTTTAAAAAATAGTAAACCAGGCCGGGCGCGGTGGCTGAAGCCTGTAATCCCAGCACTTTGGGAGGCCGAGACGGGCGGATCATGAGGTCAGGAGATCGAGACGATCCTGGCTAACACGGTGAAACCCCGTCTCTACTAAAAAATACAAAAAACTAGCCGGGCGAGGTGGCGGGCGCCTGTAGTCCCAGCTACTCGGGAGGCTGAGGCAGGAGAATGGCGTAAACCCGGAAGGCGGAGCTTGCAGTGAGTTGAGATCACGCCACTGCACTCCAGCCTGGGCGACGGAGCGAGACTCTGTCTCAGAAAAAAAAAAAAAAAAGTAAACCAATAATTAAAGAAATTCAAATGTTAAACTATAAAAGATTCACGTAACGAAAAACCAGTGAAGGAGGAACAGAAGAACAGAAAGACAATACGACATATCAAAAAACAAAAAGCAGGCTGGGCATGGTGGCTCACGCCTGCAATCCTAGCACTTTGGGAGGCTGAGGAGGGAGAACTGCTTGAGCCCAGGTGTTTGATACCAGCCTGGGCAGCATAGAGAGATCCTGTCTCTATCAAAAAAAAAAAAAAAAAAAAAAAGCCGGGCATGATGGTGCATGCCTGTGGGCCCAGCCACTCAGGAGGCTGAGGCAGGAGGATGGCTTGAGCCCATGAAGTTGAGGCTGCAGTGAGCCACGTTTGTATCATTGCATTCCAGCCTGGGTGACAGAGTGAGACCCCATCTCAAAAAAGGAAGGAAGAAAGGAGGGAAGGAGGGAGGGAGGGAGGGAGGCAGGGAGGGAAGGAAGGAAGGAGGGGAGGAAAGAAGGGAGGGAGGGAGGGAGCGAAAGGGGCAGGGAGGAAGGAAGGGAAAACAAAAAGAAAAATGGGATACTTACATCTAATATTATCAATAATAACGTTAAATGTGAATGGGCTAAACAATTGTATTAAGTCTGCTAGGGCTGCGTAATGGACTGAATGTTTATGTCCCTCCCAAATTCGTATTTTTTTTTCTTGTTTGTTTTTTGTTTTTGAGATGGAGTCTCGTTCTGTCGTCCAAGCTGGAGTACAGTGATGCCATCTCGGCTCACTGAAAGCTCTGCTTCTTGGCTTCAAGAGAGTCTCCTGCCTCAGCCTCTCGAGTAGTTGGGTCTACAGGCACGTGCCGCCACAACTGGCTAATTTTTGTATTTTTAGTAGAGACAGGGTTTAGCCATGTTGGCCAGGCTGGTCTTGAACTCCTAACCTCAAGTGTTCCTCCTGTCTTAGCCTCCCAAAGTGCTGGGATTACAGTACTGAACTATCACACCCTGTTGCAAATTCATATTTTGAAACCCTAACCTGCAATGTGATGGTATTTGGAGATGAGACCTTTGGGAGGAAGTTGGGGCTCTCAGACGTCATGAAGGTGGGACCTTTGTGATGAAATTAGTGCCCTTCTAAGAAGAACTTGCTCCCTATCCTCAGCTTATTCTGTGAGGCAAGTATCACCCTGATGCTCTAACCGAGAGAGAGAGAGAGAGAGAGAGAGAAACAGAAAAGAAAACAAGGTTGGTTTTAACATCTAAAAATCAATATGTATCTGATAAAGGACATAAACACATTTTATCAGAAAAAGCATTTGACAAAATCACACACTTTTTCATAATAAAAAACACTCCACAAACTAGAAAATTTTCCAGTGTAAAGCGCATTTATGAAAAACCTGCAGATAACATCAGACTTAATAGTAAATGATCAAATGCTTTCCACCTGAAATCATCAATAAGACAAGAATGTCTGTGTTCACCAGTTCTGTTCAACAATGTACAGGAGAGTCTAGCCAGGGCAATTAGGCGAGAAAAAGAAAGAAAAAGCATCCAGGTTGGAAAGAAATCATATCGTCTTTATTTGCAGATGATATGATTTTGTATATAGAAAATCTTTAGGAATCCACTAAAAAAAAAGTTTAGGAAAGTTGCAGAGTACAAGATCACTGTACTATAAAAGTCAATTTTATTTCTGTACACTATAATGAATAATCTGAAAATGAAATTTAAAAAACAGTTTCATTTACAACAGCATAAAAATAATAAAATATTTGTTACAAAAATTAGCCGGATATGGTGGCACGTGCCTGTAATCCCAGCTACTCGGGAGGATGAGGCAGGAGAATCCCTTGAACTCGGCGGGGAGGTGGAGGTTACAGTGAGCCGAGACTGTGCCATTGCACTCCAGCCTGGGCCACAGATTGAGACTCCATCTCAAAAAACAAACAAAAAATAAAATATTTGGGAAAAATATTAATATAATAAAAAAATGTAAAATGTATACATTGAAACTACAAAACATCACTAAAAGAAATTAAAGAAAACCTAAATAAATGGAAAGACATTCTGTGTTCATGGGTAGGAAGACTTAAATTGTTAAAATGGCAATACTCTCCAATTTAATCTATATATTTTGCATAATCCCTGTTAAAATTCCAGCTGTCTTTTTGCAGATATTGACAAAGTGTTCCTGAAATTCTTAAAGAAATTCAAGGGATTCAAAATGGCCAAAACAATCTTGAAAAAGAAGAAAGTTGGAGGCCCCACCCTATCTAATTTCAAAACTTACTACTAACATAAAGTAGTCAAGACAGTGTGGTATTGGTATTAGGATGGACTATACATCAGTGGACTAGAATCGAGGGTCTATCTTGTTAAAATGATCAGTTTAACAAAGGTGCCAGTTCAATGGGGTAAAGAATAGTTTTTTCAGACAAGATCAGGCTCATTCAGGGTGGTATGGCTATAGACAAGAATAGTCTTTTCAGCAAATGGTTCTGGGACAGCTGGATATTCACATACAGAAGAATGAATTTGAATCCCTCCATCACACTGTATACAAAAAGTAACTCAAAATAGGGCCAGGCACGGTGGCTCATGCCTGTAATCCCAGCACTTTGGGAGGCTGAGGTGGGTGGATCACCTGTGGTCGGGAGTTTGAGACCAGACTGACCAACATGGAGAAACCATCTCTACAAAAATACAAAATTAGCCTGCTGTGGTGGCTCATGCCTGTAATCCCAGCTACTCAGGAGGCTGAGGCAGGAGAATCGCTTGACCCCAGGAGGCAGAGGTTGCCGTGAGCTGAGATCGCGCCACTGCTCTCCAGCTTGGGTGACAGAACGAGACTCTGTCTCATAAACAAAAAACAAACAAACAACAACAACAAAAAACCCACAAAATAGATTATATACCTGAATGTGACAGCTAAAACTATAAAACTCTAGGTAAATCTTCATGATCTTGGGTTAGGAAATGGTTTCTTACATATGTACCAAAAGCATAGTGACAAAAGAAAAAATACGTAAATTGGACTTGATCAAAATTTAAAACTCTTGTGCTTCAAAGGACGATACCAATAAAGTAAAAAGAAAACCCACAGAATGAGGGAAAATATTTGCATGTCATATACTTGAAAAGGGCTTTGCATTCAGAATATATAGAGAACTCTTACAACTTAATAATGAAAAGACAAATAAAATGGTCAAAGGATTTGAATGAACATTTCTCCAAAGAAGTTATACAAATTGCAAAAGCACATGAAAAAAATGCTCAACATCATTATGATCAGGGAAATGAAAATAAATAAAAACTCCAGCAAGATACTACTTTACACAAAAGTGAGTGTTGGCAAGGATGTGGAGAAATTGTAAACCTTACATGTTACTGGTGGGAATTTAAAATGGTGCACTACTGTGGAAAACAACTTGGCAGTTCCTCGAAATGTTAAACATTAGCATTACCAAACGATCCAGCAATCCTACTTCTAGATGTGTAACCAAGAGGAAGGAAAACATAGGTTCATACAAAAACTTGTAGCAGCATTATTCATGATAGGCAAAAGGTAGAAACAAACCAAATATCCTTCAATGACAAATAGGTAAAAAACATGTGATAGCCATACAATGGAATATTATTCGGCCATAAAAAGTAACAAATTGCTGATATATGCTACTATAGGGATAAAGTTTGAAAACATTGTAAGTGAAAGAAGTTACTCACAAAAGGTTGCATATTGTGTAATTTCATTTATATGAAATGTCCAGAATAGGCAAATCCATAGAGATAGAAAGTAGATTGGTGGTTGTCTAGGTCTGGGATGTTGGCAGTGGGGTGGGAGGAGGGTTGCAGAGAGCAAGGGGGAGTGGCTTATGAGTGTAGAGTGTCTTTTTGAAATGATAAAAATGTTCTAGGTTATGGATGCACAACTCCATATATAGTAGGAACTATTGACTTGTACAATTTAAATTGGTGAATTGTATGTTATGGTGTGTAAATTATATCTCAGTAAAGCTTGTATGTGTGTACATATATAAAATATTGAATGGTGATAGGTACTATGGAGAAATATAAAGTAGGCAGGGAAAAAAAGAAGAGTTGGGGCTGAAGGTTGGAGTTTTAAATAAGGAAATCATATTTGGATTCATTGGGATTATGTGAACAAAGACTTTCTGGAGGAGGTGAGTGGGTCAGGTGGTTATTTAGGGAAAGAACTTTCTAGGCTGCCTGGGTTTGGACCTGGGCTCTGTCATTGTTTGAATGTATGACCTTGGAAAAGTTATTTAATGGTCCTGTGCCGCCATTACTTTATCTGTAAAATAATAATAAATAGTATCTATTTCAAAAGGTTATTGTGTGGATTAAATGAATTTAAAAAAGAAAGCATGTAGAACAGTACACTGGCACTATGTAAAATGCCTTATCATTATTTTCCTCAGTTCCTACTGCAAGCTCACAGCCCTTGCATGCTAAGATGGAAGCACGACGGGAATGTTGGATGATACAAGGAGGCCAGGTGGGGCTGGTGCAGAAGAAGCAAGAGGGAGGATTGTAGGGCTTGTGGCTTTAGCTTTGTAAGATGGGAAATCAATGGAGGGTTTTGAGCAGAGAAAAGAGAAGATCTGATTCATGTTTTAGCACCAGCACTCTGGCTCTTGTCCAGCACACTGAAAGGGGACAAGGACACAATCAAGGAAACCAGTTCTAAGCGACTGTAGTAATGCATGTGAGAGACGATGGTGGTGGGAGAAGTGGCCAAATGGTTCCACTACGAAGACAGATACAACAGGCTGTATTTAAAGATACACTATTCATACACATGAAAGAGCTTGCAGTTTTGACCTGAGCAGTTGTCGGAATTAAGCTCCCACATATTGAGACGAAGGAAGTCTGGGAAGAATGAGAGGGAGCCCTTTTTAATTTTTTAATGGGGGTGGAGTGGGGTAGTGGGGCGACTGATGGGGGATCAAGATTTCAATTCTGGACATGAATAACTTGAAATACCCATTACACATTCAAGTGGACTGGAAAGAGGATGGACGGATCATTGGTTCTTTGACCAACACGTATAAAAATCCCACTCTGTGCCAGGCTCTGTGTAGGCTCTGGAGATACGTGTGAAAATACTAAACCACCTCCTTAAGAGCTCACTTTCTAATGGTAAGACCGGTCATGAGGAAGTTAGCAATCAAGCGAGGTCAGGTAGGTGAGGTCTTTAACTCTTCGGATGAGAGAAAATGTGCAATTGCTATTACTGATTTTAACATTCCGGGTATTGCAAGGACCAGCAGACGGGCCTAAGAGCTGCTACTCCTCCCAACCCGGGGCTGCCAGGTTATCTCCGCCTCAGTGCGGGCCACATTTCTAGCGCAGCAGAATGGCAGCATTGCGCACGCGCGGCCTCTGTCTGGAGTCCTAGGAGATGGACTCGGAAAGCCTCCGCGCAGGCGTAATTCAAGGGCCATGAGAGTCTGAGACTGGGCTTGGGGCGGGGCGAGCTCGGAATGCGGCTGCGCACTGGGCGCTCTCGCCCGGGAAGCCGCAGTCTCGAGAGCTCTAACGAGGTGCTTCGATAGTCTCTGGCCAGCCTTTCTGCGCACCCGGTGTCGTTTCGCTGGACCCCGGGCGGGGACGTCCGCCGGGCACGGGAGGGAGCCAAGATGCCGGTGAGGAGAGTCGCTTCGCCTCTGGGGTTTCTTCTCATCCTCGCGGCCTGGCCCGGGGGCGCGGCCGTTGCCATGGAGGCGCGGAGCAGGCTGACTGCCTGGGTGGGGCGGGGCAGGCTCGGTCGTGCGGCGGAGGTGGTTGGAGAGCCTGGCTAGTCAGCCCCGGGGCCGCGGACGTCCGGCCGGCCTCGAGAGGGGCCTGGGGGCAGGCCCTGCCGCCCTCGTCGCTGCTGCGTCCCGTGGGGCCTGCGCCGCTTATCAAAAAGGCGCTGGGCTGGAGGTTGCTCTCTGGCTCGCAGCCCTGCCTGCTGAGCGGGGCGTCTGGGGGTGGCCACGGAGGGTCTCTTTGGATGCTCCACACCTCGTTAGGCCTTTGCGCCTCGGAGCAAGCTCAGGGAGGCAGCGGAGCGAAGGCTGCCTGCCCCTATTCCGAGCCCCAGACTCCGACTCTCCTAGCCTGGAGCTGTCATTTCTCTTGTGGCGCTTTAGCTTATGATGCAGAATGAAACCTGTAGGTGTCTTTGTGTGTGTGGCGGTGTTATGTTTATCTTCCAGGATTTCACAGATTGTTATCGTGAACTTAATAATGGGGCCTTGTAAGACCCCTTGTTAGGGGTCATGGAGGAAAATTGAGCCATGGCCGCTTATTTAGTGGTTGTGAAGCCTGGCATAATTATTTAATCTGTCTGGGTCCTTAGTGCCCAAGTAAACTTTACCTCATGGGGTTGTTATCCGCGTGAAATAATGCACAGGAGACTAGAAGGACAGTGCTTGACATTTAAGATTAAACGCTCTATATTTGTACCTGTTCACTGCTTTCAAGTTTTTAATTCAATAAATATTGGGCGCCAACCACGTGCTAGGCCTTGAAGATACAACATTGAGCAAAACCAGTCAGGTTCTTGAACCTGGAAAGAGAGAGGCTTGCCTTCTTGGGCAGAGGTGAAAATCATACGTATTTGCAGAAATAAGACACAAAACCTTAATGAATGAAGTGAGTGGGTGTCCTACAATAGAGAGAAGTAGATTCTGGTGAATTGGAAAGTATTGCCATGTAAGATTGATGGTCTGCAGATGATAACAGGTCATTTTTTTTTCCTCCCAAGAAGAGACTTTAGAAATCATTTTTGTGAAATTTCTTAATTTTAGCAACTAATTCAGAAGCTCTTTAAATACTATGAACCAAACAAAAGAAATTTGTGGGCTGAATTCAGCCTCTTGACTACCTGTTTGCAACCTCCAGTGTAGACAGAAAGACGTTAATCAAATAAGGAACAAGCAAAAGTAAAATTCGTGTCCAGGAAGGGGAGAGCAGGTGCTTTCTGAGCCTATAAGAGTATTTGACCTAGTCAGGAAGTCTTCCCAGGTGAAGTGGCTGTTGAGTTCTGAAGGATAAGTAGATGTTAGCTAAATGAAGAGGCCACTGAAGATGGTTCTAGGTAGAAGAAACAGCACCTGGAAAGGCCAGTGGTGAGGAGCCTGGTGACAAGAAAAGGCCAAGAAGCTCAGTGTGGCTGTGGCATGGATGAGTCAGGCAGAATATCTTGTGAAATAAGCCCAGAGAAGCAGACATGGGTGGAAGCCAGACCTTACAGTCCACCTTAAGGATTCTGGTTTTTGTCCTGAGATCTATGGGAAACCACTGAAGAATTTTTAAGTAGGAGAGTGACATGATTAGATTTGTGTTGACACTGACTGCTATTTGGAGAATAGGCAGTAGGGCAATCTAATTAGATTCAGGAATATAGTTAGGAGGCAGTAATCCAGGGCCAAGATGATGGTAATTTAGACTAGTGTGATGAAGGCAGAGATAGATAGAAGTGTATTGTACTGATATAATCTGTTACTTGTCAGTGACAATGTCAAAGTCAATGACAATGGCTTATATTTGTTTCTCTTTAATGCTTAGAAGAGAATCTGAAACAGTAGGAATTTAACAAGTATCTGTTCAACTAAACTGTCCTTTTCACTTCAATAATAGGATTGTGTTTCATTATATTTTCTTAATCATAAAATTTCAGAAATAGCTGGGTGCGGTGGGTCACGCCTGTAATCTCAGCATTTTGGGAGGCCGAGATGGGTGGATCACTTGAGGTCAGGAGTTTGAGACCAGCCTGGCCAACAAAATGAAACCTCATCTCTACTAACTAAAAATACAAAAATTAGCTGGGCATGGTGATGGACGCCTGTAATCCCAGCTACTGGGAAGGCTGAGGCAGCAGAATCGCTTGAGCCTGGGAGGCAGAGGTTGCAGTGAGCCGAGATCATGCCACTGCACTCCAGCCTGGGTGACAGAGTGAGACTCTGTCTCAAAAATAAGAAAAAAACATTCAGAAATGGAAACTTTACATGCACAAATGCTCATAAGGTTAGGTAATATAAGGCATTTTTCTTTGCCATTAGACTTTCATTTCTGTCTTTATCTTATTGTTGTCTTCTGTAGAGAAGGCATATATGGATATATTACATAATAAAAACCATTTTACAGATGCATGATAGGGGATAAAACTAAAGTCTCAGGGGGAAACAGAGGTCCTACTATATTCTTGAGTTAAAGTTGTTAACCATAGTCACATGTGTTTTTCTATAGGCAGGAAACGCTGGGTCAGAGACTTTTGTGCAGAAAGACAATCTAGAATATATTGGTTCAGTTTCTGCTTGTACAGCCTTTGCCACAAATGTAAACTAGATTTTCTCTCCCTTTTATGTTTTAAAAGAAACTATTTTCCTTTTTATATCTTTTAATAAACTTTTCACTTATATGTAAGATCTTTAATTGCATTTAACAAATACTTACGAAGTGTTTAATGTGTGCGAGGCACTGAGGTGGCAAAGTAGCCTTTTAAAATTTATACATTTAATCTGTTGAGGGTAAAAATAAATGTTCTTTTCGTTATTTGTAAATATTATCTCCAACAGATCAATAAATCAGAGAAGCCAGAAAGCTGCGATAATGTGAAGGTTGTTGTTAGGTGCCGGCCCCTCAATGAGAGAGAGAAATCAATGTGCTACAAACAGGCTGTCAGTGTGGATGAGATGAGGGGAACTATCACTGTACATAAGACTGATTCTTCCAATGAACCTCCGAAGACATTTACTTTTGATACTGTTTTTGGACCAGAGAGTAAACAACTTGATGTTTATAACTTAACTGCAAGACCTATTATTGATTCTGTACTTGAAGGCTACAATGGTAAGTGAATATTTACTTTTTAAAAAAACACCCTTATTGAGACATAATTAACGTGCCGTAAATTCACCTATTGCAACTGTACAGTTTGATGAGTGTAGTAAATGTATACAGTTATGAAACCATCATCACAATCCAGCTTTAGAACACCATTGTCATCCCCAAAAGTTCCTTTATGTCCGTTTGCAGACCCACCCCCAAGCAACCATTGATCTGCTTTCTGTCACTGTAATTTTGCCTTTTCTTGAAATGTCATATAATATGTCACCTTGTTTATCTGTTTTCTTTCACATCAAATAATGTTTTTGAAGTTTATCCTACTAGGATTTTCATAGGGATTGTGTTGAATTGTCATTCTGACAATATTGAGTCTTCCAGTCCATGAACATGATACTTCTCTCCATTTAAAACGTTGAAACATTAATTAATTATGGACAGGGTCTTGCTCTGTTGCCCAGGCTGGAGTGCAGTGGTGCGGTCATAGCTTACTGCAGCCTTGAACTCCTGGGCTGAAGCTATCTTCTCTCTTCTGCCTCCTAAGTAACGAGAACTACAGCTGTGCACCACCACACCTGGCTAATTTTTTTGTTTTTGCAAAAACTAAGTCCTGCTGTGTTGCTCACTCAGGTCTCGAACTCCTAGGCTCAAGGAATCTCCTGCTGAGGACTTCCAAAGCACTGTGATTTCCCATGTCAGCTACCATGTCCAGCTTCTCTCCATTTATTTATGTCTTAATTTCTCTAATCTGTATTTTGTAGCTTTTAGTGTACAAGTCTTGTACTTGTTTTGATTAATTTATTCCTAAGTATTTTTTTGATGTTATTGTGAATAGGATTGCTTTCATAATTTCAGTTTTGGATTGTACGTTACTAATATATAGAGATGAACTTGATTTCTTTAGGTAGCTTTTGTGATAAAATTCAAATATCAAATTTATGATTTTACGGTTCATAGTTTTTAGTTCATTTACAATGTTGTGCAGCTGTCACCACTGTCTGTTTCCAGAACATTTCTATCACTCCAAAAAGAAACCCTGTATCCATTAGCAGTCACTCCCAATCCATTACCACCTCCCTTCCCCCAACCCAGCAACTACTAATTTGCTGTCTATATCTATTCTATGAGTTTGCCTGTTCTAGACATTTTCTGTAAATGGAGTTATATGCTATGTGGCCTTTTGTGAATAACTTATTTCACTTACAGTGTTTTCAAGCTTCATCTGTATTGTAACATATAAACGTATATCAGCAATTCCTTCTTTTTTTTTTTTTTTTTTGAAACAAGTCTCACTCTGTCGAAAGGCTGGAGTACAGTGGCGCAATCTCCGCCTCCTGAGCTCACGCCATTCTCCTGCATCAGCCTCCCAAGTAGCTGGGACTACAGGCGCCCGCCAATACACCCGGCTAATTTTTTGTGTTTTTAGTAGAGACGGGGTTTCACAGTGTTAGCCAGAATGGTCTTGATCTCCTGACCTCGTGATCTGCCCACCTTGGCCTCCCAAAGTGCTGGGATTATAGGCGTGAGCCACCGCACCTGGTCTTTTTTTTTTTTTTTTCTTGCGACGGAGTCTTGCTCTGTCACCCAAGCTGGATTGCAGTGGTGTGATCTTGGCTCACTGCAACCTCTGCCTCCTGGGTTCAAGTGATTCTCCTGCCTCAGCCTCCCGAGTAGCTGGGGCTACAGGTGCCCGCCACCATGCCCAGCTAATTTTTTTATTTTAGTAGAGATGGGGGTTTCACTATATTGGCCAGGCTGGTCTCGAACTCCTGACCTTGTGATCCACCCGCCTCGGCCTCCCAAAGTGCTGGAATTACAGGTGTGAGCCACTGCACATGGCCAGCAATTCATTACTTTTTATGTCTGAATAATATTGTATAGATATATCATATTTTGTTTATCCATTTATTAGTTGATGAACATTTGTTGTTTCTGCTTTTTAGCTATTACAGATAACGTTACTTTGAACATTCTTTTACATATTTTTGTGTGAAAATATGTTTAGTTTCTCTTGGTATATACCTAAGAGTGGAATTACTGGGTCACATGGTAACTCTTTAACGTTTTGAGGAGCTGCCAAACTTTTCTACAGTAGCTACACCATTTTCTCTTCCCATCAGCAATGTGTGAGGTTTCTGATTTCTTCACATCTTTGCCAGCACTTGTTATTATCTTTTTGATAACTGCCCTCTTAGTACCCACAATTGATTTTTGTATATTGACCTTGTATCCTGCAACTTTGCTAAACTTGCTTATTAATTCTAGTACTTTTTTTATGTTTTGGATTTTTTGTAAATTTTGTAGGATTTTCTCCATGTAAGAATATGTTGGCCAGGCACAGTGGCTCACGCCTGTAATCCCAGCACATTGGAGGCCAAGTCAGGCGGATCACGAGGTCAGGAGTTCAAGACCAGCCTGACCAACATGGTGAAACCCTGTCTCTACTAAAAATAAAAAAAATTAGCCAGGCATGGTGGCACATGCCTGTAATCCCAGCTACTTGGGAGGCTGGGACAGGAAAATCACTTGAACCCTGGAGGCGGAGGTTGCAGTAAGCCAAGATCACGCTACTGCACTCCAGCCTGGGTGACAGGGTGAGACTCTCTCAAAACAAACAAAAAAAAATGGGCCGGGTGCGGTGGCTCACGCCTGTAATCCCAGCACTTTGGGAGGCCGAGGCAGGAGGATCACGAGGTCAGGAGATCGAGACCATCCTGGCTAACACGGTAAAACCCCATCTCTACTAAACAAAATACAAAAAATTAGCCGGGTGTGGTGGCGGGCGCCTGTAGTCCCAGCTACTCGGGAGGCTGAGGCAGGAGAATGGTGTGAGCCCAGGAGGCGGAGCTTGCAGTGAGCCGAGATCGCGCCACTGCACTCCAGCCTGGGCAACAGAGCAAACCTGTCTCAAAAAAAAAAAAAAAAAAATGTCGTTTGCAAGTAAAGACAGTTTTTACTTTGTCCTTTCCAGTTTCCTTAAATTTATTTTTGTTACCTGATAGCACCTGGAGACTAGAACCTCCAGTAAATGTTGACTAGAAATGGTGAGAGTGGACATTTTGGTCTTGTTCCTGACCTTAGGGAAACTGCATTCATTCTTTCACCAGTATGATGATGTCTGTAGATTTTAACAGATATCCTTTGTAAGTTTGAGGAAGTTCCCTTCTGTTCTTAGTTTGCTGAGAGTTTTTGGATTGTATATTGGATTTTGTCAAATATCATTTTTTTCTGCACCTATTGAAATAATCTTTTTTTTAAAGGTTTGTTAATATGGTAAATGACATTGATTGATTTTTGAATGTGAAACTAGCTTTGCTACTTGGTCATGATGCATTGTTCTGTTCATATATTGTTAGATTTATTTGCTAAATTAAAAAAAATTTGGCATCCATGTTCATGAGGGATGCAAGTATGTAGTTTCCTTCTAATGCCTTTTTCTGGTTTGGGTATTGTGATAATGCTAGTTTCATAGAATGAGTTAGAAAGTATCCCCTTCTTTTCAGTTTTCTAGAAGAATTTGTTTAGAAGTGGTATTATTTCTTAAATGTTTGGTAGAATTCATCAGTAAAGCCATCTGGGCTTGAAGTTTTCTTTGTGGGAAGGTTTTCGACTATTGATTCAATTTCTTTAATAGACATAAGACTATTCAGATTATGTATTTTTTCTTTTCCTTTTTTAGTCAGGGTCTCACTCTGTTACCCAGGCTGGAGTACAGTGGCACAATCACAGCTCCCTGCAACCTCCACTTCCTGGGCTTAAGCAATCCTCCCACCTCAGCCTCCCCAATAACTGAGACTACAGGTGTGTGCTACCATGCCTGGCTAATTTTTTTCTATTATTATTATTTTTTTCTTGAAACAGGGTCTCTATCGCCCAGGCTGGAGTGCAGTGGTGTGATTGTGGCTCCCTGTAGCCTCTACCTCCCGGGCTCAAGCAATTCTCCCACTTCAGCCCCCTGAGTAGGTGGGACTATATGTGTGTGCCACCACACCATGCCCAGCTAATTTTATTTTTATTTTTTATTTTTTTGGTAGAGATAAGAAACTATGTTTCCTAAGCTGGTCTTGAACTCCTGGACTCAACCAGTCCTCCCATCTCAGTCTTGCAAGTCACTGGGATTACAGGCGTGAGCTACCATGCCTGGCCAGGTTATCTATTTTTTCTTTTTCTTTTTTTTTTTTTTTTTGAGACGGAGTCTTGCTCTGTTGCCCAGGCTGGAGTGCAGTGGCGCAGTCTCGCCTCACTGCAGCCTCTCCTTCCCCGGGTTCCAGCGATTCTCCTGCCTCAGCCACCTGGGTAGCTGGGATTACAGGCACACGCCACCATGCCTGGCTAATTTTTGTATTTTTAGTAGGGACAGGTTTCACCATATTGGTCAGGCTGGTCTCAAACTACTGACCTCAGGTGATCCGCCTGCCTTGGCCTCCCAGAGTGCTGGGATTATAGGCGTGAGCCACTGTGCCTGGTCAGTTTTTTCTTAAGTGAGGTTTGGTAGCTTGTCTTTCACAGAATTAGTCTGTTTCATCTAAGTTGTCAAATTCATTGGCAAAAAGTTGTTTATACTATTCCCTTATTATTCTTTTAGTATGTTGAACGTACTGGTATAACTTTTCTCATTCTTGATATTGGTAACTTAGTATTTTCTTTTTTTCCTGATTAGTCTGACTAGAGGTTTATCAATCTTATCAGTCTTCTCAGAGAACCAGCCTTTGGTTTTATTAATTTTTCTTTCTGTTTTTATGTTTCCTATTTCATCTATTTCTGCTCTGATCTTTTTTTTTTTTTTTTCTCTTACTTTGGGCTTACTTTCCTCTTTTCTTTCTACTTAAAGTGGAAGCTGAGGCCATTGTTTTGAGACCTTTTTTCCTAATATGGGAGTTTAATGCTATAGATTGCCACTGAGTGCTGTTTTAGTGTCATCCTACAGATTTTGACATACTGTGTTTTCATTTTCATGTAGTTCAAAATACTATTTTACCTCCTGATTTCTTCTTTGATCCTAGGTTATTTAGAAATGTGTTAGTTTCCAAATATTTTTAGATTCTCTAGAGATTTTCGGTTATTGATTTCTAACTTAATCTCAGTTTAGTTAGAGAACAACTTTATGTGCCTTGAACCTTTTTAAATTTATTAGGACTTGTTTTATGACCCAGAATATAGTTTTTCTTTTAGTTGTTGTTTTTTGTTTGTTTTTGTTTTTTTCAAGACAAGGTCTCACCCTGTCACCCAGGCTGGAGTGCAGTGGCACTGTCACGGCTCATTGCAGCCTCAACCTCCTGGGCTCAAGTGATTCTCTGGCTTCAGCCTTCCCAGTAGCTGAGACTACAGGTGCATCCTACCTTGCCTGGCTAATTTTTTTTTTAAATTTAGTTTTAATTTCAATTAAGTTTTTGGGAACAGGGGGTGTTTAGTTACATGAATAAGTTCTTTAGTGGTTGTTTCTGAGATTTTGGTGCACCCATCACCCAAGCAGTGTACACTGTACCCAGTGTGTAGTCTTTTATCTCTCACCGCCCTCCCACTCTTTCCCCTGAGTTCCTAAAGTCCATTGTATCATTCTTACGCCTTTGCATCCTCCTAGCTTAGCTCCCACTTGTAAGTGAGAATATACGATGTCTGGTTTTCCATTCCTGAGTTACTTCACTTAGAATAATAGTTTCTAGTCCCAGCTGGGTTGCTGCCAGTGCCATTATTTCGTTCCTTTTTATGCACACCTGGCTAATTTTTAAAATTTTTTGTAGAGATGGGGTCTCACTGGGTTGCCTAGGCTGGGCTCAGGTAATTCTCTTACCTCAGCCTCTCAAAGTGCTGGGACTGTAGCATGAGCCACGGCACCCAGCCCAGAATATAGTTTATTGTTTTTATTTATTTATTTACTGTATTTTTTGAGACAGAGTCTCACTCTGTCGCCCTGACTAGAGTGCAGTGGTACTGGCTAGAGTGCAATGGTGCAATCTTGGCTCACTGCAGCCTTTGCCTCCCAGGTTCAAGAAATTCTTGTGTTTCACCTTCCCAAGTAGCTGGGACTACAGGCGTGCGCCACCACACCCGGCTAATTTTTGTATTTTTAGTAGAGGTGGGGATTCACCGTGTTGGCCAGGCTGGTCTCAAACTCCTGACCTCAAGTGATCCGCCCTCCTTGGCCTCCCAAAATTCTGGGATTATAGGCATGAGCCACCCCGCCTGGCCATTGTTTATTATTTTTAAATAATATTAATAATAATAAATAGTGCCTATCTCTTAGGATTGGGATGGAAGTTAAATAAGAATGCAAACATAACTGGGAGGTACAGCTGTAATCCCAGCTACTCAGGAGGCTGAGGCAGGAGGATTCTCTTGAGCCCAGGAGTTTGAGGTTGCAGTGAGCTATGATCATGCCACTGCACTCTAGTCTGAGTGACAGGGCAAGACCTCATCTCTTAAAAAAAAAAAAAAGTAAAGTACATGGCCTAGCACATAGCAAATTATCAGTAAGTGACAGCTGTTGTCCTTACTCAATAGACACATTAAATTATTAAATAAAAAATAAGCTTTATTTTTTATTTAATAATTTAATGTGTCTATTCTGAAATGCAGTCTATGAGTTCATATTTTCCACTTCTTTGAGTGTAGTGTTATATTCCTAATAGCAGAGTTTGAAATATTTAGTCAGTTTGAAAAAATTGAGACTTTTTTATTCCCGTGTGTAAAAAATGGCTTCTGGTATGATTCATTTATTTTCACAGAAAAGTCTGAAAAGTATGTTATGATTATTTCCACAAAAAAAAGTCTGAGAAAAGTTGAGGTTAACTGAATAGAGTAGTAATAGTTGAGGAACCATTTTCATATATGCCATCACATCCAAGGCTATCTTCTCTTACTATACTGTGTCCTGGCCAACTACTCCAGCCCTCTGTTTCCCCACATCTACCCTTGCTTTTCTCCAATTCTTCATCCACAATATAGCCATAGTGATCATGATGTCACTCCTTTGATTGAAAAATCATTCTATGGCTTCATGTTGCTTTTAGGATAAGGTCTAAAAAGTTTAATATGGTCCTTATTACACTGTGTGATTATGGCATTGTCAGTTTCTCTAGCTCTGCCTGTATCCACCTTCCCTTTCTATCTCTGTTTCTTCCATTCTTGTCTCATTTCAGTCCTCAAAATTTCCATTCTTTTTCTTGCCTCTTACTGTCCACACTGTTCCTATCTGATTCTTACTTGTATTTCAGATCTAAACCTTACCTCTTCTGGAAAGTCTTCCCTGACCCTCTCTCCCTTTTTCCCACTACAATTCCTCTGCCCAGTTGATGTCCCTGACTCCCATCTTGAACTCCGTGTTTCTCATTCTGAATACTCATTATCATGATAAACCCAAGAGTATACACATCATAAGATTAAGGATTGCATTTGTCTTGTCATTCTGTCTCTAGTGCCTAGCACAATGCCAAACTCAGGTATGGTAAATATTTGTTGAATGAATGAATTTAGGTATTTAGAAAGTTGAGATTTTATCTGTAATTACCTGTAATAATTGTATTGTCATCTTTTTGTTAACTCTGTTTCTTACAGTTGTTACTTTAAAACAATTGTTTAAAAATACACTTATTTTAGGACTAAGAAAAAAAGCTATCATTTTACTGATACTTTCTATGAGATGTTGTGTTGGTTACTTGAAGGAAATTGTCTCATTTGGTTCTTACTATCAGTGGCGAGTTTTCTTATCCCCATTTTACCGTTGAGGAGACAGTCTCTGGGTAGATAACTTGTCCAAGGTCAGTGGCTAAAAAGTGGCAGATGTGATTTGAGACAGGTCTTTCCACTCTAGAGCCTGTATTCTTTTGCTGTGCTTATAATACCTTCTCCAGTTTAATGTCCACAATAAGTACTTTATATACACATGATAAGAAATGTCTCATAACTAGATATATTGGAAGATTTTTGCATTTAGGACTTGGGATGCTTTTTATTAATTATTAGGGATATCTCTCATTGACTCTGGTGCTGTAACAGTGCTTTGTGCATGTGGTACAGACTACACAGTGTAATTGTTGATAATAAAGGTGAAACTTGTGTGAGAATAAATTTTGAATCCAGGGAAGAAATTACATCACAGTGTCAAAGGAATTAATTTTAAGAGCTATTGTTCTGTAGCATTAGACTTTTAAGAAGTAACTGATTCTCTTCATCATTTTCAGGGACTATTTTTGCATATGGACAAACTGGAACAGGCAAAACTTTTACCATGGAAGGTGTTCGAGCTGTTCCTGAACTTAGAGGAATAATTCCCAATTCATTTGCTCACATATTTGGTCATATTGCAAAAGCAGAGGGTGATACAAGGTAAAAGGAAATTCTTTTATTTTCTAGTATTGAGAAGTACAAACACAGAAAAGGCACATAGGTATAAATTTTATAAACATGTTTTAAAACGGCTCTTACAAATATTCCACTCTCCTCGACTTTTTAAAAATGATGTTTTATTTATAGATTTTTGGTTCGAGTGTCTTATTTGGAAATATATAATGAAGAAGTTCGTGACCTTTTGGGCAAGGATCAGACACAAAGGTTAGAGGTAAGGATAATTGAAATTGGTGGAGTACTTTTTCCAAAGCAGTAGAATGTTTACTAAATTAAGGTCCCCCTTCTTTTTTTACACAGAAGTTGCTTTTTATATTTTAAATAACCTAGTACATATATAATGTCGTACATCTGCAGACATATCTGGGGATAAATTACTGAAGCAGGATTGCTGAGTCAGGTGGTAAATGATTGGTAAATTTGATATTGCTGCATACTTTAGTATTTTAAGATGTGAGACATACAGCAAGGAAAAGGTTAATCCTGGAATTTTAGTTGGATTGCATCACCAGTAAAATAGAGGAGAATAACGTATGTAGAGTAACATGTAGAACAGCAGTAGCTGCCATTGTAGGATAGTATAGAGCATGTGTAGAACAGCAGCCAGCGTTGCTGAGCTCTTGTAATATGATATAGGCATCCAGTGCAGTAATTGATAGTTGTTGGTAGTAGTAAATAATTAATTTCATTTAATCTTCCCAGCAGTTCGATTTCAGTGATGTGGAAACTGAAATTTAGAGGGGTTTCTTGACTTGCTCAAGGTCACATAGCAAGTGAATGGCAGTATCATCTAGGATTAAGAAGGTGATTCTAGCAGTCTACCATCTTAGCTTGAATTCTGGCTCTGATCTTGAGCAAGTTACTTAATATCTGTGAGCCTTGGTTTGGCCATAAAAATGGAAATAATAATGGTATCTACTTCATAGGATTATTACCAACATTAACAGATCAAAGTGTTTAAATCAATGCCTGACATAAAATAATAAATATTAGCTTTTTTTTTCTTTTTGAGTTTACTGCATAAACGGAGTTTTTGGAGCAATGTATTACAGTGTTAAGGATTGTTTGTGCTTGTTGGACCTTCATGAAGCCTTATTCTCTGATACCATTTATATAGCAAATATAGAAACAAATTTCTTTGTTGCTAGTTTTCAACTTTAGTTCTGATTAATTCTGTGCTTTCATGTCCTAAAAAATTTGTTGTCTTATGCAAATTCTAGGAAAAAATCATTTGGAAAGAACATTTCCATTTTTGTACCAGTAATTATAGATCAGATTTATTCTCAGGAAGATTCTTGTCAATGGTTCTCAACTCTGTTAGACCCAGTGCTCCTTTCTAAATAACGTACATTTTGTAATGCTCTTTTGACTGTCCTGAAATAAAATTCATAAGTGACATTAATAAAATCTACCTATACACATACTTTAAAAAAATTCATATACTACCCTACCGTAATATAAAGGAGAATACAAGTAATTAAAAATAAATTTAGGTATGTAAATGCTTAGATGTGACCACACTTGATGACATAATAAAATAGAGGCATATAGAATCAAAATTGTAACAGCTTCAAATGCAGTGTCAACAGGTATGTTGTATTGTTGATCTAAACCCCTTGATTGGTGTTATTGTCAATGACATGGTCTTTTAAAATAGTGACTAGCTCTTGGTAGAGTTTGGAGCAAAATAAAGTACAATTCCTTTTTTTTTTTTTTTTTTTTTTTTTTTTTGAGACGGAGTCTCGCTTTGTCGCCCAGGCTGGAGTGCAGTGGCCGGATCTCAGCTCACTGCAAGCTCCGCCTCCCGGGTTTACGCCATTCTCCTGCCTCAGCCTCCCGAGTAGCTGGGACTACAGGCGCCCACCACCTCGCCCGGCTAGTTTTTTGTATTTTTAGTAGAGACGGGGTTTCACCATGTTAGCCAGGATGGTCTCGATCTCCTGA
Organism: Macaca fascicularis; assembly: GCF_037993035.2. Taxonomy (NCBI): domain Eukaryota; kingdom Metazoa; phylum Chordata; class Mammalia; order Primates; family Cercopithecidae; genus Macaca; species Macaca fascicularis. The sequence goes on along the minus strand of NC_088380.1, from coordinate 139,245,731 downwards.
CCTCGTGATCCGCCCGTCTCGGCCTCCCAAAGTGCTGGGATTACAGGCTTGAGCCACCGCGCCCGGCCTAAAGTACAATTCTTTCCTCAGTTTTTCTGTGTTCTCCTATTATTGCTATATGGAAAAGCACTTTGTCTTTATATGTGAAATAAAGTTACATATGACAGACTCAGATATAATTATCTGGGTCTAGACTCAAATAATTATAAGTAGTTTTTTTTTTTACCATGTGAATATCTGGTAGGACATTCAAAATTGTGTGGGACAGTTCTTCATTGGGTGAAACTGTCCCACTTATTTCAGGATATTTAGTATCCCTGATCCCTGCCTGTCAATACTACAGTGTCCTCAAGTGAACCAGAAACTCTTGTGCAAATTCCTAAAACATTCTAGGACAAGAGGGTAACTGTTTCCATTGAGATCCATTGTTATAAACTGTGTTTGTCATAGATATTGAATTCCTATGTTTTTTATGATAAAAATTCTTTGGTAGCATTTCTATCCAGTTTTTTAACTTTCACAGATTTGGAATTATATTTTCTTTCTTCATCTTTCATATTTAATCAGTTATTAGTTGAATATACTTATTAATCGAATTTTGAATTAGTATCATATAGTGACTGGAAAAGACCACGAGTCTGCAGACAGATATCAGTTTGAAGAATGTCCGTTTTCAGTCTGCAGAGAGAATGAATACAAAAACTGAGAGTAGTTGCTTAAAAGCTTTCATAGCAATTTGACATTGGCCATGGCATCCAAGTGCATGATTTTTGTATTTTACAAAATTATCGTATTACAAATATATACATCCCTTACCACAGATTTTTTGAGAAGTATTGATATAGACCAATAGTTTTCAAACCTTTTAAAAGGTGTAAAGCATTTAAACACTTTCATCAAACTAGACCTTATGTGGAAGCTCAATGTGTAAAATTCATGAAAGCGCCCTTCTCTTTAGAACTTCTCTGGGCCTGAAGACCCCTGAACTCCTACAGTGGCCCCTTCAGTGCCACCATGGACCCTCTAGGGCTTTTCAGAGCAAGGTCTAAAATCCACTGGTTTATAGAGATCATCACACTTTTTTTTTTACTACTAATAAAATTAGGGCTTAATTTATATCCCATGACAGATAAAGGATTTTTCCTAATTTCTAAATTTATCTTATCAATTGTTATAAAAGGTGCGCTTACACACACACACAACATTGAAAATCAACAACTGGAATGTTGAGTGTCTGCGCTTATAACTTTTTCTCCTGGAATTGTTTATCACATTTTCGTTTGTCTTTGATGTCTATGAGGTTTTCCTACCCGTGGAATGATTTTTCCCACTGGCAGCCACAGACTTCTGCCCCAGTTTCACTTTTCATTCTGTTGGTTTGTAGAGGTGACTCTGAACCTTCAAAGTGAATTTTGTTTATACAACGCCACTTGTAATTTAGGTAAATCCATCCTAAATACCTTTTTCAAATTTGGTTAAAAATTCTCGTAAGGTAATTCACAGAAAGATCATATTTTAACATTGATACCATAGATCTGATTATTTCCCTCAGTTGCTTGAAATTCTCCAAATTATTCTTACCATAAAGACCAAAAACTATTCTAAACTTGTCTCTGCCTTCCTGTATAACCAGATGTCTCACCTGTTTTTCCCTGTTTCCTGCTCTCTCCAACCACATTGTCTTTTTCGGTTTGTTGTTAAGTGCCTAGTTTTTTCTTATTTCAGGGTTCTTGCACATTTTCTTCTTCTCCTACCTCAATTGACTGTCTACCTCCTTTTTATTTAAAGAAATTTTAGCTTAAACATCATCTTGGGGAATTTTATCCTATCTCCTTAACTAGCTTAGTGTTCTGTACTTTTTCTGTATTTTTCTTCATGTCATCACAATTGAAATAAAATAATTTTTGTGTATACTTCTTCATTTGTATGTTCTTCCTATAGACTGACATCTCCATGCATGTAGGAACAGTGTCTGTCTTACTCATCACTATATCCCCCCTGTCTAGTAGAGTGTCCAACACATAGGAGATCCTCAATAAATAACTGTGGGAGAGTTATTGATATAGTATGAAGTCTTAATTTTTTTTTTTTAGGTTAAAGAAAGACCTGATGTGGGAGTTTATATCAAAGATTTATCAGCTTATGTGGTAAATAATGCTGATGATATGGATAGAATTATGACACTAGGCCACAAAAATCGTAAGTATAGTATACGTGTAATTGTGATTAAGCCTCTGTGTGTTGAGTATGCTGGTTTAGAAGCAAATTTGGTATGGCACTTTGCCCTGTAGAGACTGAAATTTTTAGGTTTCTTGAAAACCATTCCACTTTGATTATTTACCGTGTAGGGAGCATATATGAATGAAAGATAGCACAAATAATTTTCCATGCCAAGCAAAATTTTGTTTCTTTTTAGTAGTGCCAATCTATGCAACTCTTATACAGCTGTCTCTTGGTAGCTATAATACTAAAATTGGTAATGTTTATTGAGCTCTTAGTGGAGAGTGTTGTGCTAAGTGCTTTATAAGAATGCTCTCTCAGTCCTCACAGGAGACTATGAAGATATTAAATTCTTACTTTATGAATGAAGAAAGTGAGACTTAGTTTAAGTAACTTGTCTAAGTACTATAACTACTAAGTGATAGAGTGAGTGATCACACCTAAGCTATAGCCATGCACGGTGGCTCATGCCTGTAATTCCAGCAACTCGGGAGGCTGAACTGGGAGGATCATTTGAGGTCAGGAGTTTGAGACCAGCCTGGGCAATAGGGAGCCTCTGTCCTAAAGAAACACACCTGGAAGAAACCCAAAAAACCTAGGCCAGTAGTCTGCATTAAGTGGGCACTATAATGCTTCCCTTTTGTTGACAAGAAAAACAAAATTTAAATTAAAAAATTACGTTCTTTTTAGTAATTGTGTCAAGTTTTTAGTCTAAAGAGTAAGAAGCTTCAGCGATGTTATACAGATGCCTCAAACCTAGTACTGGTGATGCAGCTAATAGCAATTAGAAATTAGAGGTGAAAAGGCCAGGCGCGGTGGCTTACGCCTGTAATCCCAGCACTTTGGGAGGCTGACGTGGGTGGATCACTTGTTTAAGACCAGCCTGGCCAACATGGTGAAACGTCTCTACCAAAAATACAAAAATTAGCTGGGAGTGGTGGTGGGTGCCTGTAATCCCACTTACTCAGGAGGCTGTGGCAGGAGAATCGTTTTAACCAGGGAGGCAGAGGTTGCAGTGAGCCAAGATCGCGCCACTGCACTCCAACTTGGGCAACACAGCAACCAAAAGAAAAAAGAAAAAAAAAGATTAGAGGTAAAAGATGAGAAATAGGAAATGAAAAAATGAAAAATTTTTATAAGTTTCTACGACTTGACCATAGATCTATCAAACCCAAGGAAATCAAACAAAAAAACTTCAAAAATTGATTATATTCTTGTGAACCAATTAATAGAAAAAGACCAAATCTTAATAGAAAAATTAGCGAAAAATATGTATTTTATTTGTAGAAGAACTAAACACAGCAATAAGTATGTGAAAGGCTCTTTAACTTCACAAGTAATCAGGAAAATGCTAAAATGAGAGAGAGAGAGATGTTTCACCCATCAGATTGGATGAAGGATATGTAGGTTGGTGAGACTTTGAAGAAATGGGCACTGAGGATGGAATATAAATTGGCGCAGCCTGTTTGAAGGGCAATGTAAACAGTATCTGTTGACATTTTAAAATACATTCCTTTTGACTCTGTGTTTCTAATTTTAGACATATTCTGGAAGATATTTTCAGATGTAACAATCTAAATAACCGTCAACAAAACACTGATTATGTAAATGATGGCACAAAAATACCATAGACTGTAATAAAGCTGTTAAAAACAATGAGTTAGGCTGAGTGAGGTGGCTCATGCCTGTAATCCCAGCACTCTGGGAGGCCAAGGTGGGCAGATTTCCTGAGCTCAGGAGTTTGAGACCAGCCTGGGCAACATGGAGAAACCCCGTCTCTACTAAAAATACAAAAAAATCAGCCAGACGTGGTGGCTTATGCCTGTAATCCAAGCTACTTGGGATGCTGAGGCAGGAGAATCACTTGAACCTGGGAGGCAGAGGTTGCAGTGAGCCAAGATAGCACCACTGAACTCCAGCCTGGGCAACAGAGGAAGACTCTGCCTCAAAAAAAAACAAGAAAAAAAACAGGCTGGGCATGGTGGCTCATGCCTATAATCCTAGCACTGTGCGTGGCCGAGGTGGGTGGATCACTTGAGGCCAGGAGTTTGAGACCAGACTGGCCAACCTGGTGAAACCCTGTCCTACTAAAAATACAAAAATTAACTGGGCGTGGTGGTGTGTGCCTGAAATCTCAGCTACTCAGGAGATTGAGGCTGGAGGATCACTTGAACCTGAGAGGTGGAGGTTGCAGTGAGCCGAGATCGCGCCACTGCACTCCAACCTAGGCGACAGAGTGAAACCCTGTCTCAAACAAAACAACAAAAAAAACCCAATCAGTTAAATGTGCCTGTACAGACCTGGAAGAATTTCAAAGTAGTTTGTCAGTGGGGGAAAAAAGCAAATTGTAGAACAGTGTGTATGTACTGCCTTACCCCATTTATTTATATGTGAAAAATTGTTAAACCGTATATTTATTTGGGCACTGTGTGTGCGTTTGTGTCTACATGTGTGTATATAAAATACAAAATGAAAGGACAGATAGTAGTGGTTACCCTTAGGGAAGGAGAAATAAAATTGGGGAAAAGGAATGTCAGGAGTTTTCACTTTATACTTTCTGTATGCTTTTATTAAAAAAAATTTAAATACCAGAAATATGTTAATTATTGGTTATTTAATTAAAAATTGTTAACACAATATTTCATTCATAGAATGAAATTAATTTAATTCTCAGGTAGTTAGTGGGAACTTTTGGTCTCTTCATTAAAGACTACCACTTTAATGTTTCAATTCTAAAATCAAAGCTTGCGTAGAAAAGTTCTGCATGAATGTATAGTAGGAAGATAATTTTGGCACTGAGTAAAATTAACAATGCTTTTAAAATACTTTGGAATTTAAGAAAAAAGCTAATACAGGTCTATTGTAAAAAAACGTTTTTTGTTTACACAATGTGTTCATATATTTACACATATGCAAATACTTTGCATATTTTGAATGGATTTTTTTTTTTTTTTACAGAAGTAGGATTATGTATTCTTTTCTAACTTGCTTTTATTTTTAATTTATATGTTATGGACATTTTTCCATGTCTTTAGATCTACCTTTTTTTTAATGCTGCACTGAATATTGTTGTATTATCTAACATATACACGCAAGTGTTCCTGTGGTTTATATGCCCAGAACATAATTCTTTTTTTTTTTTTTTTTTTTTGAGACAAAGTCTTACTCTATCACCCAAGCTGGAGTGCAGTGGCGCAATCTCAGCTTACTGCAACCTCCACCTCTTGGATTCAAGTGATTCTTGTGCCTCAGCCTCCCAAGTAGCTAAAATTCTCGCCCAGCTATTATTTATTTATTATTATTATTATTTTTTTTTACTTCCTACAGTACACCAGCTTGCATAATTCTCTTTAGACAGCTAAATCAGCAATACTTTTTCCAATTACTTAATGTGTTTTTTTTGGGTGTAAGTTAGTTACTTTTTAGGCAGTATTACTTGGGATTGAAATTATTTTTTGCTAAAGTTACGTCTTTAGTATGAGAAACCTTACAAATTCATTTGTTATCAACAAAGTATAAGATAAATTTCATGTAATGGCTAAGTACACACTCATGCCTTTATGGTTTAGCCATGCTCTCTGGCTTTTGATTGTGATAAAATTAAGTATTTTAAACTGTTCGGGGTGTTTAATTAATTTTAAAGGTACTCTCTGTCACACTTTTTAAGGATTTCCTTTATTTATTAAAGGTTCTGTTGGTGCAACTAATATGAATGAACATAGTTCCCGTTCCCATGCCATCTTTACAATTACTATAGAATGCAGTGAAAAAGGCATTGATGGTAACATGCATGTCAGGATGGGGAAGCTCCATCTTGTAGATCTTGCTGTAAGTAACAGGACGCTGCTTAAGGAATAACTCTTTCTTGTGATCCATTTATTTTATAAATGAATGAAAATTGAGGTGAAAAGGTATAATTTACATATGATTTTTAAGTTGTTACTTGTGTATGTTTATTATTTATTATGGAACATTTTAAATGTAAATGAAAGTAGATAGAATAGTATAGTGATCCCCCATACACTCCCAACTCCAACAATTAGTTCATGGCTAATCTTGTTTCATGTACTCTCACCCACTTCTTCCCTTCCTATATTATTTTGAAGTGAATTCAGGCATCATATCAGGTTTTTTACTGTTACATTACTTTTTAACAAAACCTTGGGAAGAATATTCTATTTTTTCAAACATTTTAGCTTTACTTTCATCTCTGTTTTTGCTAGGGTTCAGAAAGGCAGGCAAAAACTGGAGCTACTGGACAGCGCCTAAAGGAAGCTACAAAAATCAATCTTTCACTTTCCACCCTTGGTAATGTAATTTCTGCCTTGGTTGATGGAAAAAGCACTCATGTGCCTTATCGTAACTCTAAATTGACTCGTCTTCTTCAGGATTCCTTAGGAGGAAATTCAAAAACCATGATGGTAAGACTTAATTGGTGATATAGTTAACATCAGGCAAATTTAAGATTCTAATTTATGCCAATAATTGATATGTATCACATTTTTAAAACTTGATTATTTTCCCTTTTTTTGACTTGTGGTTGTCCTTTCTGTGGTACACGCATGTGTATTAGCCCATAATAGTGTCGTTTGGAAACCTATGTGGTTGACACTCTCATTTTCAAGAAGGCCAAGGGTGCATATGTGCTTTAAACAGTTTTTGACGTATTTGTAATGGTAGTGTTAATTTTAACTGTGTCAAGTGTAAAATGATTTGTTTGATATTTCTAATTCAATAGTGTGCAAATATTGGGCCAGCAGATTACAATTATGATGAAACGATCAGTACATTACGGTATGCCAATCGTGCTAAGAATATTAAAAATAAAGCTAGAATTAATGAAGATCCAAAGGATGCTTTGCTGCGTCAGTTCCAGAAAGAAATAGAAGAACTGAAAAAGAAACTTGAAGAAGGTAACTTTTTCTCAAAATATTAATCTTTATATTGGCTAAAAATATGTTGTTGAACCACTAAGTGTTGTAACAAAAGCCCCCTCTATTAAACCTTTTTTGAGCCTCTAACATTGGTAGTTAAATGAATATTTCTGGAAAGTGACTTGGTACTTATATACTTTTGCATTTTCATATTAAGCTTAAGTAAAATTACATAATATTTGTGTATGTGGTTTTTAAACATTCCCATGATGTTTTATAGATTTCATATGACCACTTGTTAAAGAATGAATGTTTATTTGTCTCTGTATAAGAGCAAATTCTGCCATGTATGTATTTAGGTGAAAATGACCAGAATTCTGGCATTGCAGTCAATATTGTTTGAGGTAAAGAAAGATGTTAGTTGTGAGTAAACCAAGTTTGCTATAAGGAAAAATGCGTTGCATGAGGTCACCTTTACAATATCCTTTCATATCTAAATTTGAACATGAGATTCTATTTTGGAAATTCTTTTCTAACATCATGATGCTAGAAAGTTGGAAAATTTGAAGATCTTATTTATGAGAGTGAGATGCTTCCCAGGCATTAAGTGCTCAGTGATTCCTTGCACCTTAATGCAAGAAACAGATCCTTTCTAATAGGTACAGAGCTCCTTTGCGAACCAGGTAAACAGAGGGCTTTGGTTTCAAAGCACCTTTGTAGTCTGTGAGGAGACTGACTTTCAGAGGTGAAATTCAGAGACGCCAGCATCACAAATGTTTAGAGAAGGTACTTATTTAGTAAACAAGTACAGTTATTGAGGAAAAGCAGTAAGAGAACTGTTAGATAATGAAATTTGGTATTTTAAATGTGACCACTAGGTGGTATTTATAGCCAGTATGTTTTAAAGATTTTTAATTTCTTAGCGATGTTAATGGTGAGTGCATACTTTTATTTTGCTGACTTTATGTTTTACATTTTTTTTGTTGTGGTAAAATATACACAACATAAAATTTATCATTTTAACCATTGTTAGTTAAGTGTACAGTTAGTGGCATCAAGTATATTCACATTGTTGTGCAACTGTCACCACTCTTCATTTCTAGAACTTTTTCATCATCCCAAACAGAAACGCTGTGCCCATTAAGTAGTAACTTCCTATTCTCTTCTCCCCCTAGTCTCTAGTAACCACTATTCTACTTTCTGTCTCTATAAATTTGACTATTCTAGGTACCTCATATAAGTAAAATCATAGAGTGTCTTCTTGTGACTGGCTTATTTCACTTAACCGAACGTTGAAGGTTCATCCATATTATAGCAAGTGCCTGAATTTTTTCCTTTTTAAAAAATTGTGGCAAAACTTGCACAACATAAAGTTTACCATTTTAACCACATTGAAGTCTACGTTTCTGTGGTGTTATGTTCACATCGTTCTGCAGTTATCCGTCTCCAGTTTTCTTCTTGCAAAATTGAAACTTTATACTCGTTAAACAGTATCTACCCATTCCTCCCTTCCCCTAGGTCCTGGCCAACAACCATTCTGCTTTGTCTGTGAATTTGACTGCTCTGGGTATCTTATGAAAGTGGAATCAGCAGCGCGCAGTGGCTCACGCCTATAATCCCAGCACTTTGGGAGGCCGGGGCGGGTGGATCACTTGAGGTCAGGAGTTTGAGACCAGACTGGCCAACATGGTGAAACCTCATCTGTACTGAAGATACAAAAATTAGCTGGGCATGGTGGCTCTCGCCTGTAATCTCAGCTACTTGGGAGGCTGAAGCAGGAGGATCACTTGAACCTGGAAGGTGGAGGTGGCCATGAGCCGAGATCATGCCACTGCATTCCAACCTGGGTGGCAGAGTGAGACTCCCATCTCAAAAAAAAAAAAAAAAAAGAAAGTGGAATCACACAGCATTTGTCTTTTTGTGACTGGCTTATTTCATTTAGTATAATGCCTTCAAGGGTCATCTGTGTTGTAGCATGTATTAGGACTTCTTTTTAATTCTGAATAATATTCCATTGTGTATATACTACATTTTGTTATCCATTCACCCACCAATGGACAGTTGGTTCCTTCCACCTTTTGGCTATTGTGAATAATGCTGCTATGAATGTGGGTATACAAATACCTGTTCAAATTCTTGTTTTACCATTTTTTGGGTATGTACCCAGCAATGGAATTGCTGGATTCTATGATAATACTGTTTTTAATACATTGCACTTTATTTTTGCTCTTATGACATTTCTTTTTATAATCCGGTTAATGGAGCTGATAATAACAACAAGAAAAAAGCATAGCATTAAAAGAATAATTTTTAAACTTAAAAATTATTTTAGGCTTAAATACAACTTGCAAACATGATATGGAGAGTTCCTATCTACCCTTTAGCCAGCTTCACCTCATGTTAACATCTTATATAAGCATACAACAGTTATTGAAACCAGGAAATTTACATCGATACAGTCTTATTAACTAATCTGTGGACTTTATTCAAATTTGGCCAGTTTTCCTTCCAGTGCCTTTCTTTTCCTGGTCCAGGATACAATCCAGGATCACACATTGCATTTATTTGACATGCTTTCTTTCTTTCTTTTTTTTTTTTATTTTTTTTTTGAGACAGAGTCTTGTCTGTCGCCAGGCTGGAATGCAGTGGCGCAATCTCAGCTCACTGCAACCTCTGCCTCCCTGTTCAAGTGATTCTCCTGCCTCAGCCTCCCGAGTAGCTGGGAGTACAGGCACGTGCCACCATGCCCAGCTAATTTTTGTATTTTTAGTACAGACAGGGTTTCACCATGTTTGCCAGGATGTTCTTTATCCTCTGACCTCATGATCTGCCCGCCTCGGCCTCTCAAAGTGCTGGGACCACAGGCATGAGCCACCACGCCCGGCCCTGTCATGCCTTCTTAATGATGATGTCTAGCACACTTGTTCTTCAGTCTTTTATAATTCCCCAGTCTTTCTTGATCTTGACATTTTTGAAGAGTACTGGTCATATATTTGTTGAATGTTCATTAATTTGGGCTTGTCTACTTTTCTTTTATAATGACCCTGCAAATCTATTGTTTTATTTTTCCATTTGTAATTAATAATATCTCATTGGGGATACTTTGAGACTGCAAAGGTCCTGTTTCTCGTCATACTTTCTCCTACTATTTTTAGTATTCATCAGTAGTTCTTACCTGCAACAATAATCCTGTGGCATTTGCTCAATGTTATTTTCTATTCTCATCATTTCTTCTTGGTTAGTGTTTAGGATTCTATTGTGAGGAAGAGCAGCCCCTTCATTCCCATTTATTTATTTATTCAAGTATTTATCTTATTTAGATCATGGATTATAATCCAGTATTATCATTATTTATTTTGTTTCTTGAATTGTCCCAGCTTTGGCTCTTAGGAAATCCTTCAGAGTAGTTCCTGTATTCTTTCAGCATGTGCTCTTCAGTGTTTTTGAGCATTTGGTTACTTTTTGGCACTACAAAAGGTTTATCTTGTGTCTTCCTTGCCCAGCCTTAAAATCATTCACTTCTCTCTGGTCCCTTTGGTAGGAGAGTGGTATTTAGAAACCCAGTTTTGGGCATTAGCTATGCTCATTACTATCAAGATATCATTGTTTCTAAGCCCAGAGAACAAAATATTTTTCAGTGATTCTTCCTCCCAATACTCTGTGTTCCTTTCCATCTTGTACTTACAGGTACAAGTATTACCTGGTTGTGATTAGGGTATATTTTACTTTTTTCTCCTCTTTTATTTTGTTAGACATTTCATATGTAAACAGTGGCATTTAAAAATAGCTAATGTGAAGATGATACAGTGCTGATCTGTTCTCTTGGCTTAATCATTCCTTTTTTATTGTTTTTTATCTTTAATGTGTAGTTAGCACTATCTTTGTGCAAATAAGCATTTCTTTTTTTGAAAATATCTTGTGATACAGTCCTAATAGTGGGATCACTGCTACGTGACAGTTCTGTGTCTCTTAAAAATACAGATTAAGTGATTTTCTTGAAATCTTAAGCAGGAAGCTGTTTTAGAAGAAATTGTTCCTCAAAAGTGATCACATTTTTAAAGACTGAATTAGTAATTCTATCCCATAATTTATGTATATGTTTAAAATTATACATAACTAAATGATTTGAATATTTTTATGTATTTTTTTTTTTGAGGCAGAGTCTCACTCTGTTGTCGAGGCTGGAGTGCAGTGGCGCCATCTTGGCTCACTGAAACCTCTGCCTCCCAGGTTCAAGTGATTCTCCTGCCTCAGCCTCCCAAGTAGCTGGGATTACAGGTGCGCACCACCACGCCCAGCTAATTTTTGTATTTTTAGTAGAAATGAGGTTTTGCCATGTTGACTAGGCTGGTCTCAAACTCTTGGCCTCAAGTGATCTGCCTGCCTCAGCTTCCTAAAGTGCTGGGATTACAGGCGTGTGCCACCTTGCCTAGCCAGAATGATTTGAAATTTTAATTGGGTCAGAATTTAATTTCTCTTTAGAGACTTTAAAAATAAAGTATTTTTGTACATCTTATCTATGTCTGAGATTGGCATATCTGTTATACTCTCTAGAGCATTTAAATAGTATTTAAATTTGTTGTTTGCAGTAACAAAAACCTAAGGAAGAAAGTTGATATAGGTATTGCCTAAATAGCTAATGACTTGGTACAGGATAAAAAACATCCTATTAAATTTCTGTCCAAGGAGAAGAAATATCAGGCTCTGATATCAGTGGGTCAGAGGAAGATGATGATGAAGAAGGTGAGGTTGGAGAAGATGGAGAGAAAAGGAAAAAAAGAAGGGGTAAGTTCTGATTAGTATTCTAATTTGTAGAAGTTAGGTGGTTTCACAAGGTGGTAGAGTGCATGACTTTTATTTTGCCATTATCTGTTTAATATATTAGATAACAATTATCTAGTTGTTGTTATAACAATTAGAAGGTGTATGCCATTTACCTGGTTAACTTTGCATTTATTCTCCTGTATTGATCCGTTTATAGCTGACTTTGAATATATCTTCTGTTTTTTAGAATTTAGAATTGTAAGACTCTATAATAGTGGGTATGCTGTTTTAAAATTTCCTGTGGGTTTTAATTTTATGTAGGGACTTATATCTGTGTTAGGAACCTAAGTTTTTTTGTTTGTTTTGAGACAGAGTCTCATTCTGTCGCCCAGGCTGGAGTGCAGTGGCATGATCTCGGCTCACTGCAACCTCCACCTCCTGGGTTCAAGTGATTCTCCTGCCTCAGCCTCCCGAGTAGCTGGGACTACAGTGCCACCATGCCTGGCTAATTTTTTGTATTTTTAGTAAAGACAGGGTTTCACCGTGTTAGCCAGGCTGGTCTTGATCTCCTGACCTCATGATCTGTCTGCCTCGGCCTCCCAAAGTGCTGGGATTACAGGCATGAGCCACCATGCCTGGCTGGAACCTAAGTTTTTTAAGGAAATTAGGATAATGTGGAGTTTTTCCGCAAACAAGATTAGTCTTTAAAAGTCATTGAATTTTTAAATAGTAAATTTATATGAAGAATTCCATTTTTAAATTTAGTTCTTTTTCTTTATAAAATGTATTCTCATTCTCACCTTGTTGGGGGATTTGTTGCCAAGTGTGAATTAAGACTGTTTATTATGATAAGAATATAGATAGTATGCAAATGAAATGGACATATTATAATGGCCTACATTTCAAACCTTTTTACCATAAATATTTATTTCAGAACTCTCTTCCATTAATGTGGTCATTGTTTTCAAGCTGGTGCATATTTTGTTTGTCTTATTAAAATGATCGTGCTGAAAATAAACCCATCACTGCTTGATTAGAAGTCCCAAATTTAAAAACTATGTAAAGATTTTGTAACTTCAAAAGACAGAAAAATAATGTTTTATAGCAAAAATTGGCAAAATATCTGCTGGCTAAATCCAGCTGACCACCTGTTTTTGTAAATAAAATTTTATTGAAACAGCCATGCTCATTTATTTACCTATGCTCTATGGCTGCTTTCACATGAAGCTGTATGGCCTGTAAAGTCTCAAACGCTTATCTGTCCTTTTGCAGAAAATGTTTGCCTGACTTAGAGAAATTTTTTTTTTGTTCACACCTAGTTTTTCACAGAGTAGATTATTACTTTCACAGCAGAAGCTGATAACAGATTTGTTAAAAATAAAATTAAATAGAAAAATGCCACTGTTTAATATGTTAAAATATTTAACAGTAATATATCTTCCTTCCAGGCTTAGAAATTTAAAAATTTTCAATGAGCCTTTTGAAAGTTTTGCTATCCAATCTTAAACATATTTGATAGTTTGATATTTTGGTGGGGAGAGACTGAAAGTGGAGACAGACTAACCTATTATGAAGGGTAATATATCACTCCTATAATATTACATATGGCTTTAAGTTTTAAAACTCCATTCCTTTAGCTTATCAACCTAAATCGTTTCAATAGACTAAAATCTCACCAAATGACTTCTTTATTTTTTATTCTTCTCATTTCAACCCTTTGAATGATTAGGCTTTAGGTGACCAGTAGAATTTGCCCACAGTAGTTGCTTAAAGCAGTACACTTTCTAATTCCTCTGTATGGCTTTGTAAAGTAGAGAATATTGGATAAACTACCAAGACTGGTTTTTTAGGAAAGTAAATTTTGGTTCTTTAATACAGAGCTTGATTGTCCTTTAAAATTTTTTTCTCAAAACTGAATTTTTCTCTGTGTATGTGTTCATTTTCTTGTTTCCTCTTTCTTTGGTTCCCGTTGGGCTCATTTCTTTGTTTTCCAGGCAGTAGCAGCAGCAGTAGTTCAGACTCCACATGTTCTGTCATAGAGAAACCTCTGGATAAGTTCTTGCCTAGTGAGTGGTAGCTCTTACATTCTCTAACAGAGCTTTGGCTTTTCCATAACCCATGGGCTTCATTTGAGCAATGCTGCTGCACCACTCCCTGTCATTACCTAAAGAATACATGTTGGATTCCTCAGTAGAACAAAGCATGTGATGATTCCTCCTCCCCCTTTCATTGCTTCCAGTTAATCATAATTGTTAAAACATATGCTTTAGCTTATGTTTGAGACAATGGAAGAGAGATTCATGCTTTTGCAATTGAGATAATGTAAAGAGAGCTAGTAAGCTGTATAAAAGAATAATTCTTATGGTTCTTTTTTAGGTTTCATGACACATTTGTAATCCTGCTCAGAATAATGGACACGTAACATCAAATCTTATATATCTAAAAGTACAAATTATATTTGAAGTACACCAATGCCCATTATAACATGTCGTAAAGTTGCAAGTTTTTACACTTTGGTGTCCTATTCTTATTGGTAGCTTAAGATTAAAGGCTCCCAAATAAAGAAAAACGTAAAGCTTGAAGCAAGTAAAAATGAATTGAATAGCATTTTGTTTCAAACGGACATTTATCCATATTTCTAAATTACCTGATAGATTTTAAGAAAATTTTTTTTTTTTTTTTTTTTTTTTTTTTTGAGACAGAGTCTCCCTCTGTTGCCCAGGCTGGAGTGCAGTGGCGCAGTCTTTGCTCACAGCAAGCTCTGCCTCCCGGGTTCACACCATTCTCCTGCCTCAGCCTCCCGAGTAGCTAGGACCACAGGCACCTGCCACCACACCCGGCTCCTTTTTGTATTTTTAGTAGAGACGGGGTTTCACCGTGTTAGCCAGGATGGTCTCGACCTCCTGACCTCGTGATTTGCCCGCCTCGGCCTCCCAAAGTACTGGGATTACAGGCGTGAGCCACCGCGCCCAGCTGATTTTAAGAAATTTTCTAAGGTATGATTTGCGAATGCAGAATCACGAGAAGTTTGTGCAGGATCCATCTAGACTTATTTCAAACTTAAAGGCTTTTGTTAAAACCTAGTTTAATTAAATTGAAAAGTGTTACTTAATTTATTTATATTTTATTTTCAGAAGAAAGGGGAGTAGTGTTGCTTTCTTGTACCACCCTGCAGCTTACTGTCTTTTAAAGCATTATCTATATACTTACCCTTTCAAAACGAATGACAAAAATAATTGCTTGTTGTTCTTATGCTTTTAGCTTTCTAGAAGAATTCCAAGAACATTAGAAATTTCTTTCTCTATTGACAATTCGTAGGCAAGTTACCAAAACAATTCATTTCAAAGGATAATTTGTAAAATACTTGGAATTGCATTAGAAACCACATAGAGGTATTACTTTGTATAATAAACTGTGAAATATGAGAAAATATTTGAGTGGGAGGCATTGCAATTTAGTTTTCTGTTTTAAAACTTAATTATTAAAGAGTAGTTATATGAAAGTATGTTATGAAATGAGTTGCACTTTGTTCAAGAAGTTTTAATTCCTATTTGCATATCTAGCACAGAATTTTTTTGTTGTAATGTGGGCGTGTTGGTAAAGTGGAGAGATGGTTGTCCTAGCATGTGGTTGCTGTGTGTAAATTGTGTGTACCCTCCCTTTTAAATATCTGAATGGCCTTTGTAAAAGGTGTTTCTTGCTTGAATCATTGACACCGACTCCTATAGAATCATTGTTTATAATTACCCTTAACAGTCTACTAATAGAAGGAATGTAAGTGTGTTACTGTACAGGTATACTTCATTTTACGTAATAATTTTATTTTCTGGGAAAAAAAAAAGCCCTTAATCCGGTTGGGAAATCGGATATATTGGGAGAACTTGCTGTCTTTAAAAATTCTTCATTAGACCTTTCTGTTGATCAAATAATCGGGAAATTACTGTAATCTAATTTATCTGTTTGGTTCAGGTTTTTGTGTTAGATTTTCTTAAAGTGAAGCATGCCTGTAATAGATCCATATACAAAAAGAAATATTGAATTGGGACATTTTTGATATGGACAGTGTGAATTTTGTCACTTTAAACATACTAGTTGTTAAAATTGGCTTAATTTTCTGTTTTGCTCTTTTAGATTACTTCCCAGATCTTAGCAGGTTCCTAATTTCATGTCTACTGTTAGCATAACCACATGGTGTTGAACTGTGACCTTTGCAGGACTTGGGGAATCAGTGTGAGCTCTTGAGATTGGCTTGAGTTATAATCTAAGACTAAGTTAACTTTAATATTCTTCCTTAAATGACATCTCTCATTGTGTTGAATATGCTTTCTTTTTACATGGGCTCTATTTCAGTTTTGATAACGATTTGATTTTTACTTCTACACTTAAATGAATGCTATTATGTATTTTTCTT
The DNA here is from genome assembly GCF_037993035.2 of Macaca fascicularis. Classification (NCBI taxonomy): domain Eukaryota; kingdom Metazoa; phylum Chordata; class Mammalia; order Primates; family Cercopithecidae; genus Macaca; species Macaca fascicularis. Next base: position 139,229,462 of record NC_088380.1, on the reverse strand, counting down.
TGTTTTACAAGAGAAATAATGTTTTCCTTTTTTTCCTCCTCATCTCTGTGCATATGCTTCCTGTCTGCGATTTGCTTACTTCTTCTTATTGCAAGATCAAGCAGGTTGGTGTGATTGATTTGCACTCCACATGGTACAATTATTTATCCTATAAAGAACTATGTTATTTAAATACATTAAATTTTTAAAATTTAATACTTTTTTTTTTTTTGGCCAGGTAAGTATCTATCTTTTGTATTTTTAACACTCTTTCAACTTTAGCTTTTAAAAAGAACTTCATTTTTTTTCCTAAATTCTTAAACACCCATTAAGCCAAATTTTGGAAATACAAGTGTAAATTATTTCACATTCAAACATTTTTCTCCTTTTTTTAAAAAGCCAAGAATCAGATGCCTGGTTATGCCGTGGGTGCTTATGTAATAAAAATGATTCAGTTAGGACTGCCCTGAAGTTCTTCCCCTTTAACTTACCCTGGCCAGTTTACCTTCACAATATTAGAGCACATGGCAAAGGGCAATAAAAAATGTTGCTACTTATGTCTGGTTTAATTAAATACTGTTTATGGCATTAACTCTTTTTTTTTTTTTTTTTTTTTTTTTGAGACGGAGTCTCGCTCTGTCGCCCAGGCTGGAGTGCAGTGGCCGGATCTCAGCTCACTGCAAGCTCCGCCTCCCAGGTTTACGCCATTCTCCTACGTCAGCCTCCCGAGTAGCTGGGACTACAGGCGCCCGCCACCTCGCCTGGCTAGTTTTTTGTATTTTTTTAGTAGAGACGGGGTTTCACCGTGTTAGCCAGGATGGTCTCAATCTCCTGACCTCGTGATCCGCCCGTCTCGACCTCCCAAGGCATTAACTTTTAAAAATATTTATTTGCCTGAATTTTGTGCTGAATTTTATCATGCATTGTTAGAAATAGATTTCTTTTTTGTTTGGTTTGTTTAATAAGGTTTTTTTTTTAAAAAAAAGTCTTAAAAAATACATGTAAAAGTGACTTTTAGTGATGTCACATTTTTAAATACCTGGTTAGGAGAGTTAGTACATATTCACATTTAGCTTAAAATATTATTTGTGAAGAAATATAATGATTTATCAGAGTGATTTTGGCTAGAGTAATATGTTACTTAAATATTAGGCTTTTGAAACTAACCCTGGCTATATCTCTTTGATTGTCTTCATGAAAGTGTTACAAGACCACAATAAGACTTTTGCTGCTAAAGTATCAGTTTGGAAACATACCTGAAAAGTTTTAAATTACTAATGTAATGTATTAATTCATGAACAGTTATGTCTTTGTATTTCTACATATAAAATCTTTTTATTAAAAAAATCTTTTTATTTTACTGCTTCTTAATAGGTTTTGAAACTGTTTTTAACTATTAAAACAATTAGAACCCTTGAAGCCTGTACATACTACTGTTCATATGTTGATTAGATCATTTCCTCTATACTGTTAGCATCACTGTCTTCATGCATTTATTATTTTTATCTTAACATATGTCCCATTTTGTCTTTAAATACTTATAATTCTGAGGTGGAAAGCAAGTTACACTTTTTTGAATGTGTATATTTACTATATACCTGAACTGATACTTTGTAGCTTCAAATTTCTAAGACATAGTATAACTAATGGGAAGTACTATGGGAATAGTAGTTAAATTATTTTAAAGTTATTTTTTAATAGCTAATTCGTAAGATTCAATACAGATGACTGTGCCAAACAAGCCAGTAAATAGAATCAGTCTACATCCTGACTTTTGGAATGCAATTAATCACACCACACCAAAGCATGAATTTGGATCAGTGCTTTTATTTACTCTTTTGTTTCATTTGTCTCGTGCCTTAGGTTTGCTTTGGACTTACAGTTCTATAGAAGTAATGTATTTTAAACCCTTGAGTTTTTTACGTAATTTTGTCCTGAAGAGTTAAAGCCTATTAATGATTCTTCATTTCATAGTTCCTGAAAGAATATACTCAGTTATGTATCTCCATCATAATTGTTTTTCAGTTCTTTTACCTTGTTAGGTGGTGGGGGGTTAGCTTTTGGGTGGAGACATTAACAATTTATAAACTCTTATGATTTACACTCTTCTTCTATAGTTCTTTGGGAAGGAAGTTAAGAATGACAGAAAGGTTCTAGGAGAGCCTCAGACCAATTCTATGAAAAATTTTATTGGTTTTCTGAAGGAATGTATGTTTCTAAGAAACTGTATGACCAGAAATGAATTGTCTTTGATTCAGTTTCATAACCAGTTTAATAAGCTAGTTTTATTTTCTCGTTTTATTTGGATTTTATGATTTTGAAATTCATTAATAAACTTTCCTTGAGCACCTGTTACATGTATGTAAAATACTTTATTAGACATTATTAGCAAAAATAATCAATTGGAAACCATATTCCAGCTTTATTATTTGGTAGCATTTCTACTTATATTTGACACTTGGCATGGTTACTCTGACTTAGGGAGCCTTCGAGTCCTGAGTTTGACATAATAGCAAGCTATTTTAGTTGTTCCTTTAGTGTATGATGATATATCTTGACAGCTCAGCTGAGGAGCGAAATGCTTGGTTAATTACTGTGTATGTAACTGTTACATAATTACATAGCATAGAATTTTTTCCTTTGAAAGTATGCTGTGAAATTAAATACTTTAATGTTATTTAACAAACATTTTAGAAAAACTCTGAAAAATATATTAAAACTACTTGATACAAATTCTGCTTGATATTTTTATCTGTGTGTTTTATACCTATATGTGACTTTTATTCACTTGTTTTATGTGAAATTGGGAAATATATTTTAAGGAGTCACTTGATTTTGTACTTGGTTATCAAGAAAAAGTAACTGAAGAATCATGTTGCTTTTTTTTAAACCTGTATTTGTTATCTGGGGACATAATTTTTTTTTTTAATTTGGCTTTCCTGTTAATCTTTCTTTTCCTATTACTTAGCTCATCTATTTTGCTTCTCTTTCACTTTTGTTCTTAGTTATCATTGTAAAATTGGACAACAGTTTGAATTTAGCAATGAGTTATAAAGTTCTTCTAGGAACATAATAAATGGAAATGCATGGTATTATTGGTTTGATTTCCTTAAAATATTGATAATTGGTTTTGTATTATTGAGGAGTGTAGGCATTTCTACATTGAAGGAGGTAATTTATATAAGTCTGGAACATTGACTCATTTTAGTGATTATTTCAATTAAATGATTCAAATAGGAAAAAAGAAAGTATCCCCAGACAAGATGATTGAAATGCAAGCAAAAATTGATGAGGAGAGAAAAGCACTTGAAACAAAGCTCGACATGGAAGAAGAAGAAAGAAACAAGGCTAGAGCTGAATTAGAGAAACGAGAAAAAGATCTTCTTAAAGCCCAGTGAGTATTATTGAATTGAGATGAATTCATGATTTAAATTTCTGTTTTTTCATAGGATATATAAAATAGGAAAATTGAATAGTAATTAAAAGCTTGATTTTTGTCTCCAGTGTAACTATTTTTGGATAGAAGGGTCTATTGTATATAGTATATTTCTAAAAACTAGATCTGTTTTGATTATTTTATTTCCGCATGATAGGAGAACATATCAATGAATTAGAATGAGTTATAGATTAAATGAGAAATCGATACTACACAGTGGTATAATTTGGTAGAGATGTTACATAATTATATTTGTATTTTGAAATTGTATATCCAAATTTTTGTTAAATTTTGGGAAATGTTATTAGTAGAATAATAGATGATCAGTGAATATAGAGTATCCTCATTCTAATCAACAGACAAGAGCATCAGTCTTTGCTGGAAAAATTATCTGCCCTGGAAAAGAAGGTAATTGTTGGTGGGGTTGATTTGTTGGCCAAAGCTGAGGAACAAGAGAAACTTCTTGAAGAATCTAACATGGAACTGGAAGAAAGGAGGAAAAGAGCAGAGCAACTTCGCAGAGAACTTGAGGAAAAAGAGGTAATGTGACTTTCTGTTTTTAGTTTGGTATTTTGCCGGCGAGATTTAACTTTTCTAGTGGAAAGCTAAATATCTATAATCGTATTGAAATTTTAAAGCATGTTTATGGATTGCTTTGAAGATCAGAGTTGCTAAGATCATTTATGTCATTTGTTAAAGAATTAGATATTTGATTTTACAAAGAAAATTCTGAAGTTTACTAATTTTTGTCATAGCAAGAACGCTTGGATATTGAAGAAAAATATACCAGCTTGCAAGAGGAAGCACAGGGAAAGACCAAGAAGTTAAAGAAAGTTTGGACTATGCTGATGGCTGCAAAATCAGAGGTTGGTTCTCTTAGAAATTACCTACTAATGCAGTTCTGAATTTTTGAAAAAGGAGTTGTTTGATTAAGAATTTATAAGTAATCATAATGTGAGCTTATAATTTAAAAGAAATAAAATATTTATCCTTTATGCGCAATTTTTAATTTTATCTATTAGGCTAAGTTGTTTCTTTTCAACCTTAACGAATAGTGTAGAATAGATGCTGATAGTGTCACGCTGTTTATCATTTTTATAAAAGAACTAGGTAAGCTCTCACAAGGTCTCTTAGACAAGCGTCCTATGTGAGATGGTGCTGTTTGGTAGTTAAAGTCTTGTTTGTTCATAATATTTTTATGGATTTTCTCGTAGATGGCTGATCTTCAGCAGGAACATCAGAGGGAAATTGAAGGTCTACTGGAGAATATTCGGCAACTTAGCCGGGAGCTTCGACTTCAGATGCTTATTATTGATAATTTTATACCTCGGGATTATCAGGTAAAAAGGAAGTTCTCTGACCCAGATAGTCACTTGACTGGGGTTAAGGAACAAGGATTTCTAATTTAATTGATGGTAAATACTTAATACTTCAGTTATTGAATGTACAATATTTTGAACAAATGCCATCACTTTTCACTTTAGTTGTTAACTTTTCTTAATACATAATCTGTGTTTGAGTATCTAAGGATCTCAATGAGAATTTTTTTTTTTTTTTTTTTTTTTTTTTGAGACGGAGTCTTGCTCTTTCGCCCAGGCTGGAGTGCAGTGGCCGGATCTCAGCTCACTGCACGCTTCGCCTCCCGGGTTTACGCCATTCTCCTGCCTCAGCCTCCCGAGTAGCTGGGACTACAGGCGCCCGCCACCTCGCCCAGCTAGTTTTTTGTATTTTTTAGTAGAGACGGGGTTTCACCGTGTTAGCCAGGATGGTCTCGATCTCCTGACCTTGTGATCCGCCCGTCTCGGCCTCCCAAAGTGCTGGGATTACAGGCTTGAGCCACCGCGCCCGGCCTCAATGAGAATTTTTTAACCTTTTAGATGAACTCAGATTCATGTACATGCAATCAGAATCAAGGTGTGGGTCCCATTCCTACATTCAGCGCCCAGTATCGTACAAGTAGAATAAATGGAACCCCTATGCTACCTTTTTCTCCCTGCTGTGGATGCTGATTCTTTTGTGTGTGTGTGTATGTGGTAAAATGTAGATAGCATGAAATTTACCATCTTAGCTATTTTAAGTGTGCAGTTCAGTGGCATTTAGGACATTCATATTGTTGTGCAGCCTGCACCATCATTCATCTCCAGATGGATGCTAATTCTTAGTACTAGTATAATTTTAAAATCTCAGCCTCTATTTTTTTTTAATCCAAAATTTGTCTTTCCAGTACATTTTGGTAAACTTTAACATTATGATTTTTTTTTTTTTTTGTAAGGGAGGGAGAGACACCCTGTTGCCTAGGCTGGAGTACAGTGGTGTGATCTTGGCTCACTGCAACCTTCGCCCTCAGGGTTCAAGCGATTCTCATGCCTCAGCCTCCTGAGTAGCTGGGATTACAGGTGTGCACCACCACACCCAGCTAATTTTTGTATATTTAGTAGAGCCAGGGTTTAGCCATGTTGGCCAGGCTGGTTTTGAATTCCTGAGCTCAGGTGATCTGCTCGTTTTGGCTTCCCAAAGTCCTGGAATTACTAGGTGTGAACCACCATGCCTGGCCAATTTTTTTAAAAATCTGTTTTAACTCTCAATACAACTTTAAGAAATTTGTCTGAAAATAAGTCTTAGTCTTTTTTTTTTTTTTTTTTTTTTGGACCACAGGTACATGGAATTAATCCTGGGTTCATGGTACATTCTCCTTATTGGTCCTAGGATGGCCTGCTTTTATTTAGTTATTTTTGTAATGAACTCATCACCCAAAACAAAAGCTAGGACCCTGGTAATAACCTACTTCTAACCAAACAGTTTCCCCTTCCCTTATTTCATTCCTTTGCCTCTTCCAACCCAAGGTAATCATTATCTTGATTCCCGAGTTTCTCATTCTGTTGTTTTTTCATTTTTATTTAGTTTTATTGCATCTACATCCATTCCTAAGAAATATATATTTTAGAATTTATAAAAAGGTTATATCAGTATATAATGTTTTGAGACTTTTATTACTCAATGTTATTAAGATTTTAGTTGTATGACTTCAATATTTTAAATGTTATTAAATATTAAAAATAGACTCTCTTTCATCCTTTTAAAAGGAAATGATTGAAAACTATGTCCATTGGAATGAAGACATAGGAGAATGGCAGCTAGTGAGTATTACCTTAATTCTTTCATGAGAGTACTTCCTATGGTCTAGATATTGTGCTGGCTACAACGGGGAGGAACGTGGTCCAGTGGATGAATCAGATGAGAATCCAGTAGGGCAGATAAAATATTTTTCTAATTCTGTGTAATTAATTGTAACATACAGATCATGGTCTGGGTGGAAATGGTCAGGGTCAGGGGCTATGTGGGACTAAGTGACCTCTGGGGCCCTTTCTGCTCCAGCATTCAAATCATGTTTTACTAGTGTAATATTAGGATTTCTCAGTTAGTTGCCTCACTCACAGTATTGATTACTAATTAAGACATTTCTCTCTCTCCCCCATTTCTTTTTTTGAGAAATGTGTTGCCTATACAGGAAATAACATGAGGAAGCAAACCCCAGTACCTGATAAAAAGGAGAAAGATGTAAGAGTACTTCTTTAAAAAACACAAAACTACAGTTGTTTCTTTATAGGAATATGAGTCATTAAATTGTATTATCAACCTGATATCTGTTAATCAGCTGTGCTGAGAAACGGGCTGATCTTTTGGGAATAAAGGCTCTAGGATGGGGTGATGAGGAGGACCGTTCTGCTTACCATCAGTCTTGATGTCAGGCTTATTCCCACCATAAGACGGCATGGAGTCACTCTTTGGAGTCCTCTTTTCACTACCACTCTGGGTCATAGGGTTATGGGTAGAGACTAGAATGTGTCTGTCTTTCTCTTCAAAGCTAGTTCTAGTCATAGGTCAAGAAGAGGAGGGAGCAGGCTGGGCGCGGTGGCTCACGCCTGTAATCCCAGCACTTTGGGAGACGGAGGCGGGTGGATCACAAGGTCAGGAGATCGACACCATCCTGGCTAACACGGTGAAACCCCATCTCTACTAAAAAAATACAAAAAAAATTAGCCGAGCGCGGTGGCGGGCGCCTGTAGTCCCAGCTACTCTGGAGGCTGAGGAAGGAGAATGGCGTGAACCCGAAGTCGGAGCTTGCAGTGAGCTGAGATTGCGCCACTGCACTCCAGCCTGGGCGACAGAGCGAGACTCCGTCTCAAAAAAAAGAAGAGGGAGCAGCTTTAAGAAAAACAGCAGCAGTTTTTCTTTGTGTGGAAGGAAATTTATAGTGTGTCAGGGCTTCTTACTCACCAACCTTGGTGAGTACGTTTTAGATACTGGGATTAGAAGATGATGTCGTTAGACGTTTCTTTGGTTTTAGTTTCTGCAGGTTTTTTTGAGGAGTTTATTCAGTATTTTAAATCTTCCCCCAAATCTGGCTTAACTCTTTCCCTTAAGAGTGCTTTGTGTTTGTTTCTTTTAGCCCTTTGAAGTGGACCTTTCTCATGTGTATCTTGCCTATACTGAGGAGAGTCTGCGTCAGTCTTTGATGAAACTAGAAAGACCACGAACTTCAAAGGGGAAAGCCAGGCCGAAGACAGGGAGAAGGTAAGGACTGTCCTTGAATCTGATGTAATGAAGGCATTGAGGTATTCTAATTAGATACATGTACAGGAAGTTAACATTTATTTAGTTAAAATATAATACATATTTTAGCTGATTTATTAAAAATCAAATTCCTGGCCAGGTGCGGTAGCTCACGCCTGTAATCCCAGCACTTTGGGAGGCCGAGGCAGGCAGATCATTTGAGATCAGGAGTTTGAGACTAGCCTGGCTAACATGGTGAAACCCCCGTCTCTACTAAAAATACAAAAATTAGCCAGGCATGGTGGCTGGTGCCTGTAATCCCAGCTACTCGGAAGGCTGAGGCAGGAGAATCACTTGAACCTAGGTTGTAGTTAGCCAAGATCATGCCACTGAATTTCAGCCTGGGTGGCAGAGCAAGACTTGGTCTCAAAAAAAAAAAAAAATCAAATTCCTTGTGTATTAGAATTTGAGTAAATAAAATCTGGCCAAAGAATTAAGGTCTTCCAACTTCTTAGGCTCCTGAGTAATAGAATTTATTTTTAATTCACTCTGTTATTTCCGAAATGTATAATGGGTTTAATTCCTTAATTCTTAGACTAATTCTTCTTATGAAATGCTAATTAATTTGCCTGTTTGGTCTCCCAAGGTATTGTATTCAGCTGGTTAGTTTTTCTGTCACAGTACCCCAAGAACCTTGATTTCCTCAGTCACCAGCTAAGGAGAACTTCCTTGGACATTTTCCCCTCTCCTTTGGGCACTGGTTTTGACTGTTGGGTAGTCTGCATGTATCATCACATAAGCTCAGGGAAATCGGGATATGGGAGTCCTGGGCTGGAGCTTATTTTTTCCTTTCCCTTTCCTACATCAAGGACTCTTCAGTTTATTTAAGCTGATTTTAAGACTCTGGGGCTCCTGAAATGTAGAAAATAATAAGCTGCTTTGTTCCCTACTTTGAGTGCATGGACTTTCAAGTTACATGTGGGATGAAGTTGTATGGTTTTGATATTTTTGTGTTACATAATCTCACAGACATGACTTAACACTTAAAAATTTGGGAAGGTTGAACTCAGGGTTGGGCAAACAGTTGAATATTAAAAATGTACAAATTTTTACATTCTGTAGCATTTAGGTGAGGGGTTAAAAACTTTCCTATACCAACACATGCCGTGCATATTATGAGTGAAGCAAATCATTTCTAAGAAACACGAGTCCCTTTAGATGTATCTTTTACTTTTCCATTTTTAATAAAATGACAATGCAAGTGTGATGATAATCGGTAAGACATTTGTCCTCAGCATAGGAGGAAAATTGGCAGTGGTGAGCAGTCCTGTCTAAAGTGAGTGGCTGCTATTCTCTTCCTAGTTATCTATGGAAATAGAGGGCTCATTGTTTCTGGATCTTCTCTTTTCTTTTTTTTTTTTTGAGATGGAGTCTCACTCTGTTGCCCAGGCTGGAGTGCCCTGAGTAGCTGGGATTACTGGCACCTGCCACTGCACCCGGCTAATTTCAGTATTTTTACTAGAGATGGGGTTTTGCCATGTTGGCCAGGCTGGTCTCGAACCCCTGACTTCGGGTGATCTGCCCACCTCAGCCTCCCAAAGTGTTAGGATTACAGGCGTGAGCCACCGTGCCTGGCCTGGATCTTCTCTTTTCTAAGGAAGAGCCAGAAATTGGAATTATTTACTTGAGATCTCTCGGTTTTAGTTACTGTTTTTTTTTTTTAAACTGTATGGACCCTAAAGCAAACGAATAAATAATATGATATTTGAATACATTTTCCAGAACACCCATTTTAAGATATGTCATTTTTTTAGTTTAACATTAAAAAAAATCGTGTGGCCCAATATTATATGAGCCACTCACCATCTCTGTTTACTAGAATTGGCCTGCTATAACCATGGAAACCCTAAGAAAATGATAGCCATAAACATGGATGAATACATGCATTAAATGGCTTATTGATGTTATATTACATTATATGATATGTTCAATGTGGTGTTCCTCATTAGAAACACATAGTTAGATGGGTTGGTCAAAATTGCAATAAATATAATACATTAATATAGCATTTCCGTAAATCCCTACATACGCATCTGTGAGATGTTGCCTGAGATGATTTGTTTCTGATTTCCTCTGAATGCACTTGTACCTTTTCGAGTACCTCAGAAGAGATAATCAGGGGGTTCAAATCTGGCAAGCATGCAGCTCACTTTGCCTGGCCACATGACCTAGTCCAGTCTTGGAAATTATCACCTGTCCTGTCCCTCACTATCTGGCATAATGGGGTGGGCTGCCATCCTCTTGCATTTACTCTAAGTCAACTTCCTGTAGCCTGAAAAGGTGAGCATTAATTGAACACTTACCATGATCAAACGTGTCAAATTTTGGCTTGTTTCCAGACTCTATACAGGCCACCCCATATTTTCTATATAATGTAAAATGTTTGCATTTCAGTCTTTTAGGAAAGCATTCATGCTTGCTTTTTTTCTTCTCCAAACAGAAAGCGTTCTGCAAAGCCTGAAACTGTAATTGACTCTTTACTACAGTAAATGTTACAGACTTAAAGTCACAATAAAAATTAGTGATATTCTCATGCCTGTACAAAATCTTTAATTAAAACAGTGAAGACTTCTCTATAATTTCAGTTGATGGAAGCTGTAGATCAATGAATAAGACTGGAAATAATAATTTGCTTAATAACTTTTAGTCTACATATATTAATATAACATTAAAATTGTACAACTGGTGATTGTTCAAATTGTCGTACTACTACTCTTCAATTGTACTGTGCAGGGAAGTTGGGGGAGCAGTTCATACTATAGAGAGTTACAGTTTAGATGTATGTGTAAATTGATTAGCTATTTATCCAACTACTGTATATTTAGGTAACTAGAATTTCAAAATAGAAAAAAAAACTGTGTCCTGTTTTGCACATAGAAAGAAGCAGATCAGATTGTCCTATGTTACACTGTTATATATGAATGTTTGGACTGTACATCTAAGAAATGATTCCGTCCTAACACTAACCCACCCAGCCTGTTTAAACACATTCTAATTGTCTAACATTTGTTGCATTTTAAGTATGAGATGACTGATCTTATTGATGTTCTGTAGAAAATTTTATAATTTAACAATCTTTGCGAGTATACATGTTTTTTAAAAAGTTGAAAATGTTTCATCTGAACCTTTCCTAACTTTTTTTTTGCCAGTTTGAGTTCAAATCAAATACATCTTATGTTCTGGTTTCATGTTCTCTTGAAATATTGAATTGTACGTAAATATAAAGGATCTACTGTTGCAGAAAATTAAGAAGCTAAGTACTGCTCAGTTATCTTTGCCTGCATGTGTATTTTTAAAAATTCACTCTGAAGTGTAACTTACGGATGCTTTTCTTTGAGTTCTAAATTTTGGTGGGAATTACTTTATATCTCCCAGTTGAGAAGGTCTCCATTTTCCAGAAAATACAGCTAAGCAAGAAAAATATCTTTTAAATACTTTGCCTTTAGAACACTTTTTATTTTGTTTTTCTGTTTTAAAAATAAAATATTATTTTCTGAATTTCTTCTATTGAGTAATCCAGTTAGACCATATTCCTCTACAAATAAAAACTATGTTGATTTCATAGTAAAGTAAGCTGTAATAGAATTATTTTTTTCTGTTGTTGGCTGCTTATGAAATTTTTATTTTATTTTTTTTTTAAAGTTATGCTACTCCTGGTGGGGCACAGGGGCTCACGCCTGTAATCCCAGCACTTTGGGAGGCCAAGGCAGGTGGATCACTTGAGGTCAGGAGTTCAAGACTAGCCTGGCCAACATGGTGAAACCCTGTCTTTAGTACAGATACAATAATTAGCTGGGTGTGGTGGCACACGCCTGTAATCCCAGCTACTTGGGAGACTGAGGCAGGAGAATCACTTGAACCTGGGAGGCAGAGGTTGCAGTGAGCCAAGATGGCATCACTACACTCCAGCCTGGGTGATAGGGCAAGACTCCACCTCAAAAAATAAAAATAAAAGTAAAGTTATGCTACTCCTAAACCACTTAATATATGTTTTGTGGTTTTCAAAATTATGTAATCAGCCCTGAAACACATTGGTTGAAAATATTTTGAGACTTTATAAGTTAGTATTTATTAAATTAATATTATTTTAATAAGTTTTGTTAAATCTTAGTTTAATGACAAAGCTGTGTATAGAGTAGGGGTGAGTGAAGGTGGAGTACTGGTGAGGTGGTAATAAAAATGTATCCATAAATTTCAAGTCCATTCCATAATTGGAACACTGAATGTCCTGTGTGTGGTGAACATTTTCTAGGTGATTAGAATTGCATTTCACTGGCAGCATTTATTTGTGGTATGTAAGATAGCTAGAAGTTTATTACTTAACTCTGTGGGGCATTGTTTAAATACTGTGAAGAGTTGAGGTAAATATGTGTCTTGTAAAAGCTTTGTGTGATCAGAATATTTTGGTAATTATAAAATGTTTTTGATGATACACATTTAACTCTGTTAGTAATTACTGTAAAGATATCTTAATTTTACCAGTTGAAAAAAAAAATGCTTCTTTTTAAAAGTTCATGTTTCTAACCTTTACAATTCAGTTAATAGGAAAGGAGTAACTTTTAAATCAAGCTTTAAAACATGGAAATTTAAGCCAGTATGTTAGATGTTTTTTCTATCCCACCCTACCATGATAATAAAAAGAAATCTATAAAAAGTCAAAATAAAAAGCCGATCTATAGAAAGTCAATTGAGAATTTCTTAAAGCAGGCTACTATAGCAGGGGTGTTTGCTTGTTTGGAGACAGAGTCTTGCTCTATTACCTAGGCTGGAGTGCAGTGGGATGATCTCGGCTCACTGCAACCTCTGTCTCTTCAGCCTCCTGAGTTGCTGGAACTACACCTGTATGCCTCCATGCTTGGCTAATTTTTGTGTTTTTTTGTAGAGAGGGGGTTTTGCCACGTTGCCCAGGCTGGTGTCTAACTCCTAGAGCTTAAGTGATCTACCTGCCTCAGCCTCCCAAAGTGCTGGGATTACAGGCGTGATTATAGGCCTTGAGCCACCACACCCCACCTACTATAGCAGTTTTTTTAAAAAAGCATTATGTTAAAACTGATTATACCAGATGGACATTAAATATCCATCTCAGAAATACCAAAAATTTGATATTTAAGCCTGGCCTGAATTTTTTTTTTTTTTTTTTTTTGAGACAGAGTCTCACTCTGTCGCCCAGGCTGGAGTGCAGTAGCGCGATCTTGGCTCATTGCAACCTCCGCCTCCTGGGTTCAAGCAATTCTCCTGCCTTAGCCTCCTGAGTAGCTGGGATTATAGGCAGGCGCCACCACGCCCTGCTAATTTTTGTATTTTTTTTAGTAGAGACCAGGTTTCACCATGTTGGCCAGGCTGGTCTCAAACTCCTGACCTTGTGATCTACCCGCCTCGGCCTCCCAAAGTGCTAGGATTACAGGTGTGAGCCACCACACCTGGCCTCAAGCCTGGTCTGAATATCTATGTGCAAATATGGGACACTGACTTCAGAGCTATTCATTTAGCTCCAGTCATAGCAATTCTGTAGTTTCCTCACATTTACTGTGTCTTTGTCCATAAATGAAATATTTTGTATGGTCAGTGTTAATTTCCTGAGACAATATAGATGAACATACTTGCTCATTTTTTGAAATAAATATGCAGATTTAAAATGAGTGGCACATACATATAAATAGGTTATTGAATGGGTATTCTCTTTTCCCTTTAATTTAAAAAGTAATATTTATTTATTAAAAGAAGCATTGGTAGAATTATTGGTTTATAGTATCTTCTTTAATAATCCTTACAATTACATATACTAATAGGATGTTAAAATTATCATAGTGTTTCCTATTTGTGTTTAGATTCTTATAAAGCATGAGATGAGTAATCAAGGGGAGGGTTACATCTCCATGTTTGCCCCATGAATAGAATCCATTTGACAAGCCATTTCATTTCCTTTCTGGAGAAAGGGAGTTTGTTGTTGTTGTTGTTGTTGTTGTTGTTTTCTTTTTGCAGCAAAAATTTAAGGTTGTTTTGGGGGAGGGGGTGGTGCTACTTCCTCTGTAACATGTTTTTAAAACTATGATTATGGTTTTTGGTTGTTTTTTGTTTTGTTTGTTTCTTTTTAGTCTGTTTTTAATATCCTTCCCCTTCACTCTTAAGGAAAGTCTTCTTCTTTCCTACAGGCTGTGAATTAAGGAATGGGTAATGTTTACATTTAAGTACACCAATGTCTGCCCAATTTCTTAGTGTATACATTTGTTTGTTTTTAATTATTTTTTGTTCTTAAAAATACTAGAAGAAAACATAGATGTTTCTAGTGCCTTTGAACTTACACTGTAGTCTGACTAAATAATGAATAACTTCAGTAGCATTACTATAATACTGTATACTGGCCAGAATTACAAATTGTACAGTTTGTTGCATTAATTTCAGAAGCCACGCTTTCATTGTATTTTATGTATAAATTGTATTTGTTCAAGTTGTATATATTGATATTGTATGTATACATGCAGCATGGTTAAATAAGAATAAAAATCTTTTACCTAATGCCTGTAGTAGTGATCTGCTGCTTTTCTCAACTATCTTTGTGTTTACTTCCACTCTGATATTAATGAGCATGTTCTTTGTGCTTGGCATCTCAATTTGTGGTTAAGAGAGGCCTGTGTAATTTCACACCCAGAAATGCTTAATGTTGTGGGTCTTTTAAGCAGAAATCATGAAGCAAATCTGGGAGAGATGCTATTTACTTCTTTAAACTTTTAGGTTTGGCAGTACATGTGAAGGTTTGTTACATAGGTAAACATGTCATGGGGTTTGTTGTACAGATTGTTTCATCACCCAGGTATTAAGCCCACTACCCAATAGTTACCTTTTCTGCTCTTCTCCCTCCTCTCATCCTCTCCCCTCAAGTAGACCCCAGTGTCTGTTGTTTCCTTCTTTGTGTTCATAAGATCTTATCGTTTAGCTCCCACTTGTAAGTGACAACATGCGGTATTTGGTTTTCTGTTCCTGTGTTTGCTAAGGATAATAGCCTCCAGCTCTATCCATGTTCCCACAAAAGACATGATCTCATTCTTTTTTATGGCTGCATAATATTCCATGGTGTGTATGTACCACATTTTCTTCATCCAGTGTGTCATTGATGGACATTTAGGTCGATTCCTTAGAGAAATATGTTTTTTAAATTTAATTTAATTTAATTTAATTTAATTTAATTTTAGTTTAGTTTAGTTTTTGAGACAGAGTTCCACTCTTGTTGCCCAGGCTGGAGTGCAATGGCACAGTCTTAGCTCATTGCAACCTCCACCTCCCGGATTCAAGCGATTCTTCTGCCTCAACCTCCTGAGTAGCTGGGTTTACAGGCATGCACCACTACGCCCAGCTAATTTTGTATTTTTAGTAGAGACGGAATTTCACCATGTTGTTAAGGCTGTTCTCGAACTCCTGACCTCAGGTGATCCACCCGCCTCAGCCTCTCAAAGTGCTGGGATTACAGGCCTGAGCCACTGTGCCCAGCTGGACAAACGTTTTTAAATATGCTTCTTCTCATTGATAAAATGTATTTTTCACCAAAAACACTTTTTTTTTTTTTTTTGAGACGGAGTTTTGCTCTTGTTGCCCAGGCTGGAGTGCAATGGCACGATCTCCGCTCACTGCAACCTCTGCCCCCCAGGTTCAAGTGATTCTCCTGCCTCAGCCTTCAGAGTACTTGGGACTATAGGCATGCGCCATCATGCCTGGCTAATTTTCTATTTTTAGTGGAGACAGTGTTTCTCCATGTTGGTCAGGCTGGTCTCGAGCTCCCAACCTCAGGTGATCCACCCACCTCGGCCTCCCAAAGTGCTGGGATTACAGGTGTGAGCCACCACGCCTGGCCCCAAAAATACTTCTGAGTTTTGTTATCCTTTTCATTAGGTGTTTGAGAACAGAAACCAATTCTCAGGTCACAACTTAAGGAAGTGTGTATGTAGAATGTATTCTATGAAAGGTACCATTACTTAGTGGTAACAGTGCCATGATCTCATTCAGAAGCTTAAAGTATCTCCAACCCAGTAACAATTGGGTTTTTGTTAATCATGTTCTTTTGACAAACATTGTTTTACCAGGCACTGTGATTGGCACGCTTAAGAAATGCAAAGTAGAAAACAAGAAATTTTGATTTGTCCACAAGTTTCAAAGGACTTAAATTTTTTTTTTTTTTTTTTTTTTTTTTTTTTAGAGAGTCTTGCTCTGTCACCCAGGCTAGAGTGCAGTGGTGCGATCTCAGCTCACTGCAAGCTCCGCCTCCTGGATTCATGCCATTCTTCTGCCTCAGCCTCCCGAGTAACTGGGACCATAGGCACCTGCCACCATGCCCGGCTAATTTTTTGTATTTTTAGTTGAGACAGGGTTTCACCGTGTTAGCCAAGATGGTCTCGATCTCCTGACCTCGTGATCTGCCTGCCTCGGCCTCCCAAAGTGCTGGGATTACAGGCATAAGCCACCTCGCCCGGCCTAAAATTTTTATTTTTTAATTGACACATAATTATATTATGAGGTACATTGTGATGTTTTGATACAATATATGATGATCAGATCAGGATAGTTAGCATGTACATCTTCTCAGACATTATTTCCTTGTGTTGTGAACACTCAGTATTTTCTAGCTATTCGAATAGTCATTCTACAGTGCTGTAAAAACACTAGACCTTCTATCTAGCTGTAATTTTGTGTCTCAAATGACTTTGTTTTTAAAGACAGGGTTTTGCCCTATTCCCCAGGCTTGAGTGCAGTGGTGCGTTCATAGCTCACTGCCCCCTTGAACTCCTGGGCTCAAGCAATCCTTCTGCCTCAGCCCCCTGAGTAACTAGGTGCATGCCCCCACACCTGGCTAATTTTTTATTTTTACTTTTTGAGATGGAGTCTCACTCTGTCACCCGGGCTGGAGTGCAGTGGCACAATCTCAGCTCACTGCAACCTCCGCCTCCCGAGTTCAAGTGATTCTCCTGCCTCAGCCTCCCAAGTAGCTGGTACTACAGACGCACCACCACACCCAGCTTACTTTGTATTTTCAGTAGAGATGGGGTTTCACCATACTGGCCAGGCTGGTTTCGGACTCCTGACCTCGTGATCTGTCCGCCTCAGCTTCCCAAAGCGCTGGGATAACAGGCGTGAGCCGCTGCACCTGGCGTCAAGTGACTTTTTTAAAATGTGGTTTTTGTAGGAGCGGAAACTCCTCTGGCCATTCCAGGGGTCTTCCTCTCCCCCACTTCCAGCTTATGTAAAACTCTTACCTATGTGTAGAACATGAAGACAGAATTAAAGGCCTGCCCTGGCATGTACAAGATAATAAATTGTGCTGCCTTTGCCCCCTTTGCCGCTCTTCTCCAGTTGAGTTCTGGAGCTATGGTATCCAGTTTCATCAAGCAATACCATTGAGCCACTGCCTTACAAAACCTGTTACTGCCTGTGTTGTCGGGATGCTGCTGAAGACATTGTCCATCCTATGATCTTGTGAAGACGTTCAAGAAAAATTTCTTTTTTTTTTTTTGAGACGGAGTCTTGCTCTGTCGCCCAGGCTGGAGTACAGTGGCTGGATCTCAGCTCACTGCAAGCTCTGCCTCCCGGGTTTATGCCATTCTCCTGCCTCAGCCTCCGAAGTAGCTGGGACTACAGGCGCCCGCCACCTCGCCCGGCTAGTTTTTTGTATTTTTTAGTAGAGACGGGTTTCACTGGGTTAGCCAGGATGGTCTCAATCTCCTGACCTCGTGATCCGCCCGTCTCGGCCTCCCAAAGTGCTGGGATTACAGGCTTGAGCCACCGCGCCCGGCCAAGAAAAATTTCTTTTAAAGTTAAGTACCGGATTATTATATCAGACTATTTTCTCCCTGCATGTATAAAAAGAGTGAGGTAAAATATGCATTTTCCACTGTGCTTTCACTGATAGGACTATAATATCTGATGACCTGCTTATAGTCTTATTTTTCTCTGGATCATCATTTCCTCCTACTCCCTTTCTTCTTTCGTCCTAATAATGTTATTTTCTGTCTTAATCTTTCCAATAAATCACTTTGAATCCATTTTTAAAACAAGGTAGAGTAAAAATCACTGAAGACCACCGTTAGCCTGTGTCTTTACAGGAGAAGTTAACACAGTTCTGAAGCCACAGCCTGAACTTAAAGCAAGCTGGAGGAGCCTTCCAAACACATTTATTAATTATTATCTCAATTTCTCTTTCTTAAACTGTTTCATTTGCAAAGCAGATCAGGTATTCAGTCCTTTTTCGGAAGTTGAACGAATGTGTGGGAAAATGATTACGAAGAGGCTACTTCAAAAAGAACCTGTTTCCTCTCAGCATTTATCTTGGGCTTCCTGTGACCCAATCTTCAAGTGACTTTTATCAACGTTATCAGAACATCAGATTGTCTTACCCAAACACGTTTATGGCTCTGACTAAAGAATATGACAGATCAGACATTCCTCTCCACCTGCTCCCCTCCCCCATCCCTTTTTAGAGGGCTGGGGAAATTTTAGTTTTTAATCAAAGGTTTTATTTCTCCAGTTGTGCAAAGGAATTTAACTGGGACTTTACAACTGAATAAAGTATTTCTCAGAGTCGATACTAATCTTAGCAAGAGGATATTGCCTAACCCAACCTAAAAGCAGCAGAGTCATTACAGAAATACTATGTTGGCCTTGATTTCTACCCCACCATGAGTTATGCTACTCACCAGGTAGCCTGTTTTGTTTTTTATTTTTAGAGACAGGGTCTCACTCTGTCACCCAGGTTGAAGTGTAGTGTCACAATCATAGGTTACTCAAACTATGCACCCGGCCTATTTGTGTTTTAGAAAAACAACTGCTGGACCAGGCACGGTGGCTCACGCCTGTAATCCTGGCACTTTAGGAGACTGAGGCTGGCGGATCATGAGGTCAAGAGATCAAGACCATCCTGGCCAACATGGTGAAACCCCGTCTCTACTAAAAATACAGAAAAAGTAGCTGGGCGTGGTGGCATGCACTTGTAGTCCCAGCTACTCAGGAGGCTACTCAGGAGGAGAATCACTTAAACCTGGGAGACAGAGGTTGCAGGGAGCCGAGATCATGCCACTGCACTCCAGCCTGGTGACAGAGTGAGATTCCATCTCAAAAAAAAAAAAAAAAGAAAAGAGAGAAACAACTGCTGGGGAGATTGTGAAGGATTAGAGGGAGCAAGTCACGGATGATGGTTGGGAGAACAGATGTTATACACACCTATGTCCCAGAGGTGGAAAGGGTCATCAGCCAGAGGAGTAACCGCCCTCTCTTCTCAGCTGTTGTGCTTGCACTCGTGATTGGTATAAACTGAGGGAGCAAATGTGTCCCCTTATTCACGTTGCCTGGGTGTGCGGTGAGCAGACAAAACATCAAAACATATTTTTGTTTGGCTTAACTCTGGCTAATCAGGAACTAGAAGGAGTAGACAGCTTAGAGACTGAAAGTTGGAGTAGGAAGAAGTTGACAGGTTGGATTAGAAGATAGCCACTTTAGGCTGGGTGCGGTGGCTCATGCCTGTAATCCCAGCACTTTGGGAGGCCGAGGTAGGTAAATCACCTGAGCTCAGGAGTTTAAGACCAGCCTGGTCAACACAGTGAAACCCCATCTCTACTAATAATACAAAAAAATGAGCCAGGCGTGGTGGCAGGCACCTGTAATCCCAGCTACTCAGGAGGCTGAGGCAGAAGAATTGCTTGAAGCTGGGAGGTGGAGATTGCCGTGAGCCAAGATCTCCCCACTGCACTCCAGCCTGGGTGACAAAGCGAGACTCTATCTCGTTTAAAAAAAAAAAAGAGGCACTTTAGAGAGCCAAGGAGAGGGTGTCTGGATACTTAGGGCAAAAGCCCAGTTGAGGAAATGCTGGGCGTGACAGCTAACTGGGGATTTTAGTACTCCACCTGGGAATGGAACTTCAACTTGAGCTAATAAATTAAATCTAGAAATCAGCTCCAAGACTAGAGAAAGTGCCTGCTTTGCTCCTAGTGGAAGCTGCTAGGAACTGAGAAGTCAGCCCTGTGTGTCATAGGCCAGTCTGTGCCTAGCTCCATAAGAAAGCTCTGTGTTGTACTTAGCCTTGAGATTCTCATCCTTAGATGATGTGGGCACCCTGAGATTATGTGGAGGAGGGCAGAGAAAAACCAAGAGCAGGGTCAATGACATGGAGAGCAACAAGCAGAGCCCCTGTGGCATTTGTAACAGAGGTGACCCTTTGTAACTGTAGCCCAACAATGTTTCAATAAAAGCCATAGATTTGAGCCAAATCATTTTTTGATTCATTTATCCAATAAATAATTATTACCCCCTAGATGCCAGTTACAGATAGTTTATTCATTGGCAAAAGGTGGAGGTAGCTGATTGACAGGAGGGAAAGGTTCAGTCTTGCTGTGGATGTCATATTCCACACGCAGACAAAAGGCGTGTCCCATGAAGCCGGCACGGGCTGTGGCTGAGTTTGCTGCATAATTGTGCTCAGATGACAAGCATCTTAACTTAATCTGAAGTTTTCTCACCCACTGTTTTTATAAGTATCCACCTCAATTTGTGTTCTCATTCTCTTCGGAAATTCAAAGGATTGTTGTTGCGTGTTTGCATCCAGAGTCCAGGACTGCCTGACTGGGAGTAAATGGGAATGTGAGTTACATCTTGCCTAATGAAGCTTACGTGGCGACAGACCTGCCTAGAGTCAGCATGTGTCCTTTCCATGGCCTGCTCTAAATCTTCCTACTTTCCTTTACCATCTGTCCTCACATACAAACTGTAACCCACTACCCATATCCTGTGGCAGACTACAGCTCACATTAGCCATTGAATGCAAATGAGCCTCAATCAAAGAAGAAAGGAAATTAAAATTTACAGTATGTGTCTTCTCCGATTGGCCTGAGAAGCCTCCATGACTCTCATAGCTACTTATTGCCCTTGGCATGCTGGTATTTTATGTGGGCAGGGTGAAACTGGCTGTGGTCAGGGTGAGACTTGAAGCTTTTGATTTGTTCCCTTATTTTGAAAGGGTTAAAAAGATGTTACATGTTTTGGTGTAATTTTAGTACTCGTATTAATTCTGTCACATCTCTGTAAGCGAGGATGAAAAGAGAGTGCTCAATCACTGTTACTAGATCCATATTCTTGCAGAGAACAAGTCTTCAAAAGGCAAGTTTTGATGACGCTTGGGTTTTTTCCCCCTTTTAATTTCTTTTAAATAACAGCTTTATTGAGTGAGAATTCACCTACTACCAAATTTATCCTTTTAAAGTGTACGATTCCGTGGTTTTTAGTATATTCATAGAATTGTGCAACCATCACCATTATCTAATATCAGAACATTTTCATCACCCCTGAAAGAAACCCCACCCCCATTATCAGTCACTCCCCTTGCCTCCACACCCGCCCCCCACCCACAGCCTGTAGCAATCAATATTGTATTTTTGCCTCCGTGGATTCATTCTCCTGTTCTGAATAATTCATATTAGTAGAATCATACCATACCATGGTCTTCCGCATTCGGTTTCTTTCCCATCACATACTGTTTCCAAGGTTCATCCGGGTTGTGGCCTGTGTCAGTACTTCATTTCTTTTTATTGACAAATAATATTCCATCGTATGGATATGCCACATTTTGTTTATCCATCAGTTGATTGACATTTTGGTTGCTTCTACTTTTTTTTTTTTCTTTCTTTGAGACAGAGTCTTCTTCTGTTGCCCAGGCTGGAGTATAGTGGCGCAGTCATAGCTCATTGTAGCCTCAACCTCCCAGGCATGAGCCATCCTCCCGCTTCAGCCTCTCCAGCAGCTGGGACTACAGGCATGTGCCACTATGCTAAGCTAGTTTTTTGTAGAGACAGGGTTTTTCCACGTTGCCCAGGCTGGTCTTGAACTCCTGGCCTCAGGTGATCCTCCCGCCTTGGCCTCCCAAAGTGCTGGGATTACAGGCATGAGCCACTGTGCCCAGCCACTTCTACTTTTTTGCTATTATGAATAATGTTGCTATGAACATTTGTGGAGAGGTTTTTGTGTGGATATGTGTTCCTAGTTCCCTTGGGTATATACCTAGGATTGGAATTGCTGGGTCATAAACTATTTTATCCTTTTGAGGAACTGCCAATTGTTTTCCAAAGTGACTACACCATTTTTCAATCACTCCAGCAATGTAGGAGGGTTCCAATTTTTCTACGTCTTCAGCAACACTTATTGTCTTTTAAATGTTATTTCTTCTTTAATGAAAAAACTTCATTTATGCACGTGGTAACACACACACACACTTACAATGGAAAGCCAAAAGTCTCCAGCCCTGTTTCACCCCTCCTTAGTCCAAGTCCCATTCCCAGCAAACCATCTTCCTTTTTGTTTTTAGTTTTTCCATGACTATCATTATAATTCCAAAGATTTCTTGATTCATTCATTATTGTTTTTTCTTTTTATTATGAAAACTTTCAATTATGTATAAAAGCAGAATAGTATAATCAACCCCCTGTACACATCCCCAGCTGCAACAACTGTCAATCTATGACCACTTTTACCAACTGTTTTTTGCTTTATCAATGTTAGATATCGTATATTTATTTCCCTATTGAAGAAAGAAAATTTACCTAATTTATTCTACCTCTTCCAAATTTTTATAGTAAATTATTTTTCATTCTTCTATTACCTTTGTAATTTTGATAAATCCCTAAACCTTGTGTTCTTGTTCCATCCACCGTAGACAGTGTTATTTAACTCCCCCTTCTCCATGCAAGCTGGAGATAGCAGTGCCCACCTCTCTTTCTTTTCTTCTGCTTTCCCCTCCCAGCTTTTTCCAGCTATAGCTCTTATATTGTTCCATGGATAGCAATTTGTAGTCTGTTCTCTAATCATCATCAAGTCTTCTGTGCTTTGTCTATTGGTTGGTTCTAAGACTTGAGAGTCAAGATAATTTACATTATTACGACTTTAAATATCATTCACTGTAGAGCCATGTGGTGTACTAAGGATTACTTCTTTTTTTCTGTAGACTCAGTATAACAATCCTTGTGCCAATGGGGGAAGAACATTTTAGACATCCAGTTGATACCTTTTCTGTTGAGAAATATATGGTAATCCGTAGCACTCATGGACCCACAGTGTCTTATTTACATCTTGTGTGGCCTTGTATTCTTTAATTATCTTGTGCATTATATCCCTAACTCGAGAGGGAGCTCCTTGAGGGGGAAGTAGTCTTTCCTGTTTTGCTCCCACAGCATTTATAGTCTCTTGGTAAATTAAATTGATTTCCCTAAAAGTTGCAAGCCATGATTTCATTTGTCAAGTAAACATAGCCAATACTTTAAATGCCATTGCTGTTAGATTCTATATATACTTTATTTTATGATGAGTTATAAATATATAAATATTTTTAAAATAAAGCTATTAAAAACTCATAAATTAAAATATTCAGCTCCGACACTTTGAATATTTCTCTTTCATGATCGTCTTTAGCCTTTCCAAGAAGTCTTCCAACGTACTCTGGCTGGCTTCCTTCACAGGACAGGAGTTCTACAAAAGAAGCATTTAATTAGCTTGCATTGGTAAGCATTTGTCTTGCCTGCCTGTCTACTTGATCAAGCCTACTCTGGTACTTGCCACCTGAACACTTACCAAACCAAGGCCTCCAGTCTAGCCTGACTGGGAGTCGTCTCTATCACTAGGCCAGCAGGTGTTGCCTGTTTTGGGTGCATACTACTTACACTTCTAGAAATGGTTACTGTATACCATTACCTATCTGCTTTTGCGGTGGGCAGGGCGGCGGGGAGTGCAGTCTCTGGAGAGGTGTGTCACAGCTAGGTGCTTGCTCAGAGGGTAGAACTTGAAGGTGCTGGCTCAGACCTGCCCGTGCTCTACTGGGCCTTCTGCATGGCTGCCTGGACTGCTGAGAGAGATTCAGTCATGTGGCCCTCCTGTCATTAAACAGCAGCACTGCAGCACAGCAGCCCTAAAGGTGGGAAGGGTTCCAGATGCTACCCCCAGGCCACTGCTTCAGTTTGAATCTCAGCTCTACCATTTATTAATTGTATTGCTGAGAACATACTACTTAATTTATAAAAGCTTCAGTTTATTTTTAAAGTCGGGACAATTGTTTGCCTACTTGCCTGCTTCATAAGATAATGGAGAGAATTAAAAGAGAACATGTGTTGTGCCAAGTTCCTATCCCATGACCTATCCCATTGTCTACAAGGTGATAGGCCCAAAGAAGGGATACATGTCCTTGTTCTCTTCTAAAGCCAATTAATTCCTCCACTCGATATTAGATAACACCCACTCTGGGCCACAAGGACTTCTGCCCTCTAATGATTCCTCCTCCTTCTCCTCTCTTCAGTTCTCCCTACTCCACCAGACCGTTCCCCCAGGTGCATTAGCATGCTGGGTATACACCCCACCTTAAAAGAGCTTCCCTCACTCCATAACCGCCCTGCAGCCATGGTTCAGTTTCTCTGCAGCCTTATAGCTAAACACCTTCAAAGAGTGTTCTGCCCTCACTGTTCCTTCTTTGGCTTCTCTCACCGCCCCATCCTCGGTGAGCCCACTCCAGCTGGACTTTCCTTCCTGCTTCTCCATTTACATCAGCCTCACCCATGACCTCCATCAGTCAAACCCAGGGGCCTTTCTCAGTCCTTACCTGACCTGACCTTTCAGTACATTTGAAACAGTCGACCCTCCCTCCGTGAGTGTCCTCACCGGCCTCCTGGGATACCGCCCACTCTCCAGTGTTCTCCTGCCTCACTGGTCTGAGGAGTCTCAGGCGCCTTTACTGGATCCTCCTCTCCTGACCTCCATGTGTTGATCTCAGGCTCAGTCCTTTCATCTCTCCCTTTCTGTCATTCAGACTTTCAATAGCATCTATCTAAGGACTCTCCTTTTTGTACTGCAAGTTCTGACCTCTCCCCTAAGTTCCAGACTTTTCTAACCATCTTCTCAACATCTTCACTTGGCTGTCCAACAGCCACCTTACATGTACAATGTACAAAATTGAACTCTTGATCTTCTGCTTAACCTCCAGCCCTGCCTTGCCCCCAGTCTTCCATCGCTCTATAAACGGTACCAACCATCGCCAGAGGGGTTTAGGCAGGAACGAAGAGGTCATCTTTTCCTCCCCTGTATCTTACCCCTTACAACTGATCTGTCAGCAAATCTTTCTGGTTTTATTTTTAGTCATATCCCAAATCTATTCACTGTTCCCATCCTGTCCATGCCACCATCATCTCTAGCCTGGTTTACTGCCTCCCAACAGGCCATCTTGCTTCTATGCCTCCCCCTTTCAGCCTATTTACCACACAGTAGCCAGACTGACCCTTTTAAATCACGTAAATCAGATCGTACAGTCTTTGCCCTGCCCAAAGCTCTGCAGGTGTTCCCTGCCATACTCGTGGTGGAATCTCAAGGCCTTGTGTGATCTGCTGTCCTAGAAACTCCCCCTCACTCACTGTGATCCAGCCACACTGGCCTTCCTACTGGTCTTCAAATACAGGAAGTTCATTTCCATCCTA
The DNA here is from genome assembly GCF_037993035.2 of Macaca fascicularis. Taxonomy (NCBI): domain Eukaryota; kingdom Metazoa; phylum Chordata; class Mammalia; order Primates; family Cercopithecidae; genus Macaca; species Macaca fascicularis. The sequence continues at coordinate 139,203,956 of NC_088380.1, read as the reverse complement.
AGGCCTTTGCATAGCTCCTCCTTCTGCCTGGAATGGTCTCTCCCCAGTTAGTCATGTGGCCTGCTCCCTCACTTAATTCAAATATCTGCTCAGATAATGTCACCAGCTCCTAAGTCAGCCCCCTCCCCCATGACCCTTATGTTCTTTATTCCTATGTTTTTCTTTGTAGCACGTATCACTACTGGGCATCATTTTACATGTTTGTTTTTCTAACTCTCCCACTAGAACATCCCACGAGAACAGGGACTTGGCCTGCGTGTCTTTAGTGACACGTCCTCAGCACCTAGAACCGCACCCAGCACTTATGGAACTTCAACAAATACTTAGTGAATGAGTGAATGAATGAATGGGTTGACCAAGGGTGCTGCAGCTCCTAAGGAGGAGTGTTTAGAAGTGAGGCTGCTGTCCACCAGGAGCCATGCTGCCAGCTTGCTAGGAATACAGTGCAGCTTACCAAGCCCGCCAGGCCCCAGAGGTTCCTGTCGAGCCGTTTCAGGAATCGGATCAGCTGCTTGTGCCTGTGGAACTGCTGTGCAGTCGCACCCAGGCAGCGAGTGTCCTTCTCATGGTGGCTGTAGAACTGCCGGAGCACAGTCGCAGCCCTGCAGAAGGTTTCCTTCTCAGTTGTGTTCTGGAAAGACAAATGCCACAGATAGCCATGTGCCAGCTCCATTTGGAGGATGGGAAAGAGATTTTTTCCTCTTGATTTCTTCTTTCCAGAGGGACAAATGGAGGTGAGTTTGCTCAACTACAGACCTGTCTTCAAGTATTCCACTGAAGGAAGGCTGCTTGCCACAGACACAAACCTCTGTCAACAACCTCTCCCAATTGCAAACACAGCAGCCTTCTCCCCAGAACCCCCCAGTTTCTTTTCTCTTGGAGGATTTTGCTGACAGGGTACCTGAATAAAGCCACCCCGCAAGGAAAGGGCACAGTGGGGACTAGAATGCAGGACTATCTATCGCTACAGCCCACGTTCCGCGTCCGTATCTCTATACCCCATGAGCTATTCTGCTATGGACAGTGCCCACATGAGCTCTCAGTCAGGTTCTGCTCTCGTTCCCAAAGGTTTTAAAATCCAGCTTTCCCTGGAAATCCTGCATGCCTGTTGAATAAATGAGGGCACATCCTTTGGCCTGGACTCTGCTGCTTTGGGCAGCACTATCCGTTTGGTCCTCCCCATGGGAGATGAGAGCAGCACATGGTCCAAGTGAGGAGCTAAGACATTACCCCAGGCAGCAAGAGATAAGTGTACAGATTGGGGAAAGGTGTCCTGGGAGATCAGGGGAGGCTCTGGGAGCAGGTGCCATTGAGCTGAGCGTTGGGCAGAGTTTCTGTAAGGGGCCTTTTGGCCCCAAATGGTGCAGAGTGAGAATCTCCCTGAAATGCTGGCAACTGTGAGGGTCTGGCCACATGGCTCTTCCTGGGGCCCTTAACCTTAGAGAAGGGAATGGACACACAGGGAGACAAGTCATTGGGAACCCAGGAGAGGGATTTTGTCTCGGTCTGAACTAGTCTGTCCTCTCATTTTTCACTGAAGAACAAAGATGCAGAACTTGGAGAGGGTTCTTAGCTTGAGCCTAGTTCCTTTATCCAGTTGAGATAAAGCTATCCCCAGCCTCTCCCCCGACATGCTCTGGTCCCTTGCTACTCAAAAGTGTGGTCCATGACCAGAATCATGGACATCACTGGGAGCTTCTTAGAATACAGAATCTCAGACCACCCCTGCCCCACCCAGACCCTCTGAATCAGAACAGTGACAAGATCCTCAGGGATTTCTGTCAGCAGCACTGTCCAAGCAGCTTTCAAGTTCTTACGGTTACATTTTTTTTTTCTGATGATCAAGGTAACGTGTATTTACTATAAAGGTAATTATATATTCAACAAAAGTACATTCACTCATCCCATCAGCCAGAGGTAACTACTGCTGTTAATATTTTGGTAAATATCATCACACTTTAAAAAACACTTTTTAAAATAGGGATCAACTATTGATACTGTTTTGTAACTTTTTTACCCTTTGCACATACTATAAGCATTTCCTAAGCCCTTCGGTGGTATTTGAGAACATGGGTTTGAGAGCTGCATAGAAACGTATTGCATAGTGGTGCTGTCATTTGTCAGGCCCCTTTACAATTGTAATTTGCCTTATTTACAGCAGCTTTCTCTTTCTGTAAATAAGTGGCAGTGAGTAAACTATATAAATCTTTGTGTTCATCTCTTATTTATATAGGCTACATTCTAGGAATGCAGTTCATATTTTAACGTTTTTTTTCAGGAAGATCTAGACCCAGATTGAGGCACCAGAATCCCAGGCTACAGAAGCTTCCCCTTTCCTCTGTGGGGCGTGACGTCCCATGGGCAGAGCGGTTGGAAAGACATTTACTTAATGAACTGACTGAGAGTCACTCCTGGTTCCTGATTCTAGTTGGAAATATAAGAGTGTGTCAGTATTTTTGGGCTCTTGGAGCCAAGAAACAGACCTCTCTGTGCTTTGTGGGCGAGTCGAGGTGGAGGGGACACAGGGGCTGGTGGGGGGCGGCACATGCTACCTGAGTGTCTGGAGGTGGGCAGACATGCATGCTGCTGCAGAGGGAACAGTGAGCTTCAAGAAGGCCAAAAAGCCTTTGCTTCTTTTCCCACAAACCTTGGTGAGATTTTTCTGAAATGCTGGCTTGGAGCCTGGAAATTAAACTTAATTTTGACCCATATATGGCCACATAGTATAGGAAAAAATCCTCTAAAGATATTTTTCAAAGGACTTTCTAAAGGAAACAAGGATAAAATAAGAATTGAAAAGAGTCTGCATTAAATGGAAAAACTTTAAAAGAATACATCCTAAGGGCAGCTTTAGTGCAAGGCCTTTACGTTTTAGTTGCTCTGGTATCGCAGCGAGGGGGCGACACTCCATCCCTGCTGTGACCCTGGACTCCTTCTACCTGCCTGTCTAGCTCCGGCTGCTGAGTGTGTCTGCCAGTGGCTCAGGGAGTGCACTTTGACAGCCTGGCTGACCTCACCGTTCAGAACTGCTTAGGGAGTGACTGAGAAGGAGGTCTGTCCCTCCCGGGAATGTCAGGAAACAGCCACTTAGGAGATTTCTTCTGTGGCAGTGACTCTGTGAGAGTTCTGACTTGGTTCTTGACCAGCCTCACTGAGGACCATACAAATCCAGCCCGACTGGCACTGCATTCATTATCTCCCATCCTGCCCAGGGTAGTCAGCTAGTGCTCTATATGAGAAACTCCTTCAAAAAACAGAGATATTTGAGGTTCATTATGGAACTCTCTGTAGAATTATGAACTTTAGCTCTCTTTGGTAAGTAGGAAATAGCTCCATCTACTTGTCCACCCAAGAAACCCTTCATCGACCAGCCAGCTTGCTTCTTCCCACTTTGCTGTTCCTCAGACAGCCTTGACTTCATAGACACCCCAAAAGGTGTTACCTATGAAGCCCAGGACCTAGATCAGTGCCTTCTTTCCAGCAACTGCCAAGAGTAGAATGCTACCCAACTTAGAGATACTAAAATTCTTGTTCCCCCCGAAGAAATAAAATCAATAGGCTGGATTTTGGAAAGATGTTTTCTTTGGGAACACAAAGAAGTACCTTTTCCTCTGTATACCACCTTTGTAGGTTTTTGAAAATAGCAACATTTCACTGTTCTGAAATATCTTAACATGTAAGTAAGCAGTGCTGAATCTTCGAGGGGAAGAAAAGAGTAGAAGAGTGAGATTGAGAACTCCAGGAGGATGAAGTTCGGGGAAGGCGAATGAGACAGGTAAGAGTAAAGGCAGGCAGTGGGGATTGTTCTAGGAGATGTCTGTGTGTGTGAGAGGGAGGTGAGTGAGGACTGAGTGAAGAGGGGAGTTAAGGACGGGAGGGCAGTGGTGTCCTCGCCTGCGCCTGGAGGTCTTCCAGAAACAGCCCAGATGGATAGCCCCAGGCTCAGCATCCTGGAGGGTTTGATCCTTTCCAACCTGGGCACCTCCTTCTTAGAATCATCGCTTCTCTGCAACGTGTCCTTGCTTTTAATCAGGGTTATATCATCTCACAATAACCCTTTCCACTAACTCAAGAACTGGATTCCAATCAACCTTGCAATCACCTTCAGAATCACTTTCGTATCTTCACACGTGGAAACTGAGGTGCAGAGAGGTGTGAAGATGTGCCGAAGGCCAGCCACACAGCTGTCAGTGGCAGAGTGGGGTCTAAAACCATAGGCAGTCTCACCTCCAGGCCCTCAACCCTCACCCTTCCTCCAGGCCTGACTTCTAGTGAGGTGGCCCTTCCCTTGGCTTTGTTAGAGCCTTCTCAGCAGTGCCACAGGCCTCCAGAGACCCAGTGCTCAACCCGGTGGACTCTTGGCTTCTAGTAGGAGCCATCTCGGTTGGAAGGACTTAGAAATTTTGTGTATACACACACACACACACACACACACACACACACACACACACACACACACAAACTGTTGTCCAGGTGCAGTGGCTAATCCCAGCACTTTGGGAGGCCGAGGTGGATGGATTGCCTGAGCTCAGAAGTTCAAGACAAGCCTGGGCAAAATGAAATGGCAAGACCCCATCTTTACAACAAAAATACAAAAGTTAGCCAGGCGTGGTGGCGCAGACCTGTCATCCCAGTTACTTGGGAGGCTGAGGTGGGAGGTTAGCTTGAGCCTGGGAGGTGGAGGCTGCTGTGAGCTGAAATCGCACCACTGCACTCTAGCCTGGGTGACAGAGCAAGACCCTATCTCAAAAGAAAAAAAAAAAACAAAGTGTGGATTTACCCTTCAGGAATCTCATCCTGTATTGAACTCCTGGGATAACGTTTAATGAATGAGATAGTCCAGATAAAGGCCCGAAGAGCAGTTTCCCTCAGGAAGCAGGATGGGCCCTGTTCTATGGCCTGGGTGCCAGGGCGTGACCCTGCCCAACACACAGGGCTTCACTGCTGGCCAAATCATCCCCCTAGTTCGCATGGAAAGCAGTAGTTAGGAGACCACTGTGAAATTGAGGCTTTGGGGCTTTCATTCTCAGCTGTGTGTTTCCATGAAAACAGGAACTGAAATGCACAAAACTATTGATACGGCTGTAGTCATGTGTTTGTCAGAGAAAATGCACTATCAGCTGTCAAATCTATCTCCTCCCACTACAGATAGAGGGGTGGGGGTGAGGCAGCACAGGAGGCAGAGAGGCGAGGTGCCCAGGCAACCGGAAGCAGGGATGTGCTGGACGCTGCCCAGCAGGATGGTTCCGGACTGAGCTGGACGGGAATTCGGCCCGCCAGAGCAAGCTGAGGAGCCCTGGACCGCCAGCCCTGGAACCCAGAGGGCTGTTAGGTGGCCAGGCTGTGGAAGAGGAGGGGCTCTGGTGATACCTTTTCTGTTGCCATAGGAAGTCTCTTAGACAAAATGAAAGCTCCCTCAACCTGTCATCTCAATATCTGTTTCTGTGAGAGTATTTGGTTTTTCAGAAATGTATGGGCCAGAAAAATTCTCCCATTCAACAGGCATTTATTGAGTGCCTCCTACGTTCCAGGCACTATGCCAAAGCTAAGTAAAACCCAAGAGGGCTTTTCTTTGACCAGGATCTGAGTCAGGACTATAGCATGTAAGCTTTCTATTACACATCTAAATCAAGTGAAACCAGAAAGACCAAAACACACTTAAGAGTAAAAATCAGACTTCTCGTTCTTTGAAAACATCTAACACCTTAGAGTTAATTTGGGCCCGTTTGTTTTCCATTAGACAAGTTTCTTATTCAGACACTTGGGGATGGATCTCCCCATTTGCTAAAACAGACCGTGGGACGGCTTCTTACCTTGGAGGCAGCAAGGATGTCCGTTATGGTCAACTTGGTGCACAGAGTCTTGGTCCAGGCAGAAATGAGAGAGCAAGAGACAGAGTTAACCTCCAACTGGACAGAGCAGTCCTTGATGAGCATCTCTCACTCCCTCCAACTGAGGAAACTTCCTACAAACCCTCAGAAAAAAGAGTGACAGGGGAAGCCTGGCTGTGTGCCCCGGGCTGCCACCAACCACCAGTTCCAACTTCTCTAGCAACTGTTAACGTTTTCATGGCCTAGAAATACTGACAGCATCACCAGAACATCTGGAGAGATGGTGCCAGATAGGTACTCACCTTCTGCTCTGTGAGGCTGTTCAGAGTTTCGATGATCTCCCGTAAGGCGATATGGCAGTTGTGTCCGTGGGCAAAGTTGCCGGCACATGCTAGCAGGAAGAACAGAGGGGGAAGCAGTTGGGAGGTGAGACCCATTAATAGGTGTCAATTTGCAATGACAATGTGAGACAATTAGTTTATCAGGAGAAGCTAACGATGCAATGCTGACAAAGATATCTCTATATATAGATTTAAAATTGCTGAAACCGAGGGAAAATGAGTTTACATTGGAAATTTTCGTTACACCAGATTGTCAGTCACTTGGGGCCAATCAGCACCTCTCTTCCAGGAGAAAAAATGCCTCACAAACAGGTAAAATGTTCCTGTGAAATCAGACCAATAGGAAAATGAAACCTTTTTAAAAAAAATTAACTACAAAGTTTCAGCATAGGAAATTACACCATAATTTGCTCTTTAGATTAATCTTATCAGCTTGGGGCTGCTGCTGGCTTTTTGCTTTGCATAGAAGGGAGAGGCCACAGGTGTCCGAATTTGTTGTAATGCAGTCCTCCTGGGGAAAGATAGAGTAATATCAAGAAAGTTTGACTTGAAAAGTATTTTAACCTGGCTTCTTCCAAGTACAGGTGGTATCTTGGAAACTGTCCTGTCGTGGAAAAGCTGATCTGGGGCTCTTTCTCTGCGTAGAGGGAGAATAACAGGCAGACTCTCCTGCCCCAGCACTGGGGGACAATGTTCTCCCAAGTTTAGGTGTTTGGAGAAGGACAGGCCACATCAGGTGAGGCCTAGTTTGGGTCCCAGCAGGTCCATAAGGTTCTTACCCATAAGGAAGCCCTTGGCAAGGTAAGTCTATTCTGAGGTTTCAGGAATAACTTTTTTTTTTTTTTTTTTTCTGAGACAGGGTCTCACTCCGTCACCCAGGCTGGAATGCAGTGTTGTGATCAGGGCTCACTGCAGCCTCGACCTCCCAGGCTCAAGTGATCCTCCTACTTCAGCCCCCCTGAGTAGCAGGTGCGTGCCACCACACCATGCCTGGCTAATTTTTATTTTTATTTTTTTGGTAGAGATAAGAGTCTCACTATGTTGCCTAGGCTCATCTCAAATTCCTGGGCTCAAGTGATCCTCCTATCTCGGTCTCCCAAAGCTCCGAGATTACAGGTGTGAGCCACCATGCCTGGCCAGGAATGCCCACTTTTTGAATGGAACCTAAACATATCCTCAGCTAATTAGGAAAAAGAGCTACAGTCTTATCAACTTACAAATCAGCTCTCCTTGTCAGTGCCCCACCACCCGCCCTGCTTGTTTTTTATTGAATTCATGTGGACACAATAAGGTGCTCATTGCCTCACCCCAGCCGTGAACGTAAGGATCCCGCCATTCACTCAGGTGCCTGGGCCCTGTGCACAGCCCACCCAGCCTCCCAGTAAGGGCTCATGGGCAGCAGGATTATTGGGCCCTGCCTGTCCCCTGCTTTTCTCCCGGAACCTTCCCTTCCCTTCGTCTCTGACCTTCTTTTCACTATGAATTTCCTTTTTTTTTTTTTTTTTGAGACAGTCTCGCTCTGTCACCCAGGCTGGAGTGCAGTGGCGCAATCTCAGCTCACTCCAAGCTCTGCCTCCTGGGTTCACACCGTTCTCCTGCCTCAGCCTCTCGAGTTGCTGGGACTACAGGCACCCGCCACCACGTCTGGCTAATTTTTTGTATTTTTAGTAGAGATGGGGTTTCACCGTGTTAGCCAGGGTGGTCTTGATCTCCTGACCTCGTGATCCGCCCGCCTCGGTCTCCCAAAGTGTTGGGATTACAGGCATGAGCCACCGTGCCTGGGCCTCCCTATGAATTTCTTCTGGAAGATCATCTAAAAATGTGTGTTGCTAAAGTGTTGCCTCTCTTCCACCCCCCCCGACCCCCTCCCCCACTCCCCCGGCCGCCACACTCTGTCACCCAGGCTGGAGTGCAGTGGTGATCATAGCTTACTGCAGCCTTGAACTCCTGGGCTCAAGGCATCCTCCAGCCTCAGCTTCCCGAGTAGCTGGGATTACAGGCATATGCCACCACGCCTGCCTAATATCTGTATTTATTTATTTATTTATTTTTTAAGTAGAGACCGGGTTTCACCATGTTGGGCAGGCTGGTGTCAAAGTCCTGGCCTCAAAATGATCCACCCACCTCAGCCTCCCAAAGTGCTGGGATTATAGGCATGAACCACCATGCCTGGCCAAGGTTTTGCCTCTGTTTTGGATCTTTTCTTCCCTCATTATTATTATTAAATTGACAAATAAATATTGCCTATATATTTAAGCTGTATGATATAATGTTTTAAAATGTGCATATGTTATGAAATTGCTACATCAAGCTAATTATACAGTACTTCACATATTTATTGTTGGTAAGAACATTTAAAACCTACTGTCTTTGTGATTTATGTGTTTACTTATTTTGAGGTGGAGTTTCACTCTGTTGCCCAGACTGGAGTGTGATGGCGCGATCTCGGCTCACTGCAACCTCCGCCTCCTGGGTTCAAGCGATTCTCCTGCCTCAGCCTCCTGAGTAGCTGGGATTACAGGTGCCTGCCACCACGCCCAGCTAATTTTTGTATTTTTAATAGAGACAGGGTTTCACCATGTTGGCCAGGCTTGTCTCGAACTCCTGACCTCAGGTGATCTACCCGCCTTGGCCTCCCGAAGTGCTGGGATTACAGGGGTGAGCCACTGCACCTGGCCTCTCTTCATGATTTTTAAGTATACAAAACATTGTTATCAACTGTTGTCACCATGTTGTACAGTGGCTCTCTTGAACTTATTCCTCCCAACTGAAATTTTATATCCTTTGACCAACATCTTCCTGATCACCACCCTCCCAGCCCCTGGTGACCATCATCCTACTCTCTGCCTCCCTGAGTGTGACTTTTTTTGATTTCACATATGTGTGAGATCATGTGGTATTTGTCTATCTGTGTCTGACTTTTTTCACTTAGCATAATGTCCTACAGGTTCATCCATGTTGTGGTGAATGACAGGGTTTCCTTCTTTTTTAAGGCTGTGTAGTATTCCACTGTGTATATATAGTTTTGGATCTTATTGCAGTGCCTCAAGTTCTGTGAAGGAGAGAATCTGGATAATTTTATCAGGAAGGTCCTTAGACCATATTTAGGATCCTTCCATTGGGACTGGGCAGCAGAGTTACCAAACTAAATGCAGTGGCTTCAGATGCCAAAGCACCTGCGATGAGCCACACCTCACAGGTGAGGGGTATGGTCCCCCACAAAACTGCCCTCACTTCGGTTGCCAGCTGCACATTCAGGGGTCCCCAGCCCACCCTCACTGCTGACTGACTGGCTGCAAATCTGGGAGTTTCCACTATCCCTCAGGTTCCAGAATTCACTAGGATAACTGACAGAACTCAGGAGAGTGCTATACATAAGGCCACAGTTTTATCATAACAAAAGCATTCAAATCAGAACCAGCCAAAAGAGGAGACACAGGGGCGAGATGGAGGAGGGGCCCAAACACAAAACTCTCATTGTCTTCCCCCTGTGGCATCAGAGGCATCACCTGCTCAGCACTTTGACGTGTGACAAAATGCTGAGTATTTCCAAGCATGTAGGCTCACTTGAGCTTTGGGGTCCAGAGTTTTTGAGTCTCATCATGTAGGTGTGGTTGATGGAATCACTGGCCACTGGGTTGAACTCATCTTCCAGATTTCCTTCCAGGAGGCCAGGCTGATATCACAAAACCTCAGTGGCGTGGCCAGCCCCTCGATGGTCATATTGTCAGCAAAAACTACCTAGGGCCCACCATGAGTCACTTCACTGGCATAAACTCTCAGGGTCCACCATGAATAATAAGATACTCCTATCACTTGGGAAATCCCTAGGAATTTGGGGCTACCTCCTGGGAACTGGTGACAAGGACTAGCCACATTCTTTACTCCAAGGGTTTGTAGCTGGTGGGACCTCCCAAGAGCTAGGACAAAGGCCAGACTTCTTGGGTAAAGTTGGTTCTTCGCTGCACACACTGGGGGAGAGTTATGAGAAGGGCAGGTGGTTGCTTCCAAGGCAGGTGGGGACTTTGAATCCGATGAACTATTATGTGGAATGAAGTAGAGCAGCGGTTCCAGTTAACACAGGAGGGAGCTCGTCAAGCTGCAGACTTGCTGGAGGGCTTCTGCCAAACAGGTTCTCAAGGAGAGTCGGGGGTGCAGAAGGGGAGCTGGTGGGGAGGGCAGGATTCTGGAGTGTCTGGCGGGCAGTGGAACAGCCATTTATGTGTCCAGCTGGTGTTTTTCTAAGCACCCACTAATGGGCAGAACCTGGGCTTGAGGCTCTGAGGGCAGAGCTGGTGAGTGAAAAGGGAATATTAGGTGGGCAGCTTTAGCTCAGAAGCAGAATCCAGCTTGTTTTGTTTGTGTCAATGGTGGAGTGGGGCCAAAGGTGAAAGGATAAACTGTCCAGAACATTCGAGAGTGACCAGGAGTCTCCCCAGAGGGCAGAAGTGGGGGATGGGCCATCCTCACCTGCAGGGACAGCACCATGGCAGGTGCGGCACGTGGGTAGAGATGGGGAAGGTGGGTGCCTGCATTGTCAGGGCAATGACAGAGGAGGGCAGTGATCTCCACCACAACCACTGCGAAGGAGTCTCCGAGCCTGCAGGGCCATGGGCAGTGTCTTGGTAGGGTGTGGTGGGACGGGCACCAAAGTTCAGGAGGGAGGTTGAAGACTGTGCTGTCTCTGGGTGTGTGGGTCACAGGCCCCGTCCCCTTCTCTGTGTGAGAGCTGAGAACCGGCGCTGGCTCCTCTGTGGATGCAGAGTTTTCCCTTCAGGCCCTGGAACGTAGCAGTTATGAGCACTGGCTTAGGAGTCCAGCAAACGAGCCCTTGTCAACTCTGTGACCATGGATAGATCATTAACTCTCTCTGGGTCTCGGTTTTCTCACCTGTGAAATGGGAATAATGTGACTCTTCCTTGTGAGGAGCAAGTGAGCGGTTCCATGGAAAGTACTTGGCATGGGTCATCCAGAAAGGGCGTCTGTTAACAGAGGCTGCTGTAGCACACGGTGGCTAAGAGAGTGGACGCTGGGCCCAGGTGGTCTGTCAGGCCTGGCTGCTGTGCCTCCTGGCTGTGTGACGTTGGGCGCGCTACTCAGCCTCATCTGTGAAATGGAGGTCATAGCTGTCCCTGTCTCATGAAGTTGCTCTGAGGAATGAATACACTGAAGTTTTCAAGTATTTAGAATAGTGCCTGGCACACAGTGAGTGCTGTGATGATGATGACAGCTCATATCTTGAGTTGCTGGAATGACTGATGATGCTTCATCTATTAGGCAAGCCCAAGTCTGGACAGGGCAGTGGAGATCTGGCCAGACGGGCCCTCCGCACAGGTTCCTCCTGGATGTGCTCCTTCTCCGTCTTTGAGTTGCCGTCCTTGTTTCTGGTGGGTTGCCATCCTCACACTGCAGCCCGCCTGCTTTAGTATCTGGATTCATTACAGGGAACAGACACGGCTGTGGGTGCTTTAGTCAGGAAAGGATTTCATGCAGGAAAGTAGGTGCTTATAAGAATGTCAGGAGGGCTGGAGGGGCAGGCTCCAGGCTGGGCCCGGAACCCTAAAGACCTGACCCACTCGGTGAGCCACCCCTGAGGCTGTAGTGCCGGGATCCCAAAGTTGCTGCCTCTGCCGACCCCCTACACCGTGAGTCTGCTCCAGGACACCCCCACCTGACCCCCACACCGTGAGTCTGCTCCAGGACACCCCCACCTGACCCCCACACCGTGAGTCTGCTCCAGGACACCCCCACCTGACCCCCACACCGTGAGTCTGCTCCAGGACACCCCCAGTCTGAATGACCAAGTACATGGTGTCTGCTGCCCTCCCCTTCACAGCTTGTCAGCCTTCATCTAATTGGAGACGCCAGATGCTCGCCTCAAAGGAGTCAGAAACGCGGCACTCAACTCCGAGAAAGGAATGCAGGTCGCGCAATGCAGCCCAGTCTCCATGGGCCTCGTCCATTGATGCTTGCTGTCCCAGCCATTCCTGTGGTCCTTGAGTCAGGTGAATCTCACCTCTCTCCTCTTCTGTCAGTCCTGCAGGTCAGCACCCAGGAGAGTGCTTTCCAACCCCCACAGGCTTTGTCATGGGAAAACATGAGACTTCTCTGAGGGAGGGGCACTTAAGCAGAGTTAGGGATGAGCCGGCTTTAGCCAGGAGCAGGGGCTGCAGGGTGGGGTGAGTGCAGGCAGGGGACAGCCAGTGGAAGGCCCCGGGGGCACTGAAGAGAGGGCTCCCAGGAGGGGAGCATGGGCTGAGGGGACCCAGCCAGAGCACTGCAGGCACCCGTGACAGAGGCAGCTGGCCTGAATCAGGTGGGACGGTGGCAGGGAGAGCTGTGGGCTCTTGAGTCGTTTGTCCCAGCACAGTGTCCAGGTTAAGACCTGGTGTCCTGGTGCCCATGGGACCTGGCTGGTTCTGAATCCCAGCTCTGGGTTACCTTGGAAAAGTTCCCCTGTCCAGGCTTCTCTGTAAAACTGGGCTGATTACAGGGGCAAGGGAATACTATAGAAGGTGACAAATATGAAGTGTTTGGTGTGGTGACTGACATGTCGCAAGCCCTCAGAAAATGCCATCTATCACCATCACCACGACCATCATCATTAATAGCACTTGGAAGTGACTGAATGTGGGGATGAGGGAGAGCAGGAGGTCGCAGGTGGCCCCAGGTCTCTGGCTTGGGGAGGAGGCAGGGGAGGAGGGCAGGCGGCAGGTGGGAGCCACCAGCTAAGGGGCTGCTGCGGGCCATGCTCTGAGCACCGGGGAGGGTCCAGCCTGCAGGCAGTAGACATGGAGGTTGACTAAGCTGCGGGAAAGAACACAGTGTTGCTGGAAAAAGGGGTCCTGGTTCAGACCCCAAGAGAGGGTTCTTGGATCTCACACAGGAAGGAATTCAAGGCGAGGCGTGGAGTGCAGTAAAGAAGGGATGGTTTATTGAAAGCAACTCAGAGTAGGTTATTCTCAGAAAGCACGAGCAGGAATGCTTCATCTGCTAAAGGTTTTTCTTATATAGGGGTCTTGTCTATACAAAAGCCAAGCTAAGTTATGTCTGTGTGTGGGTGGGCTGACAGTGTCACAAAATGTAGTACTTTGTTGATTTAAAGAACGTTTTATCCTTGGCCTTTTAGTGAGTAAGTACATCAAAGCATTACTGTAACTATCTTGAAAGCATATACTGTTATGAGACATCAGGACACCCGGACATTCTGCTGTTGTGGGAGTTTGTCCTTGCGGGCATGACTAAACTGCTTCCTTGGCATAAACATCTCATGACCATGGGTGGTGACTGGCAAGGAATATACCTAGCTAGTTTTAAGATGGAGTCGATTTTAAAATGGTGTCACCCTGGCTCTCCTCTGTTCCTGTTGACCTAACAATATGGCCAGGGGGTGAGAGGAGACAGGGGACAAGAAATGAGCCAGGGGACTCCCATGACGCTGGAAGGTGATGATGCAGGGCGCAGAGTCCTGGCGTGAGAGAGGCCCAGAGAGGAGGAGCAGTGGTCAGTGGCAGCGATGTTCCTCGTAGGTGAGGCTAGATAAGGAAAGACACACGTTGCTGCACAGAGTGATGAGTTGATAATCAGTGACCTCATGAAATGTCTGAGTGCAGTGGGGGCACAGGAAGGGGCCAGATGAGGTGGAACTCGGTATGGGCATCTGGGAGGGCAGCTGTGTTGGGCTGCAGGCTGCATCGGTGGTTGACAGCTGTGTTCTGAATGGGACACAATCAGCACAGGCTGCCCTAGCTCAGTGAGTGGCAGCTCCGTCCTTGCAGTTGTTCACACACAACACAGGAACACCTCACACACTCACCTCCAGGCCATCCCAAAGCCTCTCCCTTCACTGATGTGACATCTCGGATTGGTGTTGGTGGGGAAGGGACAGGGGTAGAGATGGAACAAAATTGACAAAATTGGCCATGAGTTGCTCATTGTTGACGCTGGGCAATGGATGCTTGGGAGTGACTTTTGTGTATATTTGAAATTTTCTGTAATAGAAGATTTTCAAAATGTAATTGCATAGCAGATATAAATAATATTAACATATATGCACATTTATATATTATATATCTATACTTTATGCATTATATAATATACTATTTAAGTAAATAATATATACAGTAGTAGTATAATGTATACATGTATCTTACACACACGCCCCTCTCCAGTCCTCCACTACCACACGCACCATCGCTCCCCACCAGCATCTCTGCGGGAGCCTTGGTGCTCATCTCTCTGTTTCGCACTCGCCCCCACATTGCGTTCTCCACACAGCAGCCACGGTGACTTTGTTAAAATGTGAGTCAGACTGGCAGGGCGCGGTGGCTCATGCCTGTAATCCCAGCACTTTGGGAGGCCGAGGCGGGCGGATCACGAGGTCAGGAGATCGAGACCATCCTGGCTAACACGGTGAAACCCCATCTCTACTAAAAATACAAAAAATTAGCCGGGTGTGGCGGCAGGCGCCTGTAGTCCCAGCTACTCGGGAGGCTGAGGCAGGAGAATGGCGTGAACCCAGGAGGTGGAGCTTGCAGTGAGCCAAGATTGTATCACTGCACTCCAGCCTGGGTGACAGAGCGAGACTCCGTCTCAAAACAAAACAAAAAAAAACAAATGCATGTCAGACCACATCACTCCATCCCACTTAAAGTGAAGCCTAGTCCTGGCCTCTGAGGTCCTGCTGGGCTCCTGCTGCCCTCGCCACAGGTTCTACTCCAGCCCGAGGGTCACCCGTGAGTGCTGGGAAGGGCATCCCCAGCTTGCTCTTGCTCAAGACCTTAGCACCTGCAGTTCCCTTTCCCTTTATGACTTTGCTCCCATCTGTGCACGGCTGTCCCCTCCCCTTGTTTCATCCCGATCTCTGTTCTCATTTTATCGCATGGGGAGGATTTCTCCAACCTTCCCGTGTAACACGGCGCCCTCCCTGCCGTGCAGCCCCGGTCTGTTCTGTCTCCCTCAGGAGTGGTTACCACCGCCCAACACACTGAGTGCTCTCTTGTTGGCTTAGTCTGTCTCCCTGCTAGAAGCAACCTTGTTTTATTTAGTGGACCCACAGCACCTAGAACAGGGTCTGACACCCAGGCCAGGCCTCAATCCATACTTGTCGAATGAATGAGTGGAGCTCCATTTCCGCGGAGGCACTGAGATGTGGCTGAAGTAACAACACTAGAAGTCAGGGATACAGCTGGGGCTGGTTTCACCCTGAGCTGTATGTTCTGCCTGTGTCCCTGAGAGGGGAAGGGATGGGACCCAGAGCACAGTCACATGGAGGGCCTCATCCAAGGGCACAGGGACCGAGGGGAGGAGGGAGCTGAGGCAGGCAGGCAGTGGTGTAGACTGCTTTGCAGAGCTGTGGGGAAGTAGCTCTGCAGGCCACTGGCTTCTCTTGCCTTTCAGAAGCAGGTGGAAGGTCCTTTTCCCAAGAGAGGCAGAGCTGCTGAGGAGGCTGCAGGAATGCGCCATCTGTCCCTGTAGTGTTAATGTCACTTCAGCCTCAGAGCTAGATGGGCGGCCCACCCTTTCCCTTCCCACTCCCACTGGCTCCTGTGCCCTGGCAGGCCAGGGCCTGGCGAAGACCCCCAAGAAGGCAGCACCTTCCTCTGTCTTTGACAATGCAAGATCTGATGGGTCCAAGAGTGCCAGCCCGTGGGAGTTGCAGTGCCAGGCCTGCCTGGCTGAGCGGCTGCCTTGCAGGCCCCTGCAGACCCCCCCTCCTCTCCTGAGGGGGCCGGCTCCTGAGGGAGGACTTAGGCTGGTCTGAGGGGTGCTGGTGCTGGTCCAGCAGGGGGATGCTGCAGCCAGGTCTCCTCACCAGCCTGTCTCAGTACATTCCCTCCATGATGCAGACATCACGTTCATGTTCTTTTTGCTTTTTTAAAATGAAATTTATCTTTGTCTCCCATTGGAAAATGAATGCATGCTCATTATAGAAAATGTGGGAACAGATCAGAAGAAAGAAGAGTAAATAAAAATTGCTTTTTCTAATGTGGCATCACCACAGCTCCTCTGGCACAGGGTCCTGGGCTGGGCAGGGAGTCATGGACCATGTGGCCAACTGGCCATCGGGCTGTGGGTCTACAGGGGATGCCATGGGTGGCTCAGGCCTTCCTCCCTTGAGGGTTTGGGGAAGTGGTGCCGGCCCCCGCACGCTTGTCCGTAGTGATGCAGAGAGCGGAGCTGACAAGAGTTGCTATATTTAATTTTGGTGCCTGCGTCACCTCTGACCACACAGCAGCGTCTACCGGGGCAGGCAGCACATGGCTGGGGGTGTTTCTGAACGACACTGTGAGAGAATCACTTTCCACAAGAAAAGGTATAGTGGAGGGGAAGGGAGAGACAGCAACAGAAAGTGAGGTCGTAAGTAGAAAATTACTTCTGGGATTTCAAATGGCTTTGTCATGGGGCCCGCCCTTGCTGCTGAGAAATCAGTTGATCTGGGAAAGTTTGTTGCAAACCCTTGCCCTCTTGCTTTTGGGTGGAGCTGAGAAATGAATGAAGATAATGGGGCTTTATGAGTGTGGGGGAGGGCAGCTGAGGAGACAGCACCAGTCCTGACCCCAGCTTGGACCCCTAGAAAGGCCAGATAGGAGCTGACCAGCGTGTCCCTGGCCAGGCAGTCCTGTCTGGAACATAGTCAGCCTGGCCCCAGCCGGGCCTCCTTAGAAGGGAGGCAGGCGAAGCGGGGAACAGGTTTGCAATGTGTTACCATGGACCAGCTAGATGAAGGTCATAAGCAGAAGACGTTTCTCTTTGACCATAATGAAAAAGTGATAAGCCGCTGGGCCAGATGAAGTCCAGACTTCAAGCTGCTGCCTCTGTCACAAGGAAATAAGAGATGGGCCTGGTCCCCCTGGGGCCTGCTCCTTCTCGTCCTGCGCGGGACAGGGGGCCAGCCTCGGAGAAACCCGCCAAGTGACTGGGAGTGTTTTCTGACACCTCATCTGAGCAGCAAACTGAGGTGTTTGGTTCACCGGAAACTCGCGTGTATCTCACTTCTCACTTAAGCCCAGCCCCTCTTCCAGTGAAACCTCCTGGGCTGGGGTTCCCGAGGTGCCAAGGGGCTCCCCGACCTGGGCCCCATGGTCAGCTTCTTCCTCCCACTCACCAAGCACTCTTCTCCCTTTTCAACCCCCCTCTCTCTGAGCCCTGCTGAGGGCTTGCCTTGTTTATGAAAGAACTTAGGCCACGTGGTTAGAGAAAACTCCCAGCAAACACCGCCAGGGGTCAGTCCCCAGGGAGGGAGGTTCCCAGCCACAGTTGCAGCCACTGACACTTACCTACCTTGTTCTGTCTTCCTTTCTCATTCCTGACAGGGCCCTCTCCCTGTCGCCACCAGCTGCAGCTCGGTTCTGTGGCTCCGTAAGGCATCCCTCATCGCTGGAGAGCCCCATGCCCTCTCCAGCACAGGGTGCACTGCCAGTGACCACAGGCCCCCTTCCTGGGGGGCAGCCTGGAAGGTGTGAGAGACAGGAGCTCCACAGTGGCTGAGGAAGTGGCAAGCTGCAGACCCCTAGTGGTGGGGCCCGGGACGGCCGTTGGCCGTCCGCACTGTGCACCTGCCTCACAGGCCGTCCTGAATGTGTGGCTCAGAGCAGGGCCTTGGAGGATCCTGAGGAACTCTGCCCCACATCAGTCTCAATTCCAGTCTTTGTTCTTGAAGGAGTCACGTGGAATTTCACTGGAAGGGTTTCCATCTTCTTTCTGGATAGGCAGGGCAATACTTTGGCTGGCAGAGAGGACATGGGTCAAAGATGGGAGATGGATTGCTAGGTCCTGTTTACAAAGTCATTGCCCTCCATAAATATCCTTCCAGCCTTAAACCCTAGACTCAGAATGCCGAGACCCTGAATCCCACCCACCTCCTCTGGCTTCTGAGACTCTCCCACCCTCCGCGGAAGCAGCCGCTGCTCACCTCCAGAGGGGAGGCCCTCCCAAGGGAGGACATACAGCTCCCCGCAGCAGATCCTGGTTGTGTCTACAGAGTTCTTTCTGGGGCTCAACCTGGAGTGCATGTGGTGTCTTGGTTGTCACTAGCCCAGATGTCTGCTGTGGTGGTCCCCTGCAGGTATTCCCTCAGCAAATGTGACAGGACTTAATAGGCTTGGCACCAGAGAGCTGGTCCTGTCCCCTGCCCGGGACAGCCTGCTGGAGACCCAGCTCTTGCACCACCACCCTCTTCACCCCCACAGTCTTCTCTCCTCTGGGCCAAGTGTCCCCTGCCCCTGCACTGTCGGGTTTGCCTTCTTCCCTTGCCTCTCCGTGGGGAAAGTGAGTGGTTCTGGAGTAGCTGACTGCCATCATCAGCCCCCTGGTCAACTCCCTGCCATGTCCTCTGCTGTTGCGTGAATGACACAGCCGTGAGCAGCAGAGGGCGGCTGCCTTCAGGGACTTCTGAGCATCACTGTGGTGTCCCCGTGGGGCTCTGGGCTCCCCAGGGAGGGCACCTGCCTGCCACTACAAGTTTGAGACTGGTCCTTGATGACTATCACCCACTGCAAAGGCATTCCATCCTGGAGTCACCCTCTGCCCTGGGCACCTCCCAGAGAGTCACAATGAAAAACGTTGCTGACGGGCATGGCCTGGAGCTGTGGCTTGGTAAGGCCTGCTGGTCTCTGCACTCCAGCTGCTGGCCAGGGCCAAGGGAGAAGCAACAAGAGCTGCTGAGGAGTGGCCTAGCCAGAGCCCTGTTCACAGAGGCGGTGCGTGTGTGCACCTTAATGGTGAGAGCTGTCCAGAAAGGCAATGGGCTGCCTCTCAAAAATAGTAGGGAACTCGCTGTCAGTGAGATGGCCCAAACAGGTTGATGACAATCTTACAGAGGGAAAAACTCCATTCAGGACAGGTGACATTTGGACAGAAATAGGCAGGGTGGTTAAGTGTGTGGGCTTTGGAGTTAAAGTGAGTTTTGGGCCCCAATCCCAGCTTTGCTTCTTTACCTCAGATGAGCTCTGAGGCCCCAGGACCCCAGTGAGGAAGTAGCTATGTGACCTTAGGCAAACCACCCACGCTCTCTGAGCCTCACAGTTCTCATCGGCCTCCTGGGTTGTGAGGGAGACATGAATGTGTGGGTGGTGCCAGACACAGCTGGCCAGTCCTCAGGAGATGTGATCGTGAGACTTCCTGGGTCTCCGTCTGCTCCTCATGCCCTCCTTGAACCCTGACAGCCTGGCCCAAGTCTCTCCGTCCTCGCTGGCACGGCAGACAGAAGGTGGGGCTTCCTTCAGGCCACGTCCCCACCCCCGGGAGCTAGCTTGCTTTCAGCCAGGTCACTGCACCCCATCCTCACTGTAATCCATCCCAGTCCCCTCCTCCAACCCGCCAGCCTCCCAAAGAGCTCCTCAGAGTCTTCAGACCACCCACCAGTGTCCCCAAAGGCCAAAATGAAAGACAAATACAATCAGGCCTATTCGTCACCAACTTTATTTCTGGCTTCAGTTTGACAGTCAATGAAACAACTTGTTCAATGTCCCCTCCCCCAGTGTTCAAGGTACCCTTCTATATATTATTAACTCTTTGCTAACATATTTAATATTTAAATACAAGGAAAAACAATAAATTACTCGTTGGCTGAGAGCTGGCTGCTGGCTGGCAGAGTTCTGCTCCTCTCCTGACGCTGCCTCGGATGAGGCTTCGAGGCCCCAGGACCCCAGTGAGGTAGCAGAATTCTGTATACAGTACTTATTACCAGGGACTCCTGGTGTCCACTGCTTTAGTGCTGGGGCCCTGAGTCTCTGAACCCTTGACTCCAAGTGCCAGCAGCCACAGTCTTTCCCAGTCCCCAACGCTGACAAACACACTCATTTAAATAACACACAAAAATAAATAAGGCCAAGAAGAAATGTGCCTGAGCTGCTCTCTGCCTCAGTTGCCTGTGTGTGAAGTGGGTACCTCTCCCACCACATGTCTGGCAAGGGGGGCACCCACTGTAATGCTACAGTGTGCTCTAGGGCAGGGGAGGGGTGTAGGGACGCGTCATCCCCGGATCCACTGAGCTCAGGGCCCTGGACAGAGGAGGCCCACCAGGCTGAGCCCTGGGCAAGGGGAAGGCTGGGGTCGGCTAGGCTGAAGACAGGCAGCACAGGCTGAGGTCTAAGCTAAGGAATTTTACCCCCTCCCTAACCCTCTTCCCCACCTCCCCAAGACACTTTTGACAACAGAAAGAAAAATGAATCTGCAACTTCAATAGTCAGGTCCTGTCTCTGCAAATAATGATGCTTTCGATGTTTCAGTTGAACTGTCCCTCGCGAAAAAGTTTCTTTAAATGTACGAGCAGGTCCTTTACAAACTGGGCCACCTCGATTTTGGTGTCTCGGACACGCAAGCTGGAAAACTGCTGCAGGACAAAGAGGCCAGCGCGTGAGTGGGACGCCAGAGGGCAGAACGGCCCGCACAAACCAGGGGCTTTCCAGGGACTGTCTCGTTCAGTCCTCACGGAAGTCCCCAGGAGGTGAGTACTGTTAGTACCTCTACTGTACAGATGTGGACATTGAGGCCCAGGTAGGAGTCAGGAGCCCTTGAGCCCAGGTCCTGTAAATCCCGAAGGCCATGTCCCTGCTGCCACAATGTCCCCCCCCCCCCGGGTGGACACACACCTTGAGTATTCAGCCAGCTTCCCTTCAGTGAGCCCAGGGTTGGCAGGAGGGGGTGCAGGGTGGGGGTGAGAGGTTGGGGGGCACCTTACCCCAGCTGAGACCTTGTGCGGGCAGAATCCGTTCAGCATCCTCTGGGTCTTCTCGATGGCACTGCAGCCTGACACGTTGATCAGGGATTCCAGGGCTGCACAGTACTGTGGAGAGGGGACACTGAGGGGTCAGGCCCTGCTGGGGTGGCTGCCTTTTGTGAGTCTGCAGGAAGATGGGGCTGAGATGCCTGGTGCAGATGAGTCTGGGTGGTGGGAAGGGCCCAGATTATTGGGGGAGGGAGGAGAGCGCTTGAAGCTTGTTTGGAACCCCAGCCATGGAAGGGAGTCTCAGAGAAGACAGGCCCAAGGCCTGGAGCCTCTGCCCCATCCTCCCCGCACCTGAAGGTCCTTACCACGCCAGCTGTCAGGTTGATGCTCCACACCATGCTGCCATTGCAGAGCGGGGCCTGCGGGAGCAAAGTGACAGTGAGCAGAGTGCTGGCAGGGGTCGTGGGCCTGCCCTGCCAGCCCAGGCCAGGTCTGCACCAGCACAGGCCCCACACGCATCCCTCGTGTGGCGCAGAGGCAGGCCTGGCAGCCCCTCAGCGTTCCTGAGCTTCGTTTTCTGCTTTGAACAGCGAGCATGGGGGTGAGGACCCATGTATAGGGTCTTGGAATTAAAAAAAAAAATTGAGTGACACCACTAGAAAGGGACAAGCTGCATGCGAGGCTTGCCATAGTCAGGGCAAGAGGACAGGGGCCTGTGGAAAGGGCCAGGGTGGGGATGAGTGAAGTAGTGGTGGCCTGGGCCACTGTTGACCAAGACAAATCAGATGGGAGGCAGTGGGGGTCTGGTGTATTAAATGCCCTGCCTTCTGATTGTCAGGGAACATTGCAGTTAGGAGCATGGGCACTCTGGTGTTGGCCAGGCCCGGCTTGAATCCAGCCTCTGTCACTTAACCTCACTGAACCTTAGCAGAATGGGTTCATTGTACCTGCCTCTTGAGGTGGCTGGCAGTGATGAAATGACACATAAAGCACGTGTACCAGGCCTGGTGTAAGCAGCGCTCAAGACATGTGAGCTGTTACTAGTGAGGCAAGGAGTGGACTCTACTCACAAATCCTCCTGTAAGGGCAGGCCTATTACGGTGCTGGGGAGAATGGCTGCATTATTATGGTCAAAATCCAGCTGGCAAATGCCACATGGTTCTGGGAGGGTGCTGGCCCTTCTCTGCTGTCCTGTGTTCAGGAATGGCTGAGTAGGAGCTGGCAGTGGCAGACAAGGCCAGGCCAGGAGAGCAGGTAGTCCCTGGGGACTCTGCCAGACCCCTTCATAGGTCCATCCACACTGCTGAGCCCCCCAGCCCAGCTCCTCTCTCTCTCATGGCTGGGCCAGGCCTTGGTCCATGGGGATTCTTCCTGACCCATAGGCATCTTAGGATCCAAGCCCAGCCTGCTCATTACCTCATCCTGGGAATCACCCGCCCTGGAGCCCTCATAGCTAGGACCCTGGCTAGCCGACACTCACCTTCTGGTTCTGGGTGATGTTGACCAGCTCCTCAATGAGCTCCTTGAGGGCTGTAGAGGGAGGCACAGGGCTTGGGGAGGCAAAGCCGCCGAGGCAAGTGAGAGCAATGACCATGGTCAACAAGAGCGCCATGAGGCCCAGTGCCAACAGGAGAGGATTGAGGAGCGGACGCATAGGCTGGGTGGCTTGTGGCCTTGGCGTCTTGTGGCAGCTTTTATAGGCCCAAGTGGTGACGCCTGACACCATGGTCTCTGCTTTTTCAGGCACTATCTAGAAACCACATCTTTACTCATCTTGATTTTACTTTGTGGAAAATCCAGTGTCGCATAAAGGAAAGAGTTTGATTTCTCGTGGACTTATTGAGAAGGGTCCAGGGCAGAGTTTCCAAGATCTGGGTGGGTTTAATTCCAGCGGCAGGCAAGGGGCCCTGAGAGCGGCATGGCATCTGCAATGCTGCCCTGAGTTCCAGCAGTTTTGCCTGTGACAACCCTGAGTACCTAGACAGCTGACCCAACTCTGAGCTCCTGTCCTCAGACCCTTTTGGGTCACCGGAAGTGCTGGGCAGATAGTGCACTGTGGCTGTCGCCACAGTCTACCAGCTATGGGAATTCGGGGAGTTTTACTTTTTTAATAAACCAGTCTCTTAAATTACTTAAGTAATACTTGCTTGGATACAAAATTCAAACAGGCAATAGAAGAGTAAAGTTCACTTCTTTTGGCTTGCCTAATTCCTCCTTGGCCCCACTGTGGGAGGGATTGTCAAAAGTCAGATTGCCAGGTCTCCACTGAGCGATCCAGACAGGTTCAGAGGTCTTCCTGGAACCTTTTTTGGTGTTTTTTGTTTTTTTGGAGATGGGATCTCACTATGTTACCTGCCTAGGTTGGCCTCCAACTCCTGGACTTAAGCGATCCCCCCACCTCAGCTTCCAGAGTGGCTGGGAGTAGTGTGCACCAGTGTCTGGCCCCTTTAATTTAAAGTGCACGGGCCATCCTGCTGGGAAACTCTTAACCGGGCCAGGCTGGCAGCCTTAGTTCAGGTCAGAGATTATAAGTGTTCCTAGTGCCACTGGGACTTGGGGTGATCCCGTTTGCTCACCAGTCTCTGCAGGATCAACCCCTGGCATCTGGGGGCCTCAAGTTTCCCTTCTGCAGAATGAGTGATGTGGAGGGGCAGCTCCTGGGCCTGGCCCCTGCAGCCATGTCGCCTTTTCCTGCTCTTCCCTCATTTTCTTAGAAGTCCTCCAGAAACCCCCACAACAGAGGCCACGGCATTTGCCTGTTGGGTGTTGATGTCAAGATTTCTCCTTTACCCACTTCCTCCCCGAGCCAGCGCCTCCCCAGCCCCCCTCTCTGCCTGCTCAGGCTCCCTCCATCCTGTCCTCAATGGGGCTCAACCTCTTCACAAGGGTGTGCTTGTGACCTGTGCCACAAGGGATGCTGGATTCCCGCCCAGAGGCATCCCAAGCTTGCTCACCCTCTCTTCCCACAGGGAACATCATTCCCACCCTCTCTGTCCACACTCGAAGCTTCCCAGCCCAGCTGCTGGCCCTGACTCCCAAAAGTCTGCCCCTTCCCCTTGAGGGCCCCCAGTGCCTGGAGTGCCACTGCTTGGCTGTGTGACCCCTCTACGGGCCTGTTTCCTAACCTGCAGTAGAGAGTCCATGGCATCTCCCATAGGGTCTCCAGCATGGGGGAAGCAGCGGGGAACTACCCTGGGCTGTGCAACTCCCGGTGCCCCGCCCGGATGAGTCAACGCCCCCGTAACCCCCACGGCTACCAAAAGCCCAGCCGGGAGCGGTGGGCAGGCGCGCCCCCGCGCGTGGGAGAAGGCGCTGGCGCGGCGGTTGCGGCGGCGATGACCCGCGGAGATAGGGGAGTGGCCTTATGTAACAGGAGATAGGCCCGATAAGCGGGATCTGCGCGGCCGGGCCCTCCTCCACGGCCTCCGGCGGTGGCCGGTGCGGGAAGCATGGGTGGGCGCGCAGACCGGCCTGTCTGGAAGCTACGGAGGCTGGCGAGGGGACGGCAAAACTGGAAGTGGTGGTCCGAGCGCCAGGCAGGGCAGGGGCCAGCTGGACACCTGGGCCCGCGGCGCCCCGTGCGCCAGTGCGCACCGGCGAGGGCGGGAGCGGCGGAGGGGCCGAGGCGCGCACGTGCCCCTCCAGCACCGGCCGTATCAGGCCGAGGGATCCTGCGGGCTCGGCCGAGCGGCAGCACCTGCCCTCGAGGGTGGTCTCCGCGGACCGAGGCGTGCCGGGCCGTGCGGAGAGGCGCGGCCCAGATGGCTACATCAGAGGGTCTGTTGTTTGTTTCTAGATTGTCAGTGGAGCTCCACTCCTGTGCGGGCAATTTTAATTAACACTAACTACTAAAGGGCCGCTCCAGGCACTTGGCGCATGTGGCTCGCACCTGCCTGCAATGCGCCGCGCGGGCAGCCCGCTGATGGCCATGCGGAGCCTCCCCGCTTTGCTCTGGCGCCGAAGCGCTGGGATTGGGACCGCCCTTCCTCCGGACCAGCTCACCCTGGAAAAGCTGGGAAAGCTGGGGTTGCTTTTTCGGGTTTCCTCGGACTCTGGGTCTCCGTTGGCAAAGACATGCCCAGTCGGGAGGAGTAAGGCCTGAGAGAGTTGTTTTAGTAAGTGAAACGATTTAATTTTTTAGATTTTTATTTTTAGGAAAGTTACGAATGCCGATAATTGTAAAAATCAAGAAGGTTCATTATGTAAAGCGGCAGCGCTGGGAATCCGTGCTCTACGGGCCTCTGGCATTGCTGCTCCTCCTGTGAGTGAGGCACTCACTGCCCTGCTGTTTCCCTTACTGTCTTTTAAAGGTTGTTTATATTGCAGACAGCCTTGGAAGAGAGCTAAAGGCAGGCGCACTTCCCATTCTAAAACTTCAGGCTCCCTAAGCTCATGACTTCCTCTCCTGTAAAGCAACCCATTTGTGCAGGTGCCAGCTGGCCCTCTCTGCGTCTCCCTGGGAGAACTGGAATTCAGGGGACAAAAATGTTCATGCTCTGCTACTACTTCTGTGCATAATAAACATGTTTGCCGTTGATGCAAGAATCCTGTGTCTTCTACCAGCATCCACGAAACTGTGAAGTGTGGCATGCTGACTTGTTAGCTTGTAAGTAGAAGAAAAACTCAGATCTCTCCATTTTTGACAAGCAGCCTTCCCCCACCCCAGCCTCTTATCCAGGGAAACCTCTTTATCTCCCTTCATGGTTCTAAATTAAGCCTAGGTTGCTGTTTCTTGATTTTTTAGACATAGGCGCTGTTGTCTACAATGAATATTTCGTTCTTTCTTTCTTGCTGTCCTTCCTCCACCTGCATCCTTCCTTTTTTCTCATCAATACAGATAGATCATAATTTGGGTCAGTCAAAAGCCTTGTATGCTGTTTGCCTAATGATACTAATATATTCACAGGTGAAACATGGTTGGCTATGATTACTTTTATTTTCTTTCAAACCTTTTTACCTCTGGAGTTAATAATTATCTTGTTTTTCCATATTCTTAGTTTTCTGTGTTCTCTCAGTGACTGAACCCTAAACTCTCGACCAAATACATAAAACTACTCTCAAGAAATTTGATGAGTTTTTCTCATAATTCATCTTCCTAAGAAAGCCGGGAGGTCAGGCCGTCTGGCCTGCTCTGATCTAGCACTGCCCCCGACCCTGCCACACAGCCGTCGTCCTGAGGCCTGTCGCCACTGCTCTGGGAACTCCCTTCGCCACTATGTGTGCTTCTCTTGAGTTTTTGATCTTTCTTTTTTCTTGGGTAAACATATCCCCTGATAGCTTTCTAATAAAGGGTGTGGAAAAGGTAAACTTTTTGAGAACTTGCATGTCTAAATAGATGTTTTATCCTCAAGTTGAATTTGACAGTTTAGTTAGGTATAGAATTTTAGGCAGGAAATACTTTTCTTTCAGAATTATAAAGGCCTGTGCTGTTGCCTCCTATCTTCCAGAAGTGCAGAAGTCTAGAACCACTTTGAATCCAGATCTTTCCTCACTCCTTTTGTAGAAATTGTCTTGGTCCCCACACTCCACATTTTACAACAATGTGCCTTGGTATAGTTCTGTTCTCAACAACTGTACCAGATACGTAGTGGGCCCTTTCAAACTGAAGACATGCCATTAAGTTCTGGTAAATTTTATTTCTTTAAAAAACCTCTCTGTTGTTTTTACTTCTTTGATTGTTGTTGTTGAGACAGAGTCTTGCTCTGTTGTCCAGACTGGAGTGCAATGGCGTGATCTCAGCTCACTGCAACCTCCGCGTCTCAGGTTCAAGGGATTCTCCTGCCTCAGGTCCCGAGTGGCTGGGAGTATACGCACCCGCCATCACGCCTGGCTAATTTTTTGTATTTTTAGTAGATGCGGTTTTGCCATGTTGGACAGGCTGGTCTCCAACTCCTGATCTCAGGTGATCTGCCCGCCTTGGCCTCCCAACATGCTGAGATTACAGGTGTGAGCCATTGCGCCCGGCCCTATTTTTACTTCTTATCTTTGAATAAATATTCCATTCACATGGCACAAAAATAAAAACTATATACATTATTTCTCCTTTCTCCCTTCTTTGGGTTGTACATGGTATCGTTTCTTGTTTGGTTGTTCAACACAGAGGTTAGGGACACCCATCTTCACCCTGTTTTTTCAACCCCCAGCCATGCAGTTGAAAATCCACATATAACTTTTGACTTCCTCAGAACTTAACTCCTAATAGCCTATTGTTGAGTGGGAGCCTTATTGATAACATAAAATGCATTAACACATATTTTGTATGTTATATGTATTATATACTGTATTCTTACCATGAAGTAAGCTAAAGAAAATGGTGGCTAGGTGCAGTGGCTCATGCCTGTGATCCCAGCACTTTGGAAGGCCAAGGCAGGCAGATCATTTGAAGTCAGGAGTTTGAGACCAACCTGGCCTACATGGCAAAACCCTGTCTCTACTAAAAATACAAAAATTAGCCAGATGCACTGGTGGCACATTCCTGTAATCCCAGCTACTCAGGAGGCTGAGGCTGTAGAATCACTTGAACCCGGGAGGCAGAGGTTGCAGTGAGCCAAGATCACGCCACTGCACTCCAGCCTGGGTGACAGAATGAGACTCCATCTCAAAAAAAAAAAAAAAAAAAAAAAAGGTTGTTAAGAAAATCACAAGGAAGGAGGAAAAAATATATTTCCTCTTCATCATTAAGTAGAGGTGGAACATCACAAAGGTCTTCAGTGTCACTGTCTTCACGTTGAGCAGGCCAAGGAGGAGGAAGAAGAAGAGGGGTCGGTCTTGTCATCTCGGGTGGCGGAGGCGGGAGAAAATCCATGGGTAAGTGGATCTGTGCAGTTCAGAACCTGCTATTCAAGGGTCAACTGTGTACGTAAAAAATTTAGTGGAATCTCCACCTTCCCTCACAAATAACAATTTTTCTTAGGTGTTTTTTTTTGGGGGGGGTGGTTATCCTATTTGTTTATGTAAATACAAGCAACTGTGGATATATGGTCTTATTTTCCCTTGTCCCTACATGTGAAGTGGCATCATATACACCTTTTGCACCCTGTTTTTTCTCACTTATAAAAATAATATATTTTTGTATTCACACTTAAATTGGGATATTTTATGACTTTTCTTCTCTGTTCTCTTTCTTCTCTCTTATTGGAACTGCCATTTTTTGATTACACCTCTTGGACTTGTCCTTGAATTTTCTTTTTATTCTAAAAATTTCTCTCCTCTGGGATATTCTCATAGCTTCATCTTTCTTCCTGAGGGCATTTGATTCTTTGAAAGTGTGTGTGCACACGCGCACATGCACGCTAATGGTACTGTGTTCTTGTTTCATTGATGAGATAGCTTCTAAGTTTCCTTTCTCATACATAATCTTTATTTTCTCCAAGTTTTCTTTAAAAAATTGTTTTGAACTGGGCATGGTGGCTCACGCCTGTAATTCCAGCACTTTGGGAGGCCGATCGCTTGAGCCCAGGAGTTTGACACCAGCCTGGGCAACATAGGGAGGCTTCATTTCTGCAAAACACACAAAAAACTTAGCCAGGCATGTGGTGCATACCTGTGGTCCCAGCTACTTGGGAGGCTGTGGTGGGAGCATCACTTGAGCTCAGGAGTCGAAGCTGCAGTGAGTTGTGATCACACTACTTCACTCCAGCCTGGGTGACAGAGCCAGACTCTGCCTCAAAAAAAAAATATTTTTTCCATGTGATTGGCTTTCCTTGCATGTTAGGGGATCCTGGATTGCCTGCACATGTTAAAACAGATAGGGAGCTCTGAGGGTAAATGTGTGGGAGGGGGCTGTTTCCTGTAGGGCGGGTGGCTGACTGTTTTCACTTGGGGAACCTCCTGTGCCAGTTTCTTTGTCGTTTTTCGGCAGGCAGGTCAGCTAGCGCAGAAAAGATTCTCCCTGTCTCCAGCATTCTGGCAGCAAGGGTGGAGAGAGGGCTGGGGTGGGGGCCTTGGCATCTGTTGACTGTTCCTGATTTCAGCATATTTCTTTTTCTTTTTTTTGAGACGAAGTCTCGCTCTGTCGCCCAGGCTGGAGTGCAGTGGCCGGATCTCAGCTCACTGCAAGCTCCACCTCCCAGGTTTATGCCATTCTCCTGCCTCATCCTCTCGAGTAGCTGGGACTACAGGCGCCCGCCACCTCGCCCGGCTAGTTTTTTGTATTTTTTAGTAGAGACGGGGTTTCACCGTGTTAGCCAAGATGGTCTCGATCTCCTGACGTCGTGATCCGCCCGTCTTGGCCTCCCAAAGTGCTGGGATTACAGACTTGAGCCACCGCACCCGGCCGATTTCAGCATATTTCGACTGCCCTCCACTGTGTCTGGTGTTTCTCGGTCCAGATATCCTGTCT
Source organism: Macaca fascicularis (assembly GCF_037993035.2). Lineage (NCBI taxonomy): Eukaryota > Metazoa > Chordata > Mammalia > Primates > Cercopithecidae > Macaca > Macaca fascicularis. The sequence continues at coordinate 139,174,772 of NC_088380.1, read as the reverse complement.
GGAGAAAACCCTGCTGCAGGAGGGTCACCCAACTTTGAGGAACAAAAATGGATATCTAACTGTTTCTTAAACTGAGTTTCAACAACTTTCCTTATTTTCACTGACCCTTGCCCTTCCGATGTTCTTGGTCTTTGCCCAGTTCCTGAGCATTCTTGGGACTCTGTAAATCACCATGGGTCTCAGCTGGCCTGCGATGCCGTTTCCTTGGGTCAGCCAAGTAGTCTGCCCACCGTCCATCCACTTTCCACCTTTCCAACGCTGGTGCTGCCATCCCTTTCTCCCATTTTGGGGCTTTTAAAACTTTAGAAAATTCAGTTACTGTCATTTTGGTTGGTTATAAAGTGGGAGTTTGTGTTTATTCCATTGTTTTTACTTGGAATTTAAGTTTTTAATGTGGAGAATTTATAAACAAGACAAGCAATAAGAGGCAAGCACTAATCTTGCACCCCTTGTCCCTGGCGCTATTAACACCTCTGTATCTTTGCTGTGCACATTTACATTTTGTTAGAAAAATGAGATAATACACTATATGGTTTTTACTCTTTTTTCACTTAAATTATATGAAGAGCATTCTCCAATGTCAGTATTCTGCATTAAAAAAAAAAAGATTCACTTTGGGAGGCCGAGACGGGCGGATCACGACGTCAGGAGATCGAGACCATCCTGGCTAACACAGTGAAACCCCGTCTCTACTAAAAATACAAAAAACTTAGCCGGGCGAGGTGGCAGGCGCCTGTAGTCCCAGCTACTCGGGAGGCTGAGGCAGGAGAATGGCGTGAACCCGGGAGGCGGAGCTTGCAGTGAGCTGAGATCCGGCCACTGCACTCCAGCCTGGGTGACAGAGCGATACTCCGTCTCAAAAAAAAAAAAAAAAAATTACACAAAAATGTTATTGTGTACAGATATGCAAAGAAAAAGCCCCATAGTCCCAGCATCCAGAGATAATAATCATTGTAATATTTTGGTATCTGTCATGCTAGTATGTGGGTATGTACAGGGCAAGTACCTTATTCCTAAAATAAAAGGAAAATAACTTTTTTTTTTTTTTTTTTTAAGACAGAGTCTTGCTCTGTCATCTACGTTAGAGTGCAGTGGCACCATCTTGGCTTACTGCAACCTCTGCCTCTCAGGCACAAGCAATCCTCCCACCTCAGCCTCCTGAGTAGCTGAGACTACAGGTGAGCCAGTACACCTGGCTAATTTTTGTATTTGTTGTAGAGACCAGGTTTCACCGTGTTGTCCAGGCTGGTCTCAAACTCTTGGGCTCAAGCAATCTGCCTGCCTTGGCCTCCTGAAGGGCTGAGATTACAGGTGTGAGCCACTGTGCCTGGCTGACATATTTTACTTATTTATTAGTATTTTTTTGAGACGGAGTCTCACTCTGATACCCAGGCTGAAGAGCAATGGTGCAAACACGGCTCACTGCAGTCTCGACCCCCTGGGTTCAAGTGAGCCTCCCCTCAGCTTCCTGCATAGCTGGGACTACAGGGCACCATCACACCCCCACGCTGATTTTTAATTTTTTTTGTAGAGATAGGGTTAAACCTTTAGATACCAAGGTTTTACTAATACCAGGTCAAAGGGGTGCAAGATAAATGTTTGCCTTTTATTGCTTGTCTCTTTTATAAATTCTCTACATTAAAAATATAAATTCCAAGTAAAAACAATGGAATGAACATAAACTCCCACTTCATAACCACTCAAACCATAGTAGCACCAATCTTATCCTGTTGCCCAGGTTGGTCTTGAACTCCTGTGCTCAAGTGATCCTCTTATCTTGGCCTCCCAGTGTGCTGGAATTACAGGCATCAGCCACTGCGCCGGCCTATTACTTAATCTAATACATTTCTGTGCCAAGCCCTTGGGAGACAAATAATTACAAATAATTCCCATAACAATGATAAGTTCATACATTCATTAAGGAAATGTTTATTGAGTGCTCACTATGTAGGTGCTAAACAAAACAGCACAGTCCCTGTCCTCTAAGAGATACATTCTAGTGGGTGGAGATAATGAACAAATACATGATATATAGTATGTTAGACAGTGAAAAGTACAGTGGAGAGGGAAAAAAAGAGGGCAGGTAGAATGGAGTGAGTGCACTATTATGTATCGGATGGTGACGTAAGACATCACTGAGAAGGTGTTATTTGGGCAGAGGCCTGAAGGATGAGAGGAAGTGGCCATGCAGATATTTGGGGGAAGAAATTTCCAAGCTGAAGGTACAAGCAAGTGCAAAGGCCCTTTTCTTATTTTGTGTGTGCTGCTGTAGTAGAGTACCCAAGACTGAGTAATTTATAAATCATAAACATTTATTGCTTACAGTTCTGGAGGCTGGGAAATCCAAGATCAAGGCTCCAGCAGAATTAATGTTATATTTACAGAAAAGATACAAAAATAGTACAGAGAGTTTCTATATCCCCTCCCCTTACCCAGCTTCTCCCAATGGTAACACATTACATAATCATAGTGCAATGATCAAAAACAGAAAAATGAGCATGGATTTATTAAGGAAACTATGGATCCTATTCTAATCTCACCAGTGTTTCCATTCACATCCTTTTTCAGTTTCAAGATCAACCCAGGATCTCACAGTGCATTGAGTTAATTCTCTTTGGTCTCCTGCAGTCTGAATGGTTCCTCAGTCTTGTCTTGTCTTTCATAACCCTTACATTTTCCAGGAATACTGATGAGTTATGCTGTCAAAAGTTCCTCCGTTTGGTCCCCCTGGTGTTTTCTCCTAATTGCACTGAGGTTCTACGTTTTCACAGAGATGAAGTTGGGGCCCTCTCACCACATCAGGTCACAGGGTTCATGAGGTCCATGCCTTCTTATTGGTGATGTTGACCCTGACCATTTGGTTAAGATGGTTTCTGTCAGGTTCTTCCATGATAAAGTTACTATCTTTCCCTTTTTAGTTAATATATTGGGAAAGATAGTTTGAGATTATAGAATTTTTTTCTCAGATTTGTGCCTACTAATAATAGCTTCATCAGTGACTCGTCTCTGAAATGATTTTTATTGTGGTATTTGCCTAGTGATGATTTTTCTTTTTCCCTCTTTCCTTCTACATTTTATTACTTGTAATTCTACTATAAAGAAGTGCTGTCCTTGTCCCTCATTAATTTTTTTTAAAGTAAGTACTTGTGTATAGCCATGTAAGTTCATGAATATTTATTTTACTCTATGGGTTATACTCCAATACTGTCTTTATTTTGTTTCTCAAATTGTTCTACCTTTGATCATTGGGAGTTACTTCAGGTTGGGTTCTGTGTTCTTCGAACAAACTCTACTTTTTTTTTTTTTTTAATATTTTCTTAATTTCTGGCACCACAAAAAATTCTAGGGTCATTTTGTATTTTCCTTACTTCAGCCCTGAAATCAACCACTTCTCCAAGGAGCCAGAGTTATTTTTATTGAAGAGGGTGTTTTATTTTATTTATTTATTTATTTATTTTTGAGAGGGAGTCTGGCACTGTCGCCCAGGCTGGAGTGCAGTGGCCGGATCTCAGCTCACTGCAAGCTCCGCCTCCCGGGTTTACGCCATTCTCCTGCCTCAGCCTCCCGAGTAGCTGGGACTACAGGCGCCCGCCACCTCGCCCGGCTAGTTTTTTGTATTTTTTAGTAGAGACGGGGTTTCACCGGGTTAGCCAGGATGGTCTCCATCTCCTGACGTCGTGATCCGCCCGTTTCGGCCTCCCAAAGTGCTGGGATTACAGGCTTGAGCCACCGCACCCAGCCGAAGAGGGTGTTTTAAAATCAAGATCTTGGAACTAGGTGTCCTCATTATTACTGGGGTATCATCACATTGGGCCCTCTTTAAATAACTTTGTTACTTTCACTATAAGCTTTTCGTTATTTTCTTAGTGGTTGCCCTGGGGATTACAAATGAACACCTTAATTTAGATGAATGTCAACTTAATTTCCATTTCAAAAGTTCCTTTATAGTTCTGTTGCCTCTCTCTTTTGTAGTATTATTGTCATATAAATTATATTTTTATACATTATAAGCCCATCAACAGTGTTAAAATTCTTAATGCAGTTGCCTTTAAATCATATAGGAAAAGAGTTGCAACCGAAAATACTTTTTTTTTTGAGATGGAGTTTTGCTCTTGTCACCCAGGCTGGAGTGCAGTGGTGTGATCTCAGCTCACTGCAACCTTTGCCTCCCGGGTTCAAGAGATTCTCCTGCCTCAGCTTCCTGAGTAACTGGGATTACAGGCGCCCACCACAACGCCTGGTTAATTTTTTTGTATTTTTAGTAGAGACAGGGTTTCACCATGTTGGGCAGGCTGGTCTCGAACTCCTCACCTCAGGTGATCCGCCCACCTTGGCCTCTCAAAGGATTGGGATTACAGGCATGAGCCACTGCTCCCAGCCCCCAAAATACATTTATGCTTTTATATTACCTATATATTTACCTTTACCAGTACTCTCTGAGTATTCATGTGCATTGGAGTCTAGTTTCATTTTATCCTAAACGATTCATTCTCCTTTCATATTTCTTGTACGGCAAGTCTGGTGAAGACAGGTTATCACAATGTTTATTTGGGAGTGTCTTCATTTCTTGTTTTTGAAGGACAGTTTTTCTGGATATAGAATTCTTGGTTGAGGCTGGGCACAGTAACCCACACCTTAATCCCAGCACTTTTGGAGGCCAAGGTGGGAGGATTGCTTAAGACTAGGAGTTTAAGACCAGCCTGGGCAAGATAGGAAGACCTCTGTCTCTTAAATATTTTTTTTTTTTATTTTATTTTGGTGGCACATGGTGGTAGTCTTATTTGAGAGGCTGAAGAGAATTGCTTGAGCCCAGGAGTTCGAAGCTACAGTGAGCTATGATTGCACCACTGCAAAAATAATTCTTGGTTGATAGTCTTTTTCATTCAGCACCTCAATATGTCATTTCACTGCTTTCAGGCCTGCACTGTTTCTTATGAGAAGTCAGTTCTTAGCTTTACTTCTTTCTTTTGAGATCTCTTTTTCAACAATTTGATCATGATGCATCTAAATGTGAATCCCTTTGAGTTTACCCTACTTAGAGTTTGTTCAATTTCTTGGATACAAAGATTAATGTTTTCATAAAATTTGGGGCGTTTTGGGCTACTATTTCTTCAATAGTCTTTCTGCTCCTTTCTCTCTCTTCTGGGATTCTCATTATGATTGGCATACTTGGTATTCTGGTACACTTGATAGTGTCTCAAAGGTCTCTGAAGCTCTCTTCATTTTTCTTCATTCTTTCTTTCTATTCCTCAGACTGTATAATCTCAATTGACCTGTCTTTGCACTCACTTGATTCTTTCTTCTGCCAGTTCAAATTTGCTATTGACCCCCATCTAGTGAATTTTTATTTCCATTATTGTATTTCTCAATTCCAGAATTTCTATTTTTTTGTCTCCTTACTGATAGTCCCGATAATTTGGTGAAACATTATTCTCATAATTTCCTTTAATTCTTTAGACTTTGTTTCATATTTACAATAGCTGATACCTAAAGTCTTTGCCTAGTAAGTCTAACATCTGGGCTTCCTCATAGATTGTTTCTATTGACTGCTTTTTAAATTGCTGTGTATGGCATGGGTCGTATGTTCCTGTCCTTTGTGTCTTGTTTTAAATACTACATCAATTATTGAAGTCAGATTACCTCCTCTCCAGGGTTTGCACCTGTTACTATTCCTTATTGTTGCTGCTTTTGGTTGGTTCTGTGTCTTTCCTGGACTAATTCTGTAAATTCTGTATTCTTTGTTATGTTTGGTTCCTGAAGTCTCTACTCAGCCTAGTGGGTAAGCTAATGATTGGACAGATTTTCTTTTTAATGCCTTGAACCAATAAATTTTCTAGCTTTTATCAAGTGCATGCGTGTATATTTGTCCAGTCATGTCACTGATGTATCAGCGGGCAGTTTACAACTGCCTTTACCTTCATTTCTGGCATGAATTGGGTTTCAAGGTCGGCCAGAGATGAGAGCTTAGGACCCTCTCAGGACATGCATACATCCCTGCACATGCACATGGACTTCTAGATTCCCAGGATTATGCTTGAGCTTGTCAAAGCTCCCATGGACATCTTCCCAGATTTTTCCTTTTAAGTTTCTTGGTCAGCCTTTTGTTAGCCTCACCTGATAACGCTGCCTGAGGCAGCCACAGGGTTATCCAGTTGCCACTGATTATTCTGCAGGAAGGGCTGTTTTCAGAGTGAGCTGAGTTAAATAAAGACAGGTCCTGAAAATGGAGCTTTTCAGTGAGTTGCCAGACAAGTCAAATAGAGGCAGTTCTCTAGTAGTGGAGATCTGGGGGACCTCCAAATTCATTCTGCCTCCTCCAGTGGTTACTAGGTTGCTGGTTTTCACAGACACTAAGAGGGCTGTTGGTTTTCAAGGCTACCATGGAATAAGGAAGAGGGGCATGGGATTAGGGCAACTTAAAATGCCACTTTCTGCTCTGAGATTCAGCTGTTTTCCTTTAATAAACACGCCTCAGTTTGTTGCTAACCATTAGTTGCTTTCCAAAGTTCTGAAAAAGTTGATTTTGACATTTTTGCCAGTCTTGTTGCTTTCATGAAGGAGCAGATTTTGGGTGGCTTTTACTCCATCCTCATTGAAGTAGAAATCCTTTAGATATTAAAATTATAAATTTATACAGATCCTTTGGATTCAATCAACACCACAGGGTTCTTTTTATGGCCTCCCTTCCTGATATGCAAACACCTTTTTCCAACAGTGAGAAACTAAATTTGTATTATCTACAACACAGGTATGTATTTGTCTGACTTTAGTATATACATAAAAATTTCAGAATTGCTAACCCACACCCCTGTGAGAAACACATTTTCTTGAGTTACTTTTTAAAAAGATTGCTGGCTGCTGTGTTGAGAACCATGGGGAACAGGCCCTAAATCAGTGGGAGCAGTTAGGTGGTTACTCAGATTATTCAGGTTAGAGATGGCAGTGGCTTGGACCAGAGCAATGAGGTGCAAACTCTATTGTGAATTTGAACTTGAGGGATGTAGGTTGTGTGCTGCTTATGCGAATCTAATGCCTGATGATCTGAGATGGAACAGTTTCATCCTAAAACCATCCCCCTCACCCCACCCGTCCATGAAAAAATTGTCTTCAACAAAATCAGTCCCTGGTGCCAAAATGGTTGGGGACTGTTGGTTTAAATGGTGAGGCATGGTCAGATTCCGGATGTGTTTTGAAAATTGAACCCATAGTATTAAACTGATGAATTAGACAGGAGATGTAAGATAAAGAATCAAAGATAATGCCAATTTTTGCCTGAGCAATTGGAATAATGGAGTTGCCATTAACTGAAAGCCTGTGGAAGAGATTCAAGTTCTGGGAGAAAGATTGGTTTTGCTCATTTTAAGTCTTAGACATTTATTATTCAAGTGCAGATAGATGCCCAGTTATCCACAGGCAGCTGAATATATCAGTCAAGCATTTAGGAGAGATGTGGACTGGAGACAAACATTTATGAGTTATCGGTGTATAGATGGTGGTTGTAGGAGTGGTCAGTGCCCTGCATATATCCTATGATCCTAGGAACTGCCAATGTGTTCCTGCCAACTTTCAGCTGCTATCTGGTTTTTCTTTCTTTTTAGACAGGGTCTCACTCTGCCACCCAGGCTGGAGTGCAGTGGCACAAATCACAGCTCACTGCAGTCTTATATCCTCAGACTCCAGGGATCCTCCTATCTCAGCCGAGAAGCTGAGACTACAGGTGTGTACCACCATGCCTTGCTAATTTTTAAAAAATTCTGTGTAAAGATGGGGTGTCATCATGTTGCTCAGATATTTTTTTTTTCTTTTTAAACTGTGGAAAGCAGTTCTGCTGGTACACATGGCAAGCCAGAAACTAACACGTGCTAGAATAGCTCTCACTCAGTTACCCTGGGAAGTTGTTATATAAATACTCCAGGTCTCTTGCCCCTTAGGTGGGATAATTCTGAGGTATATATTTTGCCAAACTCCCCAAAGTCTCCCTGTGGCACCAAACTCTAATTGCCTACTACCATAGCTGGCTTAACAGTAAACTTTTCATTGGCTGCTTTCTCTTTCATACACAGTTTCCCCAATTTCCTACCGATTACTTTCACGTGAAGCATTGTTTTACGTTCTGCTTCCGGGAGAACCCAAACTAAGATGGTTTAAAGCTATGACATTGGACGGGATCACCAAATAAGTGAGCACAGAGAAGAAAAGAGGTGCAGACTCCGTGTGAGTACTGAAACCCTGTGACACTGAGGGGCCAGGGAAATGAGGAGGAAACAGCGAAGGAAACGGGATGTGCAGGTGTTGCAAGGAGGTTGCAGGGAGGAAGGCAGAGCTGGATTCCAGTAGGGCTGGGGATTGTCAGGACAGTTTGAGGACAGTGCAGTGGAGGGTGACATAATGATGGGCCATGGAATTTACGTTGAATAAGGAGAGAAGTACAGGCATGAGGGAAATGACCTGTGAAAAAGCCATAGAATCAACGGATTGAAATCTCAGTGGGGTCAAAGAATTGTGGGGATTGAGGACCACAGGAAAATTGTATACACCATGGGGTTATTGGAGAGTGAGATACTTAAAACTGAGATTTTGGAGGGGTGCAGTTATTGTTATTAAAAGGACTGGGCTCTAGAATAAGACTATAGAACTGAGTGTCTTCTCACTGGAGGAAAGAAAAAGAGGCTGAGGGAGGCTGAGGTGGGCGGATCACTTGAGGCCAGACGTTCAAGACCAGCTTGGCCAACATGACGAAACTCTGTCTCTACTAAAAATACAAAAATTAGCTTGGTACGGTGGTGCATGCTTGTAATCCTAGCTATTCGGGAGGTTGAGGCAGGAGGATTGCTTGTATCAGGGAGGCAGAGGTTGCAGTGGGCTGAGATGGTGCCATTACACTCCAGCCTGGGTGACAGAGAAAGACTCCATCTCAAAAAATAAAAATAAAAAAGGTTGAGAGGCCAGGGAGTGTATTAGACCATCACTTGGATATTGAAATCAGCAATGATTAGTAGTAATGGGGTGACACTGAACCGGGAGCTAAACTCTTCAACAAATAAGAGGGAGTAACCAGGCTGGGAATAAAAGATAACTGCAACAAGAGTGAAATGAAGACAGGTTTTTCTTGAACACTCACACAGTATTTAGTAGGTGGCAAGCAGTTCTAAGCAGTTTATAAATAATGTCATTCAATCTTCGTAACAACCCTATAAAACATGTACCATTTTACTCACTTTTACATATAAGGAAACAGAAACAAAGAGGACAAATAACTTGCTCAAGGTCCCCAGCTAATGAGTGGTGTGCTAGGATTTGAGCCCAGGCAGTCTGGCTCATTCTAACCTCCATCCATACTGTGATGGCTATTCATTCCAATGTGGGGAAGGGGGGATATTTGGAGAATGATCTAGAAGCAGCAATGAGAAGCCAGAAAGGCACCTATCTGAACGAAAGCAGCCACTCTCAAAAGTGCTGCCAAGGATGCCACATACTCAGGGGGAAACCAGATTTAAAACTGGGAAGTCTGTTTTAACTTGCAAATGATAATTTTGTTTCACTGCCTGTATTGGTCTTGTGTTGCCTTTGTTATTCCTTGCTGCAACAACTAGCACTTTCAGAAACATGTTGATAGAAGGTAACTGGCTTTAGTATTTACTGAGAAATGTTTTATTTTGCAATTAAGATGACTGTTTAATTTTGATTTAGCAACAGATAACATTAAGAAAATATTCTTTGCAAAACTGAGTTTGCTAAAGCTAGATGTTGAATTTTATCAAATATAGCTGCTAGAATTTTTCAGAATTTTTTCCCCTTCGGTTTTATTATAGTGATGATTTATCAACAGATTTTTATTACAGTGATGATTTATCAACAGATTTTTATTATAGTGATGATTTATCAACAGATTTTTATTATAGTGATGATTTATCAACAGATTTTTCATTTTCTGAAATCTCGCATTCTTGGGATAAAAATATCTTGGCTATTGTGGATGTTTACTATATGACTAGAATTGATGTGCTCTTCATCTTACTTGTGATTACATTTAGGAACCACCCCCCTCCACCCCCGCCCCACCCCCAGGACACTCTGTCTTAAGGTCCTTAGCTTTAATCACATCTGCAAAGTTTCCTTTGCCATATAAAGTAACAGTCACGGGTTCTAGAAATCAGGACCTGGCTATCTTTGGGGGCCAACTATTTAACCTAGCACAGACGCTTTAGGACTTTAGGGCTTAATTCTCTTCTGGACCCAGCTGAGAAAAGCTGTCTAGGCAATATGCTCGTTATATCTACAGATGGCACAAAACCATGCCACGTGACTGAATCAAGACCCGGCTGACTCTGAAAAACAGAACTCCACAAAGCGTAATTCAAAAGCGTGTGACGTGCTTGCATTCTGTGTGGAATGGAAGGATTCAAGATGTCAGCTGGCAATTCCAGGAAAAACTGTGATTAGGCTTTTCTTAGAAATGGCATCTGAAGAGCATATGGCGAGGCCTGCTCTTCTAGGTCTGGCTGGACCCTACAGGGAGCAGGCCTTGACTTTGTGAGTGAGCCTGGCTTGCCTTCCACACGGCAATGCCCCCTTGGAGAGGAATCAGGATTGATGGTGAAGCCAGGATGCTACACAGGATAGATGCAGAGGAGTGTTACAGGCTTCACGATGGGCAGATCGGGCCTCAAGTGGTCAGAGCTTTCCAAAGGTGGGTGTGCACAGTGGAGAATTTCCTCTCTGTAGAGAGAGCCCTGAGTCTGGATGACCATCTGGCAGGGATATATAGGGGAAGAAGGTGGTGGGTACTGACTTAGATGATTACTTAAGGTTCACTGTCAAACTTTGGGACCCCACTCAACCACTTCAAATTTTAGTTGGGGAAACCAAGTCCCAGAGAGAGAGGTCACTTGGATTTATAAAGTTAAAAGCAGAGTCAAACATACATCTCACCACTTCTAGTCATCCTCAGATATTAATACTCAGTTTTTCAAACAACATGCAAGGAAATAAATTCAGAGGTAACATTTAACTATGATTAAAAAAAAAATACCAAAACCATAAATTTTCAAGGCAGTAATTATCTCAACAGTGCTTTGAGAAGGAGCATGCATTTGCATTGGGGAGGAAGGCACAGAGTCGAGTCTCGGCTGTGCTGCTGAACCCTGAAGGCCTGTCAGAGGCTGCCTGGAATGGGATGAAGAGCAGGGAATCAGAAACAGGCAATCTGTCCAATTTTCAGTGAAACAAGTTTCATAATTTTAGAACCTCCCAACATCCAAAATCCTAGACACAATGTTCCTTTGAAAGAATATATTTTCTTACTAAGTTGATATCAGAAATAAGCAGTTTGTTCTTACACACTTTCTGAGGACCTACATTTCTATGGCATTTAAATCTTGGATATTTTTAATGAACATTAAATCCCAGGGAACTAACACTGCATTTCACAATCTCTGAGCACTGATCGATGTTCTTTTTAATCCTGTAGAATTTCTCCACATATTCAGAACGTCCTAAAAGCTCCACAAAATCTTCATCATGAGTGATTACCAGAAGCTGGAAGTTACGCTGCTGCGAGCGACTTTTTATTATCCTGAAACAATATATTTAGAACATATTATTAGTAAAGAGCATAACCCCTTCTTTGATTTGAAAAGTCACTGCAAACCTTGCCAGACACATGAACTTGTGCTGTGTGTGTCAGGGCCCCAGCTACCCTGCAGGAAGTGGAGGAGCGACCCTGGACCTTCAGGCCAGCCAGGCAGGAGTCTCATCTCCTCTCCAGACAGTAGGGACACATGGGCTGACTCCTCACTTAGGTCTGGTTTAGGGACTCATAGGAATACAAGAACTAGTTTCTTCCAGAAGTTCTCACTAAAGCAGGTATAATTATTTTATTGAGTTTTCCTTAATACCCAAACTGTTCAACTATAGAAGGCTTATTCCTTCGCCTGGGATTTTCCTGACCTGTTACTACTTTTCTCTGGAAGAAAAATTTTAAAGTAATAAAGACAAACTGCAGGTAAGGGGAATAACACTGCTTTCTTAAGAGCTGGGTCTACTTAGAATTCTGCCACCACCAGTCACTAGATGCATCATTACTATGACACACAGGGATGTGAGTGGGTGTTCTGGGAACATTTTGCTGAGGTAACCAGCAATGTGACTGAAACCTGAAAGACTTTTTCTTTTAGCTAGCCACTTATCCCCTTCCTGGAGCTGGATGTACTTGAGGTTTCAAAAGCACTTGCCCTTACTTGCGATGGCTGCAGAAAGGTGGCCCTGTGCTGCTCAGCTCTCCTTCTGGCCCTCTCTGCCAGTAAGGGTCTGTCTGGAGCCAGGAGTGCCTGAAACACCTCCTTTGACCTCAGGGAAAGTGCCTTTTTCTCTGCCAGCATAGTCCTTACGCAAGAGCTGCTTGACAACCTTGGCGTCTGTACCCACCCCAGGTGAATGTGGTAAAAGGTATGTGCAATTTTACCCTCACTGGATTTTACCTAATCTCGAATAAGCTTTTTGAGTAAGAGCTCTGTCATTCTTCACAGTTGTCTGACACATGTGGAAAGCTGGGGAGACAGTCCTAAATCCACTACCACTACCTACAGATGTCTTAGCAGGGCATGCTAATTGCTGTGCATGACATGTGGGTTCCTCTGGTAGGTTTACAGGAAAACCAGACCAGGAACCCCTCCAGTGACCCTCTCCCTGTGAACACACTTGGGGAGCGGCAGGATGTGTCTGGGACTGCTATTCACCATCTAGTTCCTTTAGGAGGGATCTGAAGAATTACTATCAAAAGGTAAAGCCCAGGGCCTAGCACCAACTGGCTTCCCCAAGAAGTGGGGAACACAGCTAGAGAACGTTTTCACCACAGAACTCTCTTGATCTTGAAAAACTATCACAACCTGTCCCCAAATGTGAGATACTTACTCAACCAGAGCATGTGCAAGAGATTCAATGTTTTCTCGGTCAAGATTTGTTGTTGGCTCATCCAAGGCAATGATGCCACAGTTGAGGCAGAACGTTTCAGCCAGGGCCAGGCGAATGATAAGTGAGGCTAATACCTGGAAAAAAGCCCCTATGTGAGAAGCCCAGCACAGACCTTCTCATCTCATGGCAGGCAAGCAGTCCTGACATGATCTTTTCAGAGGGAAAAGTGGGAAACATCACAGGTTCACTGTTAGGTAAAGCACTGCCCTCTGGGAGAGCCCAGCACTGGGACCAGATTCTTATGTCCTCCAGAAGGAGAACCTGCATGATCTCAGCCCATCATTCACCACAAAACAAAATGCTCAGAGCAATACTGATGCCTTCACATAAAAAAATTACATCAGCTACAACCAACTTGAGACCAAAGGCTAGAAACAGAGACAATGCCATTTATCTGTAATTTTAATAAACCTGTAGGATTAGCAACCTTAAAAATTCTTGACCTGGCTATTTTCCTGATAATGGGATCTGTCAGAAAACTTTGACACATTTTCTAGAGCCTCTCACTTTTTCTCAGCTACCTTTAAATTTCCATATTCTTGTGTATAATTCTGAGAGTGAGAGAATAAAAAAGAAAATCCTAGGTCAAAGTATCAGGAGTATAGAAGTGTGGTTTCAGTTAAGCTTACCTGTAGAAAATCCAAGTAACTGGAACTGTTAGGCATTTTCACGGTTACTAGAAACCTAATACTAAAACCCTCAGACTTAACTGAAGCCATCTGAAGATACAAGACACACAGAATTGACAGAGTAGGGCTATTCTGGGAAGTATAAACTACTCTGTTGTGAGCTGTAAGTCCCCTTTCCCCCTCAATTTGTGGGTGGGTGTGCACGAATCAGTGAGTTGGTAATTTTAGAATAGTTTACGTCTTGTCTTTGATGCCTAGGCAAGCCAGAAGACAGAGCCACAGGTTGGCCCTGTGAGGGACAGGCATTTCCTGTCTTTGAATCCAAACTGCTGTCAACTCTACCACCACCCACTCACATGCAGAGTCCCTGGCTGGCTTCGAGAGCCTCAACAAAAGCCAGTGTTAGGTAGGATGGACGCCCACCTCCATTATTTGTTCTCTCCCCTCACACCAAGGGGGCAATTATTGCTAATTAATTTTCATAACTCAGAATAGCTAGAGAAAATCTTTTTCCTCAAGATATTTTTGTAAGTATTTTTAATCCAAAGAGACCATGTTTCACACTCTGTATTTTCTCATTTATAATTATCACTAAAAATCACCAAAGTAGGTAGGAATACTGATTACAGATCACAAGGTTGGTCATTTTTGTAGACTGATTTAGATAGTAATCTGCAGATGCTTTAAATTGGTATCAGCGGCCGGGCGCGGTGGCTCAAGCCTGTAATCCCAGCACTTTGGGAGGCCGAGACGGGCGGATCACCAGGTCAGGAGTTTGAGACCAGCCTGGCTAACACGGTGAAACCCCGTCTCTACTAAAAAATACAAAAAACTAGCCGGGCGAGGTGGCGGGCGCCTGTAGTCCCAGCTACTCGGGAGGCTGAGGCAGGAGAATGGTGTGAACCCGGGAGGCGGAGCTTGCAGTGAGCTGAGATCCGGCCACTGCACTCCAGCCTGGGTGACAGAGCGAGACTCCGTCTCAAAAAAAAAAAAAAAAAAAAAAAAGGTATCAGCTGTCTAGGCTGACAACATAATACATATATGCATGGCATGTTCTTTCTTTCTTTTTTTTTGAGATGGAGTTTCGCTCTTGTTGCCAGGCTGGAGTGATCTCGGCTCACTGCAACCTCTGCCTCCCGGGTTCAAGCGATTCTCCTGCCTCAGCCTCCCGAGTAGCTGGGATTACAGGCACACGCTACCATGCCCAGCTAATTTTTGTATTTTTAATAGAGATGGAGTTTCACCATGTTAGTCAGGCTGGTCTCGAACTCCTGACCTCAGATGATCTGCCCTCTTCGGCCTTCCAAAGTGCTGGGATTACAGGCGTGAGCCACCATGCCCCCAGCTGCATGGCATGTTCTTTAAGCAAAAATTGCAAACTATGAAAATGGGTTAGATAATGTGAGCATCCATTTCTATGATTTTAGAATTTTATTTAAAAAAAATCAAGGGCTTAGAGGTGTTCTCAAGTGTAATCTTCTGCCTTAATCTGAAAGCAGAAAGCTCAAGAATCTGTGACATCTTTGTTACAAATCTGTGCACAGTGAAGGACCCAGCCTTGTTCCCCAAGGATGCCATATTCCTGACTCTTTAAAACTTCATTCTTCTTCCTGATTTCCAACGCAGGCTGTCCTCACAGAGCCTCACCTGATGAAAGGGGCCTGACCCAGCAGCTAAGTCTTTGAGTATGTGGTGGTGGGGACTTAGTCCTATGAGGAGCTACTTCCTTAGTGAGACTCCCTCCTATGTTCATTCTGGCTTAAGCTAGAATCTGGTTTGCAATACTATGATGTCACTGATTCTGAAACATCTTATGGTTATAATTGCATTTTTTCATTCCTGCTGGCACATAAAATAGTGGTACATCTTATAACTGATGAGACAGTAACCTTATTCTGATAAGGAGTGCCATGAAAACTCTAACAGGTCTTCAGCTTCTTATTCTACATTTAGCCTATGCTGCAAGAATGCTTCAGGCCCTTCTTTTAAAAGTCTACTTTACATAATGTTGCAGGAAATGATGGTTAGCTTCAGGAGAGTGTAATAATAGTAGCTGAGCCTGATTCATATTATGTGGCAGCAAAGAGCTTCCCACCATTCAGGTGTAGCCTTGGTGCTTTCACTGCACTGATGTGTGTTTCTCTCTTTCAGTTACTTGGGTGAGTTGGCTCCCCAGGCTTTTGAGATACCTGCCTTTTGTCCAGCACTGCATCGTCCTCGCATATCCAAGGCCGTGTCTCCCTTCAGCATCACCACTCGGTAGTTATAATTCCGCCTTTTATCTGAAGCTGATACATTTTCATCGGCATCAGACCGTATTTCTATGTATTCAATATCTGACACAGAAAAAAGAATATTTTAAAGGAACCTATGCTCTGTAGCCTTTTGTCATTTACAAACGTTATCAAGTAAGCCTAGGAACAACACACGAGGCTGACATTACCAGGGGAAAAAAATGGCTGGTGTGGAACCTCTTTCTCTGGCTGGGAGGATTCAGGAGCCTGGTGGTTTGGCCAGAAGCAACCCAGATACTCCAGTTCCTCAGCCTCAACTCTGTCTTTCTTAGTTTCTGTTAAGAGCGTCCTCCGGGCTAGGCATGGTGGCTCATGCCTGTAAACCCAACACTTTGGGATGCCAAGGCGGGTGGATCACCTGAGGGCAGGAGTTTGAGACCAGCCTGGCCAACGTGGTGAAACCCCATCTCTACTAAAAACATGAAAATTAGCCAGGCGTGGCAGTGCACACCTGTAATTCCAGCTACTACTCAGGAGGCTGAGGTGGGAGAATCACCTGAAGCTGGGAGGTGGAGGTTGCAGTGAGCCAAGATTGCGTCACTGCACTCCAGCCTGGGTGACAAAGAAGAGCGAGACCATCTGAAAAAAAGTTTCCTCCGGATGGTTTTTTCTTATCGCATTTTGGTTTATCCCTATCTACACTATGACAAAACCTATTATGTCATCAGCTAAATATAATGCCTACTGCAGTCAAATATGTAAGTCCTGTTAGGCTCTAGAACAGAAAACTTTACATTTTCTTGCTACAAGATATTGCCAAGATAAGAATTTTTAGAAAATCTCAAAGACATGCTTAGAAAGGGGTCCAGGGAGGTAATGCTGGCATGATGAGAGGTCATAAGGGGAAGAGCTGTGGAGAGGGCTTTGGAAAGAGCATTTGTGATACACCATGGTACTCACCTTGTCCACGATAGGTACTTCGCCACAGATCACGAATAATTTTATTGATTTCTTCCATTTTCATACTGTGAAATTTCATTATTGCTCTGGAAAAAGAAGCCATTGGTACTTTATATATATAAAAGATATATAATTATGTGTAATAGTAATACTAAAATACATAAAATATATAATGTATATAAAATATAAATAACTTCCTCAATATTTTCAATGGTAAAAGTGGAATATAGTAAGAGCTAGAAAAAATAAACAGCAGCAAAACTTTGCTGCTTGGCTAATACTGAAAATTGGTAGGCTTATTTCTAGTGCTCCAGGGTTACCCTTCTCCATATTCACTCTATGGGATACAACAAATACTCCTTTAAGTAAATACTTAAATACTGTGAAAACTTCAGGAAACATAATTTTGTAGACTTTTTTCTTAGGCCGTGGTAACTTATTGGAGGCACTGCTTCCACTGATACTCACGGGTCACAGGAAGGCCTGCTGAATGAACGAGAGGGAGTTAAAGGGGAGGAGGTTTATGGCTGGCCAAGCAGCCGGCAGTCTATGGGGAAAATATGAGAACAGTCTATGGGGAAAATATGAGAATCGCTGGAACTGCCGCCTTGTCCCTCTTCTATCACTGTTAGGGCTTACCAAAAGTCAGCTTCTTACGCTGCTTTTATTCCTCAGATCTTACATTTTTACCAATGGGAAGCTCTGGTTCAGCGAGAATGATTTAGAAGCTTAAGCTGAACTGACATCAAAATTTTATTTTACCTTCCTATTCATAGATTCAGAAATCCTAATTCTTAACTTCCATCTTTATATTCCAAATCCTAACTCTAAGCACTAACTTCCACTTAGTCCAGACATGTCCCTGTCCCCAACTCTCTTTTAAGGTAGTAGTTTCTAAACACTAAAAAGAAAGAACAGAAATATTTGTAAAAACAAAAGTAGCCTGTCAAAACCTAACATTGTTCCCACCACAGTCACCTTTCATCAAAAAGCCCTTAAGTTCTCTGGAAGCGGGTTTATGAACTAATAAATGTTGCACCAGTGGTAAAAAGGCAAACATTACTGCGATCACCATACAAAGGATGTGAGGCGACTTACTTCCATTTGCAGGCCTCTTATCTGATGCATACAAAAAAAGAAACTGAACATAATGCTACTGCCTCTGTAGAATCATTTCATGATCTTCTGGTTCACCAGCAAGAGAGAAAGAAATGACTCAACATAAATACATTTTAAATATCAGATGAAGGACTGTGAAGTAGTAGAAGACTGGAAAAAACCATATTCTGCTTGTTGATGAGAATGCAACAAGTCTCCATTTTCTACCTTATACATTTATCCAGCCTAACATTTTATGCTCCTTTCAAAAGGAGACAAAACATCTAAGAATTTCCTAAAAACAAAACAAAACTGATGGAATGTTAGACCAATCATGTAAAGACTGCCTTTCCATAGCTTATATATTATGATCCTGATTTTTCAAATGACATTAAAAAAAAGTTATCTTTCCATTCAAGTTAAAAATCTTCAAAAACTAACATAAGCATTCTAATGTGGAGAACAAGCTCCAGATAGGGCAGGGGTGGCCAAGGTGCACACATGCAGTCTGCCTTGGCTCCCTTATACAACACAGGTGGTGCATCCTGTCCCATGGCCAGGTCTGCTGAGACACAGCACTGTGGGAAAAAGCTCTAGTTCAGGGAGAGGTCTCAACCCACCAAAGAGTGTGTCGGATGGAGCTGATGACTACCACTGTGGGATGGACCATTAATTCATCTTCATATCCTGTCTACTGTGGAATTTACAGCTGTACTGTGTAAGAGATGTGGATGATGAAGGTTGCTACAGTAATCTACATAAGGGAATAACAATGATAATAATGATTATTATTGATGACCATTTACCATATGCGAGACAAAACTATGCTAAATAATCAATGCCATTTAATCCTTACAATACTGGGAATTAGATACTGTTATCTCCATTTACTGTTAACAAAACTAAGATTCAATGAAATCAGTAACTTGTTCAAGATCAGAGAAAAGTGGCTAGAATATTAATAGCCCTTGAATATGATAGTTAAAATTGAAAAGGCAGTCAAAATTCCATCTTTTAAAGCCACCAGACTCAGTTTTATGAGGAAATGTTATCAAATCTTCAAGATACACCTAGTTCACAACTATATAAAGTGTGACACAGCAAGGAGAAACATAAGGGGAAAAAAGTACAAGGCTATTTTGCTTATGAATATAAACATTCTAAATAAAATTTAGTGTAAGGGTAGTAAAAAGAATACATCATGACCAAGTAGTGTTTACAACAAGAAACAGTAAAATTGGGGAAAATAATTCAATTATTGTAGTAACAGATGTCAAAAATAACATTTGATACACTGTAACACTGAATTTTGATAAAATATCCTAAGTGAAAAATCGAAGAACGTTTTCTTAACTGGACAAAATGACTCCCTCAGATATCCACAGAAAGCATCAAATTTAATTTAAAATATATAGAAGTGTTCCTCCTAAAACTAAGAAGAAGAGAAAGATGCCTCCTATTATGGCTGCTCTAAAATAACGTCCTGGAAATCCCTAACAACTTAAGGATTTCACAATTCAAATTCCTAACTAAAAAGAAATGAAAAATGAAAAAAAGAGAGAAAAGCCTGTTATTGCTTTTGCAGGTGACAGAACTGTATGCTTAGAAAATCCAAGAAAATCAACTGAAAACTTATTCAGACTAATGAGGTAGCCAGAGGTAAATATATAAAAATGAAGTTTTATTATCTAGAGCAAACACCAGTAGGAAAGGCAATAGAAAAAAAAGGATCCTATTCACAGTGGTGATAAAAACCATAAAATGCCTAGGAATAAGTCTAACAAAAGGGTATAGGAGCTGGAGGAAAAAGCTGTAAAACTTTACCATAGGAGAAAAGAACATGATTGAGTAGGAGATGCATACTAAGGAGTCCAGAATGGTAGATTTGATATTACAAAGATGTCCGTTCTCCTCAAATAATCCATAAATTAAATACAATCCAAACAGAAATCCCAATATGATTAAAAAATGCTTAATAGAATCCATAAGCTGACTCTAAAGTTCACATAGAAGAGATAATACAAAAGAAAAAAAATAAATTTTAAAAGTTGGTGTACAAAGGAAAATCCAGAAACAAACCCAAATGCATATAGAACGTTAGTTTATAACTGCAACAGTTCAAATCAACTGGAAAGGTTTCAATAGTGTTACAAAGGATAAAAAAATAACATTACCTGTTATCTAACCTCAAAATAAAATCCAAATGAATGAAAGGATTAAAAGCTAAAGTATTTGGGCAGCTGAGGTGGGAGGATCGCTTGAGCCTGGAGTTTGAGCCTAGGCAACATAGTGAGACCCCATCTCTACAAAAAAATTTAAAAATTAGCTGGGTGTGGTGGTGAGTGCCTGTAGTCCCAGCTACTTGGGAGGCTGAGGTGAGAGGATCACCTGAGCCTGGGAAGTTGAAGCTATAGTAAGCTGTGATCATGCCACTGCACTCCAGCTTCGGTGACAGAGTAAGACCCTGTCTGAAAAAAACAAAACAAAAGCTAAGGTAAAATAAAACCATCAGAAGAAAACATTTTGATAATTTTAGGATTGGGAAGCCTTTCTAAACAAGGAACAACATAAATCTAAAACTAAATCATAAAACTAAATCAACATAAATCATAAAACTAAAGATCTGACTACCTAAAAATGAAAAGTTACAAAAGATACCATAAAGAAAGCTGAGGTAGTTGGGCACAGTGGCTCATGCCTGTAATCCCAACACTTTAGGAGGCCGAGGCAGGCAGATCACTTGAGGTCAGGAGTTTGAGACCAGCCTGACCAACATGGTGAAACCCTGTCTCTACTAAAAATACAAAAATTAGCCAGGTGTGGTGGTGCATGCCTGTAGTCCCGAGGCAGTTGACGGAGGCCGAGGTACTTGCGAGGCCGAGGCAGGAGATGGAGGCCGAGGCAGGAGACGGAGGTTGAAGTAAGCTGAGATTGTGCCACTGCACTCTAGCCTGGGTGACAGAGCTAGACTCTGTCTCAAAAAAAAAAAAAGTTGATGGACAAATGATAAACTGGGAATAGGCACCTGCAATGTATGTGAAAATAATTAACATCTAGAATCTATTAAAATGTGACAAATCAAGAAAAAGACAACCTAGTAGAAAAACGGGCAAAGAGATATGAATAGGTAATTTCTGGAAAAGAAATACAAATAGACAACATATGAAAGGACATTTAACTTCACTAGTAAAAAGAGGGAAATGTAAATTAAAGTGCAAGCATTCTTTTGTGCAGCCAGTAAAATGTCAGTAACAAAATCCAGACATGGAAACGGGTACTTTCATATATTACCGGTGGAAATTTTATAAGTGTTTTTAGAAGGCAATTTGGCACTAATTAAAAAATATACATAACCTCTGGGCCAGTAACTCCATTTCTAGGAAGCTGTCTTTTTATCTGCTCTAGTGTGCAAAGACGCACTCTGCAGCATTATCTGTAGTAGCACATATTCAAAAGCTTTCTAATATGTTCAATAATGGTTAAATAAAGTAGATATCATG
Source organism: Macaca fascicularis (assembly GCF_037993035.2). Lineage (NCBI taxonomy): Eukaryota > Metazoa > Chordata > Mammalia > Primates > Cercopithecidae > Macaca > Macaca fascicularis. The sequence continues at coordinate 139,153,379 of NC_088380.1, read as the reverse complement.
CATTTTACAGAATATGCAGTCATTAAAAATACAAAGTACTTGAATATATGAATGTAAAAGATTACCGCTATGTTAAATGGAAAAAAAAAAAAAACTCAGAAAAATACCTACCTTGTGATAATGCTCACAAAGAACAGAAAATATTTATTTGGGTGTACTACGTGCAAAGCCATTGTGAGGGAAATGAAAATATGTCACCAACGTAATAATTCTTAAGGGCTGAATCAAAGTTAGACATTGTCATGGAAATGAACCTAAGTCTACCTTGAAGTGTGTTCTGTGGTTTGCAGTTATGGAGTATGGGGAAGCCCAAATATCTGTAATACAAGGCTGAATGGCTTTAGTTGCATAAGTGGTACAAAATATTATGAAGTACAAAGATAGGAAAAAAAATCACATATATTTGGGAAGGACTTCATCAACGTAACATTCCAAGGATGGGAAATAGCACAGGAAAATATGGGACGTATTAAGGGAACAAAATTGTTTGGTTAGAACACACTTGGTAGTAAGAATTGAAATGGGAAAGCCCAGGTATGGAAGTCTTTGCTAAAATTAGAAGGGAATAGGGACCACCAGCTTTAGGAAAATTAAGCTGACAGAAGTATAATGGGTGGAGATGGGGGTGGGAAGGATGGTAAGAGATAAGACGTGGGAAAGCTACCACGGTAATAGGTGCGAGTTACTTAGGCTGAAGCCATGGAAAGAAAGCAGCTCAGGGCTGGATTGCTCACACCTGCAATCCCAGCGTTTGGAAGGCTAAGGTGGGAGGACTGCTTGAGCCCAGGAAGTCGAGGCTGCAGTGAGCTGTGATCACAGCACTGCACTCCAGCCTGGGTGACAGAGTGAGATCCTGTACAAGAACCCTCTAGGAGCTATTGAGTGACATATAGTGGCCCAATTAACTTAACACTCTTTTGTCACTTGGACTTTACAGGCATTTAACATCAAATAACTTACAGAATGGCCTTGAAAGTCCATGACCATGTGCTGAGGCAAAGATTTGAATTTCATGGGCTGCAAACTGTTATGGTCAAGTAGTCATCTGGCTAGTGTATCAGCTCCACCACCTGCCTGGAGTATGCACATCTCTCAGTTAAATGTATATACTAACTCATGTGAAGTAGTATGATTTCCTTGTGAAAACTGGTTCTCAAAAGAAAGTGAGAGGCCGGGTGAGGTGGCTCACACCTGTAATCCCAGCACTTTGGGAGGCCAGGGTGGGTAAATCACTTGAGGTCAGAAGTTAGAGACCACCCTGGCCAACATAGTAAAACTCCATCTCTACTAAAAATACAAAAATTAGCCAGGTGTGGTGGTAGGCACCTGTAATCCCAGCTATTTGGGAGGCTGAGGCAGGAGGATTGCTTGAACTTGGGAGGTGGAGGTTACAGTGAGCCAAGATTGCATGACTGCACTCCAGCCTGGGTGACAGAGCGAGACTGTCTCAAGAAAAAAAAAAAAAAAAAAAAAAGAGAGAAGCTCTAAGATCTCAGAAAATAATGATTTATAAATTACTTTAGTCTGATATTTAAATACTCGTTAAGAGTCTGAAAGATTTCATTAAAAATTTCAGTAATAATCGATTGCATTTTATGAGGAAAAATGATGGCTTTAATGGCGTTGATATTTCTGGTAATCCATGAAAGTCTTAACAAGCTTGCCCAGCCTGCCTTATTTTGTTGTTGTTCTGTTTTGTTCTAGGCTTTTAGCAGACTGAAGCCATGGTTTTTAGTTTTGTCTCTAGTGATAAGCAGAAAAGAGGGATGAGGAAGAGGCTTTACTGGCCCAACCAGAAACAGAAGCTAAGAACCCATGACTGGATTTTCTCCCTTGGACACCCCATAGACCAATATCTCACCTTCCGGGAGGGTACCCTTCCAGTTCTTGCTTCTTTAAACTCATTAACTTAATTTTCTTTAGCTAGACTCCCAAACATCAGCTTTTACAATTCAGCCTATGGTTCAACCACTATGGCAAGATAAACATTTGTTTAGGTGTGAAAAACCAGTGGCTATCTTTGGGTTTTGTAATCTATCCTCTTGAGGTTGCACGAGCTACTGTGAAACCTTACTGCATCCATGGTCATGATGGAGATGGTGACTATAAGGTTAGCCCTGAATAAAGCCCTCATCTGAAGCTCCCCTTGAATGCAGGGACCCAGGCTCTGAAGAGCCTCACAGAAAGCTGGCCACCTTGGATGCAAAATGGTAAAGGTTACGTGTTTACAACGAGTCTTAAAAGAAGTATGACCTAATATGCAACCTTCCACATCTGGGGAAAAATGAGAGTAGAACATTTTGGGCATAGGGTAGAACACCATATCTTGAGTGATATATTCTAAAATCATTTAAATTGGTATATTGTATTAGTATGGGGTAATACATTCCAAATGATGGATAATTTCCCCCTTTTCATCTATGTGTCTCTCTGACCATTGCCAATGCTTATACTTACTGATGTTTTTAGATGATTACTAATAACAGATGGTAATCAGCTTTTCTTGAAAATGCACTGCTGATTTCCTGTGTTACCTTAAATAGACAGCTGAACGCAACAATTACACTGACTGCATGCTTCATTCTAAGACGTGAAAGAATGAGGGAAATTTTGTACCTTACTTTCTTCTGGGTTAGAAGGCAAATTTAGGGCTCACTGTATAAACCTTGAGAAGGCCACTGTTTGCAAGCATAAGCCCACAAAGACTCAATTTTGGGGAAATTTGTATCATTTCTTTTCTTTTTATTTAGAAGAATCCATCTGAGTACCATGTAACAGAACTCAGTAAACAGCCTGGTTTTGTTCCTTAAGCAAGCCTAAATTGCTGGAAAGCACTCCTGTACCTCTCCACCCCTGCCTGGCTCCACTAAGCTCCCTCATAGGTCCTCACTCTCCTCAGCATGATGCCTCTGTGACTGAGGCACTTTTCTCTGCTGAAAAGCCCTTCCTCCTTATCCCAGGCCCAGGTCAAAAACAGACTACGGAGCACCTACCAAGGTCTCCATCAGAAAGACTGTCAGCAGTTTGGAGGAGGGACAGGGTATGATATTCCTCTTTTCCCAGAGCCTGACAAAGTGGCAGAGCAGGGGTTGTTGAATTTTTTTTTAGTTTTTCTCCTATAGCCTAATCTTGGAAGTGAAGGGAATTCTTATTCCTGCTGTCACTGATTCCCAGGGTATGCAGGGATAGCTGGAGGGCTCCTATGTATGGTTTTCTATTCAGTGAATACATATGAAACCCCAGGTCTGCAGGTCAATGGGCTGTAAGTAAGAGAAGAGCTGACTTTGTAGCAAAATACTTACAAGTAAAATTGAAAACAAAACCAACCTGCCTATTTAACTTGGTCCCTGGTCCACTCTAACCATTGCTCCATTTTTCTTGCTCCCCATCACAGGAGAAGTTGTTATAAGAATTATCTATATTCGTTGTCTCCATTTTCTTTTTTCTTTTCCAAGACAGAGTTTTGCTCTCATTGCCCAGGCTGGAGTACAATGACACGATCTTGGCTCACTGCAACCTCCACCTCCCAGGTTCAGGCAATTCTCCTGCCTCAGCCTCCCGAGTAGCTGGGATTACAGGTATGCCCCACCACGCCCAGCTAATCTTTGCATTTTTAGTAGAGAGGGGGTTTCACCATGTTGGTCAGGCTGGTCTCGAACTCCTGACCTCAGGTGATCCTGCCCTGGCCTCCCAAAGTGCTGGGATTACAGGTGTGAGTCACCATGCCTGGCTGCTGTCTCCATTTCTTACTACCCATTCTCTCCCCACCCAACTCGACCAGGCTTCAGTTCCAACTGTGCCACTGACTGCTCCTCAGTCATTAACAACTTCCATTTTGTCAAATTTAAGGGTCACTTCTTAGTCCTTATTTGACCCCAAATAGCATTAGATTCTTGATATATTTTCTTCCCTTGGTTTTCAAGATACCATATCTTTTAAAATTTTTTCCCACCTCACCAGCTGCTTATTTAAGGGATTTGCAAACATAACTAGTGATGGGACCTTTCCCTTCTCTCTCTATGCTCATTCCACATGTGATCTCATCTCATGAGTTAAATGCCATGGATATGCTGATGACTCCCCAATGTACACCTTTCCCTTGAACTCTAGGCTCGAGGTTATATATCCAACTGCCTGCTTCACATCTCTGCTTAGATGTCTACAAGCACTTCAAACTTAAAACTGTACAAAATGGAACTACTGATTTTCTCTCCCCAGTCCCGCCCATTTTAAGGAATGGCAACCTGTTCCCCCAATATCCTGTTGTTCAAGTAAAAATATGTAGGAGCAACCTTTGGTTATTTTACTTTCCCTCCCTTACACTCAATTCAGAAGCAAGGCCTGTCAACTCTCTCTCCAGAATAAATTCCAAGTCTATCTTCTATCACTTCCCTCTATTTTCACTGCTACCACCTGATCTAGCCCACCACCATCTCTTGGTTACTACAAGTCTCCTCATCGGTCTCTGCTTTTACTCTTGCCCTTTACAATCCATTCTCCACACACAGCAGTCAGTGCAATTTCTTCTAACTAGAAATCAGATTATATTATTTCCTTCCTTTAAACCCTCCAGTGACTGCCCAATGCAGTTAGAATGAAATAAAACTGTTTACCACAGCTACAAGGCATGACATACTCTGGGAATGGCCTATCTCTGACTATATTCCAGCCATGCTTGCCTTCTTCCTGGTCCTTAGAAAATACTTTCTGTTCGTCCTGATCTTGGCTGCTGCATTAACTATTCTCTCTACCTGGAATGCCTGCACCCCAGTTTTTTGCATATCTTGCTCCCTTCTCCTCAATCAGGTCCCAGCTTAAGGGCCCATCAGTTATGCTCACATTGTTCATTTTTCACTGTAATAACCTACCATTACTAGCCATTTTGTTATGAATTTATTTCTTAATTTTGTTTCTTCATCCTTATATACTTAGTATCTAGAACAGTATCAAGCATATATGTACTCACATTTTTACTGAACAAAATCCTAATATACAACTATATATTATGTATACACGCATCTCACTGAAGAGTTACAATATAGAAGTAAGTTATGGTTCTAAACCAGGAAGTATAAGTAACAGTTAAAATGTTTTTATATAAATACTAGCTTTTTTAACGGTTACAAAAAAAGGTCATGTCCATAATTCCAGCAGTTTGGGAGGCTGAGGAGGGTGGATCACTTGAGGCCAGGAGTTCAAAACCAGCCTGGTCATCATGACGAAACCTCTTCTCTACTAAAAATACAAAAAATTGGCCCGGGGTGGTAGCACATGCCTGTAATCCCAGATGCTTAGAAGACTGAGGCACGAGAACTGCTTGAACCCAGAAGGCAGAGGTTACAGTGAGCAGAGATCACACCACTGCACTCCAGCCTGAGAGAGCTGAGAGAACCAGTGAGACTCTGTCTCCAAAAAAAAAAAAAAAAAAGCAGGGGGGCCACTATGGTAGCAACATGTCACAGGGGTTCTGAGATTTAATTTTATCTCTACCATTTACTTGGGTAATCTTGGGTAGGCTGCTTAATCTCTCTGATAAATACTTGCTCTTTAATACAGAGTTAGATACAATAATTAAATTGATTATGGCTATCATGTAGTATTCAATTGCTATTAGTGTTTTCTATGCATAGCCCTCAACCTCAAAGAATGTTGAAATAGGAAGAGAAACCTACATTTTCTTAATGAATTTAGTTCTTTAGTGCTATTTAAGAATAGAGAATTTAAGAACTTACATTAAAGAATGGAACATGACAAAGAAAGCTGGACTAAATCGCCTCTGAGCTTTTCTGACTCTATACTGAATAACAGTATAGATTTTTAAAAATTCAATTTTATAGATGAGGAAACGGAAACTCAGAGTGTCTAAAGAATTTGCTAAATATCTTCAGTCAGGACTCAAAATCATCACTATGGAGAATAGCATGGAGGTTCCTAAAAAAACTAAAGACAGAACTACCATATGATTCTGCAATCCCACTTACTGGATATTTACACAAAGGAAATGAAATCATTAGGTTGAAGAGATATCTGCACTCCTATATTTATTACAGCACTATTCATAATACTCAAGATTTGGAAGCAACCTGAGTGTCCATCAACAGATAAATGGATAAAGAAAATGTGGTTCTTGCTGGGTACGGTGGCTCATGTCTAATCCCAGCACTTTGGGAGGCTGAGGCGGGTGGATCATTTGAGGTCAGGAGTTCAAGATTAACATGGCAAAACCCTGTTTCTACTAAAAATACAAAAATTATCCAGATGTGGTGGCAGGAACCTGTAATTCCAGCTACTCAGAGGCTGAGGCGGGAGAACTGCATGAACCCCGGAGGCAGAGGTTGCAGTGAGCTGAAATCAGTGGCTGAATAGCCATATGTGTATATGAATGACTTTTTTTTTTTTTTTTTTTTTGAGACGGAGTATCTGTCTCCCAGTCTACAGTGCAGTCCAGTCTGGGAGACAGAGACTGTCTCAAAAAAAAAAAAAAAAAAAAAAAAAAAGTCATTCATATACACATATGGCTATTCAGCCATAAAATAAAATGAGATCCTGTCATCTGGAATAACATGGATGGAACTGGAGGACACTATGTTAAATGAAATAAGCCAGGCACAGAAAGACAAACTTTGCATGTTCTCATTCATTTGTGGGAGTGAAAAATTAAAACAATTGAACTCATGGAGACAGAGATGATAGGTAGCAGAGGCTAGAAAGGGCAGTGGAGATGGTTAATGAGTACAAAAATATAGAAAGAATAGGATGTAGTATTTAATAGCACAACAGAGTGACTACAGTCAACAACAATTTATTGTACATTTAAAAATAACTAAAATAGTATAATTAGAATGTCTGTAACAAAAGGAGGGATAAATGTTTGAGGTGATGGAAACCCCATTTATCCTGATGTGATTATTATGCATTGTATGCTTGCATCAAAATATCTCATGTGTCACATAAATATACCTACTATATAGTCATAAAAAAATAGAGTCGGCCGGGCGCGGTGGCTCACGCCTGTAATCCCAGCACTTTGGAAGGCCGAGACGGGCGGATCACAAGGTCAGGAGATCGAGACCATCCTGGCTAACACGGTGAAACCCCGTCTCTACCAAAAAGTACAAAAAACTAGCCAGGCGAGGTGGCGGGCGCCTGTAGTCCCAGCTACTTGGGAGGCTGAGACAGGAGAATGGCGTGAACCCGGGAGGTGGAGCTTGCAGTGAGCTGAGATGGCGCCACTGCACTGTAGACTGGGCGACAGAGCGAGACTCTGTCGCAAAAAAAAAAAAAAAAAAAAAAAAAAGAGTAAGACTTTTTTTTAAAAAAAGAATTCAAAATCTGGAGACAGCACTTTTAACCATGTATTATGGACTTCTGAGGTTTTTTAAAAAACGTAAAACTTATGTTGGACTTTTACACAAAGTCCAATGTCTTGCTTTATAATACCCATTTTTATTTTTTCATCACAACCAACTTACCTTATTCCAAATAGAAGTTTTGGTGTTTTGTTTTTTGCTTTTTTTTTTTTTTTTTTTGAGACAGGGTCTCTTTCTGTCACCCAGGCTGGAATGCACTGGCACAATCTTGGCTCATTGCAACCCACCACGGCCTTCTGAGTAGCTCGGATTATAGGTGTATGCTACCACACCCAGATAATTTTTGTATTTTTTTGTAGAGATGGGGTTTTGCCATGTTGCCTAGGTTAGTCTCAAACTCCTGGACTTAAGCAATCCACCCGCTTTGGACTCCCAAAGTGCTAGGATTACAGGCGTGAGCCACTGTGCCTGGCCAAATAGGTTTTTACTGACAAAAATCTGTTTTGATTTGTGTCTCTTCAAATAAACCTATAATATCCTTGCTAGAAGTTACTGGATCTGCTATTCCTTAATGCTCAATGAATGTTTGGTAAGTCTATCGGATACACAGCATCTGTTGCTAAACAACTAAAAAAAACTAAGAAGTCCCCTAAAGGCATAAATGAAGTAGCTGAGAAGACTAAAAAGAATTATTAAAGGCAAAAAAATAAAAAACAAATATATGTATGTGTAGTCTACTGGGCAAGAATTCCTTAAGTTTTGCTTATGTTCTTGTTTCAACACCTTAACTTCCAAGACTAACCACTTTAAACTGTTGGATCTAGTATCTAGGAGAGATGGCAACATTCAAAGAGGTTAAAAAACAAAAGTTCTCATTTGGTGCAGGCATACACCTTTTTGGACCCAGGGAGCATTATAACGTTAACCTACCCACTCACAATGAAATGGGACAAAAGATGTATCTATGGAATACTCTCAAAAAAATAGTTTTAAAAGTTAAACTTAATCTAACAAAAATCTTAGTATAATTTATTTTTTAAAAATAACATGTTAAGATAATTGGCTCACTCCCAATATTTCACAGTAAATGGATCTAATCTGTCTTACATGATTATGTACTTCCTAAAACTTGTATATGCCAAAAATATGCCTAGGCAATTCTGGGACCACCTTTGTTATCATCACTAACTAAAAAAGTCCTCATACTGAAACCAGAGTTCTCCTGTCTTCCTGAGACCTGTGGTCTGAATGCCACTGCTCAGGTTGGTCTGTTGACTATGCTGTATCTGACCAGAAGTCTTAGAAGAGAAAAGAAGCTCTCTGTGTAACTCTCTTAGTGCTAAGGAAGATACTTGCCATTCCGGAAAAAACAACCACCACCAAAATCTAAAGTTAGTAATAATTCTCCTGCCACAAATGAACAGAACTGCTAGATAGATTTATAACAAAACTTATTTTAAATTCATAGTTGAGCTCACAAGAAAGAAAGGGAAATCCCTATATAACAGAAACGAAGATAGAAGTGAAAACCAGACCAGTCAGTATGTAACCTGACAGACAAACTAAACTTGGGGTTATTATTATTATGTTACTGTTATTTTTGAGACAAAGTCTCATTCTGTTGCCCAGGTTGGAGTGTAGTGGTGCAATCTTGGCTCACTGCAATCTCTGCTTCCCAGTTCAAATGATTCTCCTGCCTCAGCCTCCTGAGTAGCTGAGATTACAGGTGTGCACCACCACACCCAGCTAATTTTTTTATTCTTTTAGTAGAGATGGGGTTTCACCATGTTGGCCAGGCTGGTCTCAAACTCCTGATTTCAAGTGATCCACCTACCTCGGTCTCCCAAAGTGCTGGGCTTACAGGTGTGAGCCACTGTACCCAGCCATGAACTTGGGGTTATTATTTTTATAACCTAGGGATTGGTTCTTATCATCCAGGACAGAAGATAGTCTAGGAACCTACCAACTGAGAAATCAACAAAAACCCCTACATGCAGGCCAATGTTTTCTCTGGAGTTCCTAGTTAATATAAAACCAAAATTTCTGTGTAGATGGACATCTACAAGGAAAGGTCACAAGGCAGTCTCACAGAAAAAACAATGCTAGTAAAGATAAGTGCACAATTAAATGTTAATAAAACACAGAAACTTCACTAGGGGATAGAATCAGAATACAAAACAGCAGAAGCAGCCTCCTCAAAATGTGAAATTAAAAAATAATAATCTGAAAGAGAATATAAAATGTGTATAGTTAAAATGAGTAAAGACACATTCAAGAAGGAATCAAAATACTAAGGAAGAAAATACATCAAAAGCCTGGCGCAGCGGCTTGCATCTGTAATCCTAGCATTTTGGGAGGCCTAGGTGGGAGGATCGCTTGAGGCCAGGAGTTCAAGACCAGCCTGGGCAACATGACAAAACCCCATATGTACTAAAAATACAAAAACTAGCTGAGTGGTGGCATGCATCTGTAATTCCAGCTATTCGGGGAGCTGAGGAATGAGAACTGCTTGAACTCAGGAGGTGGAGGCTGTAGTGAGCCGAGATCACGCCACTGCACTCCAGCCTGGGCGACAGAGCCAGACTCTGTTTAAAAAAAAAAAAAAAAATTATAAAAAAAACCATGTGAGTTTCTGAAAAAGAACAAAATAGAACTTATAGAAAAAAAATGAAGGGGAAAAAAAACAATGACAACAACTCAATAGGTAGTATTAAGTAGCAGCTAAATAATTTATGAACTACAAGATATTTACCCAGAGCCCACTATATGCAAGAGGGGTTAAGCAATGTAGAGGAAAGAGGAGGTTATGTCTAATAAAAAGTGAAGAAGGGGAAAATAGTGAGAAATGGAGAAAGAATAATATTTGAAGAGATAATGTATGAAAAATCCCCAAAATTGATGAAAGATATCAACCCTCAGATCAAAAAGCACAATTCATGAGCAGAAAAACTAAAGCTGAGTCTAGATACACTATTATAAAAATACAGAACACTGAAGACAAAGGGGAAAATCCTAAAAGAACCAGAGGAAAAAGGCAGATTACTTTTAAAGGAATAATTAAAATGATTTCTCAACTGTAACCACAGAGGCCAACAAAAAATTGAATATTTTTAAAGTGCCAAGAGAACAAAACTGTCAATCTAGAACTCTATGCTCAGCTAAACTATCAAATTAAGGGGAAAAACTTCTTAAAGACTGACAGTTTACCACTAATAGTCATTCACTGAAAAAAGCTATTGAAGAATATACTCTAAAAAAAAGAAAACTGAACCTAAAGGGAGGAGTGGGATTTGACGAGCAAGAATGAACAAAAAAATTGGTAAACATGTGGGCTTATGAAGCCACCATAATAATTATTACTCATTTGTGATGATTTAAAAACAAGGTAAAACTAAAATATTAGACAAAAGAAATAATGCAGATGGGAGAAAATAATTAGTATTCAGGAAAAAGGTAAAACAATTCACATTAAAGTTATGGTTTTTAAACTCTGATGTGCATCAGAATCACCCAAAATGCTTGTCAAAAATAGACTGCTGGGCCCTACCCCTCAAATTTTTGATCCAGGTCTCGGGTAGAGGCTGAGAGGCATTCCTAACATGTTCCAAGGTGATAATGATAATGGTGCTCCAGGACCACTTTGAAAACTAATGCATATGATTTTAAGTCAAATAAGTACGTTAAAAATTAAAAGGTAAACCCTCAAATAACTAAAGTAGAATACAACTGATCCTTGAACACAGGTTTGAACTGTGTGGGTCTACGTTTATGCAGATTTTCTTCCACCTCTGCCATCCGAGACAGCAAGACTGACCCCTCCTTTTCTTCCTCCTCCTCTTCAATATGAAGAGGACAAGGATGAAGACCTTTATGATGATTCATTTCCACTTAACAGAAAACATATTTTTCCCGTATAATTTCTTTTCTTTTCTCTGGTTTACTGTAAAAGAACACAGCATATAATACATATAACATACAAAATATGTGTTAATCAACTGTTTCTGTTATCAGTAAGGCTTCCAGTCAACAGTAGGCTATAAGTTCTGGGAGAATCAAAAGTTACATGTGGATTTCTGACTGCGTGGGGGCCTAGTGTCCCTAATCCACATGTTATATGGTCAACTGTATAACCCAAAGAAGGGAAAAAGGAGGAGTCAAGAAAAATAAATCCATCTCAAAAAGGCAGAAAAGGAAAAAAAGATGGCAGAAATAAATCCAACTCAATTGAGTAATCACAATGAATATGAAAGGACTAAATTCACTGGTTAAAAGACAGACATACGCTGGATAAAGAAAATTCTGCTATACGTAATTAAGATGGTGTGCGAAATGGCACAGAGATAGATAAAATGACCAATTAAGTAGAATAGAGAACCCAGGCCAACCCAGGCACATAGGGAATTCTGATATATGACAGAAATGACACTGAAGGTCACTGAGAGAAGGATAGTCTATCAATAAATAAAGCCAAGACAACCGGTTATTCATAAAGGAAAAAGTTCAACTTAGAATACTTAAATGTACTTGTATGTGAAAAGCAAAATTTAAAACTTTTAGACAAAAATATAGGAGTAGGGAAGGATTTCTTAACAAGACACACAAGGAGCTAACCAGAAAAGGTTGCTAAATTCAACTAACTCAAAATCAAATCCAGTGTCATCAAAAGATGCTAAGTAAAAAAGATAAGCATAATGTTTGAAAAGACTTTTGTAATACATATAACTGAAAAGGAATTGAAATGCAGAAGAGATAAAGAACACATTTAAATCAATAAGACCAATAGGGCCAGGAACAATGCCTCACACCTGTGATCCCAGCACTTTGGGAGGCTGAAGCGGGAGGACTGCTTGAGCCCAGGAGTTCGAGGTTACACTGAACTATGATTGCACCACTGCACTCTAGCCTAGGTGACAAAAAGAGATTGTCCCAAAACACACAGAAAGACAAGACTAATAATGAATAAACAATGATTCATCATTTTAAACCCATGAGGTTGGAAAACATTAAGAAATTTATAAAACCAATGTCACAGGATCCATCAAAGAAACCCTTATAATACCTGCTAGTGGTATAAATCAGTAAAGTCATTTCTGGAAAACAACATTATTTTGTAAAATTGAGCATACTCCGCAATGCACTCCCACAAATATAACCTTACACCTTTCCTCCAGAAGACATGACAAGACCTGAGAAAAAACCCCAAATGTCCCTCTATAGGAGAATGGGTCCACTGTGGTCTATTCCCATAGTAGATTCTGTACGTCAGTGAAAATGAATGAACTATGGCCACAAACAACACGGATAAACAAAAGCAAATCCAAATAAAAGAGCAAATCCTAGAATATCGTATCATTTTTAAAAAGTTTAAAATACGACATATATATGATAAAACTGTTTTTTAAAAAAGCAGAGAAAGTAAAAATCTTTGTCACTGGTTACAGGGAATGGGGATGACAGAAGGTTGAGATAAGAAGGGAGCATCTAAGTGGATGCCAATAATGGTAGATTGGTTAAAGGGAGGTAGTATCATGAATACTCCTAGATATTAATATGCTTTATATCTTAACTTCATAACTTAAGCTAGTGTGTGTTTACATATGTACATATATTTTTCCATTGCATGGTATACATAAAATATCATATTTAAAAAGAAAAAATGAGAGGCCGGGCATGGTGGCTCACGCCTATAATCCCAGCACTTTGGGAGGCTGAGGTGGGCGGATCACCTCAGGTCAGGAGTTCGAGGCCAGCCTGACATGGAGAAACCCCGTCTCTACTGAAAATACAAGATCAGTCCGGCATGGTGGCATGCACCTATAATCTCAGCTACTTGGGAGGCTGAGGCAAGAGAATCTCTTGAACCTGGGAGGCAGAGGTTACAGTGAGCTGAGATCGTGCCATTGCACTCCAGCCTGGGAAACAAGAGTGAAACTCCGTCTCAAAAAAAAAAAAAAAAAAAAGAAAAAGAAAAAGAAAAAAATGAGAGAAAAGATTACTAAAATATGTTAATATTCATTGCAATAAGAAAATCCCCAGTCTAATACTTACTGGTCAAGAGTCTTATAATAAATATCCAGATCCTTGTTCACAAGTTCTGTTGTCCTCATAACAATCATCATTTCTCTATACTTTTCCTCAGCATCCCGAAATTGTGGTTCTCGAAGTTCTTTCTTAAAATGAATAATTTCTTCCTCATAACCTTTCTGTCGCCCTAATGCCAAACTGTGATTTCTTTTTATATTGTCTATGTTCTCTTCCAACTTCTGATGTTCACTGTAAAAAATGAAAATGACAAATGAGGACCATTTTTTAGCTTTTAACAATCTGAAGTGGAAAAGTCATAGATTTCTTTAGACAGGTTAAGTATCATTCTCCTTAGGAATCGTGTAACAGAGTCTCTCCTTGCTTATTATTTAGGGCTTTGGTACTAAAAAAAAAACAAAAACAAAACCCTCTCTTCCTTCCATATCTCTGCCCCACATAGGTTGCTAAACAGCTAATTTTTGTGTGTTGAACAGAGAACCCTCATAGCATGTTATCACTGATAAAGTTCCCGGCCTTTAGACGCTAAGCATTCTGGTGATTAATATTACAAATTCACAAACTTCTGATTGTGAGCTGAGAATGCACAATTATCAACACTAAGAAGTTATGGATAACAGGCTTCATCATTTTGCTCATGTCAAAGGCATAACACGAATTAAATCATATATTAATTATCTGCAGTAATACCTATTAAAAATCTAGATTCCTCCATGAAAACAAAATTTCTCTTGCCCAAGTATAAAACCCATAGTAATGACCAAAAGAAGTAAAATATTCAAACTTTTCTGATAATTTGGCAGACTGTACAAATTTCAACGTTTGCTTTAAAAATCTTCATTTGTTTAACAATCACTTATTAAGCATCCTCATGTGTCAGGCACTGCTCTCAAGTTTATGGGCATCCTTACAGAGTTGACTGGATTACATGTCTTGTTGGCATTTCTGTTATGTCCTGGTTGAAGAAAGGTTTGAAAAATAGTTGTACTTAGTAATGTGAATGAATGTAAAAAGTACTGTTATATACCAATCACAGAAGAAATTTTTAAAATATCTGGTTTTGGTCTTTAGTAGCCACGAATATATTATTTCATTTCAAAATTTCTTCTAGAAGCATTACTCTTCCAACTTGCCATGGAGAGCATAGTGTAAAAGAACTGAGGCTTGGAAACTAGCATATTAAGGTCATATTCTTGGCTTTCATCATAATTTCCTCTGTGATTTTTCTGGGTCTAAGTGTGTATAATGCATAAAAAAAAGAAGATTCTGAAGATGATGAGCTCTTCTAATTATAAAATCTGATTTCCCTGATATAGGAAAGAGATTTTAAATAGCTAAACTAAGAGTACTTAAACATAACACAGGATTAACCATTTGTTAGGCTTTATAAATAAAGTTAAAATTCACTTTACTATATCCTTTAGAAAAACCTGAGCATTTTTTTCATTCATATTTCCATATAAATTCAAGAAGACATGAAAACTCTACAAGGAAAGGTTTAATAAATGAGAAGCCTGGATTTAACCAGGTGAGATGGTTCGCAATCTACGTATTTGCCTAGTACAACCTTTTATACCAGTCTAGTGCCTTAGCATCAACAAGGTTCTTACAGAATTCCTAAGGCAACTCTAAGGCAGTCAAGGCAGGAATAAAATCTTTTCTGGTCTACCAGGAAGGCAGCAACTACAATAAGTAACCATAAGACCAGATAAAGGAAGAATGAGACTCATCTTTCAAAAGAAATGCTCTGGTGGACACATAATTACAAATGAGAAAATCTAGACTGAATCTCTGTGGATAAATCACTGGCAACAACTCCACTGACAATATTATAGACTGTACAATCTCTGACCCAGGCAAGGTCCACAGCTCCATATTCTTTATGCTTAGTACCACTATTTTGTGCAGCAGGCTAGCAGATGTATGGGGACTAAGCATGTTCAATACTGAATAACTAAGGCTCATCACTACAATGTGATTACCAATTCTGTATCACTTCTGCAGTAATAAAGTTCTTAAGGCCATGAAATATAATTGTATCAAAACACTGTTCACCTTCTAGTAATTCTCAAAGGATACTAGGCTGAGGCTAAAATTCATTTAAAACAGGTATTTAACATTCTTCACATTCCAATAATAAAGACTTTTATTTAAACCGAAGATTATTTTAAAAGCATACTTTTTCATTTGCAAAACCTGCATTTGACCCATTTCCTTCAAATGTTGTTTTCTTTCTTCTTCAACTTCTTTTAGTTCCTCATTTCTTTTTCTTAAAGTAAGGTTATCCTGTAGCCACCTTTCTTGTATCTAAAGGTAAACATTAAATTAGTTAACAAAAATAACCAAGTTACTAACGTGAAATCTGTAACAGGCAACTGCTGATAGAAAGTGCCATGTCTGTCTTAGAATCATGTGAAGTTCAACAGAGGGAGAACAAGCCAGTGTGAAGGAATCTCCAGGTCTGGGGCAATCTGGATGGCCCATCCCCACCCATAGTCACAAGTGTAATACCTCCTGTAGTGCAGCTTTTACTGCTCTTTCATGACCATAATCTAAAAACCAGGTCTACTGTTTGATGGGGAGTCTCACAATGATGTGAGCATATATCTATGTACTTATTTACTTATACAGTATTAAAATATTTAGAAAACAATGCTATGAAATGGTGTTCACTTAAAAACATACAAAACAGAAATTTTAAATGGTAAAATTAAAAATATAACTAGATATTTTAATACCTATATCCCCAGTGGATCATTCTGCATAGGAACTCCATGATAAAGCCTACTGACCTAAAAGATCATAAGAGATCAATACTACTATTGAAGTCTTCCCCAACTTTTTCTTCCTAGTTCTGTCTCCCAACATGTACCAAGACTATTAGAACCTGTGAGGTATATGTTACCTACAGCTTCTACCTTTAGGCTGACAAATAATCATCACTCAAGGCAAGAAGAAGTGCCACAATAGTACTATATATCTATGAACTTGATACTTTCTTAGCCACTGAAATGAAATTTCAAAAAATTGGCTGTTCTTGTTGAGCAGTTTTGTCCTTCAGAAAAGACTCAATCACACTTAGCAGCAGCAGCAACAACAAAATTATTTCAGTGGTTTTCCTGGTGATCAAAACGAACTATGGTGTCAAGAGACAATCATTAGAAAACAGTTTGTAAGTTGATTCTTTGGAATTTAAGAAAAAAAAAAAAATTCCTGCAGAAAGAAATTGGTCCACAAATCCTGTGTGTAGAAAACTTATCCTGAGTTTGGAGTAAGGATTTCTCAAAGAGGGAGGTGGGACCCTCCTGCAATAGCCCTTGCAGCTAAGCTAAACTCAGTGATGCGGGAAGTGAGAGAGATAGACAGACCTGTGGCAATATCTTGCACCAACAGTAAAGGCCAGGGACTGGTAGATGGGAGAGGGAAATCAAGGATTTCTCTCACATGCTTAATGTTCATATCCAATTCTGCCCATCTGTGTGTGATTATTTTTAGAGTTTTTTTTTTTTTTTCTTTTTTAACAGAAAGTAAGGCTACCTTCATTTTTCCTGGAAATAATATAAACATACAGTTTATCCACAGGGTCCACATCTATGGATTCAACTAACCATGGATCAAAAATACTGGGGAAAAAAATACAATAAAAAGTAACAGTACAATAAAAAAACACAAATTTAAAATAATACAATATAAAAACTACATATCATTTACATATTAATATCAAAAGCAATATAGAAATTAAAGTATATCACAGGATATGGATAGGCTATATGCAAACACTAGATATGCCATTTTATATAAAGGACTTGAGCATCCTAGATTTCGGTATCTGTTGTATTGGGGGGTCCTGGAACCAATCCCCCCCGAGAGATACTGAAACAACTGAATACATATCTACTAAAGGCATTATTATAGGCAGTTAAAGGTGACTAAAATGGCATGGTTATAAATGTCCTTTGTTGCTAAGGCAACCTAATGTGCCACTGTAGCTGCTGTGACTTACCAAGGTTCTACTATGGGGGACTATACTTGTTGTTCCTTGTTAGGAACAAGGGAATGTGCTACTACTTACTTTCATCTAATACCATAGAACATTTGAATTTGCTTTCACGATTGCATGAAAGGACTCTTTAAAGTGCTATCACATTTCTAGATGAGATTGATTTTTGGCACAAAATATTGTTGCTGGTCTGTCTACCTGCATTGTTACCAGAAAGCTAGGCATTTCTTTCTTTTAAGTCAGCTTCCATTATTCTTCTAGTTTTCAAAGACAGTATATACCACAACAAGAGTACAATGCTTCGAAGTCAGATACATCTAGGCTCAAATCAGTGTTATTACTTTTAAACTGGATAACTTTGGGCAAATTAGTTTAAATTCTCTGAACCTCAGTTTGCTTGTAACATGGTCAATAATACTACCTATCATAAAGAACTACTGTGTGGCCGGGTGCGGTGGCTCACACCTGTAATCCCAGCACTTTGGGAGGTCAAGGCGGGTGGATTACTTGAGGTCAGGAGTTTGAGATCAGCCTGGTCAACATAGTGAAACCCCACCTCTACTAAAATTACAAAAATTAGCCAGGCCTGGTGGCACTCGCCTGTAGCCCCAGGTACTTGGCAGGTTGAGGCAGGAGAATTACTTGAACCCGGGAGGTGAAGGTTGCAGTGAGCCGAGATTGTGCCACTGCACTCCAGTCTGGGTGAGAGAGCAAGACTCCATCTCAAAAAAATAAATAAATAAATAAATAAATAAAGAAGTATTGTGAAGATTAAAGGTATGAGTGTATGTAATCAATATAGTGCCTGACTCAGTAATCGCTAATAAAATGCCTTTTGGGTCAAATTTGTCCTTTGTACTTTAAGCAGTGAGAATTCCAATTATAGTCTACAAAATATAAAATATTAGAGAAATGAAGGGGAAAAAAATCAGATGCAGTTATAGTGTATCACAACTATTTTTTCCATTCTACTAGAAATCTGATAGTGTAGGCACCAGTTCTACCTGTTACTACTTTTTGGGACCTTGAGCAAGTCAGGTCACCTCCAGTTCTCTTCATATATTCCTTCATCTGAAAACTGAGAAAGGCGGTTTATTAAGTTTCCAAATTATTTTATTCTGTGGACTAAATTTAGCAGGGCTTAGATCAGTAGGTAAACAAGTGACTGTTAGGCTCCTCAGCTCTTAAATATTAACCCCAACTATCCAACTCAGACGACAGTTAATGCATGCAGCTGGTCACCTATGGAAACATAAAAATTAGCTGCATTCTAGACACCTGTGAGAGAGTGGCATGCTGAACAGATTACAGTCCAATGTCCACCAAAAGTATGGCTGGGAATAACGCCACTTCTAGAAGACTGCCTGAAAGCTATGCAGTCCATCCAGTGCTGGCTCAGTTACTGACAGCTAAGGGTATACATCAGAAGCTCTAAGGAATTTCAACAAAACACACATATCTCTGCCGAAACCCCCAAGATTCTGATTTACTGTTGTGGATTGGAGACATAGACTTTTTTTTTAGACAGGGTCTTGCTCTGTTGCCCAGGCTGGAGTACAGTGGAACAATAAGAGTTCACTGCAGCCTTGAACTCCCCAGCTCAAGCAATCCCCCGACTTCAGCCTCCGGAGTAGTTGGGACTACAGGTGCGCACCATCACACCTGGCTAATTTTTTGTAGAGATGGGGTTTCGCCATATTGCCAGGATAGTCTGGAACTCCCAGGCTCAAGCAATCTGCCTGCCTCGGCCTCCCAAAGTGCTGGGATTACAGGCATGAGCCACTGCACCTGGCCAACACATGTATTTTTAATAACCTAAGTGATTTAAAAAAACTGAGATGTAATTAATATTCCACAAAATTCACTATTTAAATGTGTACAATTTAGCAGTTTTAGTTTATTTAGGTGGTTATACAACCATCACCACTATCCAATTCCAGAGCATTTGATCACCCCAAAAGGAAATCTCATATTCAATAGCAGTCACTCTATTCCTTCCTCACCTCTAGCCCCTGAAAACATTAATCTGCTGTCTGTCAATGGATTTACCTAATCTGTACATTTATTATAAGTGGAATCATACATTATGCAGCCTTTTGTGACTAGCTTCTTTTGCTTAGCATGTCTTAAGGGTTCATGCATGTTATAGCATGTATCCTTTTTATGGCTGAATAATATTCCATTATATGGATATACCATATTTTGTTTATCTGCTCATTAGTTGATGGTCATTTGGGTGTGTCCATATTTTGACTATTACAAATAATGCTGCTACGAGCATTCTTGTACAAGTTGTTGTGGGAACATATGTCTTCAATTTTCTTAGTTCTATACCTAGAAGTGGAAAAACTCAGACGATTTACAGGTGCCCCTAGCTAAGAACCTTTGCTTTCTAAACACTAACATTTATTTCAGGCTTCAATCATACCACCTTCTATAGAACCTCATATCAAGGAATAATGATGCTGAAATACACTGTATTTTTTTCTTTTTTATAAGCCCTATGAAGTCTGTTGAAGACTATACATGTCTTCCTTTCTATGAATAGTCAGTAGTCAGTACAGGAAACTGGTCTCCTTTTAGCACTGACACAATGTGAATCTTGACTAATTGTGACTTCCTCTCTTCTTTTTTTTTTAAATACGGAGTCTGGTTCTGTCACCCAGGCTGGAGTGCAGTGGCACAATCTTGGCTCACTGCAAGCTCTGCCTCCCAGGTTCACGCTTCTCCTGACTCAGGCTCCTGAGTAGCTGGGACTACAGGCGCCCACCACCATGCCTGGCTAATTTTTTGTATTTTTTAGTAGAGACGGGGTTTCACTGTGTTAGCCAGGATGGTCTCGATCTCCTGACCTCGTGATCCGCCTGCCTCGGCCTCCCAAAGTGCTGGGATTACAGGCGTGAGCCACCGTGCGCCTGGCCTTTTTTTTTTTTTTTTTCTTTTGAGACAGAGTTTCACTCTTGTCACCCAGGCTGAAGTGCAATGGCGTGATCTTGGCTCACTTGCAACCTCTGCTTCTGAGGTTCAAGTGATTCTCCTGCCTCAGCCTCCTGAGTAGCTGGGATTACAGGTGCGTGTCGCCACACCTGGTTAATTTTTGTATTTTCAGTAGAGATGGGGCTTTACCATGTTGGCCAGGCTGGTCTTGAATTCCTGACCTCAGGTGATCCACCCACCCTGGCCTCCCAAAGTGTTGGGATTACAGGCGTGAGTCACTGCGCCCGGCCTCCTCTCTTCATTTGACTACTAGAATCTTTAGCAAGCACATCAGACTTCATGCAAACGTTTTATACACTTCTCTCCTGGTTTCATTACTTTCTTGCCCTAATTTCTACACTGCCTTGTTTTCCCATTAATCTGAAATACACTTATCTTTGCTCTATTGTATATAACTAAGTAAACAATTTCTGGAACAAGGAAGGTTACAAAATAAACTAATACCATCAGATCCACTAAATTTAGACTATCACCTTAAAAGGTTCATAGATTATTAATCTTAACAATTTCGTATATGTATACAGAGAGCTGCTGCGAATTTATAGACTGTGATTTTTATATAGGCAACTACATAAAAGCTAGAGATATTTTGTTATATATGCATCATAAATGTACACATTATTCAATATGTATTAGGCCAGGCAGAGATTTGATTTCCCTTTGACTGATATTTCATATATTTGAAATTCTTGGTGCTACAGAAAGAGACCCAGCAGAAAACTAATGTAACTAATCTTCCAAATGATTTTTAGCAATGACTTATAACCGAGTGGTTAAGGCATTCAAATAGTAAATTTTGTTTAAAACAGTAAGAACAGAGAAATGGTATAGTTTTTAAAGGCATTAACTACCATGCTTGCATAAAGCATGTGATGATGGCTTTTTGAAATGATTTTGATTATACGATAGAAATTAATTTCGTTAATAGAGAAAATAAATGATAAAGGGATCAACTGGAAAATGACCTAATATATATTTTCCTTACAGATAACGTTCAAGATTATTAAACCTTAATCCCACTTTTGTGAATTTATGCTACATAAAGATATGTTAGAATAAGAAAAGATACAGATATATGTTAAAGATATTCACTGTCACACAGTTTATGATAAGGAAATGAAATCAATCTGAGTAAGTTCTGGTATATGCACAAAATGGACTATAATCATTAAATCATTAAACATAAAACACATTTGATTGTGTTTTTATTTATTGTGCTTAAAGAATTTTCTTTTTTGTAGCAAAAAGAAACTGATCATTAAAATCATTAAATGATCATTCAAAAGAATGTGATATATCTGTGAGTTGATATGTAAAATCAAATTAAGTGAAAAAAGGTACAGAATAATATGACATGACCCCATCCATAAAGGTAAATTTAAATATATATATATATACACACACACACACACACCCCTAAATGTATCTACCTATCTATCTGCTGGTATATGAATAAAACTTCTTTAAAAACAAATAAGTGTAACAGTTAATGACATGTAGAAGTGAGATTGAGAATCAGAAGAAGGGGAGGAACACTTTTAGTTTTAAGCCTTTATATTCAAACTTTAACTACGAGTCTTTTACTGAAAATAAAAATAACAAATAAATGAAATAAGAATGTTATTGGAATTATTTTTCTTTACTTTTTGTATTTCTTTTTTGAGACAGAGTCTCACTCTGTCGCTCAGGCTAGAGTGCAGCGGCGTGATCACAGCTCACTGCGCCTCCCAGGTTCAGGTGATTCTCATACCTCAGCTTCCCAAGTAGCTGGGACTACAGGTGTGCGCCACCACGGCCGGCTAATTTTTGTATTTTTAGTAGAGACAGAGTTTCACTGTGTTGGCCAGTGAACTTCCAGCCTCAAGTGATCCACCCACCTTGGCCTCCCAAAGTGCTGGGATTACAGGTGTGAGCCACCAAGCTTAAGCTTGGCCTCTTTACTTTTTGCATTTCTATTCAGTGGATCTTCTATTGAAAATAAAACTATAGCAAAGAATGTCATAGGTGTAAGTGACACCATAAGCAAAACAGACCTACCTTCTGTGTATCAATATCTTGTCTCATGATTCTCATATCTTCATTTATCTTTTCTTTGTGTTTCTCGCATTCACTTAGTTGAGCTATTACTTTATTAAGTTCAGTTTCTTTTTGCTACAAAAAAGAAAATTCTTTAAGCACATGAAATAAAAACACAATCAAATAAATAATTTTAAGTTTTAAATTACCTTCTTATAGTCGTCTTTCCCATCTTGAATATAATTCTCAATGTCTTTCATATAACCATGAATATTTTTAACCTTCTCTTTAATATCATTCAGCTGTAGAAAAATATTCATTAAATTTACACTGGTTGTACTTAAGGGCACATAACAGGAGAACACAGTAAAACACTGGCTGAGAAGTTATGAACCTTGGGTTCCAGTTTCCACCACTACTGAATTTTATGATCTCAGACAAGTCCCTTTCTCACCTATAGGAATGGATTAATTAATCTTAATCCTTAACTTCTATTTTAGATCAAGCAGCAAAATAATTTACCTCTAATCCTTGTTCTAACAAGAATTTCTAATGTCAAAATTATACCATGAATCTGAAAATACTATTTATCTTATGCTATTTAATTTCATGTGGAATAACAGTGTCCAACATGGTGCTATGAACGTAAGTTTAATACAGGTATTTGATAAGTAAATATATAAATGAAATCTTACTTTATCCTGTGCTATTTTGTTGCTTGTATTTTTTTTGTTGATTATTTCTTCTTTTTCTTGCTGGAACTTTTCCAACGTTGTTTCCAAAGGGCTTACCTGCTCTTTAGCATCCTAAAAATATAAAAAAGATAAAGTATTATATAATATTCCATTATCTTACTTTAGGTGTCAGACTTCACAGCCTTAATAAAAGCACTTTCTATGTGCCAGGCTCTAAATGTCAATGCATTTGCTCCTTTCAATGACCCTATGAGGACAGTACCATCATTTTCAGTCCTATATTTCACATGAGCAAACAGACACAGAGAATGACTTGTCCAGGGTCACAACAGCCAATAAATGAATCAGCCAAGATTTTAACCCAGTCCAGCTCCAGAGATCACTCTCTTAACCACTATGCATACTATACTGCATCAACCACTAATTTGATTCTTAATCTAGGCCATGTGCTCCCAATTATATTAGCGTGTGGCTTCAAGCATGAGTTTTCATGATTTTATAGGTACCCCTGTCACTGCTGCATGATCAAAGAATAGGAAAGCTCATTCAGTCCAGACTTTTCTTTTACAGATGAAAATACCATGGTAAAAACACTTCTGTTCTTAAGCTTAGCCTGCTAAGGCTATGCAGATATTTTATGGTAATAAAAGCATACTGTTAAACTAATGTTGGTGTGTCCACATCTATTCTGGAAGGAACGGGGCTTTCAAATAATAAACTATTTTACTAAATAGAAGTCCCCATTATTTAGCCTTGTAACACTAAATCTGCAACATAGTTATATGATAACCACAGTTCAAAACAATGGTCCCCAAGCTCTTTAAGATTCTGAAGTATTGAGTGAATCTATAGAGGTAGATACAATTATTTAGTAATTACTTCAATATATGTCTATTTTATCATACTGGGAAGTGGTATGGTGTGTTAGGAAGTCAAATGCCTTCAGTGTCAGAAGATCTATCAGAAAATCAACTCTGCTTCCTATCAGCTGCATAAACTTAGGCACTCGTGAGACATTTGTAAATCTCAATTCCTTTTTCTATAAAGAGATTTCGTCATCTAAATAGGGTTGCTGAGGCACTGAATGGTTCAATGTCAAAGTGCTTTATAAACAGTAAAAAAATTATACAAATGCAAGTAGTATTATTTTAATATCATATTCTGAACCTGATATTTTGTAATCCAAAATTATTTAAGAAATAAAAATTTACAGTAATTATTCAGTAATATACTTAGTGCTTATTGAATGAGTACCCATAATTATATAAACCTAGGTAAGACTGTTTCTAAAACTGTTTATAACTGGTTGAGTCTTAGATGTGATTAATCTATATAAGGGATGTCAAAAGGATTCCAGTGGCAACTGAGTGCCTGCTCACTGTACTGGTAAGGATTCTGAAACCACATCTGGAATCAAATGGAAAGAGTGCTATGACTGAGAGTGTCTGCTATAGATAAAGGATCTGCAGATAAGACAAACCTCCTGTACAAGCAGGAATCCTTATACAGAGTTAACCAACCACCACCTGACCACCTCCAATAACATTTGCTGCTTAACCAGGCAGCCAGTTCTTCCTTATTATGGCAAACTCCTTCTTCCAGAAATCTTTACTTACTAGTACAAGTTCTATCACTTAGGAACCACACAAAGAATGATTATACCATTTTCATTTGATCCTCATAACAGCTGGTTTTCAAAGGGAATGCTTCCAGTTTTTGCCCATTCAGTATGATATTGGCTGTGGGTTTGTCATAAATAGCTTATTATTTTGAAATATGTTCCATCGATACATAGTTTATTGAGAGCTTTTAGCATGAAGGGGTGTTGAATTTTATCGAAGGTCTTTTCTCCATCTATTGAGATAATCATGTGGTTTTTGTCTTTGGTTCTGTTCATGTGATGGATTACATTTACTGATTTGCATATGTTGAACCAGCCTTGCATCCCAGGAATGAAGCCGACTTGATCCTGGTGGATAAGCTTTTTGACGTGCTGCTGGATTCAGTTTGCCAGTATTTTATTGAGGATTTTTGCATTGATGCACATCAGGGATACTGGCCTGAAATTTTCTTCTTTTGTTGTGTGTCTGCCAGGGTTTGGTATCAGGATGATGCTGGCCTTATAAAATGAGTTAGGGAGGATTTCCTCTTTTTCTATTGTTTGGAATAGTTTCAGAAAGAATGGTACTGGCTCCTCTTTGTACCTCTGGTAGAATTCGGCTGTGAATCTCTCTGGTCCTGGACTTTTTTGGTTGGCAGGCTATTAGTGCCTCAATTTCAGAACTTGTTATTGGTCCATTCAGGGATTTGACTTCTTCCTGGGTTAGACTCGGGAGGGTGGATATATCCAGGAATTTATCCATTTCTTCTAGATTTTCTAGTTTATTTGCGTGGAGGTGTTTATAGTATTCTCTGACGGTAGTCTGTATTTTCTGTGGGATTGGTGGTGATATCCCCTTTATCATTTCTTACTGCATCTATTTGATTCTTCTCTTTTCTTCTTTATTAGTCTGGCTAGTGGTCTATTTTGTTGATCTTTTTAAAAACCCAGTTCCTGGATTGATTTTTTTGAAGGTTTTTTTGTGTCTCTATCTCCTTCGGTTCTGCTCTGATCTTAGTTATTTCTTGTCTTCTGCTAGCTTTTGAATTTGTTTGTTCTTGTTTCTCTAGTACTTTTAATTGTGATGTTAGGGTGTCGAATTTAGCTCTTTCCTGCTTTCTCTTGTGGGCATTTAGTGCTATGAATTTCCCTCTACATACTGCTTTCAATGTGTCTCAGAGATTCTGGTATGTTGTATCTTTGTTTTCATTGGTTTCAAACAACATCTTTATTTCTGCCTTCATTTCGTTATTTTAACTGGCAGTCATTCGGGAGCAGGTTGTTCAGTTTCCATGTAGTTGTACGGTTTTGAGTGAGTTTCTTAATCCTGAGTTCTAATTTGATTGCACTGAGAGACTGTTATGACTTCTGTTCTTTTGCATTTGCTGAGAGTGTTTTACTTCCAATTATGTGGTCAATTTTAGAATAAGTGCAATGAGGTGCTGAGAGTTCTGGCCATTACACTAATAAGGAGCATTTCATATTAAAGAAACGTGGACTGAGGTGATGTATGCCTGTAATTTTGGGAGGCCAAAGCTGCATTGCTTGAGGCAGAGTTTGAGACCAGCCTGAACAACATAGTGAGACCCTGTCTCTACAAAAATTTTAAAAATTAGCCAGGCGTGGTGGGTTGTGCCTGTAGTCCCATCTACTTGAGAGGCTGAGGCAAGACGATTGCCTGAGCTCAGGAGGTCAAGGCTGCAGTGAGTGAGCTGTGACTGCACCACTGCATTCCAGCTTGGGAGACAGAGGAAGACTCTGTCTCTAAAAAAGAAGAATAGGGTGGGGCATAGTGGCTCACGCCTGTAATCCCAACACTTCGGGAGGCCAAGGTAGGCAGATCAATGAGTTCAGGAGTTTGAGACCAGCCTGTCCAATGGCACAACCCCGTCTCTACTAAATACAAAAATTAGCTGGGCGTGGTGGTGCACGCCTGTAATTCCAGCTACTCGGGAGGCTGAGGCAGGAGAATCGCTTGAACCCAGGAGATGGAGCTTGCAGTGAGCCGAGATTGTACTACTGCACTCCAGCCTGGGCAACAGGGTGAGACTGTCTCAAAAAATAAAAATAAAATTAAAATAATTTCACAAAAAACATGTATGGATATTCTTACCTTTATCTCTCTGTACAAAGACTGAACTTCAGTGGATAATTCCACAGTCTGCTCCTCCAGTTGCTGACGACGTTGCAAATTAGTGGATATCTGAAGTTTCTCAGATTTTAGCTCATTTGTTATACTTTTTAGATGTTGAATCTGTTCCTGCTGGTCCTGTATAAGCTTACGATTCAATTCAATCTTACTAGAAACTACACAAGAACATATTAACACAGTAATTAATGTAAGGGTATAGAAAATACCATTTGTATAATTCTTCCCATTTTTATTAGTCTATGGAATCCACAAATGCTGAGTTTCTGTGGGCCCCACCCACTGCAACAAACATATAATGAGAACCCTGCTAGCTCCCAAATCAGCTTGATGTCCCCTGCTGACCACTCACAGGGAAAGCTCACAGGGCAGGTATGACTGAGAAAGAATATAGCTCATGGCCAGGCGCACTGGCTCATGCTTGTAATCCCAGCACTTTGGGAGGCCGAGGCGGGTGAATCCCGAGGTCAGGAGTTTGAGACCAGCCTGACAAACACAGTGAAACCCCGCCTCTACTAAAAAATACAAAAATTAGCTGGGCGTGGTGACGAGTGCCTGTAATCCCAGCTACTCAGGAGGGTGAGGCAGGAGAATCACTTGAACCTGGGAGGCGGAGGTTGCAGTGAGCTGAGATTGCACCACTGCACTCCAGCCTAGGCAACAAGAGCAAAATTCCATCTTAAAAAAAAAAAAGAAAAAGAATACAGCTTATTTGACACTCTCCTACTATTCAAAATCTGTTGTGCAAAGTAAGAGAACAAAGAGAAGTGATGCTTTTCAGAAAAAAAGAGCGAATATACTGTGGACTGGAAGGAACTTCCTTGTCTATGTAACAGGTATAAAATTGAGTATAAAAGGCATGTGCTGGCAATGTTGAAGTCTCTATGGGTACAGAAGGACACAGACTGTATTACCTGTGTCTAACTTGTGCTGTTTCTCTTGTTTCTCCTGGTTGACTTGTTGGACAGTTCGATCTAAGTCTATTCCTTGTAGCTTAGCTGCTTGTTGTGCAATTTTTCTTTCAACATCTTTAAGTTCCATCTTAAGAATATAACAAAATTATTTCCTTTAATAAACTTACTGCATTATTCAAAATCTTTAAAAATTAATTGCTATTATCATTTTTTAAATCTAAACTTATAAACCATTTCCAGATACAATTTTAGCAAAGTGTAACAGTATAAAAGTGAAATGATGTAAACAAAAGGAAGCTGACTAAAAATGAAAAACAAACAACTGTCTTAATTTTTAAATTTATGAATTAAAAAATTTAAACCCAGGGATGTAAACTAAGCAGTTGCTCCCTGAGGGCATCTGAAATTCAGGATGGGGAATTCTAAACACAACCTGTACCTGAATACTAGCTGCTATTTTTAACTCTCACACTTCAAATTCAAGCTACCATGGAGCAAGTTTTATTCTGCCTTAAACTACAATAAACTTACCTGGAACCTCTCCATAATTGTAACATCTGTCAGGCACACTTTAGCACTTTCTTCTTCAGGCATTATTGTACCCAAGAGTGTTTCTTGTTCTTCTATGTCATTCTTTAGGCGCTGTATGTCTCTATTGACATTCTGCAATTTGTTTCTTAATTCTGGTATTTCCTTCTCCTTCAAATCAATTATGCTTTGCCTAAATAGAAAACACAATTAAAAATAAAGTATCTGATGTTTCTCACAGTTAGACTGAGGTTTTGTGTATTTTTAGGAAGAATACCACAGAAGTGACATTGGGGTATCCTATCAGTGGGTAGAGAATCATGATATCAATATGTCTTATTACTGATGATGTTAATCTTTATTCACTTGGCTTAGGTGGTGTCGGCCAGGTTTCTCCACTGTAAAGTTACTGTTTTGGTCTTTGTAATTAATAAGTATCTTAGGAGAGAAATGTTGAGACTACGTAAATATCTTGCTTCTCCTCAACTTTCTGCCTACTGATTTTAGTATCCACTGACAGATCTTCCTTGCAATAATTATTACTGTGGTGTTTGTCAAACTGAGAAATAGTCTACTAATGAACTGGTCATATTCACCAAAAGTGTTAAGGTCATGAAAGATAAAGACAGACTGTTATAGACTGCAGGAGCCTAAGGAGAAATAACAACTAGATGCTATGTGGGATCCTGCACGGAACCCTGAAACACAAAAGGCATTGATGGAAAAACTGCTAAATTCGATGTAGTCTGTAATTTAGTTAGTAGCATTATACCAATGTTAATCCTGGTTTTGATAACTGTATTATAACAGAGTACATAAATAGTTAATATCAGGAGAAGCTGGGTGAGGGATATATGTGAATAATTTGTATTATTTTTATAATTTTTCTGTAAACCTAAAATTATTTCAAAATAACTTTTTAAATTACAGGAATAAAAGGAAGGAAACCAGCCATTAAGTCAAATGCTACATGGGTTTAAGGTACAAAATGTCAACCGATTTTACTGGTACTCATTACTCTAGCTAATGAACTACTGCCTCCATGGCAGGTACTGACAACTATTTTTGCTGATGCCTCTGAAACAATAACACAAATTTAATCTTTTAAAAAAATTTACTTCAGAAATATTCCAAATTCTTATTTAAAATTATATGGAATTAGTATGACAAAGCAGTATGATAAATTAAACTGGTCTCTAATGGGAGTCTTATTATAAACTAAAAGAATAACCAGAAACTCAAGTGGCTACTACTTAATGATTTTTTAAAAATGCAAACTATGATCAAGAAATGCCAACCTGACCTGTGGCAACAGACTTATAGTTTTTTTTTTATTTTTTAATTTTTAATTTATTTACTTTTTATGCTTTAAGTTCTGGGGTACAGGTTTGTTACATAGGTATACACGTGCTATGGTGGTTTGCTGCACCTATCAACCCATCATCTACATTAGGTATTTCTCCTAATGCTATCCTTCCCCTAGTCCCCCACCAGCTGACAGGCCCCAGTGTGTGATGTTCCCCTCCCTGTGTCCATGTGCTCTCATTGTTCAGCTCCCACTTATGAGTAAGAATATGTGGTGTTTGGTTTTCTGCTCTCCTGTGTTAGTTTGCTGAGAATGATGGTTTCCAGCTTCATCCATGTCCCTGCAAAGGACATGAACTCATCCTTTTATATGGCTGCATAGTTACTCCATGGTGTATATGTGCCACATTTTCTTTATCCAGTCTATCACTGATGGGCATTTGCGTTGGTTCCAAGTCTTTGCTATTGTGAGTAGTGCCGCAGTAAACACATGTGCATGTCAGACCTATAGTTTTTTATACCACAGAAATAGGAGGTATTATTATTCCATATGAGTATAACAAATATGAAGGCATGGAGATTATGAATAATTCCATGCCAATGTTACCTCTTGAACACTGTTGTCACAGATCAGTAGTTGGCCTTAAATTATGTGCCCAATATCTAAAAAGTAACATAGCTATGATAGCCTAATAATGATTGCCAAGCATTTATTAAACTGGGGACATCTCTGTGAAGAACTATAGGTATACATACAGTTTTAACCCTATTTTTACATTTTCATACACACACACAAAATCTTTCATCAGTATGGTCCAGGTTTTGGTGCACTCTTTTTTGATGATTACCTAAGATGTTAAAAGAAGTGTTCTGGCTGGGTGTGGTGGCTCATGCCTGTAATACCAGCACTTTGGGAGGCTGAGGCTGGTGGGATCACCTGAGGTCAGGAGTTCAAGACCAGCCTGGCCAACATGGTGAAACCTCATCTCTACTAAAAATACAAAAAATTAGCAGGGTGTGGTGAAGGGTGCCTATAATCCCAGCTACTCGGGAAGCTGAGGCTAAAGAACTGCTTAAACCCAGGAGGCGGAGTTCAAGTGAGCCGAGATTTGTGCCACTGCACTCCAGCCTGGGCAATAAGAGTGAAACTCTGTCTCAAAAGAAGTGTTCTAAGAAAAAGCAGAGAAGCTTCCCTGAAGAATGCACTAGAGAGATCTATTAGGGTTCTCTGGGTTTGTTTTTCATTTTTATGACATTTTATTTTTTATATTCAAGAGTTAATTTTTCTCATGGTTCACAAGGTTTTAAAAAATATTTTCGATAAATCTTAATTGTAAACATTTATGGGGTACAATGTGATGTTCTATGTACACAATGTACAATGATTAAAGGTAATTTAGCATATCCATTACCTTGCCTATCATTTTTTATAGACAGATATTTGAAATTTACTCTTTGGATTTTTGTTTTCTCAGAAACTCAATTCACCTATTTTTGGACAGCATTCCTTTTCTAAGGGGATTGTGTGTAAAAAGGCCCACAGAGATATGGTACTGAAAAACACCTGTGGGAGAAATGGGGGGGAAATACCAATTGAGTTTGTATTCAAATGAGGTGCTATAATAAATGAATCTGAGTCAGTACTATACAAAATGATAAACAGGTATATTTTCAGCTGAGTTCTCAGTCATGATGTTAGTTTTACATTAGGTACTGGTGAATCTGAGGCTTTAAATGAAGTATTTCCCGCAAAGAAGCAAGATATAGCTCCCTACTACTACTCTGAGCTCATCTTCCACAACTCTTCCCTTTGGCCTTCCGGTCAAATATGTCTCAGAGATTTTGTACTGCCTGGAATATTATTCTGGACAACTGCATGGCTGGCTCCCTCACTTCTCTCAAGTTTCCACTCCAATGCCACCTTCATCAAGTCCCCCCCACCACCCTTCAGCTACTCCCTATTCCCTTATCTTGCTGTATTTTTCTCGATGCCCCTGATCATCCCCCGGTGTATTATATATTCACTTATTTGTCATCCATCTCCTCCCCACTGGAATATAAACTCCATGAGGGCAGGGACTTTGTCCATTTTGTTTACTGCTGTATTACCTGCACTCCAGTAGACTGCCTATCTTGGCTGCACGAATAAACAGTTCTCATGATAGTGTTGGCATCAAGGGCATATTCTAAAGGTGAAAAGGCAAATGGCACACAGATAAATTTAATCTTGTTACTTTACTCCTCTTCACCAATAACCTTCCACCTAAGTGACTATCATAAATAGACCTCCACAATGTCTCTGAAAGTGACCCCAGGGGATATCTGAAAGTAGTGTCATAACCAGAGGTGGTAGGAAGCTTAATGACCATGTAAGTCAATCTCCTCACTTTATGTGGGGGATACTAAGGCCCAAATGAGTTAAGTAACATCCTTAAGGTCACCCAGCAGAGTTGGAATTTGAAATCAACCTGACTGTACCCTTAGGCAATTGCTTTCCTATATTTCAAAAAACAAAACAAAACAAAACAAAAAGTCCTCTTGGTTGAGCATGGTGGCTCATGCCTGTAATCCTAGCACTTTGGGAGGCTGAGGATTGCTTGAGCCTAGGAGTTCCAGGCTTCAGTGAGCTATAATCAGTTACACCACTACCCTCCAGCCTGGGCGACAGGAACAAGACCCTATCAATCAATCAAGTCCTCTTAATTCATTATTGACCTTCCATTTGTGGATTTATTTAAACTTTAAAAAAACGTGTTTTCCATCCTGGCTAACATGGTGAAACCTCGTCTCTACTAAAAAATACAAAAAACTAGCCGGGCGAGGTGGCGGGCGCCTGTAGTCCCAGCTACTCAGGAGGCCGAGACAGGAGAATGGCGTAAACCCGGGAGGCGGAGCTTGCAGTGAGCTGAGTTCCGGCCACTGCACTCCAGCCTGGGCTACAGAGCGAGACTCCGTCTCAAAAAAAAAAAAAAAACAAAAACAAAAAACAAACAAACAAAAAAAAAACGTGTTTTATAATGTTATTTCCTACTATTGGGAAGAAGACTTCCTCTCTCATTTGTCCCAAACTCATCCTTCTCCAGTTTTCCAGAATGGCCCACTGACATTCTGTTAAGAGCTTGCTAAACAAACGGGGGTTCATCATTTCCCTGCTCTTCAGGTTTTCAAGTTTTGGTTCCTTTATGAAAATGGTTTCCCCACACACGTGTCCTCACTTAGCAGCCCTGCCAGCATCTTGGTCCATTTTTAGTGCTTCCTCTAGGCTTTTTCTAGCTTCAGGTTCTCTTAAAATGTGTGGTAACCAGACATTTAACTGGCTAAACTAGCCAGGTAGATAACCTAGCTGAGCCCAGTCATCCCATGAAACCATGAAAAACTAATCACTGTGAGACAGTTCTTTTTTTTTTTTTTTGAGACGGAGTCTCGCTCTGTCACCCAGGCTGGAGTGCACTGGCTAGATCTCAGCTCACTGCACGCTCCGCCTCCCGGGTTTACGCCATTCTCCTGCCTCAGCCTCCAGAGTAGCTGGGACTACAGGCGCCCGCCACCTCACCCGGCTAGTTTTTTGTATTTTTTAGTAGACACGGGTTTCACCGTGTTAGCCAGGATGGTCTCGATCTCCTGACCTCGTGATCCGCCCGTCTCAGCCTCCCAAAGTGCTGGGATTACAGGCTTGAGCCACCGCGCCCGGCCTTGTGAGACAGTTTTGAGGGGTGTTGTTACACAGCAATAAATAACGGGAATAGACACTACAGTTCTCATTCATTCAACAAATAGTTATCAAAGTTACAATATAGAATATACAAATGTGTGGTTGCCTAGTCTCTAGGTAACCAGAATGGCACATAGATGCTACTGCAGATATAGGGTTATGCAGATTGAAGTCAGTCACAAGTACTTTGATACTCTTTCCATCAAGAGACACAGTATCCTCCCTCACTGAATCTTGGGAGTCTCTGTGACCACTCTGACCAATAGAAAATGAAGTGTCACTGTGCCAGTTTCTCAGTCTAGGCCTTAAAGGACTTGCAGCTTCCACTTCCTGTTCATGGAATACTTACTCTTGGGATAGTCTGTTTAGGAACCCGGTCACTATGCTTCCAAAAGCCCAAGACACATGCAGAGGCCATGTGAAGACATCCTGTTTTGAGAGCCCCAGCTGAGCTGCCAAACAACAGTCAGCATCACTGTCAGTCACGTGAGCCATCAAGAACATCCAGCTCGGTTACACTTTGAGATGACTGCAGCCAACATCTGACTACAACCATAAGACCTCAAGTGAGAGCCACCTAGCTGAGCCCAGTCATACCACAGAACCATGAGAAATTAATTATTGTGAGATAGATTTGAGGTTTGTTACACAGCAATAAATAATTGGAACAGACATTACAGTTCTCATTCATTCAGCAAACAGTTATCAAAGCTGCAATATACACGGAACTGTGGAGATACAACAATAAGTAAGACATGCACTTTACTCTTAGAGGGGAAACTGTGGCCCAGCACGGTGGCTCACTCCTGTAATCCCAGCACTTTGGGAGGCTGAGACAGGTGATTGCCTGAGGTCAGGAGTTTGAGACCAGTCTGGCCAACATGGTGAAACCCTGTCTCTACTAAAAATACAAAAAAATTAGCAGAGTGTGGTGACGTGCGCCTGTAATCCCAGCTACTTGGGAGGCTGAGGCAGGGGAATTGCTTGAACCAGGGAGGTGGAGGTTGCAGTGAGCCAAGATTACATCACTGCACTCCAGCCTGGGCGATGACAGCTATAATACGATGTTAATTTCTGCCATTTATTGTATAACTGTCTAACACAGAACTAAGCTCACATTTTTCCTACATGTACTTTCTACCAATTTCAAATTTTATCCATTTGATCTTTTTCTTTTCAATATACTATCTTATTCCTCTCCTTCCTTTTTATTCTCAAACTACTGCTTCTGTCTCCTCATCTCTGTGGCCCCAATAATCTCGTTTTCACCCTTGATGCTTGTATTTGTTATCTCTTGTTGCATAACAAAGTATCCCAAAACTTAGCAGCTTAAAATAACAGCACTTATTATTTCTCAGAGATACCAGGATCAGGAGATAACGCTTCTCACTCAGGGTCTCGCATGAAGTTGCAATCAAGCTGTAAGCCAGGACTGCAGTCATCTTAAGGCTTGACTACTACAAAGTCTATTTCCAAACTCACTTGCTCAAAGGCCTCAGGTCCTTACCACAAGGGCCTCTCCAGAGGGCTACTTGCAACATGGCAGCTAGCTTCCCTCAGACAAGAGACAGAAGGGGACAAAGTGGGTGAGAGAGGGGAAGAAGAGGGGGAGAGTGAGCAAGTTCACACGAGTGAGGGTACGTGCACATGCGAGCACAGAAGAAGCCATAGTACCTTAAATAACCTAATGTTGGAAAGGCCGTACTATCACTTCTGACTGTTTTATCAGTTACACAGACCAATCCTGCAACAGCATGAGAGGGGACTATACAAGGGTATGAATACTAAGAGGCCGAGATTACTAGGGACCATCTTAGAAGTTGGCTGCCGCGAACCACATCTTCTTAGGCCTTTCTTTCTCCTTTTCCTGAAACTCCTCCTTGGTTTTCCAGGGCAATCACTTTCACTCTCCTGGATTTTCTGCTTCCTAAGTTTTTCTGAGCCTGTTTCAGTCAATATACTGATATTAGATTAATTTTCCTAAAATACATCTTTCATTAAATCCCTTAGGTTGGCTCCTCCTCATCACCTATCAGAAAGAGTTATAACTAGGCCTGAATATAATGTAGCCCTATCTCCCCAGTGTACAAGATTCAATCCCTATAAATAATTGCCCAAACTCCAGATAACATTTCTACTGCAGCATAGGTCATACTCCTCTTCCCTTTGCACCATGTTCTGGCTTCCATCTCCTCTCGGTTGAGCTGAATGAACTTCTCCAGGCCTTATATTTCTCTCCCTGCCTCATTCTCAAAATATTTTTCTCATTTTGTATCCACTGACTCCTCCCTTCTTAACTAACACATTTGTTTGAATCATTTTGTTAAGCACTTTATTAAGCCTAGTTTTCTAAACGCTGAATTCTGAGAGCCTGTCTTCTTAATCAGACCATTAGCTCCTGGAGGGTCATGTCTTAGGTCTCTGGGACCAGCCTTGTTCTCTATGTTCTGAGAGACACTAAGGCAATCATCACATATTTCCTAACTTGATTTTTATTTGTAAACAGAACATAACATGAATTTCTTGTACAAGTGAGGGAAAATATAAACAACTGAAAATCTTTTTGAAAGCGGAAAAGACATTAAAAACATAGTTTAAAATCTGTCTTCTGGGAGAACTTTTCAGTACTTAAATTCTTTTGCTGGGTTCATAAAGTGGCAAGTCGACAGTCCTAAATCTGTGAAAATCTATGCCCACAAGCTAAGTCTTGGGAATTAAACACACATACAAAAGAACGTAGACTATGTCTACCTCACATTTTAAGAAATAAGCTTACCGGCCATGCACGGTGCTCACACCTGTGATCCCAGGGAGGCTGAGGTGGGCCAATCCCTTGAGGTCAGGAGTTCGAGATCAGCCTGGCCAACATGGTGAAACTCCATCTTTACTAAAAATTACAAAAATTAGCTGGGCATGGTGGTGCCTGCCTGTAATCCCAGCTACTGAGGAAGCTGAGGCATGGGAATTGCTTCTGGGAGGTGGAGGTTGCAATGAGCCAAGATCGTGCCCTCCAGCTTAGGTGACAGAGAGAGACTCTGTCTCAGGAAAAATAAAAGAAAGGAAATAAGCTTACCTTTAAACAAAATAATTGACTCTTCTTATCACAGAAGTGACCTAAGACAGGGCATACTAGCTCAGAGTTCTTACTGAGTAACTACCATCTGCCCAGGCATGAGACAGGTACCTTTTACAATGTGCCGCTACATGTACAGTTAAGGTAAATCCCTATTCTTACCTCATGGGCACAAGTCCCAGCATTTCATCACGCCGCTTTTCCTTTTTTTTTAGCTCTGATTCTGTTGATTTGAGTTTATCTGGAGCAAGTCGCAGTTTAGACTGCAAATCACTGATGACTTCTTGTAATTCAGCCTCTGTCTGAAAAACTCTCTGACAAACGGGGCAACATGACTGGTTTTCATCTGTTAGCTGAGTAATGAACTGGGAGTAAACTGCTGTGGCTCCAGCCAGCATGGCTATTTTAAGAAAATAAGTTATATCACCAATGAGAAAAAACATAAAATACAGTATTGTCAATATGGTTTCATCTTTTTCTATAAATATATTATTCTTACTTTATAAATATATTATAAAAGAAATAAAAATTCTGATACTTAAAATTCCAATATTCTCTTCCAAAGAGCATGATACATTCAGATTTGTATAAATATTTTTTGGTAACACATTATAAGTATAACAAAATGTCTACTGAGAGCTTTCTCTGTGCCAGGCACTGTTCTAAGGGTTTTACAACTATAATCTCATTCACTCCTCAGTACCCCAGGTGGTAGTTGTGTCCTCATTTTACAGACGATGAAACACAGGAAGGTTTCAGTAACTTGCCTAAAGTCACACAGTGAGTAAGTTGTAGAGCCAGGACTGAAATCCAAGCCATTAGGCTCCATAACCAGGTTTTTAAATTCCCCATCCTTAACAGTTACCTGTGAATGAAAATTCAAAGGTGTCAGAGTATCCTGATAACATAAAGTAGGTAAACTTACCTCGCTGTTTTGATGATTTTTCAATTTCCTCTTTAAGCCTGTCTAAATCACTTTCAAAATCCTGGCTACCACAAACATCAAACAGCTTGTCTTCGTAACTGGACAACTGCTCTTCCTTTCTTTTTAGTTCATTATTTATATGATTTTTATTCTGCTCAGCTGAAGCTAGTTCTTTGCTAAAATAAGAACAAATATGGATTTTCATTTTAAAATAGGAGAAATGAGTTTGAAAGTTTGAGTAGGCAAAAACAAGATAAATTTCTGCCAACAAATCATGACCAAATACTTTTTTTTAGAAGTTGAGGGACAAGTCCACTTCTGTCTTAACTCTCCCCCTATGACACTGACTCACCTGCCAGTCCTGCTCATGGGCCTGCTCCCAGAAAAACGTACACAGATTCTGCCTGGTTTCTGGGAATTCATGGCCTTTGATCCCAGGTTAAGCCCCAGCAAGATGCTTGCTGGGACTACTGGACAGAAAGAAGACAGGAGAACACCCCCGTAATTCTCTTTAGTCCTTTCACAAATACTACTTCCTTACTCTCCTGTAAATAGTTTCTTTATATCCTCTCCCTCCTTGTTGCTGTCACCCACTTGCCTCCAGAACAGTCATTCCCTCTCGTTAATCAAATATTTTACTTACTAGCACAATTTATCTCCACTTTTAGCTCTTAAATATCATCCTAGCCAACCTCAATACTTACATATAACATGGTTTTTCAATTTGCAGGTTTTGATGCACTAGCTACCATGTAGTCAATTTAATGTATTGTATTCAGCATATTTTTAAAAAATGAAATAGAAGAGATGGTAATATATTGGAGTAGGCTGTATGTATATATACTACTTTGAGAAATTGGTTTCAGATAAATGTGTGTTACTGCACACATGCTTCTTCATCATGACTACCCATCGTGAGTCACAGTAAAATTTTGGAAAAAAGTAACTAATACAGATGATATTTTCATTATCCTAGACTCCATTGAGCACTTCTCATCAAGATCACCAGTGACCTAAGTGCCAAGTACAGTCTTCATCTTACTCTACCTCTAGGTAGCACCAAACACTGTTGACTTTCTCCTTGAAGACTGTTTTCTCAAGGCACCCAGACACCACGGCTATCTGGCTCTCACTCTGGTTCCTTGGGCACATCCCAGTTTCCTTCACTTGATCCTTTTCCTTGGCCTGCTAACATTTTAAATGTTTGTGCTTCCCGGGAATCTAATTGTAACCCCTTCTCTTTGCGTAACTCTCTCAAGGTGACATACTAATGACTTCAAGTATCCCTTGCATAGCAACAACTCCCAGTCTCCTGAATTTCAAACTCCAATACTGTATTCCCTCACAGACACTTCCACAAGACACAGAGATTAAACATCACCAAAACCAAGTCCTCTACTTTCCTCAAAAATCTGTGTGGAATTTTTGACCCGCTTATCCAACCACCATCCAAGGTAACATCTGAGAAATATGATCACTTTTTATAATGGATTTCTCACAGAAATGAAAATAGAATTTTTAAATTTTAATCTTCACAGATCTACAAATTTTCAAAGGACAAGACGTCTAAATTACTACCCATTACAATTTTACTTAATTTGTAAAATATGAGGGGTCTTCAAAATGTTCATGGAAAATGTGTATTATAAAAAAACTATGCATGAAGTTCAAAATGTTTTGCACTGAAATAAACTCACACTAACTTGTTATAACATGTCTGAATAGGATCTAGTTTAAGGCACTAACACGGTTAAGACATCAGTTTGAAAAGAGCCCCAATTAGAGCTAAAACTGAAGCAAGAACAAACATCAAATTTATGGTGAAGTGTGGGTGGAAGAATGGTGAATCACTGATACTTTACAATAAGTTTATGAGGTCAATGCCCCAAATAAATCAGCAGTTTACAAATGGATAACTCAGTTTAAGAAGGGATGAGCCATTATTAAAGATGAAGCCCACAGTGGCAGACTGTTCACATCAATTTGTGAGGAAAAAATTCATCTTCTTCATGCCCTAATTGAAGATCAATGATTAACAGCAGAAACAATACCCAACACCACAGACACCTCAATTGATTCAGGTTACACAATTCTGACTGAAAAATTAAAGTTGAGTAAATGTTCTACTTGATGGATGCCCAACCACTGCTTCCAGATAAGCTGCAGAGAACAGCAGAGCTTTCAATGGAGAGTCTCAACAAGTAGGATCAAGTTCCTAAAGCATTCTTCAAAGAATTGTAACAGGAGGTGATGGAATGTGGCTTTACCAGTACAATCCTGAAGACAAAGCACAGTGAAAGCAACGGCTACCAAGTAATGGAAGTGGTCCAGTCAAAGCAAAAGCAGACCAGATAAGAGCAAAGGTCATGGCAACAGTTGTTTGGGATGCTCAAGGCATTTTGCTTGCTGACTTTCTGGAGGGCTAAAGAATGGTAACAACTGCTTATTATGAGAGTGTTCTGAGAGAGCTAGCCAAAGCATTAGCAGAAAAATGCCCAGGAAACCTTCACCAGAGTCCTTTTCCAACACAACAAATGTTCCTGCTCATCCCTCTCATCAAACAAGGGCCATTTGCAAGAGTTTCTATGGGAAATCATTAGGCATCCACCTTACAGTCCTGATTTGGCTCCTCCTATCTTCTAGTTTCTTAATCTTAAAAAATCTGTAAAGGGCACGCATTTTTACGCTAATAATGTAAAAAAGACTACATTAACATGGTTAAATTCCCAGGACCCTCAGTTTTTTAGGACTGAACTAAATTGCTGGTATCATTGCTCAGAAGAGTCTTCAACTTGATGGAGCTTATGTTGAGAAATACAGTTTATTTTAAATTTTTATCTTTTAATTCCATTTTTCCATGAACTTTCTGAAGTCTTCTTGTATGCAAGAACTAAAATTGATCAATACAACATACCATTTCAAGACAATAAATTATTTTAAAACAATTAAACAAGTAAGCATGAAATAAGAGATTTCTATTACATCTCCAAATGTTGCAACTTACTTCAATTTGGCAAGTCTGTCCCTGGTCTGATTAATTTCTTTTGATTTACTATGTAGCCAGTCTTCAAGCTGTTTTTTGTTGGGAAAATATCCCAACAGTGACGTTAATTCATCACTGTGCCTAGATTTTATTTTTCTGATTTGTTCATCTTTGTCAGCCTATAGGTAAAAAAAAAAAAAAATCTTTTAAAAATAAAGTCTGTATCTCTACATTATATCAAGAACAAAAATAAATTCTAGATTGACTAAAGTTCTAAGCTTAAAACTATAAAAATATGAAAATAAAATATAAAATTTCTTAAAGTCTTCAAGTGGGAATGGTCTTTCTAAGCCCTAAGAGTGGAGTACCAAGTCAAACAATATAGAATTTTAAAACTTCTGTTATGTTAAAAGCTAACAGTAATGTTCATGTGTGTGTGTGTATATATATTTCTGTATTAACTTTTTGTAATTAAACAATAACTTTTAAGCTTGAAAGTCTATTATACAGAGTACTAAGCTCACTTAGCCTCTAAAATATAAAGTCAATACCAACTTAATACCTTATAGTCTATGACTTATGAATGCAAGGTAGGCTATTTTAAGTACCAGACAGTAAAATTAGAACAAAAAGAGAAATCATACTTTGTCTTTGGTCAGCATCTCCATCTGGGTACGTGTTGTTGTATGATGGTTTAACTGCTCCATCTCCTGGTCAAGTTTACGCAGGGTCCTGTCTAAGTCTGCTTTTTCATTTTGAAGACTTATTACTTCCATTTTTAAGGTTTCTACATTGCTGTTTTTCTCAGCCTTGCTTAACTCACGTTCCTGGTCAATAATTCATACAAATGCAAAGGTGTTAGATATTTTGTGCAAGAATTAAAATAATGATAAGGTGTATTAGAAATTAACTACTCCTCACAATGTTCCAAATAATATTGTTTGTATCCAACAAGAGAAAAAAACAAGGCACTATATATGCTTTAAGGTAAATCTTATTAAAGTGACCGTACTATGTTATAATGGTAGAGAATTAGTAAATAAACCTAGAAGGGTCAAACAGGAAAGAAAAGTGAGAATTAGTGTACAATTAGGAGACATGTGTCTAAGTATACAGATTAGTGAGTCCTCAGTCAACAATTAAGTATTTATTAAGTCCCCATGTAATTCACTACATTGCCTGGAATGTAGAAACTATAAAAATAGTGTGACGTGGTCCCTGACCAGTATCTCCCCACCCCAACAAGATAACACTGTGAAAAAGTGCTAAATTGACAAAAATGTATGCTACAATGGTAAGTTACGAAGCAAAAATAAATGTTTACATAAATTATCAAGATGGGCTTTAAGAAGTTTGCCATGCTTTAGAATGCTTACTTTGGTGATGGAGATGTGAAGAAAGACGACAGACTAGAAGCAAGAAAGAAAATTTGGAAATACCTGAAAAGACTGGCTAAGAAAGTTGTTACCACAGAAAAAGTAGTAATACAGCAAAAATCATCTAGAATTACAATGTGTGTGACCTACAGGAAAAATACTTGTTTTTTATAAACTTTGGTAAGTGTTCTTTTTTTTTTTTGAGATGGAGACTCACCCTGTCACCCAGGCTGGAGTGCAGTGGCATGATCTTGGCTCACTGCAACCTCCGCTTCCCAGGTTCAAGCGATTCTCTTGTCCCGGCCTCCCAAGTAGCTGGGACTACAGGTGCGCGCCACCACGCCCAGCTAATTTTTGTACTTTTAGTAGAGATGGGGTTTTGCCATGTTGACCAGCCTGGTCTTGAACTCCTGACCTCAGGTGATCTGCCTGCCTTGGCCTCCCAAAGTGCTGGGATTACAGGTGTGAGCCACCGCACTCAGCCTGGTAAGTGTTCTTAACCAAGGTGCTCATAAGAATCACCCAGTTTTGTTGTGTTTTTGAATGTACATTTCTATGCCCCATTCTCAGAGATTTTGATTTGGAAGGTCTGAAGCTTTAAGGTCTGAGTACAGTATCTTTAAAAAGCTCCCTATGTGATTCTAATTTTCAACCTACCAGGTTGTAGAACCAAAGACTCAGAAGATCAAGATACTCAGATGAATTCATTTTACATGAGAATAAGACAAAGTTGATGTTTTTATTAAAATGCCATAATCTCAGGATTAAAAATAGACAAAATACTTCTAAAAGTCTTATATCTTAAAATTATTAGATTATTCAAACAATATCTTACAGCTTTTATGAGCTCCTGGTCCAGTTCAAGAATCCTGTCTGAAGATCCTTCCAACTGCTGTAATTCATACTTCACGTTTTTCAGCTCATTCTGCTTCTTATTTAGAATTTCTGATTTTAACTCAATTATTCTTCCCAGTCCAGTTTTCTTATCTCTTATCTCATCTATCTGTTTTTGTTTCAGAGTCTCTTTTTCTGCAAAGTCATTCTAAATGCGTATATAAAGAATGAGCATTAATAATTTACCAAACAATTTAAGAAACAGTTTTTTAATTGCAAAAGGAATATATGTACACTGAAGAAAATACAAAAATGTACAGTCATGTGTTGTTCAGCAGGGATATATTCTGAGAAATGCATCATTAGGCAATTTTATCGTTGTGTGAACATCAGAATGTATTTACATAAGCCTACATGGTATAGCTTACTACACACATAGACTATATGGTATAGCCTATTGTTTCTAGGCTACAAACTTATACGGCATATATCTGTACTGAATACTTCGGCAACTGTAAC
Organism: Macaca fascicularis; assembly: GCF_037993035.2. Lineage (NCBI taxonomy): Eukaryota > Metazoa > Chordata > Mammalia > Primates > Cercopithecidae > Macaca > Macaca fascicularis. Next base: position 139,110,401 of record NC_088380.1, on the reverse strand, counting down.
ATAATGATAAGTATTTATGTATCTAAACATATCTAAACACAGAAAACATACAGTAAAATACAGTAATACGATTTTATGGGACTACTGTCAAATATGTGGTCCATCACTGACCAAAACATGTGGTTCAAGACTTTATTTTAAAAACTATCAAAACCATTACCCAGAAATAATCATTAACTATGAGCAAATGTTTTCTCTGCAATTAGCTTTTAAAAATTTTTTACTTAAAACCAAATAAAAAATGTAGGTTTACATTTTCTTCATATTTTTATCCTTATACACTTTAGAACATTTGCTTCAATAAAGGTTTCTCTGCCTTGTAGCAGATTTTATGCTAACACTAATAGAAAAATATGCCAAAATAGAGTCCAACCAAAAATTAAAACAATTCAAGTAGAGAATATGACGCAAACAAAATAAGAAACACTATATTTCAAAATACTTGCCATCAGTTGGTTGGCAGTTTTTGCTTCCCCTTCTTGTCTCTCTTTCACAAGTTTGTGAAAATTTTTAATCTGTCTTTCACTGAATGGTCCACGCTCAAAGCCATCTAATTCTAGCTGTGTTGCCAAAGACTGAATTAATGAATCTCTAGCTCGGATATGTTCTTGATGGCGATCTGCTTGTAGCTGTAGACGACCTTTAAAAAAAAAAAAAGCCTCATAATTTTTATTTTTAAACTGGTGCTTAAAAAGTTGAGATAGTTGTAGATTCACGAGTTATAAAAAATAATGCAGTGTGTTCTCTTGTACATTTTGCCCAGTTTCCCCCAATGATAACATTTTGCAGAACTGCACTATAATATCACAACCAGAATACTGACATTGATATAATTCATCAATCTTATTCAAAAGTCCCCAATTTTATTTGTACCCCTGTGCATGTGTATGTGTGTTTATTAAGTTCTAAATAATTTTATCACCTGAGTAGGTTCATATATCCACTATGGCAGTCAAGGTACTGAACAGTTCCAACACTACCAGAACCCTCTTTTTGTTCTAATCATAACCATACTTATCTCCCTCCTGTCCCTTCTCTTACCTAGGATCCCTGGCAACTACTAATTTCTCCACCATTTCTAAAATTTTGACATTACAAAAATGTTATATAAATGGAAACATACTGTGTATAGCCTTTTAAGATTGGCTTTTCACTCAGCATAAGTCCTTGGAGATTCTTCATTCATACAGAAAATGTGTAATATCATAGTAGGAAAAACAACCAAATGAACATTTTGTCCTACCCTGTTCAACAAGCAGTTCTGATTTTTCTTGATTGAGAAGCCTAGATTCTTTATTTAATTTTTCCAGTTCACGATGACAGTCTACCAATTTCCTTTCTTTCTCCCTTACTGTTCTCTGGTGATTGTGATATAAATCATTTAGTTGCTCATCAGTCCCTTGAAAAACCTGTGTAACACCAAAATAAAAAGCTTTAATGTACAAACATAAGAAAATATGATCACTTTGAGATGCCAAACAGAAACCAAACTTTATTCAATATCCTTCATTTCAACATATACATAGAAGTAACCAGATCTGTATTTTTTTCCAATGTGGATGGCAAAATGGATTCAAATAAAGTTCATTACAATAATCCTAAAATTTTGAAGCAGAACAAAATTCTACCACCACAAACCTTTTCCATTTTCTCTTCGAGTTCACTATTATCTTTCTCCATTTGCTTCTTTCGGCTATCCAAGGCTTTAATTTCATTGTCAAGTTTCATTATTTTAGAGAGATTATGTTCAATTTCTTTTAGACGATTCTGAAAATAAAGAAACACCACATAAATAAAACTCACTATAGCTTACATGGCTGATAGATGAAGACAAATAAGATAATCCAGGTCCAGGCATTTAGTAAAAGTGATCTAATTTAATGCTAACAATAACATTGTAGAGCGGGCCTAGAGAAACTGAAGTTCAGAGACATTAAGTAACTTAGCCCAAGTCCTTATAGCTAGTAGAGAGAAGTAGGAATTCAATTCCACTTCTAACTCCGAACACCATGCCCTGTCCTCAACCTCCCACAAAAGTCATTCATTCACTGGGCAGTTAGAGTTACAATACATAAAGCAGCACATTTTAAGAACTTAATCCTTAAAAGGCTAATTATTTAATGTATTTTTGTTTTTAAGTCAGGACTACTGAGAGGGCTAGAAATTCATGGTGAGTTACCAATGCATTCTGAGCCTGTAGGCAAATTTACATGAAGAGTATACTTTAATCCAAAGCTTGCTCAACCACTGGGGACTCTGAGCAAGTAAAGTACAACAAACGAGCTCAATGGCCTGCTCTGAGGCTCGCTTCCAGAGACAGCTGGCTGTCCCATCTTCTAGGAATGAATACTGGGATCTGGTTCGGGGCATTCTCTTATTGGATGATGCTGGGGATATTCTTCTAGCGTTTGCCTCTATGATTCCAAAACTGACCAACTCTTCTTCTAACACATTTTTAGAACCTACTTGTATTATTATTATTATTTTAAATGCAGAGACAAGGTCTTGCTATGTGGCCCTGGCTGGGGTGGCTATTCACAGGTGCAATAACAGTGCAATACAATTTGAACTCCTGGGCTCAAGTGTTCCTCCCACCTCAGCCTCCAAGTAACTGGGACTATAAGTATGCACCACCATGCCCACCAGGACCTAATTTTAAACTAACATATTAAGTTACTGGAATGTTTAGACAGCAGTTGCAAACCTTCATAATTGTACCAAAATGCATCCTTAACTTTAACATAATTAAAATTATACTAATAGCATACCTTGTGATTTGCATATGAATGCAAACAGCCTAAAATCAGAAACTTTGTTTACTTTGTTCCCTAATGTATCCCCAGAACATGCAATAGGTGTTCAATGTTAGCTAAATGAAAGAGAGATTTGAAAAAAATAACTTTACCAAGAACAACAGTCACAGGTATCACTGATTGAATGTCTACTATGTTCCAGGCATTGTACTAGGTGCTGCTATAAATTCTCTCTAATCCTCACAAAAGCATATACTAAGCAGGAGACTAAAAGGACTTAACTGACTTGTACAAAAATGTATTATAAACTATAAAACATTGAAGAACATTTTTGTGGCACTGGGTCAAAGACTTCCCCTAAATATGAAACAAAAAGCATAAACCATAAGTGAAAACAGTTGACAAACTGTGCCTCATCAAAATTTAAAACTCCTGTCCTCTGAAAAGCAGTTAAGAAATATCTGCAAAACCAATATCTGATAAAGGGCTGGTATCCAGAACATATTTAGAACTCTCTGCCCAGCACTGTAGCTCACACCTGTAATCTCAGCACTTTGGGAGACTGAGGCAGGCCGATCGCTTGAGCCCAGAAGTTTGAGACCAGTCTGGGTAACCTGGTGAGATCCTGCCTCTACAAAAAATTAAAAAACATTAGCTGGATGTGGTGGTGTGTGCCTGTAGTCCCAGCTACTCAGGAGGCTGAGGTGGAAGGATCACTTCAGCCTGGGAGTCAGAGGTTGCAGTGAGCCAAGATCACACCACTGCACTCTGGCCTGGGTGAGAGAGAGAGACCTTGTCTCAAAAAAAAAAAAAAAAAAAAGAACTCTCACAGCTCAATAATGACCAATAAATAAATAAAATTGAAAAATAGGCAAAAGATTTTTACATTTTACTAACAAAGATACTCAGATGGCAAATAAATATATGAAAAGATGCTCAAAATCAATAATCAACTGACTAACTGATCAACTAGGAAAACACAAATTAAAAAATATAAAGAAATACAACCTCACAATGAGATACTACCACACACCTACTATTATGGCTAAAATGAAAAAGATTGACAGTACTAAGTGTGGATGAGAATGCAGAGCAATTACATTCTCATAGATTATTGGTAAATTGTTGGTAGGACTACAAAGTGGTACCAGATGGTACAGCTAAAGTGTACATTAAACATACACTTACCATACAACCAAGCAACCCCATTCCTAAAGTTATCCAAAGATCTGTATACAAAAGTTTATAGCAGTTTTATCTGTAACAGCCCAAAGCTGAAAACAACTTAATGTCCATCAGCCATGGAATGGATGAGGAAAAAAATTATAATATATGCATACAATGGAAGGAATGCTCCTCAGCAATAAAAAGGAATGAACTGCCGGGGCGCAGTGGCTCACGCCTGTAATCCCAGAACTTTGGGAGGCTGAAGTGGGCAGATCACCTGAGGTTGGGAGTTCAAGACCAGCCTGACCAACATAGAGAAACTCTGTCTCTACTAAAAATACAAAAAAAAATTAGCTGGGTGTGGTGGCGCATGCCTGTAATCCCAGCTACTCGAGAGGCTGAGGTAGGTGAATTGCCTGAACCTGGGAGGCGGAGGTTGTGGTGAGCCAAGATCACACCATTGCACTGTAGCCTGGGCAACAAGAGTGAAACTCCATCTCAAAAAAAGAATGAATTACTCACACATGCAGCAACACAGATAAATCCCAGACACAAAAGTCTGCATACTCTATGATTCTATGTATGTGCCACTCTTTGGAAAAGGCAAAACTATGACAGAAAACAAATTAGTGGCTATTAAGGATGGGAGCAGGGGGAGAAGACTGACTGCAAGGACTTTGAGAGAACTTTTTGGGGAGACTGAAATATTCCACATCTTCATTGTAGTGCTGGTTATGCTACCATATGCATATGTCTTAACTCAAAGAATTTATATTCTAAAAAGTGTGGGTTTTACCATATATATATTACACCTTAATAAACTTGACTTAAAAAGAAAAAACAAGTATAAACTTAGGAATCAAAGGACTCAAATCCTACCTTTAACCCTTATTTCCACCGTGAACACCTGTGCCTCAGTTTTCTTGCCAATACAACCTCATAGAGTTACTATGGGGTTTACATCATACATTGTAAAGCACTTGGATTAGTGTTAGGCATTAAACAGTGAATGAGACCATTTGCACTACTTGTGAAAAAACTTCTGTACTCAGAAAATACCTTTTGAGTAGAGTCTGACAAAGATAACTGGATGGACACTTAAAAGCAATGAATATTAACAGCTCCGTTATGATAATCTACAAAGTGCTCAGTTTCTTTCCATCAGTGTTTTCACCGCCTCTTGATAGCACAAACATTATGACAATCATCTGGGCTTGGATCTTTCATGACATCTCTACCTGCTTCATTCCTTAAATCCAGCCAGTCACCAGATCCCCTGAATTCCTTCTTTGACATCTGTGTTTTGGTTCTAATCTCAGAGCACAAAACATAGGTTCCATCCCCAGAGTACACACCTAGTAAAAGGAGCTAGGACAAGCAGGCAGACGACAACAACAAAAACAGCCAAGTGTTTAAAGCTTAGGTGCCAGTGTGAAATGAGTTTAAAAAAATAGAGCAGCTGGGCTATCAAGTATAGAAGGACCATGAACTTGTGTATGGAAAAAAAAACAATTAGAAACGTATTCCTCTAGCAATTCCCATTTAAGGCAAGAAAGGAAAACAGATCTAAGTAGGGCAAAAAAAGAGGACAGGATATGGTGGGATGGTAATAAAGTAGTTTATAAGAGAGTGAGAGTTCCTGAAGATGAAGGGAATCAGTAAAAATGGGAAAGGATGCATTCTAGTGCATGGTTGAAAAGAAGTAGTCTTTTCTGGGAAGGTGATTTGACCCAAACTTTAATTGGGTTCTATGAAGGGAAGAACCTTCACATGTCAGAGCTAAAAAAGGACTCTGGAAGTCATTTACTTAATAAACATTTACTGAACCACCTGCTACGTGCCAGGCACTAGGCTAGGCTCTGAGGAAACAGAGAAGAGTATGAAACCCTTGGAGAATTACTCACAATTAAACACAAACAAGTACATAAATACCTCAACCTCTACTACGGTCTTGGTTAGAATCTTGGCACCACTCACTAAATCCTAGGTATTATCATTTAGCCCTACCTTGACATCATCTCCAATAAAAATGCTTCATTTCAACAATATGGATTTCCTTGACAGTGTTCAAAGACAGCTTGGATTTTACTGTCTCTATGTCTCCAATGACCTACTCATTTATGATCAAAAAAGTCATGGCCAAATTTAGTCCCATGAAATCCTCTCTGGCTACCTCAGACAGAAATTCTCTTTCTTTATCCTCAGAGCTCCTACAGGTCTTGTTTTTTTTCTGCTTTACCGTTACACACGCTTGTCATCTCTCCAATCAAGATGCTCCTCAAGAAAATAAAATGTGGAGTGGGGCAAGGGGGAAAGAAGAAAAAAAAAGGAAATCTTCTCCAGTATCTTGGTAATTACCACGGTGCTCACAGAGAGTTACCAGGACAACTCATCCTAAAATATAACATAATCTTCCACTCTTCTGTCTATTGAACTAAGTCTGAAATCCATTAGCTTTCTATAATCTGATCCCGATTCATATTGATCATTTACTCCTTTTATATTGATTTACTTAACCCAGACTTTTCCTCTCACAATTCTGTTCTGATTAAGCTTGTACAGGTAAATATACACATACATACAAGTGAATGTTTGTATACACATATGTATAGTATACATGCAGTTAAAAAAAGCTACAGGTAGAATATACTCTGGAAGTTCAGAGATGAGGAATGGAAGACTATCTTTTACTTTTCTTTTTTTTTTTTTTTTTTTGAGGCGGAGTCTCGCTCTGTCGCCCAGGCTGGAGTGCAGTGGCGCGATCTCGGCTCACTGCAAGCTCCGCCTCCCGGGTTCCCGCCATTCTCCTGCCTCAGCCTCCCGAGTAGCTGGGACTACAGGCGCCGCCACCACGCCCGGCTAATTTTTTTGTATTTTTAGTGGAGACGGGGTTTCATTGTGTTAGCCAGGATGGTCTCGATCTCCTGACCTCGTGATCCGCCCGTCTCGGCCTCCCAAAGTGCTGGGATTACAGGCTTGAGCCACCGCGCCCGGCCTATCTTTTACTTTTCACCTAATATCCTTTTATAACTTTTTCACTGGGGGCACATATTACTTTTAAAAGAAAAGTCAAAATAAATACGAACATTTCCGGGCACAGTGGCTCATGCCTGTAATTCCAGCACTTTGGGAGGCTGAGGCGGGCAGATCACTTGAGGTCGGGAGTTCAAGACCAGCCTGACCAAAAATGGAGAAACCCCGTCTCTACTAAAAATACGAAAAGTTAGCTGGGCATGGTGGCGCATGCCTGTAATCCCAGCTACCCCGGAGGCTGAGGCAGGAGAATTGCTTGAACCCAGGAGGCAGAGGTTGCGGTGAGCCAAGATCGCACCACTGCACTCCAGCCTGGGCAACAAGAGCAAAACTCCATCTCAAAAAGAAAAAAAAAAAAAAAGATAAATACATAAATACAAACATACATACATAAAATGTCTTCTAGTTTGCTGACTTGATTTCTTCCCAGTCTTCAAGACCCACCTCAGCCCTACCTCCTCCCAGAAGCCCTTGCAATATATTTCTATGCATGGCCATCATTAAAAATATATATATTTTCTACTTCATGATTCAAAGATCTATACCGGTATTTACAAGTGAGTTTTTAAAAATCAAATCAATACCTTCTTAAATGACTTAAAAAAATCTACTATCTAAAATGTAGAAAATAGCCATTTTTAAGAATGCTCTTACTTAGACTAGGAATGCCTTAAGGACAGGGGGGTGCTGTTGTAGTCCTTTTTGTACTCAAGCACAGTATACCTTGACACAAAGAAGACACCCAATAAATGCTTATTAAATGAATGAATGGAATTTCCTGTAGGCCTTTCTTATAAATCACGGGGTTTAGACAGGTATACTCATTTGCAAATGTATCAACATGTTATGGATCAATTCCAAATTCTGTACAATTTTTGAATGTTTCAAAAACATTCTGCAAATTTAAAAAATTCTCTAGAAAGATCTGTCAATTTAAAAAAAATCTTAATACAGAACTGTAGGGCTGGGTAATGATATTGCTATTTAACACCTAGTGATCTACACTACTAATTTAGTGTGATACAACAAATTTGTTTTCTTTCAAATCCAAGCTCTTTGAGCAATTTAAAGACTAATATAGACCTAAAACATTAGCTAACTGATAATTTGAGAAATATATAAGCCATTCAGTTTCACATACAAATAAGGGGAGAATGCTACCATAGTTAAAACAAAACAAAAAAAAAGGACTACCTCTTTAGTATACAAGAAATTAACTACTGTATATCACTGTGACTTTAGTTAATAACAATATATAATTGCTAAGAGAGTAGATTTTAAGTGTTCTCATCATTAAAAAAAAATGAAGTAATTTTATGCACGTTAATAGCTTGATTTAGCCATTCCACAACGTATACTTTTATCAAAACATCATGCTGTATGCCACAAAGATGTACAATTTTTGTCAATTAAAAATAAAATCAAGTTACCTTCAACGGATCAAGTTCATTCTCATAGGATTTGACAATTTCCTTTGAAGATGTTAACTGGGCTTCCTTACTTGTAATCTGATCACGAATCTCACAAGCTTTTTCCTTATATTGCTTCAGATATTTTAGTTCCATTTGATATTCTTTTACTTTCTGACCTTGTGTCTGACGTACCTGCCGAAGTGTTTCCAAGGCTTTAATGTATCTTTGAAGACACAAAACAAAAATCAAATTTCTGGCAAAGTAAATTATGGTGTATATTCATACAGTGGGATATTATGCTGTCACTAAGGTTACAGTTACAATGAGTTTCTAATAACTTGGAAAATGCCTATGACATAGTAAGTGAAAAAAATTACATTTATACTGTCAATCAGGTATATAAATATATGCACAGAAAGACAAGTGAAATAAAATATGCCCAATGGCTGCTGCTGGGTGAGAGGTAGTAACTGATGACCTTTCTGCTTTTTAAATTCTTTCTGTTAAAAAGAAGCATCCAAATTGCAAACACAGTTCAATAACTTAATGGACTACAAAGTTTATTTAAGGGTTACAAACCTTGTTGCTGAAAAAATTTCATCAAACTTTTGCTTCAAAGCCTTTCCTTCACTTAAAGGCCAATTAGAATCTTCTTGATGACAGAAAATGACGTTATTTAGCACAGCCTTGGAAACCCCAAGAGAACTGATCATTTCTCGGTCAATTTCTGCACACTTAGAGCTTAGACTGACCTTTTCACCATGCCTACAGAAAATGAAAATCAAGAACATATGTAAAATAACCTTCAGTGTATCTACTCTATTGCTTAATCAGTTCATACTGTAATTCTAAAAAAAAAAAAAGGCCCTTCACCTATCCCGTTAGAAATGGCTTCATCATGCTAAAAAGTGTAACTCTGAAACTATTTAGCACTTCACAGATGAAAAGATATGTAAAACAAAGTAGCTCAGGAAAGGAAGCCAGAATTTATTTTTTACATATTACAGACTGCTTTGGTGAACAGAGGCAGTATCTGTCTTTACTATTTTTTATACATTTCATTTTGTATTTTGAAAATATTACACTGGGCCAGGCACAGTAGCGCATGTCTATAACCCCAGCAATTTGGGAGGCCGAGGTGGGCGGACTACCTGAGGTCAGGAGTTCCAGACCAGCTGGACTAATACAGTGAAACCTTGTCTCTATTAAAAATACAAAAAAAATTAGCCAGGTGTGGTGGTGGGCACCAGCTCCTCAGGAGGCTGAGGTAAGAGAATCACTTGAACCTGGGGGAGGTGGAGGTCGTAGTGAGCTGACATCGTACCATTGCACTCCAGCCTGGGAAACAACAGTGAAACTCTGTCTCAAAAAAAAAAAAAAAATTACACTGAATATATTAAGAATGCTTTGTAGAGGGCTAGAATGGACACAGATAGATCAACAGGTTATCACATTAGGTCATGGAAAAACAATGGTAGCTTGGACTAGGACTAGAATGGTTGTTGTCGAGGTGGAAACAGATTCAAGAGACATTTAGATTCAATTTAGGTCTTAGTAATAGACTGGATATGGAAGGCAACGACAGTATCAAGACTTAGGTTCTTGGTTTTTGTCACTGGATGGATAGTGGTGTCATTCACCAAGCTGAGGTATACCATAAGACCAAGTTGTTGGAGGTTTTTTAAGCGGGGAGGTCAAAGAGAAAGGACTGTGAGTTTGGTTTTGGAAACACTGAATCTAAGTTGTCTCTGAAACAACTGGTAAAAAATCAGAGATGGGGCTCACGCCTGTAATCCCAGCACTTTGGGAGTCCGAGGCAGGTGGATCACGTGGTCAAGAGATCAAGACCACTCTGGCTAACATGGTGAAACCCTGTCTCTAATAAAAGTACAAAAATTAGCTGGGCGTGGTGGCGGGCACCTGTAGTCCTAGCTACTCGGGAGGCTGAGGCATGAGAATTGCTTGAACCTGGGAGGCGGAGGTTGCAGTGAGCTGAGATTTCACCACTGCACTCCAGCCTGGGTGACAGAGCAAGATTCCATCTCAAAAAAAAAAAAATCAGAGATGGGTAAATAGGTCTGGGTAAATGGGTCTGGAAACAGAGGTCTGGTTTGGAGATATAAATCTGTGAGTCATCTATGAACACAGAGTAGTTCGAACAATGGATAAGAATGTGATTACCTAGGAAGAAAATACAGAGCAAAAAAAAGGAGAAGATATAGGACTGAGCCTAATGAGACTTCCAACCTTTATTGATGGGGTGAATGAAGTAGTATGTGGCTGTGATAGAGAGAACAGTATTGTATCATGGAGGTCTAGAAAAAGAACTTTTCAAATAAGTGATAAACTAGCATTTACTCAGCTATGGTATATGGAACAATGGTTCTCCAAGATGTCCACATTTTAATTCCTTCAATTTGTGAATGTTACATTGCACAGCAAAAGAGAATTAAGATTACAGATGGAATTAGGGTGTTAATCATTTGACCTTAAAATAGATTATCCTGGATTATTTAGATGGGGCAAATGTAATCATATGGGTTCTTTAACGTGAGAGAGGAAGGCAGAAGAAGAGAGAAGAGGTCACAGTGATTTGAGACGAGAAGAACTATGCCCACTATTGCTTGCTTTGAAGACAGAGTAAGAGGGCATGAGCTAAAAAATATAGGTGGCCTCTAAAAGATGGAAAGAACAAGGAAACACATTCTCCCTCAGAGCCTCCAGAAAGGAACGTAACCTGCTAAAATTTTGATTTTAGCCCAGTGAGACCTAATTCAGACTACTAAACTACATAAGTAGTGTAAGATAATAAATTTGTATTGTTTATGCCACTAAGTTTGTGGTTTGTTATAGCAGTCATAGAAGATTAATACATGAACTCTTACTACATATTAAGCATTTCATATGCATTAGCTCAACCTTGACAACATCTTTCTAAGCTACGTACAGTGATAATGAATGCCTATTTTACAAATGAAATAAACAGAAGCTCACTCTTAGGTCTACTTTGTATAGCAGTAGCATTACCCTAATTAAAAACAGAGTTATTAGTAACTTTAGTCAGAGGTGTTTCAAAGGACGAATGTGACTACAATTAGAGTGAAGAGGAAGTGAAGAAATGGAGACAGTATCAACAACTCTTTTGAGAAGACTGGCTATAAAGGGGAAGAAGGAGACAGGTAGTAATTGGAGTGGAATGAAATCCCAGGGTATAAGAGATACTTGAGTGTGTTAAAATGGCAATGATGAAAACCTGCTTGAGAAGCCAGTATAGTGCCTCTAGCACATAGTAGATGTGCATTATTGGTTAAATAAAGGAATTACTTAATTAGTTAAAAGGGAGGAGAAGTAGCTAAACAGTCAAGTAATTTGCTCAACAAAGTCAGAGACTCGAATCTAAGGCAGTCTAATCCCCAAATCCATTAGAAAATGATACCTGCCTCTAACAGAATGATAATGGTTGAAAGGAACAATTTATCATTCTTTCCTACTTGTTTGCTTCTCATCTCAACCATTCTTAAGCACGACACTAGAATTTTTTACTCATTCAACCTGTATTTGAGTGATTATGTGTTTTCAATTCAGCAACTGTTCAGAAATTACTCAAGAGAATGGAACATAACCCTAAGTCTGTAATGGGACCATTCTATTTAATTGACAAATAGCATACACAAAAAATCAAATGTTGATAGTGGAGGAGGGTGTGTTTGTGTGTTGGGGTAGGGAGAAAATGGAAGCTCAGTACTTTCTGCCCAATTTTGCTATAAGCCCAAAACTGCTCTAAAAAAACAAAGTCTAAAGTCTATTGAAAAAAATTTAATATGCTCCCCTAAACTTAAAGTAGTAAACAACCATCAACTTACAAACCTGAAAATAAACAGAAATTCAAATATCACATAAACACCTACTTTGTTCTAGTAATGACTCCTTCCAAAGTTTTAAATTCTGTCTTTTTGCTTTTCTGAGTACACACCATAGATCTTTGTACAGCTATAAGTTCTCCATTGACATCACGAAATTGCAGACGAATTTGGGCTCTCACATCTGTTTCTTGAGCAACCTTTGAAGGAAAACAGAGAAAAAACTTATGTTACTTTAATAAGCACCACTGTTGGTTCTGAGAGAACACGCATAAGCAATCTTACCCAGAATGAGGGAACAAAAAGAAAAACATCCAAAAGGAGTGACATTTTTACATGCTATCCAAAATATAGAAGAATACTGTTTAATTAATTTATAAAAATGATATATTATCTACCTCCTTTATTCAGCATCATTAGGAGATAAGGTATGCAGATTTTTCAAATAAAGGCATTTTATCTCTGTAAGCATCAAAAATGTTTTTTATCATTAAAAATCACAAATTTATAGAAAGGTAGAATGATTCGGTTTGGCTTTGTCTCCACTCAAATCTCATCTTGAATTCCCATATGTTGCAGGAAGGATCTGGTGGAAGGTAACTGAATCACGGGGACAGGTCTTTCCCATGCTGTTCTTGTGACAGTGAGTAAGTCTCACAAGACCTGATGGTTTTATAAGAAGGAGTTTCCCTGTACAAGCTCTCTTTGCCTGCTGCTGTCCATGTAAGATGTGACTTCCACCTCCTTGCCTTCCACCACGATTGTGTGGCCTCCCAAGCCACATGAAACTGTAAGTCCATTAAACCTCTTTATTTTGTAAATTGTCCAGTCTCAGGCATATCTTTATTAGCAGTGTGAAAACGGACTCATACAGTAAATTGGTACCAGGAGTGGAGCGCTGCTGAAAAGTTACCCAAAAATGTGGAAGCAACCTTGGAACTGGGTAACAGGCAGATGATGGAACAGTTTGGAGGGCTCAGAAGACAGGAAAATGTGGGAAAGTTTGGAACTCCCAAGAGACTTGAATGGCTTTGACCAAAATGCTGACAAGGATATGGACAATGAAATCCAGGCTGAAGTGGTCTCAGATGGAGATGAGGAACTTGTTGGGAACTGGAGCAAAGGTGACTTTTGTTATGCTTTAGCAAAGGAACTGGCAGCATTTTGCCCCTGCCCTAGAAATGTGTGGAACTTGGAACCAGAGAGATGATTTAGGGTATCTGGTGAAAGAAATTTCTAAGCAGTAAAGCATTCAAGAGGTGACTTGGGTGCTGTTAAAGGGATTCAATATTAAAAGGGAAACAGCATAAAAGTTTGGAAAGTTTGCAGCCTGACAATGCGATTAAAAAAAAAAATCCCATTTTCTGAGGACAAATTCAAGCCAGTGGCAGAAATTTGCATAAGTAACGAGGAAACAAATGTTAATTACCAACACAATAAGGAAAATGTCTCCAGGGGCATGTCAGAGACCTTTGCGACAGCCCCCCTCTTCACAGGCCCAGAGGTTTAGGAGGAAAAAATAGTTTTGTAGGTCAGGCCCAGGGTCCCTCTGCTGTGTGCAGTCTAGGGACTTGGTGCCCTGTGTCCCAGCCATGACCAAAAGAAGCCAAAGTACAGCTTGGGCTGTTGCTTCAAAGGGTGGAAGCCCCAAGCCTTGGCAGCTTCCATGTGGTGTTGAGCCTGCAGGTGCACAGAAGTCAAGAACTGAGGTTTGGGAACCTCCACCTAGATTTCAGAGGATGTATGGAAACACCTGGATGCCCAGGCAGAAATTTGCAGCAGGGGCGGGGCCCTCATGGAAAACCTCTGCTAGGGCAGCATGGAAGGGAAATGTGGGGTTGGAGCCCCCACAGAGTTCCTATGGAGGGGACTGCCTAGTGGAGCTGTGAGAAAACAGCCACTGTCCTCCAGACTGGTAGATCCCCCAGAATAATAGATCCACTGACAGCTTGCACTGTGTACCTGGAAAAGCCGCACTCAACACCAGCCCGTGAAAACAGCCAGGAAGGAGGCTATACCCTGCAAAGCCACAGGAGCGGAGCTGCCCAAGGCCGTGGGAGCCCACCTCTTGCATCAGAGTGACCTGGATGTGAGACATGGAGTCAAAGGAGATCATTTTGGAGCTTTAAGATATTCCTGCCCCACTGAATTTCGGACTTGCATGGGGCCTGTAGCCCCTTTGTTTTGGCCAATTTCTCCCATTTGAAATGGCTGTATTTACCCAATGCCTGTACCCCCATTGTATCTAAGAAGTAACTAACTTGCTTTTGAGTTTACAGACTCATAGGCAGAAGGGATGTGCTTTGTCTTGGATAAGACTCTGGACTGTGGACTTCTGAGTTAACGCTGGAATAAGACTTTGGGGGACCATTGGGAAGGCATGATTGGTTTTGAAATGTGAGGACATGAGTTTGGGAGGGACCAGGGATGGAATGATATGCTTTGGCTGTCTCCCCACTCAAATCTCATCTTGAATTCCCATGTGTTGTGGGAGAATCCAGGTGGGAGATAATTGAATCACGGGGGCAGGTCCTTCCCTACGCTGTTCTCGTGATAGTAAGTCTCATGAGATCTGATGGTTATTATAAGGGGGAATTTTCCTGCACAAGCTCTCTTCTCGTTTGCCACCATGTAAGACATGTCTTTCACCTTCCACCATGATTGTGAGGCCTCCCCAGCCTCATGGAACTGTAAGTCCATTAAACCTCTTTCTTTTGTAAATTGCCCAGTCTTGGGTATGTCTTTACTAGCAGCGTGAAAATGGACTAATACATAGAACTACAGTATACACAGCTTTCCTGCTCCCCAAACCACATGAGAGTAAGTTGCTGATCTGACGTCCCAACACCAGTATTTCCTACAAAACAAGGACATTTTTCAACCACAAAAATCAGGAAACTGATACTGATATATTACTACCACATGGTCCACAAATCCCATTCAAGTTTTGCCAGTTGTTCCAATATGTGATAAGTTACCTTTAACTCAGCTGTGGCATATAAAATGATAGTTCTCCAAAGACATCCACATTCTAATCCCTTGAATTTGTGAATGTTACATTACACGGCAAAAGAGAATTAACATTACAGATGGAACTGGGGTGTCAATCACTTGACTTTAAAATAGAAAGATTATCTTGGATTATTTGAATGAGGCAAAGTATCCACAAAAAATTAGATGCTGACAGTAGAGGAGGCTGTGTGTGTACGTGCAAGGAATATACAGAAACTGTACTTTCTGCTCAATTTTGCTATAAACCCAAAGCTGATCTACAAAACAAAGTTTAAAGTCTATTGAAAAAAATTTAATATGCTCCCTTAAACTGAAAGTAGTAGAAAATGATCATCATCTTTTAAGTCCTAAAAGACCAACAATGAACAGACATTCAAACATCATATAAACACCTATTTTTTCTGATGTTTTCTGTCTTATATTAATATGGTGACTTCAGCATTCTTTTCATTAGTTGGCACAGTATATTTTTTCCATCCTTTTGTCTTTAACCCATCTGTACTATTATATATAAAAACACTGTTATTCCTTTTACTCTAGGGTTTTTTGGTTATTGCCCTCCATCTTTCTCACGTTATGTTTTTATTTTTATGTTTTTATATCTATGAAGATAGTTGTAAGATTTATAATAAGATTTTAAGGTTCTTATCTACTAATTCTATCATCTATTCGTCTCTAGGGTAGTTTTGTGGGTGCCTTCCTCACTCAGTCCTACCTAATGGCTTTTGGACTGAATTAATCAGGAATGAATAACTATTCCTCTGTTAGTTATGCTGAGAGTTTTTGTCATGAATGAGTATTACATTGAAATGCTTTTTCTGTATCTGTTGATGCTCATATAATTTTTCTTCTTTATTATGTTAATGTGGCAAATTACACTGATTGGCTTTTTCTTTTTCTACTGCCTAATTCATTTGTCCCAGTATGTGCTTTACAGCAAAAGGATCCAGTTCAGAATTACACTTTGTATTTGGTGGTTATGTCTCTTTACTTTCTTTCAGCCTGAAACAGTTGCTCAGATTTTCCTTGACTTCCATGACTGATAATTTTGAAAAGTACAGACCATTATTTTGTAGAACACCTCCCAAAATTTGTGTAATATTTCCTCATGACTAGAATCAGGTTATGTATCTTTGGCAGGAATATTATACAAGTGATGATGAGTTCCTTTTTCTGCATCTCATCAGATAGGGTATCATTTCCATTTATCTCATTACTGAGGGTATTAACTTCAATCCATTTATTTATTTATTTATTTTGAGACAGGGTCTCACTTTGTCACTCAGGCTGGAGTGCAGTCACCTCACTGCATCCACGAACTCCGAGTCCTAAGCGATCCTTCTGCCTCAGTCCCCGAAGTAGCTGGGACTATAGGTGCATGCCACCACATCCCGCCAATTTTTGTAGTTTTTTGTAGAGATGTGGTTTCACCATGTTGCCTAGACTAACTTCAATCTCTTGATAAAGGTGTATCTCTTAGTTTCTCCACCAAAAAATTTTTCTTACTTTACAATTACTTAATAATATGAGGGAGAGATGCAGAGACCATATAACTATCCCATACTTCATCGAACTTTCTTCCATTAGTTTTAGCATCTACTGTTTCTTACCTGAATAAATTATTATGATAGCTATCAAATACAGGCATACCCCATCTTATTGTGCTCTTCAGAGGTGTGTGGCAACTCTGCATCTAACAAGTCTATTGGTGCCATTTTTCCAACAGCATGTGCTCACTTTGTGTCTCTGTGTCACATTTTGGTAATTCTCACAACATTTCAAACATTTTCATTATTATTGTATCTGTTATAGTGATTTGTGATCAGTGATCTTTGATATTACTACTGTAATTGTTTTAGTGTGCCACAAACCATCCACATATAAGAGGTGAACTAAATCCATAAATGTGTGTATTCTGACTGCTTTACTGACCTGCCATCCCCCGTCTCTCTCCCTCTCCTTGGAACCTGATTGACTGAGACACAATAATACAGAAATTAGGACAATTAGTAACCCTACAATAGCCCCTAAGTGTTTAAGTGAAAGAAGAGTCAAAAGTCTCTTGTTTTAAATCAAAAGCTAGAAATGATTAAGCTTAGTTGAGAAAAGCATGTCAACATCCAAAACAGGTTGAAAATTAGGCCTCTTTTATCAGTTAGCTGAGTTGTCAGGGCAAAGGAAAAGTTCTTGAATAAAATTAAAAGTGCTACTTTAGTGAACACATAAATGATAAGAAAGTGAAACAGCCTTACTGCTGATATGGAGAAAGTTTTAGTGGTTGGGATAGATTAAACCAGCCACAACATTCTCTCAGGCCAAAGCCTAATCCAGAGCAAGGCCCTAACTCTCTGCAATTCTATGAAGGCTGAGAGAAGTAAAGAAGCTGCAAAGAAAAGTTGGAAGCTAGTAATGGTTGGTTCAAAAGAAGCTGTCTCCATAACATAAAAGTGCAAGGTGAAGCGGCAAGTGCTGATGCAGAAGCTGCAGCAAGTTATCCAGAAGACCTAGCTAAGATAATTGATGAAGGTAGCTACACCAAACAACAGATTTTCAATGTAGACAAAACAGCCATCCATTAAAACTTAACCTAAAATATCTAAGGTATGCCTACAGTAATTTTCTAATTCCATTATTCCTTTTATATTAGTTAAGGTTCTAGTATAAGGGGCTTTGCTCTTTCTCCATTTTTTCCCCCCATTTTCTTGTATCAGTATGAATTCATAGATCCCTTACTTGGGCTCCAATTCCCCACCAGGCTGTCACAGCTTGTTTTTGTGGATGCCTTCCTCACTCAGCCACACCTAATGGATTTTGGACTGAATTATTCAGGAATTAATATTCCTCCATTAGTTATGCTGAGAGTTTTTATCATGAATGAGTATTAAATTGAAATGCTTTTTCTGTATCTATTGGTGCTCACATGATATTTTTTTTATTCTGTTAATGTGGCAAATTATACTGATTGTTTTTCTTTTTCTACAATCTCTCTAAGCATGATCTAGCTGCATCCCACACATTTTTACATGCTATACTTTTGATTCATTTAAAGTATTTTTTCTAATTTCCCTTGTGATTTCGTTTTTGATCCATGTAATATTTAAAAGTGTGCTGCTTAATTTTCTAATATTTGGGGATTTTCTGGTTATTTTTCTGCTACTGATTTCTGGCTTAATTCTGGTGTAGTCACAGAATACATTATCTATGACTTTACCAATAGATACAGAAAAAGCATTTCAATTTAATACTCATTCATGATAAAAACTCAGCATAACTAATGGAAGAATATTAATTCCTGAATACTTCAGTCCAATTTATTGACACTTGTTTTATGGTCCAGAATGTTGGACTATCTTGGAGAATGTTCCACATGCACTTGAAAATAACGTGTATTCTGCTGTTGTTCAATTGAATGTCCTATAAATGTCAATCAGGTTGATTTGGTTAACAGTGTCGTTAAAATTTTCCATATACTTACTGACATTTCATCTGCTTCTTCTGTTTCTCTATTGAGAGGGGTATTGAGATCTCCAGCTAAACTTGCAGAGTTGTGTATTTCTTCATTCTGTTTCATAGGTTTCTGCCTCATTTATCTGGAAGTTTAACATTTAGAATTTTTGTGTCCTTGCAGTAAATTGACATCTTATCATCATAAAATGTCTCATTTTCCCTAGTTCTGATGTATTCTGTCTGGTATTAATATGGTCACTTCAGCTCTCTTTTCATTAGTCGGCACAGTATTTTTTTTTCCATCCTTTTGCTTTTAACCTATGTGTACCATTATATACAAAAGCAGTTATTCCATTTACATAATTTGGGTTTTTAAAATTATTTTCTATTTTTCTCGTTATGCTTATGTTTTTCCTTTATATCTATGAGCATATTTATAAGATTTATAATACGGTTTTAGGGTTCTTATCTACTAATTCTATTATTTATTTTATTTTGGACCTGTTCATATGATTGATTTTTCTCTGGTTATGGGTCCTATTTCCCCGCTTCTCTGCTTGTTAACTTTTGATTGTGAATTTTGCATTGTTGGGTGAAAGATTTTGTTTTATTCCTTTAATGAGTATTGAACTTTGTTCTGGCATGCAGCTAAGTTTTTTGAGCAACAAACAGTTGGATTCTTTTGAACTTTTGTTTTTAAGGTCTGTAAAGGGGGGCCTAGAGCAGCTTTTACTCTAGGACTAATTTACAATCACTTTTCTTCAGCCTCAAAAACTTCCTTTAACAATTACTATAATGCAAGCCTGTCTGTAACAAATTACCTCTACCATTTTTTTTAAATCTGAAAATTTTCTCCATTTCACCTTCAATTTTCAAAGAATATTTTTGCTGGATATAGTTTAACTTTTATTCCCCAACACCTTAAAGGTGCTGTCCCACTGTTTTCAGGTTTAGATTGCTTTTCCTAAGAAGTAATCATACTCATTATTCTTTCCCTCTGCATAATGTGTTACTTTTTTCTCCACCTGTTTTTAAGATTTTATCTTTAGTTTTGAGCAATTTGAATGTAATGTACAACATAGGTATGTTTATGCTGCTTGTGATGCATTCCACTTCTTGGGTCTTTTTTTTTTTTTTAACAGTTTTTATTATTCTGTTTAGATGTCTTCCCACACATTATGTCCATCTTTTCCTTTAAGTCCTTGAGCTTATCTATCATAGCTTTAAAAAAATCTAGCCAGGTGTGGTGGCTCACGCCTGTAATCCCAGCACTTTGTGAGGCCAAGGCAGGTGGATTACAAGACCAGGCTAGCTGATACAGTGAAACCCCATCTCTACCAAAAAAAAAAAAAAAAAATTAGCCGCACATGGTGGCGGGCACCTGTAGTCCCAGCTACTTGGGAGGCTCAGGAAGAAGAATTGCTTGAACCTGGGAGGCAGAGGCTGCAGTGAGCTGAGATCGCGCCACTGCACTCCAGCCTGAGAAACAGAGTGAGACTCCATTAAAAAAAAAAAAAAAAAAAAAAAAAAAATTCCTTGTCTGCTAATTCCAAAATCTGTCATCTCTGGATCTGTTTCTACTCACTTTTCCCTTCTCGGGTGTAGACCACATTTTCTTTTGCATATTCCCACTAATTTCTAAAATTATATTCTGCACATTATAGATGCCACATTGAGAGCTTGGATTGAGCAGACTTCCTTTAAAAAGTCTTGAGTTTTGTTCTAGCAGCCAGTTGATTTACTGGCAACTCAGCTTGATTCTATCAAAACTTGGTTTCAGTATTTGTTAGGTGGGCCTTTCTGAGGTCTCAAGTGAACACTGGAGAGTTCCACAAGGTCACTCCATTCTGGCATATCAGGACTCAAATGTCTTGCAGCACTGTGTGACCCTTAGAATACACCACTCACAGCCCCACTTCCCACCTTGATAGTTGTTCTCTGCCAGCCCTCATTACATCTCATCCTATACATGGACAGCTTAGTATTTGGCCAAAGACTCAAAAGATCCTTATGCAGACTTCTGGTACACCATCTCTGCACAGCAACCCTACTTCAGTACTCTAATCTACAATTTCCAGTCACTTTAGCAAATCCAAAATCCTATCTTTGCTTCATCTGCCTAGTGATGCCCAATTCTGCCCAGCTCTCTATTGGATTCCAATTCCATGTGCCAAAGTTTACAAAATGTTTCTAGGTAGAAAGCTGGAATGAATGCAGAATCACCTTTTATGTTTTTTTCTTTCTCAAATAATATAGCCCTGCATTATTTGTTGTCCAATGCCTGCAAATAGTTGTTTCACATACTTTTCCAGTGTTACAGTTATTCATCTTGAGAGTATAAGTGTGACACTCATTATTTTGTTGCAACCCAAATCAGAAGTACTGGATTCTGCTTTGAAAAAAAAAAAAAAATCAGGAAATATTCTTTGTTGACTTTTTAATGACTTCTTGGCATGAATTTAACTTTGACATTAATTCAATTAATCACTCAACAAAGATTTACAGGCACTTTGTAGGTTTCATGTGTTGTTTTGGTTCAAAATGATAGACTTTTTTCCTCTGGAGCATGGAAGATAGGTTAAATGTAGAGAAGGTATGCTAAACACCATCATAAGTGAAGTACAGAATAATCTGGGAGTACAAGGCAGGGGCATCTAACCTATCTAGGAGAGCTCAGGGAAGGTATTCTAAAGGAAGTGCATGTTTAAATGAAACCTGACAGATGAGTAGGAGTTAACCAGATGAAAAGATCTGAGTCACTACGTGACTACAGAAATTTCAGAATGTTTGGCATAGAAAGTAGGGAAAAGAGGAGTACCATCACAAAACGTTTCAGAAATTAACAGCCTTCTAAACATGGTAAGGCTTCTGGACTTAAGATGATGGCACTAAATGGTTTGAACCAGGGGAACTGCATGAAGTAGATATGCATTTTAGAAGAATTATTTTGTCTTTAGGGTGTACAGAGTGAACTGAGTCAAGACATGAAGCAGGGAGTAATCGAGGAGAGTTAGGAAGGCAGCCTGGACAAGGGTTTTAGCATTGAGGATGGAGGTAAAGTGACTACTCAGAAACAGCCTCTTAGGATACAGATATTTCAATGAGGAGGTGGCCAAAGGTCAGTATAAAGTTTTGAAAGCCCAGAGACTGGACTCTGTCATTTCATTATAAGGAGAGTGTTCTGCTGAGGGTTTAATCCACAGCAGTTAAACCAAGGAACTATGTATTTATACAGCAAAAAAATAATTTGTTTACACTGTTCCTGACTAGCAAGCCAAATACACATATATTCGTTCTCCATGGTATCTACCTTTCGAGGACCTAGCTACCTGGCAAACATCAAATTAGTAAACAGAATTCAAGCAAGGGCTATCTTGTAGCATTTCTATCACCATATTGTTGTTGACACTCTTATTGAAGAAGAGTCACTTCAAAAAGTGTAATTTAGATTGAATTATTAAAACAAAGAAATGTGTATTATACTTCAGAACAATTTCTATCAAAAATAAAATAAAATAAAAAATAAGAAAAACCCTTCTTTCTCCAAACAATCTAGCTGTAAAACCATTAGGTGGAGCAGAAGAAGCTGTGCGCTCATGCCAGCTGAAGGTTAAGGCACCTAAAACTCAGTCTAAGTGGAATAAATGAGCTTGAGTAGGCTGAGAAGGGTACCCTCATGGGAAAGAGCTTAGCACAGAGTTTCAAGAGTCCAATGGTATCAGAGTTCCAGCAGGATGAAAGAGGAATCCACGAACAGGGAGGATCCAGCTCAGAAGCAGTGTCCACGCCAGGGAATAGCATGTGGATTCAGAGCCTGATAATGATGAGAAGGGGGCCCATGTGAGGGGTAAGTCGGCTAGGGGGAAGTCAGATCATAGAGTAGAGAGGGCATTCTTGCAAGAAGCCGCCTGGTATAAAGTATCAGACTGGGAAGAGTGACCCTCTCAGTGACACAGATCTGGGGAGATTCAGCTCACAGAGTACAGCTGGCATCCCTGTAAGAGGTCACCTGGTATCAGAGAAGGGTGGGGAATGAGGACGTGATCCAGCACCGGAAGTCAAAGTCTATACAGAACAGGAAAGCATCCTGTGAGGGAGTCAGAATGAAGAGTCAGAGCCTACACAGGGTAAGGAAGACTGGCATACAGGGATGGAGTCAGCCCATATCGGGTGCTAGAGCCCTGATGCAATGATGAGATATTGATTACATACAGGAGGATTAAGTCAATATATTAAGATTATAGTTGTATTAGTACATTCTTGCACTGCTATAGAAAAAAACCTGAAACTGGGTAACTTATAAAGAAAAGAGGTAGCTGGGCGTGGTGGCTCACGCCTGTAATCTCAGCACTTTGGGAGGCCGAGGCGGGCGGATCATGAGGTCAGGAGATCGAGACAATCCTGGCTAACACGGTGAAACCCAGTCTCTACAAAAAATACAAAAAATTAGCTGGGCACAGTGGTGGGCGCCTGTAATCCCAGCTACTTGGGAGCTGAGGCAGGAGAATGGCATGAACCCGGGAGGTGGAACTTGCAGTGAGCCGAGAGCGCGCCACTGCACTCCAGCCTGGGCGACAGAGCAAAACCTCCAGCCTGGGCGACAGAGCAAAACTTCATTTTAGAAAAAAAAAAAAAAAGAGGTTTAATTGGCTCACGGTTCCACATGCTGTACAGGAAGCAAGACTGGGGAGGCCTCGGGAAACTTACAATCATGGCAGAAGGCAAAGGGGAAGCTGGCACATCTTACATGGCTGGAGCAGGAAAAAAAGAGTAAAGGGGGAATTGTGACAGATTTTTAAACAACCAGATCTCATGAGAACTTACTATCATGAGAACAGCAAGGGGGAAATCCACCCCCATGATCCAATCATCCCAACCACGTCCCTCCTCCAACATTGGGGATTACAATTTGAGATGAGATTTGGAAGGACAGAAATCCAAACCATATCATTCCACCCCTGGCTCCTCCCAAATCTCATGTCCTTCTCACACTGCAAAATACAATCATCCCTTCTCAACAGTCCCCCAAGTCTTAACTCATTTCAGCATTAACTCAAAAGTCCACAGCCCAAAGTCTCATCTGAGACAAGGTAAGTCCCTTTGGTCTATGAATCTATAAAATCAAAACAAGTTATTACATCCAAGATACAATGGGGGTACAGGCATTGGGTAAATATGCATGTTCTAAAAGGGAGAAATCAGCCAAAACAAAGGGCTACAGGCCCCATGCAAGTCCAAAACCCAGCTGGGCAGTCATTAAATTTTTATTTATTATTATTATTATTTTTTTGAGACAGAGTCTCGCTCTGTCGCCCAGGCTGGAGTGCAGTAGCACGATCCTGGCTCACTGCAAGCTCCACCTCCCAGGTTCAGGCTATTCTCCTGCCTCAGCCTCGCAAGTAGCTGGGACTACAGGCACCTGCCACCACGCCGAGCTAATTTTTTGTATTTTTAGTAGAGATGGGGTTTCACTGTGCTAGCCAGGATGGTCTTGATCTCCTGACGTTGTGATCTGCCTGCCTCAGCCTCCCAAAGTGCTGGAATTACTGGCATGAACCACTGCGCCCAGCCAAATCTTTTTTTTTTTTTTTCTTGAGACAAAGTCTCGCTCTGTCACCAGGCTGGAATGCAGTGGCATAGTCTTGGCTCACTGTAACCTCCGCTTCCTGGGTTCAAGTGATTCCCCTGTCTCAGCCTCCCGAGTAGCTGGGACTACAGGTGCATGCTAGCACGCCCAGCTAATTTTTTGTATTTTAGTAGAGGCGGGGCTTCACCATGTTGGCCAGGATGGTCTTGATCTCCTGACCTCTTGATCTGAAAATTTAAAGCTCCAAAATACTATCCTCTGACTCCATGTCTCACATCCAGGCCACAGTGGTGCAAGAGGTGGGATCCCAAGGCCTTGGGCAGCTCTGCCCCTGTGGCTCTGCAGGGCTCAGCTCCCATAGCTGCTCTCAATGGCTGGTGTTGAATGTGTGTAGCTTTTCCAGGCACACAGTGCAAGCTGTTGGTGGTTCTATCATTCTGGGGTCTGGAGGATAGTGGCCCTCTTCTCACAGCTCCACTGGGCAGTGCCTCATTGGGAACACCATGTGGGGGATCAACCCCACATTTCCTCTCTGCACTGCCCTAGTAGAGCTTTTCCATGAGGGCTCTGTCCCTGTAGCAGACTTCTGCCTGGACATCCAGGCATTTCCATACATCCTCTGAAATCGAGGTGGAGGCTCCCCAGCCTCAACTCTTGTCCTCTGTGCAACCACAGGCTTAACATCATGTGGAAGCTGCCAAGGCTTACAGCTTGCAGCCTCTGGAGCAGCAGCCTGAGATGTATCTGGGGTCCTTTTAGCCATGGCTCGAGCTAGAGTGGCTGAAACACAGGGAGCAGTGTACTTTAATGGGAGAGGCTGCTGTGAAGGTCTCTGAAATGCCTTCTAGCCATTTTCCCCATTGTCTTGGCTATTAAACATTCTGCTCCTTTTTACTTACGCAAATTTCTGCAGCCAGCTTGAATTCCTCCCCAGAAAATGGGTTTTACTTTTCTACTACATGGTCAGGCAGAACGTTTTCCAAACTTTTATGCTCTGCTTCCCTTTTAAATATAAGTTCCAGTTTCAGATCTCTTTGCTCACACATATGAGCTACACTGTTAGAAGCAGCCAAGCCATGTCTTGCATGTTTTGCTGCCTGGAAGTTTCTTCCACCAAATACTCTAAATCATCTCTTTCAAGTGCAAAGTTCCACAGATTCCTAGAGCAGGGGCACAATGCTGCCAGTCTCTTTGCTAAAGCATCGCAAGAGTGACCTTTACTCCAGTTCTCAGTAAGCTCCTTATCTCCATCTGAGACCTCCTCAGCCTAGACTTCATTATTCATATCACTGTTAGCATTTTGGTCAAAATAATTTAACAAGTCTCTAGGAAGTTCCAGACTTTTCCTCATCTTCCTGTCTTCTTTGGAGCCCTCCAAACTGTTCCAACCTCTGCCCATTACCCAGTTCCAAAGTCACTTCCACATTTTCAGCTATCTTTATAGCAATACCCTCCTCTCAGTACCAACTTTCTGTATTAGTCTGTTTTCTCACTGCTACAAAGAAATACCTGAAACTGGGTAATTTATAAAGAAAAGAGGTTTAATTGGCTCATGGTTCTGCAGGCTGTACAGTAGGCATGACTGGCTTTTATAGGCTTCAAGAAACTTACAATCATGGCAGAAGGTGAAGGTGAAGATGGCACATCTTACATGGCCAGAGCAGGAGGAAGAGAGTGAAGGCGAAGGTGCTACACACTTTTAAACAACCAGATCTCATAAGAACTCACTATCACAAGAACTGCAAGAAGGAAATCCACCCCCAATGATTCAATCACCTCCCACCAGGCCCCTCCTCCAACAATGGGGGTTACAATTCAACATGAGATTTGGAAGGACACAAATCCAAACCATATCAGTACTCAATTCCTTGCTTCTCATTACCTTCATTATATTTACCAAATCCCCAACCGTGGATAAACGCAACTTTCCAACTTACTCAGTGGTTGGGCTGAACAAGACTGAAAAAACATACATAATCATGACTGGCTGGTCTCTCTTTAAATTTTCACAAAACCCCTGACACTGTCATGTAATCCTAGAACACCTCCCTTAATCGATTTACTCACTGAGGTTAAAAACTACTCTATGTTTTCTAGGCTCAATCAACCCCTTCTGCCAATCTCAACCAGTAACTTCATTTCTTTTTTCATTGAGAATATAGAAGCAATCAAAAGAGAACTTATTCTTTCACCACTAAAGTTTCCAATCATATACTCTGCCTAACATCCCTGTTACAATGCATAACAGTGATGTTCCTGGTATCCTCTCCGGTTGGGCAATGGATCTTATCTCTTTTTGCCTACTGAAGAATTGTACTCTGTAATTATCCCCTCTCCTGCATCAATGTTTCCGTCCAGAGTCACTCCCAACAGTCTATAAATACTCTAGTATATCCCGCTTTTAAAAACATAACAAAGCAATAACAACAAAACTTTCCTTTATCCTGTAAACCTCTTCAGCTACTGTCCTATCTCTGTGTCCACTTACAACAAAATTTGTAAAATAATTGTTTCACTTCCTTATCTATTCTCTGATTACTGGAACTGGTTTTGACAAGAGCAACAAAGGACTCCACATATCCAAACACTCCTCTTCTTTCTTGAGCTATCAATATATTTTACACAGTTGATGATTTCCTCCTTATAACACTTTATTCTCTTGTCTTCCAAGACACCACCCTCTCAGTTTTCCTTACTTAACTAATTGCTCTTTTACTATCTTTTGCTAGCTTCTCCTCCTCTTCCCAATTTCTAAAGGCTTTGTCGGCTCTAGTGCTCTAGGTTCAGGTCTTGAATATCTTTTCCATATTCACTCTCTATTTGATCTCATCAGGCTTTAAAAGTTAACTATATAGAACTACCTGTATACATTAACGATTCCTAATTTTCTTTCTCCAGTCTTAATCTCTTTCCTGAACGATTTCTGTTTGCCAACTGGACATCTCCTTCGGATATTTAACACATATCCCTAATTCACATGTTTAAACCAGATCCACCCAAATCTTTTTTCCACAGTGCCCCTATTACAGTAAATGACAAAACTATTTTATCCAGTTGTTCAAATCAAAAACTTTGGAGTTAATGCTCGATGCTTTTACTTCTTTCAGACACCATTATTCAAACCATTAGCTAATTTGTTGGTTCTACTTTCAAAATACATACTAAATCCAAACAATTCTCACCATTCTACCACTACCTTAATCAAGCCACCTATATTTCTCACCTGTATCATCACAAAATCCTCTTAAAGATTTGTCTCTGCCCTCCTACCTTTGCTACCTACAGATAGTCTTCTCTCAGCAACCAGACTGAGCACTTTAAGACATAAATCAGATCATGTTCTTTCCCTGCTCAAAATCTCCTAATAGACAGATTCCTATTTAAATAAGACTAGAATCCAAGGACCTACAGGATCTAGTCCCTTCTATCCTTCTAACTTCACTTTCTACCATTTTCCCTTGTTCTTCCTTGTGATTCCTTGAACACATCAACCATGCTCAGTAACTCCGCACCTAGACTGAATAGAATGTCTTCCTCCCAGATTTTGAACAACTCATTCCTTCTTCAATGAATATTTAAAAAGACAACTCTGATTACTCTGTGAAAAAGAGAGAGATTCAAGAATGAGGGCAGGAAAACAAGTTAGGAGACGATTCTAATAGTTGAAAGGGAATATGATGGCGGCTTGGAACAGGAACACAGTGGCCAACGGAATGAAGTAGACAAATTCTGACATATTTTAGAAAGGTAAGTAAGAATTGCTTATGTATGGATGATGACATCATTTACAAACCTGGTGGGGGTCGGGTACTGAGGTAGTAACAGAGCTGAGAATGTAGGCAGGAAGTGCGTACAAGGAATCGAGAGTTCTGTTTTGAACATATTAAATTTGAGATGCCCATTAAATATCCAAACGAACAGCTAGACATATATGTCTAGATCTAAGGAAAGAAGTCAGGGTTAAATATATAAATGTGAGAGTTACCAGCACATAACCAGTACTTAAGGCCGTTAGACTGAATAAGCTCATTCAAGAGAGATAGGGAAGAGGGTTAATGCAAAGATGGCCAACTCTTGTGTCACATTGGCTTTTAGAAAATCAAGCAGGTTGGGTGTGGTGGCTCAAGCCTATAATCCCAGCACTTTGGGAGACTAAGGCAGGCAGATCACCTGAGGTGAGGAGGTCGGGACCAGTCTGGCCAACATGATGAAACCCCGTCTCTGCTAAAAATACAAAAATTAGCCCGGTGTGGTGGC
The DNA here is from genome assembly GCF_037993035.2 of Macaca fascicularis. Classification (NCBI taxonomy): domain Eukaryota; kingdom Metazoa; phylum Chordata; class Mammalia; order Primates; family Cercopithecidae; genus Macaca; species Macaca fascicularis. Next base: position 139,081,873 of record NC_088380.1, on the reverse strand, counting down.
ACCACCTGTAATCCCAGCTACTCGAGAGGCTAAGGCACAAGAATAGCTTGAACCCGGGCGACAGAGGTTGCGGTGAGCCAAGATCATGCCACACTGCGCTGTACTCCAGCCTGGGTGACAGAGCAAGACTCCGTCTCAAAAAAAAAAAAAAAAAAATATCAAGCAAAGGTAGATCCAACAAAGACTAAAGTATAATACGCCAGTGAGAAAGAAGAAAACTATGAGATTATAGTGTCACAAAAGCCAAGAAGGAAATTTTTTTTTTTTTTGAGACAGAGTCTCGCTCTGTCGCTCAGGCTGGAGTGCAGTGGCCGGATCTCAGCTCACTGCAAGCTCCGCCTCCCAGGTTTACGCCATTCTCCTGCCTCAGCCTCCCGAGTAGCTGGGACTACAGGCGCCCGCCACCTGCCCTGGCTAGTTTTTTGTAGTTTTTAGTAGAGACGGGGTTTCACCGGCTTAGCCAGGATGGTCTCGATATCCTGACCTCGTGATCCGCCCGTCTCGGCCTCCCAAAGTGCTGGGATTACAGGCCTGAGCCACCGTGCCCGGCCAAGAAGGAAATATTTTTTAAAAAAGAAATAGCCAACTGTGTCAAATCTGACGAGATGTTAATGAGAATTAGAAATTGACCACTCTATCTGGCTCATAGAAATTATCGGTAACCTTACAAGAGCACTTTTAGTGGAGGAAAAAAAGAAAACCTGAATGGAGTAGACTGAGGGAAAAATGGGAGTCAACGAAGTAAAGGCAACGAGTACATACAAATTTATGAATTTTGCTATATTGGAACAGAGAAAAGGTAATGGCTAGAGGGTGAATTGGAGTAAAGGGAGAGTTTTTTGTTTGAAGACTAGAGCTACCAGAGCATGTTTATATGCTGATGTGAATGATCCATCAAGAGAAACTGCTGATCCAGGAGAGAGAAGGAAAAACTGAAGGGGAAAATCCTTGGGTGGATAAGATGGATCAATGAGATCTACCCTCCAACGAGCCTCCAAGATGTTTAGATAAAACAACAACAAATTTATCCTTAACAGACAAGAAAAAACAGTATGTACACTAGTTTTGCAGATTTGATTGGAAAATAAGACAATTTTCATTTGATTCTTCCTATTTCTCAATAAAGTACAAAGCAAGATCATCAATTAAGGAAAGTAGATTGTAAATTTAAGGAGAAAGAAGGTGGGAAATAGTCATTATAGAGAGGACTCAGTAAATGTACTAAATACTATTACATTTCTAAGAGGAAAATTCATACTTTCATAATTACAGAGTTTAATCACACAAAAGTGGAAACAAATAATAACAGGGAGTCAGTTAATAAACTATAAGATATAAACTCAATGGAATACAATTTAGTAACTAAAAACAATAAAATAGAAGTATAAAATTATATTAATGTGCTAAAGTATGTATGTGTAAATGCATTTATATGCTCACATAGGCATGGTTTCATAAGCAGAAAAAAGCTTGGAAGAATACATAACAAAAACATAGCGGAACTGGGGTCAGGGAGCAGCGAGAGAGGCACATGATCCCACTAAAAACAAATAAACTATATATATACACATACATATATGCATTGTTTCATTTCTATATGTGCAAAAACAAACCTATAGACCAAATTCTATGTCCTTACATACACTAATAGTATAAACACCATAATTCAAACAATGATTCATACACAAAGATTTTATCATGGTACTTTTTTTTCTAGACAGTGGGTCTCACTATATTGCCCAGACTAGCCTTGAACTCCTGGGCTGAAGCAATCCTCCCATCTCAGTCTCTAGAGCTATCTGGGAGTACCCGCACACACCCACATGCCTGGCTTATCATGGTACATTTTAATGAAAAACTGAAAGCACTTTAATGTAAGAAAATTATAGAACTATTAAAGTGTTCATGAACTTTTAGAAAATATCTCAGACATACAAAACAGTATAAAGATTAAAAGAAGCACTCACATACCAAACACCCAGATGATAGTTTTTTAATGACATGGGACTTCATGATAAGGTTAAGTGGGGAAAAAAAAACCCAGCATACAAAATTAAGAGTATGACATCAGCTATATAAAACAGTATATAAAGGAGGAGGAAAATACATGAAAATGTCAACAATGATTATTACTGGGTGCTAAAACTGTGTGTGGCTGACTTTCATCTCTCTTTATACTTCTTCAATGCCAAGTTTTCTATAATAAGCTACTATCATTTTTATAATTATAAAAATACAACATTGTACTAGCACCATTACCTTGGGATCATGTACAAATGTATTTCCTTTGGTTCCAGGAGGGAAATCTCCAGTACAGATATATTTTAGACATTCAATGATGGTCTGAAGAAATAGAAAATTACATCACTTCGTTATAAGAGAATCACAGAAGTTTATCATAAAATATGAATTCATTACGAAAATATTATTTATCATGGAAACTATAAAAGATGGATAAAATCTGACATTATAAAACTTGTAATAAAGATTTGATTAAGTGTTTAAAGAATCATTGCTGTAAGTTCACAGAAATGCTATATATAACTAAGAAGTTATCCTAACACAAAGAATTGTTACTTGAGAAAAAAATAATTATTTTCAACTGAAACCCTTTAAACTAATTTAAGTTAATAATAAGAAGAGCTAACAGTTAAGTACTGAATTGTACTAAGCGCTCTTACATATATTTATTTAATTCTCACATTAACTCTAGGCTGTAAAAACTTTTTGTCTGTTTGAGACAGGGTCTCACTCTGCTGCTCAGGATGGAGTGCAGCTGCATGATCATGACTTACTGCAGCCTTGACCTCCTGTGCTCAAGCAATCCTCTAGCCTCAGCCTCCCAAAGGGCTGGGATTACAGTCGTCAGGCACCAAGCCCAGCCTGTAGAAACTTTTTTTTCTGAGACAGAGTCTTGCTCTGTCACCCAGGCTGGTGGAGTGCAATGGCATGATCTCGGCTCACTGCAACCTCCGCCTCCTGGGTTCAAGCGATTCTCCCCCCTCAGCCTCCCCAGTAGCTGGGATTACAGGCGTGCGCCACCATGCCTGGCTAATTTTTGTATTTTTATTAGAGATGGGGTTTCGTCATGTTGGCCAGGCTGGTCTCGAACTCCTGACCTCAGGTGATCCACCCGCCTCGGCCTCCCAAAGTGCTGGGATTACAGGCGTGCGTTACCGTGCCCAGCTGTAGAAACTATTTTTAATCTCCATTTTATGAATGAGAAAACTAAGGCACAGAGCAGTGAGGTCACTCGCCAACAGTCAACTAACAAACGAAGCAAAAAATTTGTATTGAGGCAGCCAGTCCTCATATACACTACACAGTACTACGCTCCCTTCTGCTAGTATTTAGTACAATGCTAAGTACATAACAAGCATTCAACAAATAACATTTTTACAAAAACAGAAGTAAACAAGTTTGACATTCAATTCTCAACCTCTCTTTCTACACTCTTCTCCCTGCTATAGTGACATTGTCTTGCTTTTTCTTAAGCCACTCTTCCTCACCAAAATGCCTGTTATTCTTTCCATTCAAATTTCTAAATATTCCCAGGGCTGTAAAAGCAGTCAGTCAGTCGTGCACCAACTTTAAATTGTTGACTGGGTTTTAAGAACAAAAGTTTTCCAAGTTAAGTGCCACTATAAGTTACATTTTTAAATTAAGTCATTTATTTTCCATGTATCATGCTTGGACAGTTGGCATACCTGGAAACTCTTTAGTCATATATATATCACTTTATAACTTTTAAAAGAATTCTTGTGTGGGACAACTAGTGGGTAGTGAATGCTATGCTTTGAAAGCAAAAAGACAGCATTAAAAAACATCAATACAGACCAAAGGGCATCCAGTGGGAACTGAACTCTGAGTGAGCTGCGACAGCTCCCTGTCTCGTGGGATTCTTAAGTAAACCTTGTCCCCAGGACAGGCACCGACAGCCTTCAGGGACTGCCTCAGGCTAACTCCTAAGGTCGCGGTAGCCTACAGGCCACGCCCCGAGGCACTTTAAGGGCCTACACCTGTGGAGCCCTACGGACGCTTCTCTTCCTAAGGAGAGTTCTGAACTCCCCATTTTATTCTCCGAAAGATGTAGAGACCTGTAAACTGAAGGCGGCTACTGAAGACTTACCGTCTTTCCCGCCCCATTGGGTCCAACCAAAATTGTAAGGGGGCTGAAGAAAGTGATAATTTGCTTATCTTTGTCCTCTATTCCAAAACTCCGCACGCCCAGAATGCTCATCTTTTCGATCCGGGACATGTTTGCAAACGTTTCTAATCTCACCGGGGACCTGGAGCCCACAAAGGCTTAACTGAGGCCGAAGCAGGGCGTGCACCGGACGTGAGACCCACGAATCTCAGGGTCAGGAGGATCCGGGCGGGAAGCGAGGCCACAGGACAGGCAAAAGATCCGGCCGGCCAAGAGCGGGAGAGATGGGGCGGGAGATGGCGCCTTTCCTCCCACACTAGCTGCTTTTCCCGCCGGTGGCGAGAGCGGAGGCGGGAACCAGCCAGGGGCTGCCCGCCGGGGACGCAAAGCAGTAGCCGCAACGCGACCCCGCAACCGCGCTCACTCACAGCTTCCCGCCTAGGCCGCCCTGTGGGTCACGTGGGTCTCTAAGCCCGCGCGCGTCCACGCCGCACTCCTAGGGCACGCCGGGAGATCGGAAGCCCGCCGTGCGTGCGCAGCTCCGACTTCCGGGTGTCGAGTGCAGGGTGCTGTTGCCAGGGGCAGCGGACGTCCAGATACTTGCTGGGGATGGGCAACCTGGAGAGGTACTGACTTTTGGAAGGGAAGACCAAAACCTGTGACGGATGGCGCTTCTCAAAGCTTGACACTGGGACTTCTGGAATGGGGGGAAGGGGTGGTGTGGATTGGAGACCCAGGAAGGTGGTCCGTTCATGTCCAAACTATTTTCCTTTTCATTCCCATTCTCTAATGTTCGTATAGTAATTTCCAGTGATCACATAACATGTGATGACGCCATTGCAGTAGTGTTTAATGGAATGTGCGCATGTGTATTCCTTGTGCTTAGAAATATCAATTTTAATTTATAATTGAGTAAATGTTGATAATTATAACTCACGTACACGCTCTTTGAGGTCCCCGGTAATTTTTTAGTGTAAAGGCGTGTTTGAGACCAAAAGTCTGGGAACTAAAACTAAAAGCAGGCTGCAAATACGAAGAATGTAGACGTAATCCATTCCAATCAGTGCTCCCAGCAATAGATATCTTTACAAATAAGGGAAAGAGAGGTTACCTGTCTCAGAAGTAACTGAGAATATTGCTTTCTTGGAAACAAACTTAATGGAGGGATATCACATGCAAGGGCCTAGAGGAACATATATAAAAATTACTGAAACAATAGTGGAGGACATTTAAATGAAACAAAAATTTGGAATTACTGTAGTGGTACAATTGGCCTCTGCCTGCCTTGGAAAAATGTAGGAAATGTTTCTCCAGTCACACAATCCCAAGCAAATAATTTACAGAACCTAGTACATAAATTTATGTGCCAAAGGATGCAAGTGGGGAAGACGAGTGAGAAATAGTCTCTTGCTGTACCAGGTTTAAAAAACCTGAAAGTGTCAGTTATTACAACATACTTAACTAATGGAAGAAAACATTAAAATTATATAGGAATGTCTTACTTGGCAAAGCAAATATAATAAAACAATGGGAAAAGACTAAAGCCCCTTTTTTACATTTTAAAAATTGTAAAATACACATAAAATTTACAGTCTTGGCCGGACACAGTGGCTCACGCCTGTAATCCCAGCACTTTGGGAGGCCGAGATGGGTGGATCACGAGGTCAGGAGATCGAGACCATACTGGCTAACATGGTGAAACCTGTCTCTACTAAAAATACAAAATATTAGCTTGGTCTGGTGGCAGGCACCTGTAGTCCCAGCTACTTGGGAGGCTGAGGCAGGAGAATGGCGTGAACCCAGGAGGCAGAGCTTGCAGTGAGTCAAGATCACGCCACTGCATTCCAGCCTGGCCAACAGAGCAAGACTCTGTCTCAAAAAAAAAAAAAATTTTTACTATCTTAACCATTTTTAAGTGTATGTTTCAGTGGTGTTAAGTATACTCACGTACAACCGTCACCACCTTTCAACCTCTACAAATCTTCTCATTTTGCAAAACAAACTACCCATTAAATAATAACCTTCTCCTCCCAACATCCTCCAACCCCTGACAACCAACATTCTACTTTCTGTCTCTGTAATTTTTTACTAAGTACCTCATATAAGTGGAATCATACAGCTTTTATCTATTTGTGACTTGGCTCATTTCACTTATAATGTCCTCAAGGTTCATCCATGTTGCAGCCCAGGGGTCCCCAACCCCCAGACCACTGACTAGTATGCATACCTGGCCTGTTAAGAACCTGGTGGCACAGTAGGAGGTGAGCAACAGAGGAGTGAACATTACCACCCGAGCTGGGCCTCAGATCAGTAGGGGCATTAGATTCTCATAGGAGCACAAACCCTATTTTGAACTGCCCATGAGAAGGATCTAGGTTGCCCATTCCTTATGAGAATCTAATGCCTGATGATCTGAGGTCGAACAGTTCCATCCCAGAACCATCACCCCACTCCTGTCTGTGAAAAAACTGTCTTTCATGAAACTGGTGCCTGGTGCCAAAAAGGTTGGGGACCACTGTAGCATATATCAGAATTCTGGTAGTTTTTAAGGTTGAATAAGATTCATTACAGTACACATCACATTTTGCTTATCCATCTATTGATGGACATTTGGGTTGCTTTCACATTTTAGCTACTGTGAATAATGTGGCCATATATAAATGGTGTACAAATGTCACTTCTGGACCCTACTTTCAGTTCTTTTGGGTATATACCCAGAAGTGGGATTATTAGATCATACAGTAATTCAACTTTTAATTTTTTGAGGAACTGCCATACTGTTTTGCACAGTGGTTGTACCATTTGACATTCCCACCAATAGTGCACAAGGGTTTCAATTTCTACATATGCTTGCCAACACTTGTTATTTTATGTTTTTTTGATAGTAGCCATCCTGATGAGTGTGAAGTGACACCTCATTGTAGTTTTGATTTGCATTTCAATAATGATTAGTAGCATCTTTCCATGTGTTTATTGGCCATTTGTGTATCTTCTTTGAATAATTGACTACTCAAGTGGAGACTTTTTTTTTTTTTTTTTTTTTTTGAGATGGAGTCTGGCTCTGTCACCCAGACTGGAGTAGAATGGTGCGATCTTAGCTCACTGTAACCTCTACCTCCTGGGTTCAAGCGATTCTCCTGCCTCAGCCTCCTGAGTAGCTGGAATTACAGGTGTGCACCACCACGCCTGGCTAACTTTGTGTATTTTTATTTTTTATTTTTTTTAATTTTTCTTTTTTTGAGACAGAGTCTTGCTCTGTCGCCCAGGCTGTGGTGCAGTGGCTGGATCTTGGCTCACTGCAAGCTCCGCCTTCCAGGTTTACGCCATTCTCCTGCCTCAGCCTCCCGAGTAGCTGGGACTACAGGCCACGCCCGGCCAGTTTCTTGTATTTTTTAGTAGAGACAGGGTTTCACCATATTAGCCAGGATGGTCTCGATCTCCTGACCTCATGATCCGCCCGTCTCGGCCTCCCAAAGTGCTGGGATTATAGGCTTGAGCCACCGCGCCTGGCCACTTTTTGTAGTTTTAATAGAGATGGGGTTTCACCACGTTGGTCAAGCTGGTCTTGAACTCCTGACCTCGTGATCTACCCACCTCGGCCTCCCAGAGTGCTGGGATTACAGGCATGAGCCACTGCGCCCGGCTGAGACCATTTTTTAAAAGTCAGATTTATTGAAGCATAATTGACATACAGTAAAATTCACCCTTTTCCAGGGTATAATTCCATGAGTTTTGACAAATATAAACATTTGTGTAAACCACCAAGACCATTTAAGTGAATACTGTGGATACTTGGATATCAGTAGGAAGAAAAAAGCAAATTTACACTTTATTTTACTTACCGCTGTAAGTTCTGGGAGATAAAATTTCAGAAAGATATTTCTGGAAGCAATAAAAGAAGAAGTGATAAATGTAATTACCTCTACTTTTAAAGGGGGATTTTATGACCCCAAGTAGCATAAGAAATTAGCAATCACTGAGATCACTGAGATAAGATATTGCTTGTCTCTGGTCTCAGCATGAAGTACCCAACATCATCTCTTATGCAGTTACCCTTTCTTAAAAAGGGAAAAAAGTTGAACTTGAATCTAATCATACCTTTAGATGTAACTTTCAGTTCACAGGAATTACAAGGATTAAGCTAAGAGCAACACAGGGTTGGAAAAGGCAAATCCAGAAGGTGGAAACTGTTACAAGACACTGGCACAGGCTCTCAGGAGATCATTATCATTAAAACAAAGACTGTTGTAGATTTTAAAAGACTTATTAAAAAAACATATTGTTGCAAATTAAAAGATTTGAGATACATACCTCCCCAATGGAATGCATGGTCCTAGTTTGGAAACTGGTTTAGCCATAGATGTGTGAAGGAAATTGGGAGATACGTGGGGAAATTTCAATGTAGACTGGAAATTAGATAATAAAAAAATTCTCTGGGGCAGGCGGATCACGAGGCCAGGAGATTGAGACCACCATCCTGGCTAACACAGTGAAACCCCATCTCTACTAGAAATACAAAAAATTAGCTGGGCCTGGTGGCGGGTGCCTGTCGTCCCAGCTACTCAGGAGGCTGAGGCAGGAAAATTGCTTGAACCCGAGAGGTGGAGGTTGCAGTGAGCCAAGATCACGCCACTGCACTCCAGCCTGGGTGACACAGCAGGACTCTGTCTCAAAAATAATAATAATAATAGTTCTTGTTAATTTTATTGTATTAGGTATGATAATATTTTGCTATGTAAGAAAATGATCTTTTTTGAGATGCATATGGAAGTATTAGTGATAGTGTGTCATGCTGTCTATAATTTAAAATACTTTAGAAAAAAATAGTGAGTTGAAGGAAAAAAATGGATATGACAAGGTAACCAGGTTCCATTACAAAAAAATTTCAAATTTGTAACAATGGAAACTATAAAACTAAGATAAAAGCTCTAGGATTGGGGTGGAAAAGATTTGTAATAAAAATGATTAATCCTTAAAATTAAAGGGCAAATCAGTCAAGTCTCCACTTCTTAGTAAACTACTACTTCCAAAAAATATTTGGTTTCACTGGTACTAAAATTAATGAAATGAAAAATAAAACTACCATGAAATACTGTTTTATACCTAATAGCAAACCTCTTTATTCTTTGTTTTTTGTTTGTTTATTTGTTTTGTTTTGTTTTTGAGATGGAGTCTCGCTGTGTTGCCAGGCTGGAGCACAGTGGCGTGATCTTGGCTCACTGCAACCTCTGCCTCCCGGGTTCAAGCAATTCTTCTGCCTCAGCCTCCCGAGTAGCTGGGACTACAGGCATGCACCGCCACGCCCAGCTAATTTTTGTATTTTTAGTAGAGACGGGGTTTCACTATGTTGGCCAGGATGATCTCAATCTCTTGACCTCGTGATCCACCCGCCTCGGCCTCCCAAAGTGCTAGGATTACAGGCTTGAGCCACCGCACCCGGCCTGAGAACCTCTTTATTCTTACAATACTTTCTAACATATTTCTGCTTTTTTTCTGATATTAATACTGGTACATGAACTTTCTTTAGACTTGCATTTGTCTAGTACAGTAGCAAGTCCTTGCTTAATAGTATAGATTTGTTCTTAGAAATTGCAACTTAAGGGAAGTGAAACCAATTTTATCATAGGCTAGTTGATATAAACACAAGACAAGTTCGTAGGACATATTTTTGGTCATAAAAACATCATCAAAATTCTAAATAAAGATGAAAACACTTCTATTCAATATTAAACATTGAAACAAATGTGAGCAATAGATACATTTAAGAAAGATTCATAAAAGCAAGTAAAATAAATATTTACCCAACTATTCCAGTTCAAGTTTGCAGGTGGCTAGAGCTTATCCCATCAGCTCAGGGTGCAAGGTAGGCACCAGCCCTGAACAGGATGCCATTCCATCACAGAACACACACACATGCACACACAAACACGCAGCCTGGGACCATGTAGACATGCCAATTCACCTCACATGCACATCTCTAGGATGTCGGAGGAAACTGGAGTACCCAGAGAAACCCCACACAGACATTATGTACACACTCCACACAGACAGTGGCCTGGCCAAGAATCAACTATTATTTTCTCATGAATGTTATAACAGATTTATTCTAGGACCTGCTATATATCTTTGCATTCAACCTTCCTATGTCATTTTGCATTGTGTATCTCTTGAAAATAGCTGATAGATGATTTCTAATGCAATTTTGTAGTATTTGCCTTTTAATAAATGACTTTCGTCTGTTTTCAATTACTGTGATTGATGATAAATGTAGGCTTATGTCTTATTCCTGTGCTTTTTCTTTGCTTCTTCGTCTCCTTTCCTGCTTTGTAGACTATCTGAGCTTTCTTTATTCCTTGTTTTACTCTACTGATTTGGAAGATACACATTCTATTTTTATTCTTTTAGTGGGCACTCTTAAATTTTTCACATTCCTATTTTGAAGTCCAGAGTTAATATCATTAGGATCCTTCTGAACAATACAAAGACTGCAAAATGTGTCAGCTGATCACCCCCCACCTTCCACATTATCACTGTTTAGTATTTTTGTTCCTCATTGTCTTCAAATAAGAAACAAAGTAAGTGAAATCAGTTATTTTTAAACCAGCATTATTCATTTAGGTTTACCAGCATATTTATCAAACTCTTTGATTCCCACTGCTTCTGCATCACTTCTTCCTTCTGGGTTCATTCGCTCTCCATTAGCAAAACCTTTAAAGCCTGGTGCTAACGGACCTTCAGGGAAAGAAATCTGTCTCCCAGTGCTGACATTAAGATTAAACAAACTACTTTTGTGAAAGTGCTTATACATTGTAAAACCCTGTGAAAATATAAGAGATTTCTTTTTTCTGGCCAGGTGCAGTGGCTCCCGCCTGTAATCCCAGCGCTTTGGGAGGCTGATGCGGGCGGATCACAAGGTCAACAGATCGAGACCATCCTGGCCAACAAAAATTAGCTCGGCATGGTGGCGCGTGCCTGTAGTCCCAGCTACTCAGGAGGCTGAGGCCGGAGAATCGCTTGAACCTGGGAGGCAGAGCTTGCCTGAGATCTGAGCCAGGATCGCGCCACTGCACTCCAGCCTGGCGACAGAGCGAGACTTGGTCTCAAAAAACAAAAAAAAAAAAAGAAAAAAAAAGATTTCTTTTTTCTGCATTGAATATTTTCAGAGAGTGATCTGGTAAAATGTAACAAAAGCTATAAAAATGATCATACAAGTTCCTTAGCATAAGGAAAATTTTTTAAATTTTACACAGGTGTTTATAGTAGCATTGTTTAAAATTGTGGACAGCTAGAAACAACCCTAGTGCCTACAAGTTGGGAAATGGTGATGGAAACTGTGGTACATCAGTTTCATCTAATAGCAGGTAATCACTAAAATAATAAGTAGGAAAACTGTAGATATGTGAAAAAGAAATACTAATAAAAAAGATAAATACAGACTGCATATATTCACTGATTAAAACTCTGTAAAACTGTCTATGTGTTAGTAAGGATTAGAAGATGTTTTTAAAAAACTGATAAATGCTATACCAAGAAATTCTGTGTTTATTTTCCTATAATGTTATTTATTCAATTAAAAAATATTAAAGGGAGATTGAAAGGATAGAAGTTCGAATAGAGTCAAGAAGAAAAAGATGTTATCAATTTACATTTAGTCACCATGAAAATTTTGGGGTATCATTCTCAATTGATTAGAATCAGTTCATGGAAAAGTCATTTGACCTAAGAACTACACAGTAAAAACCACAGTTATCAGTTTTAAAGACATGTTGCCAATGTGTTACCCACTAATAGAGATAAAAGTTTTAGGGCAAAAGGATGGATGTTACCCACCAGTGTAACTTTTCAATATTATTCAAAGTCCTTTTTCTAAATTATAAAATTACCAACCAGTAATTATTTAAAAATCAAAGCACTAATTCCTTATTTCTTTCTATTTCCCTAAAATAATGTGGATTTTTAAAAATCTAAATGGTAGTTCACATTGCCTCAGTCTCTGTAGCTGAACTTTAAAGCTTTGCTCTCTTTTGCCCAGGAGTTCTGCCAAAGATGTTTTTGTTACTTCAGGCTCCCAGCTGCAGGCAAAAGACTCCTTGAGGCTGGGCACGGTGGCTCATGCTTGTAATCCCAGCACTTTGGGAGGCCGAGGTGGGTAGATCACGAGATCAGGAGTTTGAGACCAGCTGGTCAAGATGGTGAAACCCCGTCTCTACTAAAAATACAAAAGTTAGCCAGGCGCGGTGGCAGGTGCCTGTAATCCCAGCTACTCAGGAAGCTGAGGCAGGAGAATCGCTTGAACCTGGGAGGCGGAGGTTGCAGTGAGCCGAGATCGCACCACTGTATTCTAGTAGCCTGGGTGACAGAGCAAGACTCTGTCTCAAAAAAGAAAAAAGAAAAAAAGAAAGACTTCTTGAGTTTCCACAGTATAGTAATCTTCACTTAATGTCATCAGTAGGTTCTTGGAAACAGACTTTAAGGGAAAGGATGTACAACGAAACCAATTTTACCATAGGTAATTTGATAGGAACAAAGGTTACGTTCCTATGGCATATTTCTGGTCACAAAAACGTCATCAAACTTCTAAATGAAGACCAAACACTTCTAATATTAAACATTGAAACAATTATGGGCTATACATACATTTAGGAAAGATTCATAAAAACAAGTAAGATAATTATTTACCCAACTATTCCAGTTGAAGTTTGAAGGTGGCAGGAGTCTATCCCGGTAGCTCAAGGTACAAGGTGAGCACCAGTCCTGGAGAGGATGTCATTCCATTGCAGAGCATACAGATGCACACACATAAACACACACTCACAGACTGGGACTGTGTAGACATGCCAGTTCACTTTGTGCGCACATCTTTGGGATGTGGGAGGTTGTGCAAACTCCACATAGACAATGGCTTTGGCTGGGAGGCGATTGTTTTTCTGATCAACAATATAATAACGTGGAACTAAGAAAAGTTATTCAAGGACCTGCTGTATTCACATTAATTCAACGAGTACAACAAAAGATAAATAAAGTTGTTGGGCCAGGCGCGGTGGTTCAAGCCTGTAATCCCAGCACTTTGGGAGGCCGAGACGGGCGGATCACGAGGTCAGGAGATCGAGACCATCCTGGCTAACACGGTGAAACCCCGTCTCTACTAAAAAATACAAAAAATTAGCCGGGCGAGGTGGCGAGCGCCTGTAGTCCCAGCTACTCAGGAGGCTGAGGCAGGAGAATGGCGTGAACCCGGGAGGCGGAGCTTGCAGTGAGCTGAGATCCAGCCACGGCACTCCAGCCTGGGCGACAGAGCAAGACTCGGTCTCAAAAATAAATAAATAAATAGATAAATAAAAAATAAAGTTGTTGTAAGTGCCTGCTTGTTCATTTGGTTATTTATTCAACATATTTTTATTTCATTGTCTACAATAGGCTAGTCCTCAAGGATAAAGAGATCAATAAAAACCTTATTCTCAAGGAGCTCATAGTCTACTGGTGAAATAAAAAGGTGCCAACTGCATTACACTCATGGAATTCAAAGTCTTTTTTTTTTTTTTTTTTGAGACAGGGTCTCACTATGTTTCCCAGGCTAGTCTTAAACTCTTGGACCCGATCGATCCTCGGGCCTTAGCCTCCTGAGCAAAGCCTTTTAAATAATAATGGTAAAAACAATCATTAAGTTTTTCGATGTGCAGTATTGTCATTTATTATTATTATTTTTTGAAATGGAATCTCGCTCTGTCACCCAGGCTAGAGTGCAGTGGCACGATCTTGGCTCACTGCAACTTCTGCCTCCTGGGTTCAAGCAATTCTCCTGCCTCAGCCTCCCGAGTAGCTGTGCTTACAGGTGCCTGCCACCAAGCCCAGCTTATTTTTGTATTTTAGTAGAAACAGGGTTTCACCATGTTGGCCAGGCTGGTCTTGAACCCCTGACCTCAACCAATCCACCCTCCTTGGCCTCCCAAAGTGCCAGGGTTACAGACCTGAGCCATCACGCCCGGCCACAGTATTCTTTTTAATACACTTTTTATTTTAAGTAGTTTTAGATTTATAGAGACGTTTCAAGACTGTTAGAGTTCCAGTGTGCCCCGCACCCAGTTTCCCCTGTTGTTAACATTACTATGGTACAGTTGTCACAACTAAGAAACTAATACTGGTAATTGCTAAACTCCAGGCTTTTTCCAATTCCCTTAGTTGTGCCCATTGTCCTTTTTCTGTTCCTGAGTGTCATCCATGATACCACATTGTATGTAGTCATCATGTCTCTTAGAGGCCTCTGGCTGTGTCAGTTTGTCAGACCGTGCTTGTTTTTGATGACCTTAACAGTTTTAAGGAGTACTGGTCAGGCATTTTGTCTCCATTTGGGTATGTGTAGTGTTTGTCTCATGGTTATGCAGAGGTTACTGGTTTTGGGGAGGAAGATGACAGAGATAAAGTTCCATTCTTATCACATCAAATCAAAGGTACATGCTGTTAACGTGATGTTTCACGGGCACCATTGACTGTCATCGCCTAGCTGAGGTAGTGTTGATCAGGTTTCTCCACTGTGAAGTTACTCCTTTTATTCTCCCCTTTCCATACAGTTCTCTTTTTAAAAAAGTCACTCTGTGTATCCCACTCTTAAGGAAGGGGGGTTATGTTCTGTCTCCTTGAGGGTGGAGTAGCTACATACATTATTTTGAATTCTTGGGCACAGGAAATTAAAATCATTAACTTTTATTTGGAGTTTTGCATTAATAAAGCTCTTTCAAATACATTATTTTACAGGTCCAACTCCGAGACAGTTTACAGTCAGGTAGGGGAGATCAGACTTACAGAGGAAAAGTTAATGACATGAAAACTTTATAAGAAATTTAATTTTGTACACCCATGTTCATAGCAGCATTATTCACAATAGCCAAAGGATGGAAGCAACATTAGTGTCCATTGACAGACCATGGATAAATAAAACATGGTATAGACATCCAATGAAATATTACTCAGCCTTAAAAAGGAAGGAAATTGACACATGCTACAACATGGATGATCTTGAGAACAGACATTATGCTAAATGATATAAACCAGTCACAAAAAGCCAAGTACTGTATATGAGGTACCTAAAGTCATCAAATTCATAAAGACAGAAAGTAGAAGAGTGGTTGCAAGGTGCTGGGAGAAGGGGGACGGGGGTTGGGAGCTGTTGTTAATGGGCACAGAGTTTCAGTTTTGCAAGATGAAAAGAGTCCTGGAGATTTGTCACACAACATTATGAATGTACTTAAGGCTACTGAGCTGTACACTTAAAAAATGGTTAAGATAGTAAATTTATGTGTATTTTGCCACACTTAAACATTTCTAAAAGAAATACAATTTTGAATAAGAAATATTTTTTATAACTAGCCTTCCAATAAGAACCCACAGTTTTGCTGTAAAACAGAGGATGCAAAATGGTGCATTATGTAGTTGCCAACATTTGAAAAATCCAGAGATTATATATAATAAGCAGGATTTCAGGCTTCTTTTTGTCACTGTTGTTGTGTTTTTTTGTTTGTTTTTTGTTTTTGATTTTTGTTGTTTTTGTTTTGTTTGAGACAGAGTCTCACTCTGCTGCCCACGCTGGAGTGCAGTGGTGCAATCTCAGCTCACTGCAACTTCTGCCTCCTGAGTTCAAGCAATTCTCCTGCCTCAGCCTCCCGAGTAGCTGGGATTACAGGCACACACCACCACGCCTGGCTAATTTTTGTAAAGCCTTCTTTGAAAAACGGAATGATCTGGTAATGGGAGCCCAGGTGTGTCACCTGGCAACCATCAGCTGGAGCTGAGCAGCACCTGCCACCTTTAGACAGATCATGCGTGCTGTAGTTTCATGTGACCCCCACCAGCTTTGATGTGTTACACCCTGCCCATTTCACTCACTGGTCTTGAACTCCTGGGCTCAAGAGATCCACTGCCTGGGCTTACCAAAGTGCTGGGATTACAGGCATGAGCCACTGTGCTCAGCCTAATCTTTTATTTTTTGTAGAGATGGAGTCTCACTATGTTGCCCGGGATGGTCTCAAACTCCTGGGCTCAAGCAATCCTTCTGCTTCAGCCTCCCAAAGTGCGGGGATTACAGGCATGAGCCACCTTGCCCAGCCTCCTATGATAGAATTTAAGTACTCAGAACTTTGTGTGTTTAAGGTACTAAAATAACAAGTTATTTGGCAATTCCTCTGAAACTTTCACCTAAGCCCTAACTTCCTCAGTGTAACACAAAAGCGTCAGGGGGAATCAGAGAGAACTCTCTCGTATTCTCTGGGAAGAGAAAGCTCCTGCCAGAACTCAGCTTCTTTTCTGAGAACATCATTTTAAGAGCACTTTGACCAAGCCTATTGTGATTCCTACCTCACTCCTGATAGATTTTCTGAAGTGAGCCAAACTTCTGCAGTCTGAAGGAAACATTTCTCAATGAAAACATTTCTCAAGTGTGCAAATCAGACACGTCTAACCAAGAGTCCAAAACTTCAGCACAAACAAAACCAAACGTGGTACAAGAAGGCCGCCACTGAAATCCAAGACTATCTTTATCTTTCCAGTGCAGAGCTGGGATTGCATATGTATGAAAGGTGTGTCTACCTCCCAGCTGCCTCTACTTCTCATACACAGCTACACCTAGCTTTGGAAAAGTGTTCTGGGCAACAGTTTTTGTTTGGTACCATCTGTTCTCGATGCTCAAGACAGGCCTGAAGTCAGGCTTCTAGGCTGCAACATAGAGCCACTCTGGGATGCTCACTGAAGCACTCTATTAAAAACAATGGGCCACATACACCTCCATCATGTGTGCTCAGGCCAGGGAAATAGGAAGTGTGTGGTCTAGGAGGGGGCCTCATTTGCGCCTTTCTGGGATTACAGGTCTGAGCCTAAGGAACAAAGGCTGATTCCCCTAATTTCATGGCTCACCCAAGGTGTGAAAGGACACCTCCACCCTTATGGGACATAAAGGAGAGGACACATCCATGTATTATGTGTCTGTGACAGATATTTATTGGTTGCCATCCCAGAATCTATGTCCCTCTTACTACTGGGACCCCACATTTCTCAGCTATGCAATTGAGGTGAGGTTAGGGTCACTGGTAGCTCCAGGGAGAGCCAATCAGTCTATTCCACACCCTGGTCACAGTTCAAGGACGAACATGGGACCCTTGTCAGAAAGAGACTGAAATTGAAAGCTTTTGATTAAACAATCAGAAAAGCACCGCTTGCTTTTTCCTGCTGCTCATGAACAGAATACGTACAGATCCAGGAGTCTGGACATCATCTTGAGACCTCAACAGGAAAGCTGCCCAAGGATGGAGTCAAGGAAGAGTCACTGAAACCATCAAAATGTGAAAGAGCCTCCATTCCTGGACTGTTTGGTTCTATGAGCCAATACCTTCCCTCTTTATATTCAACCACTTTGGGTTAGGTTTTTAGTCACTGGCAACAGAAAGGATGCTCATCAAGACCCCAGTGAACAGAACTTAAACCTGCTAAGGCTTGGCAGTCTCCGTTTTAATCACTGTCTTCCCACCAGTGTTTTCAATTTCAATTAAGACAGATTAATCTCGCCACAGTCATGGTAGAACATAGTCTATCTGAAAAACATTCCCAATATTTATGTATTTTAGCATAAAATTATGTTTAGTGGTCTATCTTATACTTCTCCTTTTTGCACACATCTTTTAAGAGGAACTCAATCTTCTGATTTTTAAGAAATGCAAATGTGGGGCAATGACGTATCAACCCAAAGATTTTCTTTGTAATAGAAAATGTTTTTAAAGGGGGGAAATAGGGATTTTTATTATTAAAAGATAAAACTAAATTTATTTTTTAAGATATAAGGCATTGGAAACACTTAGTTTCACAATATGCCATTATTAGGCATTCTCTATCTGATTGTTAGAAATTATTCATTTCCTCAAAGACAGAGAATAAATTGATTGGGGATGCAGTCTTGTACTGTGCACTTTCTTTGCCAAAGGCAAAAGGAGAACATTTCAGAACCGTGAGGATGCTTCTACATTTGAGTTTGCTAGCTCTTGGAGCTGCTTACATGTATGCCATCCCCACAGAAATTCCCACAAGTGCATTGGTGAAAGAGACCTTGGCACTGCTTTCTACTCATCGAACTCTGCTGATAGGCAATGAGGTAATTTTCTTTATGGTTCCTACAGTCTTTAAAGTGCATAGGTAATCATTTGTGATGGTTGCTTTACTATATATAGAGATCTGTTATAAATAATAAGATTCTGAGCATGTTAGTACATGAGTGATAACTACATCACCAGCAAACATTCCATTAAAAGTTGTGAATGCTGATGTGCTGTAAAAATGATTGTATTTCCTTTCCTTTCCAGACTCTGAGGATTCCTGTTCCTGTACATAAACATGTAAGTTAAATTATGATTCAATAAAATGATGGCATGAATAAGGAAATTTCCTATTTTAAGCTGTAAATCATTAGTTATCATTGGAACTCTTTAATTTTCTATACTATGTTTTCATATGGGTGGTTGTGAATGTCTGTACTTATAAATATGAGGAATGACTTTTTATCAAGTAGAATCCTTTAAACAAGTGGATTAGGCTCTTTGGTGATGTTATTAGTTTGCCTCCCAAAGAGCATCGTGTCAGGGATTCTTTCCAGAAGGATTCCGCACTGAGTGAGAGGTGCCTGCTAGTCTCCGTGCGGTTCTGACTAGGGTCTTTCTCACTCTAATGTCTTTCTGAAAGTATTAGCAACTCAGAATTATATTTTTAGAACCATGATCAGTAGACATTAAAATATATAACAAATGCCCTATATTAATTTCTGCATACTTAAATAATTATGACTATATGATGGTATTGTATGTATTTGAACATGTCCTGGTCATATTAAAATGCAAAATATATCATTTTATTAGTCTAAATAGAATGAAACTACCAACTAGAACTGTAGAAACACATTGATGTGAGTTTAATGTATAATGTATTACACTTCCAAAACATTTTTTCAAGTTACATAATTAAGTTATATCCTTTATAAAACTCCTCAGTAATCTTATAAGCTTCATCTACTTTTTGAAAATTTTATCTCAATATGTGGTGGTTTGTTGCCTAGAAAACAAACAAAAAACTCTTTGGAGAAGGGAACTCATGTAAATACCACAAAACAAAGCCTAACTTTGTGGACCAAAATTGTTTTAATAATTATTTTTAATTGATGAATTAAAATTTATATATATTTATGGTGTACCATATGATGTTTTGAAATATGTATACATTGCAGAATGGACAATGGACCAAATTTTTATACATTGTTTTGATTATTTGTGTTTTAAAAATTTTCCTCATTTAGCACCAACTGTGCACTGAAGAAATCTTTCAGGGAATAGGCACACTGGAGAGTCAAACTGTGCAAGGGGGTACTGTGGAAAGACTATTCAAAAACTTGTCTTTAATAAAGAAATACATTGACGGCCAAAAAGTAAGTTACACACATTCAATGGAAACCGTGTTTGTCTGGCTGTGCCTATTTCTATGGAATTGACAGTTTCCTATAATATCCATTGTCATTTTTCTTTTTTCGCAGAAGAAATGTGGAGAAGAAAGACGGAGAGTAAACCAATTCCTAGACTACCTGCAAGAGTTTCTTGGTGTAATGAACACCGAGTGGATAATAGAAAGTTGAGACTAAACTGGTTTGTTGCAGCCAAAGATTTTGGAGGAGGACATTTTACTGCAATGAGAATGAGGGCCAACAAAGGGTCAGGCCTTAATTTTCAATGTAATTAAACTTCAGAGGAAAAGCAAATATTTCAGGCATACTGACACTTTGCCAGAAAGCATAAAATATTTAAAATATATTTCAGATATCAGAATCATTGAAGTATTTTCCTCCAGGCAAAATTGATATACTTTTTTCTTATTTAACTTAACATTCTGTAAAATGTCTGTTAACTTAATAATATTTATGAAATGGTTATGAATTTGGTAAATTAATATTTATTTCATGTTATGTTGTGTTCCAATAAAACAAAAATAGACAACTGTTCAATTTGCTACTGGCCTCTGTCTTAGCAGTGGAAGTTAGCCCAGTTCGTTGAGTACATGCCCAGTTTGGAGGGAGGGTCTGAGCATGTGTGGCTGGGCATCCCCATTTCCCTGGAGAAGTCTCAGGGTTGCAAGGCACACCAGAGGTGGAAGTGATCTAGCAGGACTTAGTGGAGATGTGGAGAGCAGGGACACAGGCAGGAGATGAACCTGGTTTTCTCTCTACAGTATCCCCAGAACCTGGGATGGTGCAGGGTAAATGGTGGGGAATAAATGAATGAATGTGCTTTCCAAGACTGATTGTAGAATTAAAATGAATTGTAAGGCTTCCCCTGGAAGAAGGGCAGTGTGGGAACCTGTAACTAGTTTCCTGCCCAGCCTGTGAGAAGAATTTGGCAGATCAACCTCATTGCCAGTATAAAGAGGAAGCCAGAAACCCTCTCTGCCAAGACCTGCAGGGGTTCTTACCCCCACCTGACCCTGCACCATAACAAAAGGAACAGAGAGACACTGGTAGGGCAGTGCCATTAGAAAGACTGAGTTCCGTATTCCCGGGGGCAGGGCAGCACCAGGCCGCACGACACTCCAATCTGCCTGCTTACGACTATCAGTAGCATCACTAGAGATTCTTCTGTTTGAGAAAACTTCTCAAGGATCCAGAAATTATGCTCTTTAAAACATTTTAAAACTGATATAGACCCAAAGGAGAGACCCAGTAACAATATTCAGCTGTATCATCCATTTGCCCTTTCTTTCATTCAACAAATCTGTGTTGATCACAGGCTCTCTGCTGGGTGTGGTGGGATGCAGCTGTGGGCCTGTGCTGGAGGTCCTTAGAGGCCAGTACTCCTAGCCTGGGCTTTATCTGCATGGATTGCAGCAGTGTTGGGCTCCAGTGCTGTGTGAAGCAATTGCTCTTGCTCTTTCTGGGCATGGGAGAAGGGCCAGAGCAGTCAGACACAGATTCCCACGCAGGAGAATGGAACTCCTTCCGAGGAAGAAGACGGTTTTCCTTCCAGCACACACCCAGGCATAGTGGTCAAGACCATGGACCAGGTCCCCAACTTGTGCATGCACCAAGCCCCAGGATCAGGAGCACAGCCAGTGAGGGAGGAAGATGGATGAGCACAGCACGGTGCTGACAGCTCTAGAAAAAGACAGGAAACAGGAAACTCAACTTGCAAAAAGACTGAATCTCAACTTGATTCAATTAGGCAGATACTGAGTTCCAGTATGCTCCAGGACTATTCTAGGGGCTAGGATTCAACAGTGAATAAAACAGATTAAATCCTTTCCCTTGTACACTTATATTCTCTCAAAAAAGCTCCTTTCCCTTCTTCCTTATCAGGAATGAGTTGTAAGGCTTAACTACTGTAAGGACCCTTATCAGGGTCCAATATAGTTAATAAGGACTTAAGACTGGACTATCACATCTAAATCTCCAATAATGAGCCCTCACCAATCTGCCAGGTCCCAGAGAAGTTAAAAGCAATCAGGGCTGTTTACAACTAACTGAAATAAAACTTGATTCGAACTTGTCATGTCAAGCCTGTTGACAACATACACACATGTCCACGTGTCACTGCTGTGCATAAAAACCTCTGACTCACTACCGTCTGAAGTCCAGGCTCCTTCACAGGTCATTCGAGGTCGACCTATGCCCCCTCTAACCCCTGACATACAGAAATACAGGCATTGTCCGTGTAACATCCTTGGCAAGAAAACATTAACCAGGTGCCTCATTCCCATTATTTTAAGTGGGAAAAATGTTAATGCATTATGTCTCAACCCAAAATTTTCAACCAACTTCTTAAAACATAAAACATAGTAAAATGCCTGTATATAAGAAAAAAACATGTTAGGGTGTAAAAATTTAAACAAAATATTTTGTATTTATTTATTTAATTGTAATAAAATAAAGATATAAGATATTTAAAACAGAACTTCCTGATCATTCAGCAGTTAATATAATGTTGTTTTGTCTGTATAACATGCTGCACGTCTCCTTAGTTAACATTCAGAGGCTTTCTGACTGTCTTCTGTGAACTCTGATTTGCTACCAATTGTATGTGGAATAAACCTAAAGACTTTGTCCATTGACTCCCCTCATCACTTTGTTAAGGAATTTATTATGTTTAGGGGACATAAATATTTTTCCAATATAAATATTGGTGGGAAAGCATTGTATTGAGAGACATATTCTATGACGAAGTGCTCTACGTGGAAAACATTACTTGTGGAGATGTTCAGGCCAGGTGTGGTGGTTTATGCCTGTAATCCCAGCACCTTAGGAAGCTGAGGCAGGAGGATCACTTGAGTCCAGGAGTTCAAGACTAACCTGGGCAATATAGCAAGACCATGTCTCTATAAAAAGAAAGAAAAGTAGCCAGGCGTGGTGGTGCACATCTGTAGTCCCAACTAGTCAGGTGGCTGAGGTGGGAGGATCACCTGAACCCAGGAGGTGAGGCTGCAATGAGCCTGATTGTGCCACTCTGGGCAACAGTGTGAGGCTGTTTCAAAAAAAAAAAAAAAAGAGATGAACTGTAAAGAATGCTAGCTCTTATTCTTCACAGAATACCCATGAGTTTTCATACCTCTGTGCCTTGGTCCACACTATACCCTCTGTCTCAGTATCTTTGTTCTTTCCCACCTAACAAACTTGTAATTGCCCCTTTAGATGTTTTCATTCACCATCTCCTTCTTTTTTTTTTTTTTTTTTTTTTTTTTTTTTTTTTAGAGACAGGGTCTTGCTCTGTCACCCAGGCTGGAGTGCAGTGGCGTGATCATTGCTTACTGCAGCCCTGAACTCCTGGGCTCAAGTGATGCTCCTGTCTCAGCCTCCCCAGTAGCTGGGACTACAGGCACTTACCACCATGCCTAGTTAATAGCTTTTAAAATTATTTTGTAGGGATGGGGTTTGTAGGGATGGAGTTTCACTGTGTGACCTGGATTGGTCTCAAACTTCTGGCCTCAAGTGATCCTCTCACTTTGGCCTCTCAAAGTGCTGGGATTACAAGTATGAGCCACCACACTGGCCTCTTTTTATTTTTATTTATTTATTTATTCATTTATTTATTTATTTGAGATGGAGTCTCACTTTGTCACCCAGCCTGGAGTGCAGTGGCGTGATCTCAGCTCACTGTAACTTGCACCTCCTGGGTTCCAGCGATTCTCTTGCCTCAGCCTCCCAAGTAACTGGGACTACATGCGCCTACCACCATGCCCAGCTAATTTTTTTGTATTTTTAGTAGAGACGGGGTTTCACCATGTTAGCCAGGATAGTCTCGATCTCCTGACCTTGTGATCCGCCTGTCTCAGCCTCCCAAAGTGCTGGGATTACCGGCGTGAGCAACCATGCCTGGCCTATTTTTATTTTTTTAAGAGATAGAGTCTTGCTATGTTGTCCAGGCTGGACTCAAACTATTGGGTTCAAGTGATCCTCCCATCTCAGCCTCCTAGCTGGAACTATAGGCAAGTGCCACCATGCCCAGCAGTTTTTTTTTTTATCTCAATGTACCTGCCTGTGGCCAGCTGACTTACTGCTTTCATGGTCTCACATCACTGTATACATTTACCATCAGGATCATGACAGAGAGAGAGTAAAATGCACAGGCCTATAAATGTAATGAGCTGTTACAAAAGTTTCAAAGCCACAGGAAGGTTCTGCCAGGTGCTTAGAATGTTTATTCCATTTATACAATAAAGAACTTGAAAAACAGTCCCAGAGTATAAAAGACTCAAGCCTAAGAGTCTCCATTTATCACTTGTCTGATAGAAGTCCCATTCTAACCAAAGAATTATGGCAGATTTAGGTTTTCCTGGTGTATTAGCTCAGACCTCATATCTAACGTTTGAAAAGTTTGGATATGTCCTATACTAGTGTGTACTTATCCTGACAAATGGCTCTAGGTCTCTTTGGTAAAGGACTAAAGAAAGTTTACTGCATGTATCTGTAATGGGATTGTAGAGTCCTCCTGTTCAATCAATGGACACTGGGTTTATGAATGCCTTAGATCTGTGAACTGGATGAAGAGCCTGCTTTTCCATTGTGGTTGCTGATGTCAGCCTTTACCACCTGATTACATACACATGCTAATTGATAATTAATGTCTCTTGTCTCTAGGAACACTTTAATTTCTTAGCCACCACAATAGATCTCTGAAGGTTAAGAGTCAAGGCACCCTGGTTGTCACCATGGCCTTGCTGTTTGTGGTAGTAATTATGTCCCCCTTGCCTCTAATGTTTAAGTGCTTCCAACCTGAGTTCTGCCATTCTAGGGATCTCATGTTGCCTATTGATATTAGGGAGTCCATGTCATTGGCAGCATCTTTCATCTTCAACCCAGCTTACAGGGGATGTCCACTACCAATGTGTGCAATGATGCCTGCTTCTCTTCACTAGTGCATCTCTTGCTGTGTCAGTAAAAGGAGTATATTCTGTGTCCTCCCATAACATACTCAGATAGTGGGTTCTCAGGCCAGATATCATAAATCCATTTTAGTATTCTTGCTTCTCTGAGCTACCTTTTCTTCAATACTGTGGGAGGAAGTTCCGGTGTCTCCACTTCATATTCTGTACACCATCATCAGGATCAGGCTTCAAGGAGCCACTCCAGCAAACTATTAGGACTACCTCCAGTTGTTTTTGTGAAAACTTAAATTCTGAGTCATAAGTATACCCATGCCAATGAATCAAATCCCATTCAACTCTATATTCTTCTGGACAAACAGTTGCAGTATGCACTCGATTCTGGATTCTGACAGTACATATTAGTAAACTCCTGCACACCCTACACTTGCCTGTCAAGACTGTATGTCAGCTGTGAAGCATTGCCTCTCAGCTTCAAGCCCACTATACTATACTCTGCTGCAGCTGGGATTCTGCAAACCAATTTCTCCTTTGCCAGCTGAAACGCTGCCAGTATCTGTCAATGAATGGTGTCGACTAGGAGGCTGGAGGAAGAAAAGGGGACTTGTTTCTTTCTATTGCTTCCTATCCTTTGTTTTTGTTTCCTGTTCCTGTCCTCTTATATTCCTATTCCTAATCCTAATCCTAACATTAACCCTGGCAGCAGTAGTTGACTCTAGTAGCAACATTTGATTATAGTTTGCAGTTTTTCCACCATTCATAGAACCAACCTTAGCACACTTCATTCCCCTCTGAGACCCCAGCACCAGCCAATGGGTGTTCACTCAGAGGTCTGGATCCCATTCCCATAGGACCCCTTTTCTGAGCTCAGGAACTGCACTGCATGCAGAGCAGCATCCCCTCCACAGACATCTGAGTTTCAGGTCCACAAAGCCCCTCCTCCAAATTTATAAGTTTTAATAATTTTCACCTGTTCCCTTTGCTTCCCTGACATAGAAGTGCTAGCTGCTTCCCACAATTGCCACCTCCTTGATTCCCTTTTTACCTGCCTTGTTTTCCCTTTTTGCCTGCCTCCTTTACTAGTACCTGGCTAACAGTTCTTTATATTTAATTCTGTTTATTAAAATAACTGGTATAGTTTTTGTTTCCTGGTTGGCGCCTAGTTAACACAAGATGCTCTTACATCTGACTTTAATTATTGGCCTTGAGGCAATAAGGGGTGTTGAGGGAGGGTTGTGGGCAGAACAAATGTCATCTTGTGAAGTGTATGTTTCAAGTGAAACAGTTACTCTGTTTCCAGGCAGGGAGAAGTTAGTCTACTCTGGCAAGGGGGAAAGGTCTGCTTCTACCAATTAAGGAGGACTCAGAGTATGTGGAGGTTCACAAGTTTTAGGTTTATCCACCCAAATGTTTCTATCCCAGGTCTCACGGTCCCACCCTTTTCTCATAGGAGCCCTGACTTTGACACAGAATGTCCAAAATCCACTCTTCTCCTATGAAGCTCTTCAAAGGCCTGTAAATAATCAGATCCTGAGCCTAATTTTCAGATGGGTCTGCCCCACAGTTCCTGGAAATAAGAGACTCCTTTAAAGTTGCCATGGGAGTTGTCAACCATTCGGAGAATTTGTTAAGTTAGAATTAGATTGCCATGAGCCTATCATTTTCTTTTAGTAAGGTCTTCAGTGCTGTCAGAAGAGTCATTGTACTCTGCAATCTTTATAATTAACATTGTTCTCATATAACCCTGCCACTTTATCTTTCATTGTCTTGCTGTCCACCTGCCCCTCATCTAAATTAACCAGAGCTAAAAGCTTAAGAAATTGCAAAGCCACTGCCTGCCAGAAGTTATTATCAACCTACTTATTTTCAGCAATAGGTTCATATTATTTTAGAAGAGTGAAAAATCCATTGTCAGTGTTCCATTTCCAAGTGTTTGTTACCTAAAACTACATCTGATACTAATTGTCATAGCCAGGTCTCTTCAGAAAGCAGACCTGAGGTCAGGCCCTGCTTGTCTTCTGTGCCTGTAAGTTAAGGGTGGTGTGTTGCTATTGGTGCAAAGAGACAGATAGGAGGCAGTGAGGGCAATCTGAGAAGGCACACAAATATGTATCCAATACAAATATAAATTTCCACAACTGATGCAAGAAGACATAGAAAAATCTAACAGATCTAGAACCACTAAAGAAATTAAACCAGTCATTTAAAATCTTTCCTGAAGGAATAAACCAAGTCCAGATAGTTTTCTAGGTGAGTCCTTCTAAACTTTCAGGTCACATATAATTCCAAACATATATAAACTCTTATAGAAAATAAACAAAATGAGATATTTCCAAGCTCATTTTGGGAAGCTAATATACAGCATACCAAAGTCAGCGGAGGAAAATATGTGAAAGAAAAATTATGATCCCATACTCACTCATGAACGTGGTCATAAACATTCTTATCAAAGTTTTATAAATCCAAATCCAGCATGTATAAAAAGACATTACATAACAACTAATGTAATGTCTTTCAGGAATATAAAATTAAATGTCAGGAATATGAAATATTCCTTTCAGGAATATAAAATTAAATGTCAGAAAATCTATCAATGTAATTTACCACATTAATCATTTTTTAAAGAGAAGAATCAGGCTGGGCACAGTGGCTCACACCTGTAATCCCAGCACTTTGGGAGGCCGAGGTAGGTGGATCACCTGAGGTCAGGAGTTTGAGACCAGCCTGGCCAACATGGTGAAACCCTGCCTCTACTAAAATTCCATAATTAGCTGGGCATGGTGGCGTGCACCTATAATCTCGGCTTTGAGGCTGAGGCAGGAGAATCGCTTGAACCTGGGAGGCGGAGGTTGCAGTGAGCCGAGATCACACCATTGCGCTCCAACCTGGCTGACAAGAGCAAAACTCAGTCTCAAAAAACAAAACAAAAAAAAGAGAGAGAGAAGAATCACATGATGATATCAATGCACAAAAAGCATTACTGAAATTTTACATTCATTTATGATAATTACTTTTTAACAAAGTCAAAATAGACAGGAAATTTTTAACCTGATAAACTTACAGAAAATACTGTGCTCAATGGTAAATATGTTCAAATCATCTCTTTAAAAAAAGAATAATGCAAGAATACCTGCAGGACCACTCTGTGTGCACTACACAATCCCAGGAAGCACCGTTTACATCAGAGACATTATATATTTGAAATATGTATGACAATTTCATACCAGATAGAAGTATCTTTTTCCAATTTGCACAGAGGCTTTATGTGATGTAGTAGTGGCCCTGGAGACTAACTTTGTTTCAATTAAAAACTGACCAAAGGTCCCGGTCTTTGCAAAAAGATCATTAATATTAATAGAACTAATAAATATGAGGATTGTAAAGGAAGAAACAAAAATCATATATATTTTTGCAGGTGATACATGATGATAAAAATGAAACTCAAAAACACACAGAGTCAGTCAAATGATTATAAGGAATAAGAGAGCTCAGCAAGCTGTTGGATAAATATGCAAAATCAATTACAAGTTAATAATGATTGTAATTGACAAAAAAATAGATAATGTAATTTTAAGGAAGACATCATTACAAGTAAGTATAAGCATTATTATGATACTTATAAGACTATAAAGTGCCAAAGAGCAGGGTATGGGGGCATGTGCTTGTAGTCACCACTACTTGGGAAAGGCTAAGGCAGGAGGATCATTTGAGGCCAGAAGTTTGAAGCTGCACTCCAGCCTAGGCAACAGAGTAAGACCCCATCTCTCTCTCTCTCTAAATGAAAACAAAAAAAAAGGAATATAAAGTGCCAAAGAATAAATCTAACAAAATATGGAAAACATTTAAAAACTTTACTGAATGATAGTAACAACAGCAAATGCAGAGACTTATTATGTCCATGGATCAAGACTTGACATTATAATTTGGAAACTGATTTATACATTTAATGTGACTCCTATCAAAATCCCAACAATTTTTTTCATGATACATACTATGCTGATTCTAAAATGTACATGGAAAAATGAGAGTCCAAGAATAGCCCCTACAATTCTAAAGAAGGAGCTTAAAATGGGAGAACCTAGCCGGGTGTGGTGGCTCATACCTGTAATCCTAGCACTTTGGGAGGCCAAGGTAGGCGATTGTCTGAGCTCAGGAGTTTGAGACCACAATGGGCAACACTGCGAAACCCCATCTCTAGTAAAAGTCCAAAAAAATTAGCTGGGCATGGTGGCATACACCTTTAGTCCCAGCTACTTGGGAGGCTGAGGCACCAGAATTGCTTGGGCCTGGGAGGCAGAGGTTGCAGTGAGCTGAGGTTGCACCACTGCACTCCAGCCTGGGCAATAGAGTGAGACACTGTCTCAAAAACAAACAAACAAAAAAAACCAAAAACCAAAAAACCCAAATGGGAGAACTTGCCTTGCTGGATATTAAGCTTTAATAATTAAGTGTGGTTTTGACAAGGGGTTATAACAGTAGTTCTCAAGAGAGGGTGATTCCCCCACCCCAAGGGAACATTTGGCAATTTGGGGTTGTCAGAATTGGAGGGGAAGGAGGGGATGCTACTGGCATCTATTGGGTAGAGGTCAGGGATGCTGCTAAACATCCTACAGTACACAGAACAGCCCTCCACAACAGAATTCTCCCATCCAAAATGTCAGTAGTGGCAAGGTTGAGAAATCCTAGGGGTAGAGCGATAGACCAGTGAAAAACTAATTTAAAAACAGAAAATATGACCTGGGAGTGGGCTTATCCAGCAGGAAACAGATGGGATACTCATACTGAGTATTAAGGACAGTTTATTCAATAAACGGACCACTATAAAAGTGAGAACAGAGTGTAGGGAAAACAAAGCCCTTGGGGGCTGGTAACAGGAACCGCAACAGGAGAGGGACTATTTACTGAAACTCAGAGATACAGAGCACTACATGCAGATGGCCAGTTGGCAAGAGCTGGGCCCTTAAGTCAAGGGATACAACCAGCTTGCAGCAACCTTGCAAGAAGAGAGCTAAGGGCATACATACCTTGCTTCACTCATCTTCTACCTTTTGATCACCTGTCAATGCTCCCATGGTCAAACCCAATGGGAACCTGTGGGCAAATAAGCTATTAATGTAGTTCATACTGGTTAGCCTCCCAGGACACAGAGGCTAAAGAGGGGTGGAGAGCAGATCTGGAGAGGCAAATAGGAGCTTTCCAGTCGGAATGGAAGGATTTCATACATAAAACCCCTAAAGAGCAGATCACCAAGGAAAAGATTGATACATTCAATATTCATCAAATTTACCATAAGGAGAGTGAAAAGATGAACCGCAAGCTGGTTTCACATATAATATTTGTTTCACATATAAATGACTAAGGATTAGTTTCAAGAATGTCTAACAAAATCCTCTCAATCAGTAAGAAAAAGATAAATAACCCACTAGAAAAGAAAAAAAAAGGTAAATGACATGAATAAGCATTTCTTAGAACAGGAAACACAAATGGCCAATAAACATATAAAGAGATGTTCAACCTTGTTAGTAGTTAGGAAAATGCAAAATTAAACCACAATGAGATAACATTTCACACCCACCAGACTGGCAGAAATTAAAAAGTCAGACATTACAATTCTTGCCTAGGATGTAAAGTAAAAGGAATTCTTACACATTGTCCACAAGAGTAAAATGGTACTTTTGAAATGCAGTTCCTAGTAAAAAATTGAACGTGTACGTACCCTATGACCCCGAATTTCAACCTAGTGCATATTCTAGAGAAATTCTTGCCCATGAACATCATCAGAGATAAACAACCACAATCATAGCAGAACTGTTTTCTTAAACTTATTTTAGAAAGATTTTTAGGTTTACAGAAAAATGGTGAAGATAGTACAGAAAGTTCCCAAGTACTCCATATCCAATTTTCCCTATTCTTAACTTTTTTTTTTTTTAGATGGAGTCTCCCTCTGTCACCCAGGCTAGAGTGCAGTGGCACGATCTCAGCTCACTGCAACCTCTGCCTCCTGGGTTCAGGCAATTCTCTTGCCTCAGCCTAGCTGGGATTACAGGCACCTGCCACCGCGCCCTGCTAATTTTTGTATTTTCATTTTTTACTAGAGATGGGGTTTCACCATCTTGGCCAGGCTGGTCTCGAACTCCTGACCTCGTGATCCACCCGCCTAGGCCTCCCAAAGTGCTAGGATTACAGGCGTGAGCCACAGCACCCGGCCCTTAACATCTTGCATTAGTTTGCTATACATGTCACATTAATGAATCAATATGGATACATTATTATTAACTAAAGTCCGTATCTTACTCAGATTTCTTTAGTTTTACTTACTGTCTTTTTGCAGCATGTTCTTAACAACTAAAACTTTTAAAATCCACAAAATGGGCCAGGAGCGTTGGTTCACGCCTGTAATTCCAGAACTCTAGGAGGCCGAAGTCGGCAGATTACCTGAGATCAGGAGTTCAGCCAGCCTGGCCAACATGGTGAAACCCCATCTCTACTAAAAAAAAAAAAAATTAGCCAGGCATGGTGGCACATGCCTGTAATTCCAGTTACTGGGGAGGCTGAGGCAGGAGAATCATTTGAATACAGGAGGCAGAGGTTGCAGTGAGCCGAGACGGTGCCATTGCACTCCAGCCTGGGCAACAAGAATGAAACTCTGTCTCATTAAAAAAAAAAAAAAAAAAAATCCCCAAAATGTCCATCAGTAATAAAATAGATAAATTATGGCTTACTCATTTAAAGAATTATAGTAAAGTAAATACAGTAAATAAATAACCTACAGTTATGTATATCAACATGGATGAGTCTGAAAACATTTTGTTGAGCAGTAAAAGCAAATCTTAAATAAATACATCCAGCATGATTCCCTTTATAAAAAGGACAAAAATAGGAAAAATGAAATCATATATAATTAGAGGATATTTACATATATAATAAAACAAGAATAGCAAATAAATGATTAACAACAACAAAAAATTAAGGATAATGGTTCCCTTTGGTGGGGAGGGACATGGATGCTCTGGGAGGGAATGTTCTCTTCAGTTGGGTGGTGGGCACATGGGTTTTTGTTATGTTTCAAACTATACATTATAATAATTTTTTTGTGTGTATTATACGTACAAGATTATATGTGAGATTATAATTTTTTTGTATGTACGATGTTTCATAATATTAATTTTAAAGGCTCTGATCCCTGCTCTTTTCTTTCCCCTTGAAAGCATATTGCCTAATTAGTCCTCATCCTCCAACATTCTGGCTTAAGGGAAAAGGTGACACTTTAGAGTCAGAGCAAACAGGAACCCCAGCCCTCTGTGCCCCAACCAAAGAAATGTGATTATGTCTCTTATCATCTTCTTCAACCCCCACTACACATCATGATGCTTCCTGTTTCTCAGAAGCTGAAAAAGGTGCTGACATAATGTAATGAGTAGAATCGAGGCTGTATACACGGATCCACCCAGAGCCATGGGTGTCACCCGAGGGGCAGGCTGGACTCTCAGCTGTGGTTGGGAACATAGGTCAAATCTCTGCCTCTAGGTGGGAAATGACTCCAAGTTTGAAGATTCATGGAGCAGCGTGACTCTTGCTGTTAAGAGTGAGAGGTCCACCATCATAAGCCCCAAGAGATGCCTTCTGCAACAGCGAAAGGCCACCTCTTGGCAGATCCCTTTATGCGGGTACAGCTGGACTGGGCGCTGGGCTCCAGCTGGGGCCTGGGAAACTGCCATACTGGCACCCCCTATTCCTCCACAGTCATCCCTCACTTGTCTGTTCATTTGGTTGTTTATTCATTCACGCAGCAAACACTCACACAGCAGCAATGTGCCAGGCACTGTTCTAAGTATTGGCAACGCAGCAGGGAGCAGGACGTAGCCCTGCTCTAGCAGCATCGTACCCAGTAGGAGGGTCAGATAACAAACAAATAAAACAACTATAAATTGTGGTAAGCGCTTTCAGTGAAAGTAGAGGTAAAATAACCCAGTGTTAAGATGCTAAAGTCAGGCTACCTGGGCTTAAGGTCTGCCTCTACTGCTACCTGCCATTGGGCAAGTTAATTAACCTTTCTAGGAGTCAGTTTTCCTTTCTATAGATTGAAAGTGATCATCAAACCTACTGAATAGAATTGATTGAAGATTTATTCTTTCCAAAAAAATTTATGGAGCATCACAATGTGCCAGGCACTAAGGATTAATAATGAAGGTGACAGACAAGGTCCTGCCCTCCAGGAATACACATGATCGTGGAGGAAGAGTCACTGGACAAGCAAAGGCCATTTCCGATGTGATAAGGGCTAGGGACTAACATGATCAAGGGAGATTCAGGAAGTGCTAGGGGTAGAGGGCCACTTTATATGCCTGACAAGGTGACATTTGAGAGCTAAACGATGAAAAGGAGCCAACTATGTGAAAGCCTGGGGGCTGGGGACAGCTAAACAGAGGGACAGCAAGTGTGAAAGCGTAGTAGCAGGAATGAAGTTGGTGTGGTTGAAGAACAGCAGGACGACAGATGGCAGGAGCATATTAGCAGGGAGGTAGGAGATGAGGCCAGGGAGGGAAGAGACAGCACATGCAGACTCATGCAGGCCAGAGAAAGGACTTTGCATTTTATTCTAGTAATGGGAAGTCCCTGAGGGTTTAAAGCAGAGGAGGGTCATTATCTGACTTATGTATTTTTTTTTTTTTTTTTTGAGACAGACTCTCACTCTGTCATCCAGGCTGGAGTGCAGTGGCACCATCACAGCTCACTGCGGTGTCAACCTCCTGGGCTTAGGCGATCCTCCCATCTCAGTCTCCTGCATAGCTGGCACTATAGGCACGTGCCACCATGCCAGGCTAATTTTTGTATTTTTTTTTTGTAGAGATTGGATTTCTCCATGTTTCCTAGGCTGGCCTCAAACTTCTGGCTCAAGCTATATGTCTACCTTGGCCTCCCAAAGTGCTGGGATTACAGGTGTGTGCCACCGCACCCGGCAACTTACATTCTTAAAAGATCTCTAGCTTTTGTGTGGGCACAGATGAGGTTGTCATGTTCGATCAGGGAAACAAGTTAGGATGCTATTGCTCCCTGGTGAGTGGCATGGTTATACAGGGTGAATGGTGCAGAATGGGCTGGAGGAGAAGGCAGAATCCTACAGTGCAGGGCATTGTAGTGGGCATCTGATCGCTCTCTTCTGCCACCTCCATGCAGCTGCTTCTCTCTCCTCAGAATCCAGACCCAAATTCTACCTTCTGCTGGGAAAGTCTTCCTTCCCCATTTTTTGTTTGCAGGTGGCAGGGGCTCCCTGGACCTGGGATTCCTGCCTTCTTCCTCCTAACTTGCTGTCTCATGGCCCTAGACCCCTCTCGTGTAACACAGACATCAGTCAGGCTCTCGTGGGCTCCTAAGACCTGGACGACAGGCTCGAGCTCCCATTTGCTCACATGCAAGTGGAAAGCTTTTGCCAGGGTGTTTGCAAGTTCCCAAGGGCTTGTGCATGACTAGCACTGACTCTCTCCTGATATAGCATGGTTAGCTCTGTGTGTGGCTCATCAGGACATTCAACAAGTAATGCCCCTGTTCTGCACCCCCAGAAGGCAGCCCTTTCCACTGAATCCCAGTCACACAGCCAAGCTGACCACTCACCCGGATCTGCCTGTGGCAGGAGCAACTTCAAAGTGAGCGCTAGTGCTCCTATTCTTTGAAGTCCTGTAGTCACCCTGCAGTGGTAGAACTTCCTCTTCTTCACCCCGTTTCCATTCTCTCTGCAGCCTTGTGCCATCTTGCCAGTTTCCCCTCTCTCTTCACCCAATTGCAGTTTATTTCTAATACGCAGAGCAATTTCTGTAGCCCTTTTGTAACAGTTCATTGCTCACCCACGGACCCAAGATCTCAGCTTCCTACCTCCCTCTAGTGGCTGATGCAGGTATTCCCAAAAAAAAGTCCTAGAGCAGGATCCTGGCTGGCCACACGGCTGTCCAGTGCCGCCCCTGCCCACAAGGTTCTAAGAGGTTAAGGTGCTCCACACATCAGAAAAGGAAAGGAAACCTGTCTGACACAGAAGCCTGGGCTGAAGGACGTTACGCTCTGTGTACTGTCCCCGGGCAGAGGCGGTTTTCTGGGTCGTCTGCATGTCCCAACACCGGCCTCTGGTGGCCAGCAGATGTTAATTCCAAAACCTTTCTGTCCCCACCTCAAAGGTGAAGCGCCCGCGCTCTAGCCTTCCCATCTGGGTCCTCCAAGACCCCACACTGGGCGCACAGGGCACAGGGACGAGCCAAGCCCTCTGCTTCAGTTCTGCCTTCTGCGCAGGAGCCCTTCGACTTCTGGGAGTTGACTCCAGCTCACCCAACAAGGAGAGAGGGCAGGTGGGAGGCACTCTGAGCTCAGAAGGCCTACAGGAGCTGGAGAACACCCATCCTCCACTTCTACTCCTTCTCCAGACCACTCCACACCTCGCAGCTTCTTGCTCCTCACCCTCGCATTTGGCCCAGTGGGCAGCAAAAACAAGCCAGGGTGACTGGCTAAGCTGGGGCCAAGCTCACTGACAGAATTGGAATTGTGTCAAAACACCACTTTTATGTCCTCTTCCTTCAGGCCTGCATCAGTGTGAGCTCTGCAGAGAAAGGGGCCTGTCTTACTCAACCCTCAGATCCCAGCACGCTGCTGTCCTATGGAGGCATCCATGCATCTCAGCGGCAGAATGAATGAATGGAGGGAGGAATGAATGTAATGAATGCTGCTCCCGCAGGGCAGAATGCTATGGCCCTTTCCCTCCCTTCCTCCCTCCCTCCCTCCCTTTCTCCTTCCTTCCTTCCTTCCTTCCTTCCTTCCTTCCTTCCTTCCTTCCTTCCTTCCTTCCTTCCTTCCTTCCTTCTTTCTTTCTTTCTTTCTTTCTTTCTTTCTTTCTTTCTTTCTTTCTTTCTTTCTTTCTTTCTTTCTTTCTCCTTCCTTCCTTCCTTCCTTCCTTCCTTCCCTCCCTCCCTCCTTTCTTTCTTTCTTTTTTCCCTTCCTTCCTTTCTTTCCCTCCCTTCCTCCCTCCCTCCCTCCCTCCCTCTCTCTCTCTCTCTCTCTCTCTCTTTCTTTCTTTCTTTCTTTCTTTCTCTCTTTCTTTCTCTTTCTTTCCTTCTTTCTTTCTTTCTTTCAAGGGTCTTGTTCTGTTGCCCAGGCTGGTGTGCAGTGGCACAATATTGGCTCACTGCAACCTCTGCCTCCCAGGTTGAAGCGATTCTCCTGCCTCAGCCTCCCGAGTAGCTAGGATTACAGGTGCGTGCCACCATGCCTGGCTAATTTTTGTATTTTTAGTAGAGACGGGGTTTCGCCATGTTGGCTAGGCTGGTCTCAAACCCCTGATTAGCCTGCCTCGGCCTCCCAAAGTGCTGGGATTACAGGTGTCAGCCGCCACGCCTGGCCAGTCTGCCTTCATTGACCTGGAATAATTATTT
Organism: Macaca fascicularis; assembly: GCF_037993035.2. Taxonomy (NCBI): domain Eukaryota; kingdom Metazoa; phylum Chordata; class Mammalia; order Primates; family Cercopithecidae; genus Macaca; species Macaca fascicularis. The sequence goes on along the minus strand of NC_088380.1, from coordinate 139,045,930 downwards.
TGAGACGCATCCATGTTGTTGCATATAACAAAACTTTATTCCTTATTTGGTTTATTATATTTTTAACATACAGTAAAAATAACATCCTTTGGTGAACAGTTCTACAAATGTTAACTCATGTATAGATTTGTGTAACCACCACAATCAGGATGCCAGACAGTTGCATTAACCCAAAAAACTCTCTCATTCTATCCCTTTGTAGTCCTAGCTCCCTCTACCCAGTACCCCGACAACCACTGAACTGTTTTCCACAAATATAGTTTTGTTTTCTCAGCAATATCATATTAATGAGACTGACTTTTTTACTCATCATGACTTGGGAAGTCTTCCAAATTGTGTGTTTGCTCCTTTTTTGCTGAGTAGTATTCCATTGCATGGATGTATTACAAATTGTTTTTCCATTGGTTGAATGATACTTGGGTTGCTTCCAGTATTTGACGATTAGGAATAGAGCTGCTATAAACATTCGTATATAGGTATTTGTGTGATCATATATTTTTATTTCTCTAAAATAAATACCTGGAGTAGAATTGCTGGATCACATAGTAAGTGTATTTTTATAAAAAACTGCCAAATTTTTTTCCAACGTAACTGCCAGCCTGGTGCGGTGGCTCACACCTGTAATCCCAGCACTTTGGGTGGCCAAGGCAGGCAGGTGGATCACCACTTTAAGCTCAAGAGTTCAAGACGAGCCTGGGCAACATGGCGAAACCCTGTCTCTACAAAAAAATACAAAAATTAGCCAGGCATGGTGGTTCATGACTGTGGTCCCAGCTACTCAGGATGCTAAGGCTGGAGGATCCTTTGAACCTGGGAAGTGGCGGTTGCAGTGAGCCAAGATCAGCCTGGGTGAGTTAGACTCTATCTCAAAAAAAAAGTGACTGCCATTTTGCATTTCCATCTGTAACGCATGAGAGTTCCAGTTGCTCCATAGCCTTGGCCTTGCCAGTATTTTTTATTTTAACCATTCTAATAGATGTGTAGTGGTATCTCATCATAGTTTTAATTTGCATTTGCCTAACAGCTAATAATGTTGAAACATTTGCATTTAATGTAATGGTTGATATATTATGGCTTAAGTCTGCCAGTTTATTTTTTGTTTTCTTTTGTTTTCTCATTTCTAATTGCTTTTTCCTGCCTTCCTATGAATTACTTAAACATTGGTCATTCATATATCTTCTTTGGTAAAATGATGAGTCAAACATTTTGCCCATTTAAAATGGGTTTATTTTTCTTATTATTGACTTGTAAGTGGACTGGGTGCAGTGGTTTATGCCTGTAATCCCAGCACTTTGGGAGGCCACGGTGGGCAGATCACCTGAGGTCAGGAGTTTGAGACCAGCCTAACTATCACGGTGAAACCCCATCTCTACTAAAAATACAAAAATTAGCCTGGAGTGATGGCATGCGACTATAGTCCCAGCTACTCCTGGAGGCTGAGGCAGGAATCTGGGAGGTGGCGGTTGCAGTGAGCCAATATTGTGTCACTGCACTCCACCCTGGGTGACAGAGTGAGACTCCATCTGAAAGAAGGAAGAAGGAAGGAAGGAAGGAAGGAAGGAAGGAAGGAAGGAAGGAGAAAGAAAGAAAGAAAGAAAGAAAGAGAGAAAGAGAAAAGGAAAGAAGTGAGGAAGAGAAAGGAAGAAAAGGAAGAAAAGAAAGAAAGAAAGAAAGAAAGAAAGAAAGAAAGAAAGAAAGAAAGAAAGAAAGAGCGAGCATTTTTTATGTGAGTCCTTTATCCATTATAGGATTTGCAAATATTTTTTCCCAATCTGTGGCTTGACTTCTCATTTTCTTGATGTTGTGTTTTGATAAGAAAACACTTTAAATCTTGAACTCCAATTTGTCAATTGTTCACATATGAATTTTGATTTTGGTGCTGCAGCTAAAAAATCTGTGCTTAACCCAAGGTCACAAAAATATTCTTCTAGTGTTTTCTTCTAAATATCTTATAGCATTTGCTTTTGCATTTTTTATTCATTTGGAATTAATTTTTTTGTATGATGTGAGGTAAGTGTATACATTCTTTTTATATTTAGATATTCATTGTCCCAGCACAATTTGTTGAGAATACAATTGAATTGCCTCAGCATCTTTATTGAAAATGAACTGACTATAAATGTGAAGGTTTATGTTGGTACTGTCAGTTCTGTTCCATATAAATATATCTTTATATCACTGCCACACTGTTTTGATTATGATAGCTTTATAGTAGGTTTTCAAATAGGTGAGTGTGAATCCTCCAACTTTGTTCCTTTTAAATATTGTTTTTGCTATTTCGGATCTCTTTCACAGGAATTTTATGATCAGCTTGTTGATTTCCATAAAAAGCCTACTGGGATTTTTCACAGGGATTGTGTTGAACATAGATTAATTTAGGAAGAATTGCCAACTTAATAATATTGAGATTTTCAATTTTTAAAATGAAATGTCTCTTTACTTATTTATGTCTTCTTTAATTTCTCTCATCAACATTTTGTAGTTGAATGTATAAATCTGGTATCTTTTTGTTGTATTATTCCTAAGTAGTCTCTTTGATACTATTACGAATGGAATCACTGTCTTAATTTCATTTTTGATTTGCTAGCATATATATAAATATAATTGATTTTATATATTGATTTACTATTCCGAAAACTCAATGAACTTGTTTATGGTTGCAGTAAATTTTTCTCATATGTGAATGCCTTAGGATTGTCTACATACAGGATCCTATTGTCTGCAACAGTTTTACCTCTTCCCTTCCAATCTATGAGCTTTTTATTTCTTTTTCTTGTCTTGATGCACTGGCTAGAACCCCCTGTACAATGTTGAATAAAAGTAGTGAGACATGACTTCCTTGCATTGTTCTCAAACATCCGGCAAATATAATGTTAACTATAGGCTTTTCATAAATGCCTTTTATCAGGTTAAGGAAATCCCCTTCTATTTCTGGCTTGTTGAAAAAATTTTTTTGTTTCAATTTTGTTTTTGCTAAATCATGAATGGGTATTAGATTTGGTCAGATGCTTTTTCTGTACCTAGTAAGATGATTTTTTTTTTAGACGGAGTTTCTCTCTTGTTGCCTAGGTTGGAGTGCAATGGCGTGATCTTGGCTCACTGCAACCTCTGCCTCCTGGCTTCAAGAGATTTTCCTTCCTCAGCCTCCCGAGTAGCTGGGATTATAGGCATGCGCCACCATGCCCAGCTAATTTTGTATTTTTAGTAGAAATGAGGTTTCACCATGTTGGTCAGACTGGTCTTGAACTCCTGACCTCAGGTTATCTGCCCACCTCAGCCTCCCAAAGTGCTGGGATTACAAGCTTGAACCACTGTGCCCAGCCCAATCATATGGTTTTTGTCCTTTATTCTGTTCTATTAGTGTGGGGTATTAAATTTCCTTAAATTCCTGGGATAATCCCATTTGGTCATAGGGTATGCTCCTTTATATATGTTCCTGGATTTAATTTACTAATGTCTTTTTGAGGATTTTGCATTTCCATTCAATAAGGAATATATCTTGGTCTGTTTTGTGCTGCTATAACAGCATACTTGAGACTGGGTAATTTATAGTGAATGGAAATTTATTTTCCCATAGTTCTGGAGGCTGGAAAGTCCAAGATCAAGGTACCAGTAAGACACCTCTTACATCATCATGTCGCAGAAGGTGGAAGGGCAAAGAGGCAAAAGGAGCCCAAACTTGCCTTTTTTTTTTTTTTTTGAGACGGAGTCTCGCTCTGTCCCCCAGGCTGGAGTGCAGTGGTGCCATCTCAGCTCACTGCAAGCTCCGCCTCCTGGGTTCATGCCATTCTCCTGCCTCAGCCTCCTGAGTAGCTGGGACTACAGGTGCTCGGCAACATGCCTGGCTAATTTTTTGTATTTTTAGTAGAGACGGGGTTTCACCGTGTTAGCCAGAATGGTCTAGATCTCCTGACCTTGTGATCCACCCGTCTCGGCCTCCATGCCTGGCCCCAAACTTCCTCTTTTATAATGATATAAATCTTATATTTGATCAGGTTGAAGAGTTCCCCTTTATTTGTAGTTTATTATTTTAAAAAATTATACGCAAGAATTGGATTCTGTCAAATGTGTTTTTTGCATTGATATCTGCATCAGTCAAAGGTAAAGAGATTTTTCCTTTTCACACATTTAGCATGGTGGATTACACAGATTAATTTTTGTATGTTTAATAACTCTCACGATCCTGGGAGAAATCTCACTTTGTCATGGAATATAATCCTTTTAACATGCTGTTGTATTTGGTTTGCTAGTATTTTATTAAGGATTTTTTCATCTGTGTTCATAAAGTATATTGGTCTGTAGTTTTCTATTTTCTCTTGAGTCAGTTTTGGTAGTTTATGTGTTTCTAGGAATTTGTCAATGTTATCTAAGTTATCTAATTTTTTGGCATACATTGTTCATAGTATTCTCTTATAATCTTTTGTTGGTAAGGTCTGTAGTAATGTCCCCACTTTCATTTTTGATTTTAGTAATTTGAGTCTTCTCTCTCTCTCTCTCGGTCAAACTATAGGCTTGTCAGTTTTTAACTTTTCTATTGTTCTATTCTCTATTTTGTTTATCTCTGCTCTAATTTTTATTATTTCCTTTCTTCTTCTTGCTTTAGGTTTAGTTTGCTTTTCTTTTTCTAGCACCTTAAAATGGAAGGTTAGGTTATTAATTTGAGATCTTTCTGTCTTTAAAATGTAGCTGTAAATATGTAAGTTTTCCTCTGAACACTGCTTTTGCTGTATTCTTTCAATTTGGGTACATTGTATTTTCATTTTCATTCATCTTAAAATATTTTGTAATTTCCTTTTTGATTTCTTCTTCGCCTTATGGGTTGCTAAAAGTACATTGTTTAATTTCCACATATTTGTGTATTTGCCAGATTTCTTTTTGTTGTTGCTTTCTAATTTCTTTCCTTTTCAGTAGGAGAATGTATTTTATTTGATTTCTTTTTTTTTTTCTTTTTTTTTTTTTTTTTGAGATAGAGTTTTGCTCTTGTTGCCCAGGCTGGAGTGCAACAGCATGATCTTGGCTCACTGCAACCTCCACCTCCTGGGTTCAAGCAATTCTCCTGCCTCAGCCTCCCGAGTAGCTGGGATTACAGGCATGTGCCACCATGCCCGGCTAATTTTGTATTTTTAGTAGAGATGGGGTTTCACCATGTTGGTCAGGCTGGTCTTGTTGGCAGGCTGGTCTTGAACTGCTGACCTCAGGCGATCTGCCCATTTTGGCCTCCCAAAGTGCTGGGATTACAGGCGTGAGGCACTGCACCTGGCCCTGTATAATTTCAATCTTGTCTAATTTATTGAGACTTGTTTTGTGGCCTAACACAATGTCTCTTCTATAGACTATTTCCATGTGCAGAGAAGAATATGTATCCTGCTGTCATTGAGTGAAGTGTTCTGTAGATGTCTGTTAGGTTTGGTGGTTTTTATTGTTGTTCAAGTCTTCTATTTCTTTGTTTACCTTTTGTCTAGTCATTCTAGCCATTATTGAACATGAGTATTAAGTCTCCAACTTTTTTTTTTTTTTTTGAGATAGAATCTCATTCCATCATGCAGGCTGGAGTGCAGTGACATGACCTTGGCTCACTGCAACCTCTGCCTCCTGGGTTCAAGTGATTCTCATGCCTCAGCTTCCTGAGTAGCTGGAAGTACAGGTGTGCACTACCATGCCTGGCTAATTTTTGTATTTTTAGTAGAGACGAGGTTTTGCCATGTTGACCAGGCAGGTCTCGAACTCCTGACTTCAAGGGATCTGCTCGCCTTGGCCTCTCAAAGTGCTGGGATTATAGGCGTGAGCCACTGCACCTTGCCTCCAACTATTTTTTAACTTTTCATTCAATTCTGTCAGTCTTTTGTTGTAGGTTTTTGGCCCCTGTTGTTCAGTGTATATTTGTTTATAATTGCAGTATATTCTTAATGCATTGAGCATTTTATCATACTAATGTCCTTCTTTGTCTTTTGTAACATTTTTGTGTTGATGCCCATTTTGTCTGATATTAGCATAGCCACTTCAGCTCATTTTTGGTTACTGTTTGCATGGTATGCTTTCCAGCTTTACACTTGGAACTTATTTGTGTCTTTGAATCTAAAATAAGTCTCTTATAGACAGCATATAGTTGGATCATGGTTCTTTTTAAAATCCATTCTGCCAATCTCTGCCTTTTCATTGAAGATCTTAATTCATTTACATTTAATATAATTACTGATAAGAGAGGATTTAATTCTGTCATTTTGCTATTTGTCTTCCATTATGTCTTTTTTTTTTTTTTTTTTTTTTTTTTGAGACGGAGTCTTGCTCTGTCGCCCAGGCTGGAGTGCAGTGGCCGGATCTCAGCTCACTGCAAGCTCCGCCTCCTGGGTTTACGCCATTCTCCTGCCTCAGCCTCCCGAGTAGCTGGGACTACAGATGCCCGCCACCTCGCCCGGCTAGTTTTTTGTATTTTTTAGTAGAGACGGGGTTTCACCAGGTTAGCCAGGATGGTCTCAATCTCCTGACCTCGAGATCCGCCCGTCTCGGCCTCCCAAAGTGCTGGGATTACAGGCTTGAGCCACTGCGCCTGGCCCTTCCATTATGTCTTTTATCTTTTATGTTCCTCAGTTCCTCCATTATTGTCTTCTTTTGTGTAAGATAGATGTTTTTAGTATACTCTTTTGATTCCTTTCTCATTTATTTTACTACATATTATATTCTTAGCATTTGTTCTGGGGATTACAATTAGCATCTTAATTTATAACACTCTAAATTAATAACAACTTAGTTTCAATGGTATACAAAAAACTTTACTGCTGTATAGTTCCATCCCTAACTTTTGCTGTTAATGTCACAGATTACATCTTTATGTAATATGGCTGGGGCAGTAGCTCATGCCTGTAATCCCAGCACTTTAGGAGGCTGAGGCAGGCAGATCACTTGAGCGCAGGAGTTCAAGATCAGCCTGGCCAACATGATGAAACCACATGTCTACTAAAAGTACAAAAAATTAGCTGAGCATGGTGGTATGTGCCTGTAATCCCAGCTGCTCGGGAAGCTGAAGCACAAGAATTGCTTGAACCTGGGAGGTGGAGGTTGCAGTGAGCCAAGATTGTGCCCCTACACTCCAGCCTGGGTGACAGAGTAAGACTCTGTCTACAAAAAAACAAAAACAAAAAACCCAAGAAACAAAAAACAAAAACAAAAGCACCAAACCATCTTTATGCAACCTATGCCCATCAACATAGTTTTAGGATCATTGTTTTATGATTGTATTTTAAATCATATAGAAAATAAAGAGTTTAAAACAAAAAATATATCATTAATACTAATGTTTATATTTACCTACATAGTTATCATAACTGGTGTTCTTTATTTTTTCATGTGGATTTAAGTTATTGCATAATGTTGTATTAGTTGTATTAGTGAGGGTTCTCCAAAGAAACTGAACCGATAAGCTATATATATATATATATATACACACACACACACACACACATATAAAATATGTATATACACACGATTACGGAGGGTAATCTCCTTTACTCAGTGTTCCAATTTAAATGTTAATTTCACCTGTAAACATCCTCACAGAAACATCCAGAATAATGTTTGACCAAACATTCAGGCACCCTGTGGCTCTGTCAAGTTGACACATAAAATTAATCATCATAAGTGTTCTTTCATTTCAGCCTGAAAGACTCCCTGTAGCAACTTTTGTTCAACAGGCATACTAGCAAAGAACTCTGTTAGTTTTTGTTTACCTGGGAATGTCTTAACTTCTCCTTCATATCTGAAGCATAGTTTTGCCACATACGGAATTCTTGGTTGACAGTTTTTCTTTCAGCTCTTTGAATATGTCATCATATTGCCTTCTGGCCTCTGTGGTTTCTGATGGGAAACTAGCCATTAATCATGTTAGGTATCCTTGTATATGACTCATCACTTCTCTCTGGCTGCTTTCAGGATTCTCTCTTTGTATTTATCTTTTGACCATTTGATTATCATGTATCACAATATGAATATCTGAGTTTATCTTACTTGGGGTTTGTTGAGCTTCTTGCATATGTAAATTCATGTCCTTTACCTTTACCAAATTTGAGAAGCTTTGAGCCATTATTTCTTCAAATATTCTTTCGTCCCCTTTCTTTCTTTCCTCTCCCCCTGGATCTCCTGGTATGCATATGTTAGTACCGGTATCCCACAAGCCACTTACACTCTTTGTTTTTCTTCACTCTTTTTTCTGTTCCTCAGACTGGGTAGTCTTCAAATTCACTGATTCATTCTTTGCCTACTCACATAGCTGTTGACCCCTTCTAGTGCATTGTTCATTTCACTTATTTTACTTCTTAACTCAAAATTTCTAAGTCCTTTTTTATAATTTCTATTCTTTTATTGATATCTGCTATTAGGCGAGACACTGTTCTCATGCTTTCCTTTAGTTCTTCACATATGGTTTCTTTTAGCCATTTCAGTACATTTAAAAATACTTGATTTAAAATCTTAGTCTATTAAATTCAATTCCTGGACTTCCTCAAGGACAGTTTCTATTAATTATTTCCGCTGTGTATGAACCGTACTTTTTTCTGTCTTTTCATGGCATGTAATTTTTTTTGTTGAAAACTGGACATTTTTACTGTTATGATATGACAATGCTGGAAATCACATTCTACTCCCCTTTCAGGTTTGTTGTCATTGTTTGCTGGTTGTTTTTGGTTTTTGTTGTTGTTGTTTACTTAGTGACCTTTCTGAATTAATTTTTTAAAGTCTGTATTCTTTGTCACGTGCGGCCACTGAAGTGACTTTTCCATTAAACTTTTCCACTAGTGGTTGGCTAGTGATGACTGAAATTTCCTTTATACCTAAAACAACATTAAAAATATTCCCAATATCTTCAGATGAGCTCTGTATGTGTTTTGAGGTGTGGCTTTAACACCTAGCCAGGCTGTTTACAACTCTGCCTTAACCTTCCTTTTCTGCTTGCACGGAGTCTGGAGGTCAGTCAGAGGTGAGAGTGTAGAGCCTTCTAAGATATTTTCTGAGCACATGTGTGACCTTCTTAGATATCCAGAAAGCTTTTTACAGCCCTTATTTCTTAAAGTGTTTTCTTCTCCAGGCTTTTTTCATAAGTTTTTGCTTTGTCTATTATTTCCCCAACTGTTACCATTAGTGAATGCATTTATCTTTAACTGTGTGTGTGTGTGTGTGTGTGTGTGTGTGGTTTGTTTGTTTGTTTTTCCAAATGCCCTGCTTCAGCCCTGGGAGAGCTCTAAGTTAGGTGAAATTAAACTAAATCTTTTGTGCTCATCCTTCAGGGAGCCAACAGAGAGGTCAAAACAGGCAACCACAATCCTTTGAGAGAAAGTTGCATTCTGCTCCCTCTAACACTAAGAACCTATACCAAGAATGCAGGCTGTTGTCTTCAAGGCTGCCACCAAGCCGGGAAAGAGAAGAATGGAGGTATGTTAAAACACCACAGTGCTTTCCCACTGAGATTTAGCTGTTTTTCTTCTTGATTAAAATTTATTGGCTGGGCGCTGTGGTTCATGCCTGTAATCCCAACAGTTTGGGAGGCTGAGGTGGGTGGATCATTTGAGGTCAAGAGTTCAAGACCAGCCAACATGGTGAAACCTGCCTCTACTAAAAATACAAACATGAGCCCGGCATGGTGGAGGGAACCTGTAGTCCCAGCTACTCAGGCGGCTGAGGCAGGAGAATTGCTGGAACCCAGGAGGTGGAAGTTGCAGTGAGCCGAGATCACACCACTGCACTCCAGCCGGGGCAATAGAATGAGACTTTGTCTCAAAAATAAATAAATAAATAAATAAGAATTTATTTTATTAAAAAAAGAATTTATTTTATTTGTTAAACCTTTTATTAGTTTCCAGAGTTCTAATAAAGTTGATTTTGCCAGTTTTTGCCAGTTTTTTTCACTGTTTTTATGGAAAAAGGAGTTTTGGAGTTCTGTATTCCATTTTTGCTGATACCATTCCTACATCATTTACATTTAATGGAATTACTGATATGGTTGGATTTGTGTCTACCATTTAAAGGACATTTATTGTGTTTTTAACTTTATCTGCTTGTATAGTTCTGTTTTTGTTTTTGTTTTTAGTGGTTGCTCCAGGGATTACAATATACATATTTACCTTTTCATGGTCTACTTACAATCAATATTTTACCATTTTAAGTGTAATGTAAAACTTTAGTTTCTTTTATTCTACCCTCTTTATGTTGTAGTTGTCTTATGTACTACCTACACATAACATTGAAAACACCATCAAAACAAGGTTATAATTTTTGTTTTAAAGATAAAACATATTTTAAAGAACTGAAGAGCAGCACAGCACAGAATGTTGCATTAACTGAGATCTTTACCATTTCTCTTGGTCTTTTTTCATTCCTGTTATTCCAAGTTCACTTCTGGTATCATTTCTCATCTGTCTGAAAAACTTCTTTTAGCAATCATTTTAGGACAGGTCTGTCGTCAAAGAACTCTCTTAGTTTTCCCTCATCTGAAAACGTCTTTATTTTACTCTCACTCCTGAAGCACATTTTCATTGGGTATACTTGAAATTGTGAAGAGAATGGTGGGTTGATGGTTCTTTTTCTTCATTTTAGAGATGTGATTCCACTTCCTACTGGTCTCCACAATGAGATTTCCTTCTCTCCTCATGAGAAAGCTATAGTCATTTGAATTGTTTTCCTATGCCTGATGTGTCATTTTTCTGTAACAATGGTACATGTATGCATATATGTATGTGTGTGTATATATAGATGTACATATATTCTTCAGTTTTATGTCCTTTTCCAAATTCAGGATGTTTTTAGTCAATATTTCTTCAAACATTTTTGTCTTCACTGCACTCTTTCTTCTTTCCTTCTGGAACTCCAATGACATAAATATTAGACCTTTTGGTATTGTCTCGCTAGTCTCTGAGGTTCTATTCATTTTTTAAAAATCTTTTTCCCACTGTTATTCTGGTTGGATAATTTCTGTTGGTCTGTCTTCCAGTTACTGGCTTCCTCTTTCCTCTCATTTATATTCTGTTCTTGAGTTACCTAGTGAGCACTGAAATTTTGGTTCTTATATTTTATTTATTTATTTATTTATTTATTTATTTATTTATTTATTGAGGTCTTGCTTTGTCACTCAGGATGTAGGTGCAGTGGTGCAATCATGACTCACTGCAGCCTCGAATTCCCAGGTTTGAGTGATCCTCCCATCTCAGCCTCCCAAGCAGCTAGGACCACAGGTTCACGCCATCACACCTGAGTTTTTTGTTTTGTTTTGTTTTGTTTTTTTTGGAGATGGGGTCTCATTTTGTGGCCCAGGCTGGCTTCGAACTCTTGGGCTCAAGTTATCCTCCTGCCTTGGCCTCTCAAAGTGTTAGGATTATAGATGTGAACTACTATGCCCGGCCCTTATATATATATATATATATTTTTGGAGACAGAGTCTCGCTCTGTCCCCCTGGCTAGAGTGCAGTGGCCAGATCTGGGCTCACTGCAAGCTCCGCCCCCCGGGTTCACGCCATTCTCCTGCCTCAGCCTCCTGTGTAGCTGGGACTACAGGCGCCCGCCACCGCGCCCGGCTAAATTTTTGTATTTTTAGTAGAGACGGGGTTTCACTGTGTTAGCCAGGATGGTCTCGATCTCCTGACCTTGTGATCTGCCCACCTCGGCCTCCCAAAGTGCTGGGATTACAGGCGTGAGCCACTGCGCCCGGCAGGCCCTTATATTTTTAAGTTCCAAAACTTTACTCCTTATTTATGTCTCCTATTTCTTTGCTGAGACTGTCAATCTTCCATTCATTCCAAGAGGGTTTACTTGGAGCATTTTTATAGTAGTACTTTAAAGTCTTTGTTACTTAATTCCAACATCTCATCATTGGTCTCTTTTGATTGTCTTTTCCTATGCAAAATGAGATTTTTCCTATGATAGGCCAAGAAGATCATAATTTGGTTTTGTATCCTGGACTTTTTAAATTTTATGAGACTCTGGGTATTATTTGAATATTGTGGAGAGTGTTGATGGTTATATTTTAGTAGGCAATCAGTGCAGCTGGGTTCGGGTCACAAGTTCCGACCAGCTTTCTGTGGATTGTAGTTTCAATGTTTGTTCCATTTTCAAAGCCTTTACAGTGCTGTTTAGATCTGTCCTGTGTGTGCACCCTCCAGTGGTCAGCTTGAGAACAGGGTGGTAGTTTATCCTTAGGTTCAATTCTCAAGTCTTTGGTATGCTAGATCCATGCAAGCTCAGTTTGGAGTTGAGCCCAGGAATTCATAAACAACTTTGTGGGTTCAGTTTCCAGCATTCCTCCCTTTCCATGATCTCCCTGGTACTTTCTGATTCCCTGGGTCTCCTCCTTTTGGTCCTCTGGCCAGAAAGCTGGAGTTTTCACTACCTTGCTCTGCTGTGTACTTCTTGCGACTGTGCCCTCAGCTAGGGTCAACTGCAAAAGGAAAGAGAGATTGAGAGAGAGAGAGAGAAGAGGGGAAGGAGGGAGACCCTCTTGGGACTTGCCCAACAGACAGATTTCTCTGCCTTAGAATTTTAGGTGCCTTCAGTCCTCTCATGCCATTGCAACAAGAATGCCAGGGGTCTGAGGCATGAGACAATGGAGAAAAGAAAAAAAGGTGGCATAGGCGGTGGTTATTTTCTCACTCTTTATGAGCATTAGGAGTTCCCTCCCCACTCCTCAAAGCAGAACTAGAGGGCTCTGGGATTCCCACAGTCTGTGTCTGCTGCTCACTTCCAGGTTTCAGGCTGTTTCGAGTCTAGCCCTGGAAACACTAGAGGGAAAAATGGGAAACTCTTCCAATTCCGTGGTACTCCAAATTCTGATTTTTCTTTCCTAATTCATCTGCTACTGTTTACTCTTCAGAGTCCGTCATGCATTCTGTACATGTTCTATTGCTTCACTTAGTGGAAGAGACAGGGTGAAGTATGTTTATTCTATCTTACCCAAACCTGGAACTTGGTGGTAATTCACTGCGTAGATACTATAAGCTATTTATCCACTGTCTTGTGGATGGTCATTTTTGTTGTTTCCAGGTTTTGGCTCTTATAAATTAAGCTGCTGTGAGCATTCATGTCCAAATCTTTGTGTGAACACATTTTCCTTTATTGTGGATAAATACCTGGAATTGAATGGCTAGGTTGTATGATAGGTGTATATTTAGCTATTTAAAAAACTGCCAAATTGTTTTCCAACATATAGTCATGTATTGCTTAGTAACGGGGATACAGGCTGAGAAATGCTTCATTAGGTAATTTTGTCCTTGTGTGAATATCGTAAGTGTACTTGCATAAACCCAGTGGTATAACCTACCAAACACCTAGGCTATATGGTATAGCCTATTGCTCCTAGGGTACAAGCCTGTACAACAAATAACTCTGCTGAGCACTGTAGGCGACTGCCACACAACGGTAAATATTTGTGTATCTAAGCATATCTAAACACAGAAAGGGTACAGTAAAGATACAGTATTGTAATCTCATGAGATCACTGTCTTATATGCAGTCTGTCCTTGACCAAAAATCATTATGCAGCACGTGACTATAGTTGTATTATTTTACACTCCCAGCTGGGCACGGTGGCTCACGCCTGTTATCCCAGCATTTTTGGAGGCCAAAGTGGGAGGATTACTTGAGCTCAGGAGTTCAAGACCAGCCTGGGGAATATAGTGAGACCCTATCTCTATTAAAAAAGAATTAAAAAGTCAAGAAAAAATAAATAAATATTTTACATTCCCACCAGCGGCTTAGGAGCATCCCAGTTGTTCCATGTTATTGTCAACACTTGGCACAGTTAGTCTTTTTCATTTTAGCCATCCAGGTAGATGTGTAGTGGCATTTCATCATGGTTTTAACTTGTATGTCCCTAATGACTAATGATGTTGAGTATCTTTACAAATGTGTATTTACTATTTGCATATCTTTTTTTTGCAAAAAATTCATTCAAATCTTCTGTCCATTAAAAAAGTTGGGTTGTCGACTAATTGGCCGGGCGCGGTGGCTCAAGCCTGTAATCCCAGCACTTTGGGAGGCCGAGGCGGGTGGATCACGAGGTCAGGAGATCGAGACTATCCTGGCTAACATGGTGAAACCCCGTCTCTACTAAAAATACAAAAAACTAGCCGGGCGTGGTGGCGGGCGCCTGTAGTCTCAGCTACTTGGGAGGCTGAGGCGGGAGAATGGCGTGAACCCGGGAGGCGGAGCTTGCAGTGAGCCGAGATCACGCCACTGCACTCCAGCCTGGGAGACACAGCGAGACTCCGTCTCAAAAAAAAAAAAAAAAAAAAAGTTGGGTTGTCGAGATAGGTACAGTGGCTCACGCCTATAATCCCAGCACTTTGGGAGGCTGAGGTGGGTGGATCACTGAGCTCAGGAGTTCGAGACTATCCTGGGCAACGCGGTGAAAACCCATCTCTGCTTAAAATACAAAAAATTAGCTGGGCGTGGTGACGCGCCTATAGACCCAGCTACTCAGGAGGCTGAGGCACGAGAACTGCTTGAGCCCCTGAGGCGAAGGTTGCAGTGAGCTGAGATCGTGCCACTGCAATCCAGCTTGGGCTACAGAGTGAGACTCTGTCTCAAAAAAAAAAAAAAAAAAAAAAAAAAAAAAGGGTTGCATTGTCTTATAGAGTTGTAAGCATTCTTTACATATGCTACATACATACCCTTTACTAGATATATGTTTTGCAAATATTTTCTCCCATTTGGAGCCACCACATTTTATTCATCTCTGTGTGTCCTCCCCTCCATACTCTGCTGGGTTCATTCCCCATTCTCATCATCGCCACCACCACCACTCTAGTTCATCCCTCCTACTCCGATCTCCCCAGTGGTCTCCTTATTTCCACACTTGCCCCACTGCTGCCCAGTCTGCAAACAGCAGCCAGTGAGCTTTCTAAAATGCACACTGAGCCAGGCACAGTGATGACCACCTGTAATCCCAACTACTCAGGAGGCTGAGGCAGGAGAAATGCTTGAGCTCAGGAGTTTGAGACCAGCCTGGGCAACATTTTTCCATCTCAAAAAATGAAAAACAGAAAATTTAAAAGTTTAAAAATAAGTAAAATGCACACTGGCCCATTTCACCCCATGCATAAGGCCCAAGACCCTGACCAGAGGCCCCAAATGCCCACCTTATCTGACCCCTTCCTACCTTATGAGCTGCATCTTCTATCATTCATCTTCTATCATTCACCTCCTTGCCCACCATGCTACAGCCACACCAATCTTTTCCTGCAAACAGACTGAGCTTGTTCTTTTCCCAAGGCCTTGGCACTAGTTATTCCTTCTGCCTGGAATGCTCTTCCCCTTGTTCTGCACATTGTCACCCCTTCTGTCACTTAGAGAGCTAAAATGTCACCTCCTCAGATAGACAGTCCAAGAGTGCCAAATCTAATGTGATCACCTCTGTACTGTGTAAGACATCATGCTATTTTATTTCACAGAATTGTTATCACTATGTGACACTTTCCTTGTTTATTTGTGTGTTGTCTGCCTCCACCAGTATATGAGTTTCATAAGAGCAGGGGTGTTGCCTTATTCATTTCCATATCCCTAGGATCTAGAGCCATGTCTGGCACATAGTATGGGCTCAATAAATTATTGTTGAATGCCTGTGCCCATAGCACCTACTTCTGTGCCTGGCACCTGGGCACAGAGTAAATGTGAATGTGTCAAGTAATCCACTCCCAATGGGGCACCACTGGTCAATAAACATTTCTGGGCTAGAAGAGAGAGGGAAAAAACATACATGCAGGAAAATGACAAGAAAAAACGAGCAGAGAAGACTGAAAGAGAAGATTGACTCCTCCAGAAGTGTCTTGGGAGCTTTATGACACAACTGCCACATCTCTGGTCTTAGTGTTGGCTGCCACCCAAGGGAGGGTTAGGCTTCCCTTGTCTGCTGGGGCTGTTAGGTCCACACAGAACACACACAAGGATACAATACAGTTGACAGTGCAGCTCAGAGGCCTTTCTGAGGCCTGCTTGTCCAAGGAAATTGGACCCTTTTGACCTCAACTGTTGTTTACTCTGCTCCTGTATTTCCTGGTGGCTGTAAAGTTGATTTTCCTGCCCCACCAGCCTCAGCATGGCAGCCCAGCCCTCCCATTCCTGATGACAGCTTGTTGCATCTATGGCTCCCACCTGCTCTCAGGCTGTGTGGCACCAGGGCTGCTAGCTGAGCATGGTACCTGGGGTGCATGGGCAGTTTCGGCAGCCAAACCAGTTTTTTCTTTTTGTGGACTCTCCATGAGGCCCCATCTCTCCCTGAGAGCCCAGTAGGAGAGGGTCTGAGGATGGTGTGTGGAGCTCACATTGTCCTGGTGAATCAAGATGGCTGCTGAGCTCACATCCAGGGTATGGGAAGGAGCAGCTCTCCTGAGCACCAGGTCCACTCTGAGTCCTAAGGAGAACAGCAGCCATCCACACCACTGGCCCGGGAGAGAAGTTTCCCTGGGTAGGGTGAGGCCCCCGTCTTCACTGTAATTAAGAGCCATGATGTAAGTAAACTCCTAGAAGCACTGGCTTCTTATCTGAGGTGAGGACTCCAGGTGCCAGGGTCATGCAGGGCAGGGCTTGGCAGGGAAGGCCACCCTCTCTGTTTTGCAGCAGAAACTTTTCTGGGAAGTGGCTGCTCAGGGCATGGTCCTGCTTGTGGCTGTGTCTGCCTGGACTTCCTGGTTGACAGCTGAAGGGTCAAGGTGGCATACACCGGGTCCTCTTGCTCCTCTGTCCACTGGGGCATCTCGTCCAGCACTCCGAGGTGCTCCTTGTGCCTGAGCCATGGGCCTGGAGCTCAGGAGAAGAGTGTGTCTAACCAGGTTTGCATCTGAAGAGCCAGGCAGCTGCTCAGGGACACTCTGGGATTTTGTTCTGCTGATGTGTCCCTGCCTCCATTCCTAGCCTTGGATAGTTGCAGGAGGAGTTCTAGGGACAATTCCTCCTTTTAAGGTGCCTGGGGCGCTACCCTGTCTCAGGCCTAGCTCTCAGCCCTCAGTCCTGGGCCAAATCCTCTGTGTGGCCAGGGGGCTTGCTCAGGGGGAATCTGAGGGAGTTCCTGAGTCCACCTGAGGAGAACAGTGCTCAGCAGAGGATGCAGGCCTTCCTGAGCATGATGCTGTAGGAGAAGGAAGGGACTCCCACGAGAGCCAGCCTCGCTCAGCAGTTACCTTAGAAACCCCCATTTCTGCCTTTGCTTGGGTCCTGGCCTTTCTGGCATCTGTTCAAAGGCTACTGATTAGGAAATAGGTGCTCTGTTTACCAGGTGGCACCTACTTATCTGCCGGAGCCAAAGTCCATCCTGAATTCCTGCCCCCACCCTTTCCCGCAGCATTGTGCCTACACCCTTCTCTTTCTCCAAGACCCCTAAACTTCCGCCTGCAAGAGGAGGGAAAGGGGCTGGTTTTCCATATTAGCCAGCAGGGGGTGCTGTTGCTATAGGGTCAGAGCTTGTAGGGGTTTGGCCTGGGGAACCAACCTGCTAATTCCCTGGGGAGCACCTAGAGGTGGCCCCTGGTCTTGCTGGGCAGACAGTAGGGGGATGATGGACTGACAGACACGCCCCATCCAGCAGTGGAGGCACCTTTATCACCTCCTCCCTGCTGTGCCCAAGCATCCAAAGGGCAAGTGTCCAAAGGGCAAGGCCGAGTAGTCTTGGGACATGGTTTTGGGTTCTAGCTGTGGTCTCCAGTGGCCTGGGCCTTCCTGGGGCAGCTTGTGGCTTTTTCACCTGCTGCCCTACTCTCTTTAGCTCAGTGTCCTTGGTTCCCTAGACTCATAACCTAGGACAGAAGCCAAGGCCCAAGGTCTTGTTTTGGCCCTGGCTGTGGACATATAGACTCCTAGGCAGAGTGAGGGGTCTCCTACACTTCTCCCAGAATGGGGCACCCGGGGAGGGCCTGGGAAGGGTCCTGCTCCAGCCAGTCTCATGTCCTGGCAAATCCTGTTATCTGATTCTGCTCTCAGCTAGGCCTATCTCTCTCTATCCCCTATGGCCACAGCCCTAATATGCCTGGATCACTTGAGCTGCCTCTAGTCTACCTCCCAGCCTCCAGTGTGCAGAAGGGAGCAGATAGGGTGGAGCAAGCAGGCAGAGCAGGTGCTTAGGGTGAAACCTTTAAGGAGGCACTCACCGTCAGACTCACACAAGTGTAGGGTTGGTCCCTGAGAGCGAGTACCTCCTTAAATGTTGTGCCTTTAGGAAACTCTCACCCTAGTCTTGCCCTGCTGTGCCACAGGCATAATCCTCTGTAGCAGCCACAGAAAGTTTTCTAGAGCATAGGTCAGGCCACCAGTGGCCCTCACAAGACCTGCCCTAGCATTTAATTCAACAGACATCTGATGACAGACCCTGGTCTGGGCCTTGGCTCCAGAAAGGGAGGCACCATCAGTCCAGCCGTGAGTGGCCTCTGTCTACCAGGATAGAGTCCACTCCTGAGCACAGCATCCAGGCTCTTCAGAGCGTGGCCCCTACTGGCTGGTCCAACCTCAGCTTCTGGGGCAGCTACTCCAGGCCACACCAAAAGTGAGATCTGCTCTGCACTTCTGAGCTGCCAAGCCTTTCCTTGGGCTGTTTTCACATTCTGGAATGCCCTCTCCTACTATTAGCCTATTAACCTTTGACTCATCCTTTGAGGCTTTGCTGAACTGTCCCCTCCTCAGAGTAGCCATCTGTGAACATGACCGAGATAACCTGCTCAGTCTCCATACTCCCAGCATCTCTGCCTCTTTGCCTCTTACTCGAGGTATGACACACGTCTGGCACTGCAATCAGAGCACACTTACTAAGTGCCTACTGCCTGAGAGCAATGTGCTGGGTGCCAGAGTGGGGGTGCATGGGTGGCTCTGAGCATCCTCTGCCCTTGGAGAGCTCACATGCAGGTTAGTAGTGGAGACCATGGTGCTTACTTCTAAGTCCCCTCACAGGGCCAGCGTAGGCCCAAGGCTGAGAAACCTTCCAGGACCATTAGCTGTCCCTAAATCTTTAGCCTTCTGGAGTCACCTCCTCCACTCAAAGCAAAGCATAACACACTCATGCCCCAGCCCATGGGGCTGCGGGAAGCCCTCTCCAATATTCATGAGGGTTCTCAAGGAAGAAAGAATGGCTTTTGCTTCCTGGAGGTGACTAGTCACCAGAGGCCTCCTGGCTTACAGCCCCCAGCATACCCCTGTCCATTTTGCTCCTGATTATGCACCCAGACATTTAAACACTCCCAGTGCAGCACTTCACGCTGGCAATCTGATGTGGTGACACATTCACTGCAGTCTGTCACTTGTCAAGATGGAGGGCAGGCATGCTTTCTCCCACACCATCCAGGCAGGTGGGTCTCTGCTGACCCTCTGCTCCTCTTGCCAGTCAGTCAGTCAGTCAGTCAGTCAGTCAGTCAGTCAGTCAGTTGATCAACAGATGCTTTCCCGAGGACTTACTCATGCAGAGAAAGAAACTGGAATCTCTCACACCTGGCTGAGGTCCTACCTAAATTTCTTTGTGGACCTACTTTCCAGGACAGGAAGGGAACAGCCGGCTAATGTTAACAGCCCCTTTCCCCTGTTCTGTGTCTGGGTGGCCCTTGCCAGTAGGCCCCCGGGCTCTGCTGGACTTTGAGGGGCCACACATGTGAACAGGGCTATAGGAAAGGGAGCAGAGGTCCCCTTGGAGAGACAGAACCTGGCAGAAACAACCACAGTGCTGCTTGGAGAAGCCACATCCTTCCTTCCCTCCTTCTGGGGCACCCACCAGTTTCTGTGGAAATTGTCTTGTTGCAAAGACCATCTTGGGGAAAATGTGCATGCTGCTGAGACCATCTGAATCCACCATTCATATTTCTATCTATCCATCTGTCCATCCATCCATCCATCCATCCATCCATCCATCCATCCATCCATCCATGTCACACTGGTTCATGGGGCACCTGCTCTCTGCTCAGCGGAGGCTGGCTCCTGAGGCTACAGCAGTGAACAGGGCCCAGCACCCACAGGGACACCTGTTCTCCTGCCTCTGCCCTGCTTTCCTTCCATAAATATTCCAATGACTCAGTATTTGCTGAGTCCAGACCACAAAGACACATTCCTGTGGGTATTTATTAGCTTGAGCTACATCTACCGTTTCTAAGATGTGACATCAAATGGAGCCCAACACAGACATTCTGAGGACCAGGTCCTCTCCCAGGTCAAATTTATGGGCTAGGATGAGGGTTGGGTTCTATGAATCAAAAATACTATTTGGACTGGGCAGAGGACCAGCATCACTGGTTCTAACCCTGGGCCACAGGAGAAAGAAGGGACAATAACCTATTTGATCTGGGGCCTCACTAAAAGCTGCCATAGTTGCTGGGCCCCTCAATGGCACTCCTTCACTGTCCTGAGCCTCATTTCCAGGGCTGCCCCTGGAGTTGGGATTCCCAGGCTGAGTCACCAGGGTTGCCAGGTGCTCATGGCACAAGCTCCACTCTTGCAGTATTTGGACTTTCCCTGGCCCTCTCCCAGGCCAGCCACCCTGATCCTAAGCCTGGGCTGATGAAAGTCAATGTTGGCCCATACAGGGATGCTAGGGAGATCTTTCTGCCTTTCCTTCCACTGGCTAGCTGCTGCTTCCAGAATAGCCACCACTGCTACCTGCCCCAGCCCCAGCTCTTCTGGACTGATGGAGCTCCACTTAGTCTGATTTATGTCTTTCCAAGAGCCGTGGTCTCAGGGCCGTAAGGAAAGCGATCCTTACCATAGACTTGTGGTCTCAAAAGCATGCATTTAGGAAACATGGGCTTGCCGGTGACACTGTCCACCTTGACCCCAGGTACTGCTGTGGGCTGCAGAGATCAGGGAGGGTACTGGACTCTCCCTCTGCAGCCCAAACTCCCAGCCTTCTTGTCTCAGATCCAGGGCCAACCCACCATAATCCCTGGCCTGAGCTCCAAGCCCTGGGGAGGGAAGGAAGTGGCCGACCCCACGGCCAGCATTCCTCTGTGATGACTGCAGTCCGCCTTCTGTCCAGCCACCCCAGCTGGAAAGCAGCTCTCAGGGAATTACAAGGGAAGTCCCTCCCACAAAGCCAAGGCCTCTCCTGCAGAGTGGGGCTTCCTTCAACTGGGGACATGGCAGGACCTGAGTGGGCTAGGGGTCCTGTGGGGAAGCAGGTCAGAAGGCATACGGACCCCACAGATGCCTCGAACTCACCCTACTCCTTCCCTTAGTAAACAATCACAAGCCCCTGATGGAGGTTAGTGGGTTCTAGATCCAGGAGGCTAGACCAGACAGTCAGGGCTCACTCTCAAGAGCTCCAAGTCATGTTCAGGGAAATCCTCCAACAAATAAGCAAAAGAGGACACTACGGAGATGATCTCAGTAGGGAGACCTCATCATATAAGGATAATAAGATGGGATGTGACAATGAGGGGACAGCTGGAGACCTCAGCCATTTGAGGGGATATCCCAATTCCTTAGCTCCCACCTGGCTGCTCACAGTCCCCTCTTTCCCCACGTGCACACCCTCAAAGCCCTCGGCTTGTAGAACTTCCTCCCTCATTCCCTAAAGGCCACCACTGCAGGCAGGTCCATCCTTCACACCCCCACCCTCAGCGTGAACACCATCCGGAGAGGGCTGGGGGCAGGTGCATTCAGGTGGGGCTTTTCCGGGGCCGGTTTTCCCCAGCTCCCGCTGGAACTTCCAGCTGGCCACTGGCCGGTAACACTGGACGCCCGCCCGTCCCCCTGCCCCCGCCGCCGCGCAGACCTTAGCGCTCCCAGCGCGGTTCAGTTCCCGGAAACTCCTCGATTTCCCTGTTGCCGCCGCATTTGCAAGAAACCGAAACCCAGATTCCGCCCCTCTGGCGCGGCCCCGCGGAAACCGGCGCTGGGGCTGACCCCCACTGGGTGGCCGGACCCAAGCCTTCCCCTACCCAGCCCCTGCGTCCCGCCCCACCGCCAGCTGCGAGGCCCAGGCTGAGGTGGGAGCCATCTGAGTGCCTGCGCGCCGACCCCCGGCGGGCAGCGTCAGTCCAGCAGCTCAGCACCACCCGCACCTCCAACGGGAAAGCCGCGGGTCTAACCCAAGTCTCAGGCTGCAACGGAGGGCAGTGCCCCGGCGAGGGACGCAACACGGCCTTCCCCTGCGGCAATTTACAGTCGGGCGCCTTTTCTGTGCATCCCCTGTGCCCCTGCCAAACCGAGCGGAAGGGGAAGGTGGTGGAGCAGGGAAGAGGGAAGTGCAGCGGTGTTCGCGGAAAGCTCTGCACCGCGATTGTTGCTAGCTCCATCTCGCAGGGGGAGATAATGGGCACAGAGAAGTTTAGCAACTTGCCTGAGGTCACACAGCCTGTAGCTGCTGACCCGGCTGCAAACCCATGGCTTGTAGCGGGAGGCTGGGCGGGGAAGGAGGAGGAAGTGCCCTGGTCGCGGGCAGGTGAGCCGCCTGGCAGGGGCGGGGCTGCCAGCTTGCTGGGGAGTAGGGGTGGAAGTGGGGTGGGGAGGAATGGGTAGGGAGGAGGCGGGCAGCCACCAGGGCTGGGAGGATTTGCAGTTCTCCCGCTGGCCCTCCCTTTCCAGGAAGCCGGCCAGCTTGGAGCCGGCTGCTCACCCCGACTCACCCCCCGCCTGGGCGGAGCAGGAATGTGGAAGTTGGCCCGAAAGGACTGTGCCCCCTCCCCGTCAAACACCCCCCGCCCCCCACCCCACGTTCTGGCCGGGGCTGTGGACCGTGGGTCACCTGGGGGCGAAGGACTCCACATCACGGTGAAGTGGAGGTGCTGCAGCCCCCACAAAGACCAAGAAGCCTGCCAGGGGAGCCCCGGGCGAACGGCAGTGGGCGTGGGTCGTTCTGCAGCACCCATTGGCGCGGGGGAGGAGAGTGCTGATCCCATCAATCCTTGCTCCAGGTCGCGGCCGCTGGGCCTGGCCCGGGAGCCTCCCCCGGCCTCCGGGCCCCACGGGACTGACGGGGAGCTGAGTTCTCTTTCCTCCCAACGGTGGTGTTTATAAGAAATGAAGCTCCGCAGCGGCCATCAGCGGCAGCCCACACTGTCACCCCGCCCTGCTCTCAGGGGGTTCCGGAACAGCCCTGAGCACTGGAGCAGTTCCTTGGCTCAGTATTCCATCATGACCCCCTAGTGATTTTCCAGCCAGCTTCAGCCCCCCATTCTGCGTTTAGGAATTTTATAACAATACAACGTTTATTCTGCTGTGTCATACAGCATTTTTTGCCAAACCTTTGAGAGGGGAGGGGCTGGTCTGGTGCCCCAGTGTATCTCCAGGACCAAACCTGGGGTTGACTGAAAAGCAGGCCTGCGTGTGATTCATATATGTTGAATGAATTAAGGGACTTTCTTTCTCGCCAATTAGGCTCCTTGCAGGCAGGGTGATGACCCTTGGATTCTGCCTTCAAGCTTTTGGATGCTTTTATTTCTGGCTTGTGTTCTGCAATTCACAGTTTAGGACTGCCTGCCTCTCAGGTTTCTGTGAAAATAGAGATGAAGGCTTTGAGCATTTCAGAGAGCCCTACTACTTCTGCACCTGGAAGGCTGGAAGGCATGCTGGGGGGTGTTTGTCTGCTTTGGGGACTGTGGCCCCCTCTCTGGGTAGCAGGCTTC
Source organism: Macaca fascicularis (assembly GCF_037993035.2). Lineage (NCBI taxonomy): Eukaryota > Metazoa > Chordata > Mammalia > Primates > Cercopithecidae > Macaca > Macaca fascicularis. The sequence goes on along the minus strand of NC_088380.1, from coordinate 139,022,369 downwards.
ACAGGTAGCAGGTATCCCAGTCAAAAACCTAGTTCAGGTCAGGCACCGTGGCTCACGCCTGTAATCCCAGCACTTTGGGAGGTCGAGGCAGTGCGTCACCTGAGGTAAGGAGTTGGAGACCAGCCTGGCCAACGTAGTGAAACCCCATCTCTGCCAAAAATACAAAAATTAGCTGGGCGAGGTGGCGGGTTAGCTATTCGGGAGGCTGAGGCAGGAGAATTGCTGAACCCGGGGAGGCAAAGGTTGCAGTGAGCCGAGATCACGTCGCTGCACTCCAGCCTGGGTGACAGAGGAAGACTCCACCTCAAACAAAACAAAACAATAAAACACCTCGTTCAAACCTCACTGGCACCTGCTCCTCAGTGCTCACAAACTCTCACGGTAGCCACTCTGCGGGGGAGAGCAAGGATGGCAGCATCACCTTAGTGTGGTCCGTGTGGCCCTGTGCATGGATGTGTGTGTGCATGGTGACACATTGGGAGCCATGTTTCTGGGCTTCAGGACTAACTGCAGCCCAGTTAGGGGGTGAACAGTGTTTTGAGAGCCTGAGGGAGGGAACTGGGGACAAGAATTGTCTGTCAGGGTAGAGGCTCCCACAGGGTGTGTGAATGTGTGTGTGAGATGATCTTGCCTTCAGCATCCTGATTGCAGAAGTCACTTCAAAGGAGGCCCTGCCAGGCAGTTAGCCTCCTCTTGCCAGCACAGAAAAATCCAGGCCCCAATACAGACAGGCCACACAATGAATTCACCCTCATCGAGTGAGGGTATGGATGAGAGGTATCTGTAAGGAAGCCCTTGTGCAGTACAGGGTGCTGGCTACCCTCAGCTAATCCCTAGCTCGCTTCAGCTGCTGGGCATGAGGAACCTGTTAAGATTTCCCACAGAAAACACGTAGAGTTATTTTTCTCACAGAAAAAATGTAGACTTTGTTCCCCAGAGTTTGTTCCCACCACGTATAAAGTGACTAGTGGTGAAAAGGCAACACATGAAAGTTAAGAACCAAAGGGGTCCAAGGAGGGAAAAGAAAGGACTTCTGGTTGATTGCTTTGCGGGCATTTTGAAGAGATCAGGCATATGCTCTGGGCCTTAAAAAAAAGACACAGAGATTGAAGTGGTGGGGTGGGCAAGGGAGAGGGAGATTGAGAGAGGGCGAGTGTTGCCAAGTATCCTGAGGAGATAGGGATGAGGGGACAAACACTGTGTTCAGAGAATGGAAACACAGGGAAAGGTTCATGCGTTCCTGTTCATACATTTCATTTGACTTATGTCTTACAGTTTGGAAATAATTTTGATAGTCTAATTTTATATTTAGGAGAGATGGAGACAGATGATCTCTATTTTACAGATAAGAGAACTGAGCCCCAGAGAGGGACAGTAACTTGCTAAGATCACATAGCAAGTGGAAAAAGCACAATAAGAACTCAGGCTTTCAGACTCAAATCCTGTGTTCTTTTTTCATCCCCCTTTAGTTTCATCTTCCCTACTGCCAAGGGTAGGGAAGCTGTCAGGGACAGATGGTTGGAATGGGACCCCAGGACCAGACTGAGCAAAGATTTGAATGTGGGGCTGAATGTAGGGGAGCTCAGAAGGCTCCTGGGTGGCCCTGAGTGTTAGGGAGATCATCCAAGTTAGGGAGATCATTCCAGTGCAGAAGCACCATTTTCTCCATCTACCTGGGCAGGACTGATAGGCAGAGAGGCCCAGGGGGAGGTTGGGGCAACAGTAGTCTGGTCCTGGACTATGAAATCACAACCAGATACAGGGAAGGAAGACCCAGAAGACCAGGTGGGAGAGAAAAGGGCTGGCTCCGAATTACTAAGAGCCTACAGGAGCCTACGTGTTCTGCTGGGGATCACAGGGAATGTTCTACATCTTAGAATGTGATTCATCAAAAGCCATTACAATAAAAATGTTGGGTACTTAAACATGGCTTAGCTTTATTTCACTGAGTCTGAGTATAGCACCCCTAGTCATAATAATCAGATTCTTATAGGCTTCAAAATAAAATAAGAATCCCTAAGGTTAAAAAAAAAAAGGTCAAAGATGTAAATGTAAATGACAGTTTCATTCGTGAATCCTAACTGGGGAATTTCTCCTAAGCAAAAAATTATTGATGTGCACAAAGATTTAGCTAATAGCGTTGTTTGTATTATGAAAAAATGGAAATAACCTAACTGTCCTACAATAGGGGATTAATTGGGTAAATTTTTATTTATCCTTATGGAAGAATAATACATACCTATTGCAAATGATATTGCATAAGTACATTTCATGACATGGAAAGATGCTCATTATGGCTAAATATACATACACATTACAGGTATATTCATACCTGTATCTGTGAATTAAAATTAAGTTTTTGTTTTGAAGTACTTTTTATAGTCTCCTGTTGCCTTCACAGGGTCACTGTGGTCAATTTATCAGGACACAAGGATGCAAACTTCCTTTCCCTAATCTCATCCTGAATTTTCCAGTGGGTGTGTCAGGTTCTCAGGGGCAAGACACGCATCTATTTGCTGTATCAAGAAAGGATCCCACAACTCAGGAGTCACTTGTTTTCTCTCATTCTTGCTCAGAAGGTCTTGGTCCCTGTAGCAAGTCCCCACTCCCATTTGTCACTTAAAGTACCCCAAACCCCATCTTTCCATTCCAGAGTGTCATTGCCCTCCACTTTGCTTAACACTCAGTTAGGTTCCTTCCTCAGTTTCTTCTACCTCCTTTCCTCTCCTAGCTCCTGACTCACCTCTATCTGGTAGACAGTTTTGCCCATTTCTGCTGGTACCGATGCCAGGTTTGGCATCGGTCACAGCACTCAGATTGCAATACACCAGAATAGGATTAACCCATGCATTTCCTCTACGGGAGGGAGGTAGTAGAGTGACTGGCAAGTCGAATGTTGCATGAGTGTGTCTATTTATAGCCCGCAAAATGGGGTGCTGCCCTGCAGGGACAGCTGGAGTGAAGGAAATGACACGCCTGGGAGAGTAACTTACTTCTGAGTCAGGAGCTTTAGAGAGATGAAGGAAGAAGCCTCCTGGGCCAGAGTTTTGGATGGAAAATGAACACCCAGTCAAGTCTCTAGGACTATAAGTGGGGCGGGGACTAGTTGTGAGCGCGAGTTAAGTAGGGGCCCTTACCAAGGAACATAGGACCTGGGTTCCCCAACCCTTTCGCTAGGTCCATGGCGTTGATCAGCCCTGAGCTAATTCCTCCATGCTGCCCAGAACCTCTCTGGGCCAAGCCCTGGGGACTCAGAGATGACAGCAATACTTCCATTGAGGAACTCCCATACGCGGGCCACAGGGAGGCTCTGGAGGCGGCCTGTGTATTAGGAGGGATCAGAACTACCCCACCCCCACCCTCACTCAGCCATCTGGGCTTCTCTGAACCCCTTCTCCTCCTCTGTTCCCTAAGGCCAGCCAGGGGGAGTCCCAGGGAGGCAGACCAAAAAGGGGTGGGGTGTCATCCTGGTCACTATTAGACCCTGGAACGGCGACCTTGAAAACTACTCAGCGTCTGTTGCCCGAGTGGAGCATAGTGCTTTACAATCACAGCAAACCATCAAGGTAGGGCTACTGTTATTTTATGGTTGAAAAACGGAGGTCCTGAGTCCCTTGGGGGCTGTGCCAGCAGCGGCCAAGTTGAGATTTCCCCTGGTTCAGCAGCCCCAGACAGCACACGGTGCAGGGTAGGCTTTCTGCTTCCTTCACTTCCCCAGGGCAGGTGAGTGACCTGGAGAAAGGGGGTCACCCCTAAAAACAGGGGTAGTGCTAGGACTGAAACTCTCCCTTCTTGATACCCCACTGGCAAGCTTGAGGAGCCAGGTTGCCAGTCGGGAGATTCGGCCGGTGTTCCCCCTGGAGAGGGCGGCAAGTGCCCGGGCGATCCCCTCACCTGCGTTCAGGAGATAGACCCCCGCCCCCAACCCGCCAGGAGGGTGAAAAGATGGCCCCAGGAGCCAGCCGGCTGGGAGAAGGCGGAGTGAGAGGAGAGGCTGGGGCCGGGGGTGCCGGGCTGTCCAGGGCAGCCCTCCTCCGGGCGAGCCGGAGCAGGGGTGGATGGGGAGCGCGCGGGGCGGGCCCGTGGTGGCCCCGGGGCGGTGGCGCCCGGCCGGAGAGGGTGGGGCGGAGCAGCCGCCCTGTACTTCCCCTTCGCCGCTAGCTCTACAACAGCCTGATTTCCCCGAAATGACGGCACGCAGTCGGCCAATGGGCGCCCGCGCGGCTGTCCGGAGGCGGGGCCGGCCAGGGCTGGGGAATCCCGCTAAGTGTTTGGATTGCTCGGTGGCGCCGCTGCCCTGGCAGAGCTCGCCACTCCTTCGTCGAGGCAGGACGTGCGCCCGAGCCCCGCCGAACCGAGGCCACCCGGAGCCTTGCCCAGCCCACGCCAGCCGTGCCCAGCGGCCTTGAGACCCAGACAGCCTCTGCCTTCTTCCCCCTTCCACCCGGAGTCGCGCTCCGCGCCCCCTCACGGCAGCCCCTGCGTCGCCGGGACCTTCGCGCGCCGCCGCCGGGACCTTCGCGCGCCGCCGCCGAATCGCTCCTGCAGCAAAGGTGAGTCCGCTTTTGCGGCGCGGGGGACCGGCGGCGTCGAATAAAAGGCGCGCGGGGCACCAGGAAGTGGGGGTTCGAAAACCCCAGGTTGGAGACTCGCGGGAGCGCGGCGTTGCCCGGGCCCCCGCGCGGGCTCCGGGGGGCGCCGGAGGAGCTGCGAGCCGCGGCGCGGGGAGGGCGGGCCGCGGCGTGGACCGCCCACCCGGACGAGGCTGCCGGCGCCGGGCAGCTTTCGCAGATATGCGTGCGCGCAGCCGCTGGGGGCCTGTAGGTGGCCCGCTACGTTCGTCCCGCGCATCCACACGCCGTGCCGGGGACCGAGTGTCCGCCCACGCGTGGGCGCCCAGTGCTCCCGGCTTTCGGCGGTCCCAGCTTCGCGCCCAGGCCCCAGGTTTTGGGCTCCCTGTGCTGGTGACAAGGGCTGGCTTACTGCCCAGGTGGCTGGAGGGAATCGTGACCTACGGAGACTGCGGGAAGAGGCGCCACAGGTGTTCCTTGGGCCGCTTCTCCAGAGGAGGGGAAACCGGGCCGGAAGGGTTAGCGTCCTAGTCTTAGCGTAGTGGGCTCTGTGACTGTCAGGAGGGCGTAGAATGGATTCAGGGGGGCTGTTCAGGGTGATGGCTAGCCCTTTACTAGCTAGTGGTGACAACTCAAGTCAAGGGAATTTCTTCTTGGCATCAAGCAAAAGAAGTCCCTCCCTTCCCAAAGGATTTGAATTTTGAGCGAAAAGTTCTGAAATTAGGATATCTGTGCATTTTCTCTCTTTTCCTGCACATGAATCCTAAAGCCATCACTTGCATGCCTGTCTCATCCAGAGACTGGCTGGGATGGAGGAAGGGGCAGAAGCATTTTTGCCTAAGATGCTGAAAAAACTTGGAGAGCAGTTTTATTCCAGGGCAGCTCCCCTCCCCACTGAGTGTAGTACCTAGTAGCTGGCTGAGGGGAGGGTAACTAAGTGAACTCGGGTGGGGCAGGTCAGTGCCCAGGTACTGTTCAACAGATTCCAGACTGGAGCCTCTGTCTTCTCTTTACAGCCAACATGCCCATCACTCGGATGCGCATGAGACCCTGGCTAGAGATGCAGATTAATTCCAACCAAATCCCGGGGCTCATCTGGATTAATAAAGTGAGTGTAACTCTTTGGGTTTTCCTGCCACTGTTTTAACCCATGTACTTCTGGAGGGACCAAAGCTTCAGATGCAGCTCAAAAAGGGAAGTGATAACAGGACAGGCAGATGTTTCTCCCAATGGGTCCTGCATGCAGGGAGGGAGTGTGCAAGGCCCAGCCTGGGCCTCACTTGCACGACTCCTGCTTTCTTCCCTTCTTGAGGTAGGGCACCCACCTGAAGGCACTTCCAGTTTCCAGCAGCAAGACTTTCCCAGCATCTGCAGAGCTGGAGTTCTGGTCTCCTCTGAGGGAGACCCTTACAAACATACACAGCACCTTGCAGGGCTCTAATCAAACAAATAGAAGACTTGAGAAGTGGATGCTGCTGGGCAGAAAGGTGGCTGGCTTAGCAGAGGACAAACGAATCAATCTTGCACCAGTCACTGTGGCCCAAGAAGCCTATAGCTGGTGCACTTGGGGCAACATAGACACTATAGGCTTAGTAGCAATGATAGTATTCATAATAATAGCTAATGCTTACTGAACACTCTCTGTGTGCCTGGCACCTGCTACGTATGTTATTTACATTGTGTCATTTAATCCTCGCAGTAGTCCTGTGGGGTAGGTCCTGTTCATGTCATCATTTTCAGATAAGTAAACAGAGGCACTGAGAGGAAGATTGTAAGATCACACAAAAAGTGATGAAGCCAAGATTTGAACTTGAATGGTCTGACTCAGAAATCTTTACTGTTAACCATCAGTGATAATAACAGTAAGACCTTAGACTTCATATTTGTCACTGTGTCCCTACACATTCTCTGGTTTTTAATTCTCAAAATTTTGTTGGATATGTTTTCTCATTTCAGAGAAGAGAAAACTGAGGGGAAAAGAGATACAGTGACAATGCCAGGGTTACACAGTGTTCACCATCCAAGTCTAGCTCCCTCAGTCGTATGACCAGGACCTCTTGTGTAGAAGCCCATGGTCCCAGGTGTCCTGAGGAGTCCTTTCTAATGGAAGAAGTTCTTACTTCCATGTTGGTGTTTACAAGCCAGAGAGAAACATCCCAGAGCTTCAAAATCAGGGCTTTGGGGGAGGGTGCCCTGTGTGGGTCCTAGCACATGTGTAACAGGCAGAGGGAGGTCTTTGTGAGCTAATAGTGCTGCAGCTCATCCGAACTAGGAGTCCCTCCTGAGAGATCCCGAGTGGTCTGTTTAAGCCAGCCTAAAGATGGGTCAGTCCAAGCCAGATGGCAGGGGGAAAAGGGGAAGTCAGCCTTTTCTCAGACCTGTCTGGCTGGGCAAGCCTGGGTCTCAGACTCAGCCCCAAAGTCTGTGGCCTCTGAGCTGACACAGCCTCGTGTATATGTGTGTGTTGTTCAGGAGGAGATGATCTTCCAGATCCCATGGAAGCATGCTGCCAAGCATGGCTGGGACATCAACAAGGATGCCTGTTTGTTCCGGAGCTGGGCCATTCACACAGGTGTGTGCCTGGGACTCAGGCCTAGGAAGGCCAGGGTAGAGACAAGAGGAGGCACTAACGTTAACACAGAGGCTCTTCACTGGGGTCCCTGAGCTCCCTGAGACAATATGCAGAATTACTGGGAACAGGGGCTGGTGGCAGACTAGTGTTTCTGGAGAAGAGAGTCCATCATTTCAGCAAATTCTCAAAGGGATTTCTAAAGCCAAGATCTTAGAAAGTGTGTGGCTTCAGGGGGGTTGTGGCTAGATGAGAGTTTTCCCTGGCAAAAGCATCTGTGAAAAGCAGCTGTAAGCCAGGGCACTGAAAGAGAGCCAGGTCTGCCTTCATGTTGACCAAGGCCCTTGGTCCAAGGCTCGTGTGGTTGGTAGCCTCCTTTATCCTTGAAAGATGGAGCTCTAGGCCCATCTCAGAACAGTCAGCCCACCCATTAGTTACTGTTCTCTGCTGCCCAGTCTGTGCCCACTCCCATGTTTGGAAATATCAGATAAGCCCCAGCCCACCTTGTGGCTGCTGATAGCCCAAGGAGGAAGACTGGGCATGGTCTGGGACACAGATAGTCCACTTTGGGGATATGGGGACTCTAGTGCTTCTACCTGGGCCCTTCACTGAGGCCCGCTAGATGTGTTTAAGCCAAGCCTCGGCATTTGAGAAGGTCCAGGGCCTAGGACCTGCAGAGTGTCACTGGAGTACCTGCTAGTTTGACCACTGTGGCTGTCTGGTTGCATGAGAGCTCAGGGGTACCCTTACCTTCCTCCACCAGGCCAGGGGCAGCTGAGGATCCCTACCTGTGGCCCTGACGATCCTCTTTTTTCTCCTGTCCTCTAGGCCGATACAAAGCAGGGGAAAAGGAACCAGATCCCAAGACGTGGAAGGCCAACTTTCGCTGTGCCATGAACTCCCTGCCAGATATTGAGGAGGTGAAGGACCAGAGCAGGAACAAGGGCAGCTCAGCTGTGCGAGTGTACAGGATGCTTCCACCTCTCACCAAGAACCAGAGAAAAGGTATCCAAGGACTCTGGGTCCTTGGGAAGCACCCTCAGGGAGGGAGGGTAGAAGAAGGTCAGCTGGGTCTGGCGAGCCTGCACCAAGGCTGACAGCCTATCTGCTCCACAGAAAGAAAGTCGAAGTCCAGCCGAGATGCTAAGAGCAAGGCCAAGAGGAAGGTGAGTATGGTCCTAAGCAGCCAGGCCTTTGGTCACCTGTGGGCCAGGGTGAGCAGTGGAAGAAATGCTAAGGTGGGCCTGGGCCTAAGCTGCTTTCTCCCTTGACAGTCATGTGGGGATTCCAGCCCTGATACCTTCTCTGATGGACTCAGCAGCTCCACTCTGCCTGATGACCACAGCAGCTACACAGCTCCGGGCTACATGCAGGACTTGGAGGTGGAGCGGGCCCTGACTCCAGGTGAGCTGGTGCAGGTCTGGCAGGGGACCCCACAAGTCAGTGGGATAGCTCTTTCTCTTGGAGGCATGGTGCTGGCAGATGGTGGCCCATTAGTGCAGGCTGCAGGGTTGGTGGGGGGGCGCTCGATGTCTTGCAAACTAAGAAAGCACACAGCCTTGACCCATGGCTTCTGCTGTCCCCCAGCACTGTCGCCGTGTGCTGTCAGCAGCACTCTCCCTGACTGGCACATCCCAGTGGAAGTTGTGCCGGACAGCACCAGTGATCTGTACAACTTCCAGGTGTCACCCATGCCCTCCACCTCTGAAGGTTAGTGCTCCTGGGGCCTGGCCTGCCTGCTTGACTGTCTGGGTCCTGTGAAGGGCTTCCTGAGAGAGAAAAGACGCTCAGAACTCCACCTGGCACTAAGCTGATTGAGCTGGGCATTGCCCAGTCTTAGCCCCCGTGGGGGGAGGCAAGCAACGGGGACACTAGGAAGGCAGTTCAGAGTGGGCTGCAGCACAGTGGGGGCTGGTGAGAGGAGGGAAGGGGGCCAGGGGCTGTATTTTGGGGTGCTGTTTCTCCTTCCTCCTCTGCAGCCCAGCATCTGAGGGTGAGGAAGGAAGTGGGGTGGGGGTGGGAAGAGGCGTGGCTTCAGGGTTTGAGAGGCTGAGTCACCAGGCCGGTGTCCTGTTCTGGAATCTCCATGGCAGGCAGGTCCACTGGGAGGGGTGTGTGTGTGTGTGTCTGTGTGTGTGTGTGTGTGTCAGAGAGAGAGAGACAGAAAGGGCAGGGGATCTGGTGGGCTGGAACTGGAACTGCAGGGCGAGTGTGGCTGACTGCCAGCCAACCTCTCTGCTTTCTCCATCCACAGCTGCAACAGATGAGGATGAGGAAGGGAAATTACCTGAGGACATCATGAAGGTAAAGCCCCTTCCTACCTGGGCACTCTTGAAGTGACCGTTTCTCAGTGAGGAGAGAGAACCAGTGAAGCTTCCAAATCAGAGGATGGGCAGCTGCTATTGTCACCTGGCTGCTTGCATCATCCCACAAGTGCCACATTCACGTGGCTTGACTGGTGGGAAAGCCACCATGGGTAGGGAAGGCAGGTGGGAGGCCTGGCCTCCGACAGGCCATCCTGAAGCAAGCCTGGGGGCATCAGACAGCTCTGTGAGTCAGGCACTATCAGCGATGGGTCCCTGGCCTGCACCCTCTGCCCCAACATGCCCCAGCCCTGCTAGTTTGGGAAATGCACATCAGGTTTCAATAATCAGCCTTTAGGATCCATTAATATGATTGCTTTATAGAAAAAGTTAGCAAATTATCCTCCAGGTTTTTTTTTCTGCTTCAGTTTTAAAAGTGAATATAAAGAAGTTTTTGCAGCCGGGGGCGGTGGCTCACACCTGTAATCCCAGCACTTTGGAAGGCCAAGGCGGGTGGATCACCTGAGGTCAAGGGTTCGAGACCAGCCTGACTAACATGGTGAAACCCATCTCTACTAAAAATACAAAAATTAGCCAGGCCTGGTGGCGCATGCCTGTAATCCCAGCTACTCCGAAGGCTGAGGCAGGAGAATCGCTTGAACCTCAGAGGCGGAGGTTGCAGTGAGCCGAGATTGTGTCATTGCACTCCAGCCTAGGCAACAAGAGCAAAACTCCATTTCAAAAAAAAAGTTTTTGCGGTAGTTGTACCCCAGCTGTTCCATCAGCCCAGAAAATTAAGACATGTATGTAGTTCCTTATCTGTAGCTTTTCTAGTCATCTTTTCTTGATTTGTTTTGCTTACCTTAGTTTTAAGCCCCATTCCCTCTTACTATGTCCTTACACAGTTGAGAGGGAAGTTGTAGAGAGTGGAGTGCCAGAGAGTGGGTGTGAGAGGGGTGGGAAATGAATTGAGGACCAGTGCCAACATGCATTTCTGCCTCCTCCCTCCTGGGCCCTTGTCCTGACTGCAGTGCACTTCTGCATCCTATCTGAGATTGTGAAAATGGCCAAGGGTGTGATCCTGGCTGAGAGAAGCTGGTTCATTGAGGGCAGGGCCACAGGGTGAGTCTGCACTGGAAGGGAGTTGATAGCCTCTTGCTCTTCTGTCCTCAGCTCTTGGAGCAGTCGGAGTGGCAGCCAACAAACGTGGACGGGAAGGGGTACCTACTCAATGAACCTGGAGCCCAGCCCACCTCTGTCTATGGAGACTTTAGCTGTAAGGAGGAGCCAGAAATTGACAGCCCAGGGGGTAAGAAGGCCCTGGATCCATATGGCTTCTTAGAGGAGGGAGAACCATATAGGGATGGAGAAAGCTTGGGGGCAGGGCCAGGGAGCAGTGCGGTAAAGCATCTGGGGTACTGACACATTGTGAATTAGCTACTGCTGCCATGCCTTAAGGTTTGCCTGAAGCTAAGTAGATGTTTGCTGCTGTGCTGTGAAGAGTGGAGGCCATGTCTGTGGCCTTCAAGGGTAGGCGGAAGCACACCTTATGCCACCGTCCCCCACCCTCATACAACCTTCTTCGTATCTTCTAGGTGATATTGGGCTGAGTCTACAGCGCGTCTTCACAGATCTGAAGAACATGGATGCCACCTGGCTGGACAGCCTGCTGACCCCAGTCCGGTTGCCCTCCATCCAGGCCATTCCCTGTGCACCATAGCAGGGCCCTTGGGCCCTTCTTAGTCCTCTAGGCAAGCAGGACCTGGCATCCTGGTGGATATGGTGCAGAGAAGCTGGACTTCTGTGGGCCCCTCAACAGCCAACTGTGACCCCACTGCCAAGTGGCGATAGGGCCTCCCCCCTTGGGTCATTGGCCTCTCAGGGCCTGGCAGGCCAGTTGTCTGGGTTTTTCTTGTGGAGTAAAGCTGGTCCTGCCTCCTGGGAACATGAGGTTCTGAGACCGGTGTGTCAGGTCAGGGACTTGGACTGGAGTCAGTGTCTGGCTTTTTCCTCTGAGCCCAGCTGCCTGGAGAGGGTCTTGCTGTCACTGGCTGGCCCCTAGGGGAACAGACTAGTGACCCCAGAAAAGCATAACACCAATCCCAGGGCTGGCTCTGCACTAACAGACAATTGCACTAAATGAATCTTGTTCCCAAAGAACCACCCCCTTTTCAGCTGAGCCCTGGGGACTGTTCCAAAGCCAGTGAAATGTGAAGGAAAGTGGGGTCCTTCGGGGAGATGCTCCTTCAGCCTCAGAGGAGCTCTGCCCTGCTGCCTACTTTGGCTGAGGGGCTTGGGAAAAAAACTTGGCACTTTTTCTTGTGGATCTTGCCACATTTCTGATCAGAGGTGTACACTAACGTTTCCCCCGAGTTCTTGGCCTTTGCATTTATTTATACAGTGCCTTGCTCGGCGCCCACCACCCCCTCAAGCCCCAGCAGCTCTCAACAGGCCCAGGGAGGGAAATGTGAGCGCTTTGGTTTGACTTAAAATTGGAATGTCATCTAACCATTAAGTCATGTGTGAACACATAAGAACATGTGTAAATATGTACATGTCTTTTTATAAAAAGTAAATTGTTTATAAGGGGTGTGGCCTTTTTAGAGAGAAATTTAACTTGTAGATGATTTTACTTTTTATGGAAACACTGATGGACTCATTATTGGCATCCCACCTGAACTTGACTTTGGAGTGAACAGGGACATGCATCTATTATAAAATCCTCTCTGCCAGGCGTGGTGGCTCACCCCTGTAATCCCAACACTTTGGGAGGCCGAGATGGGTGGATCACATGAGGTCAGGAGTTTGAGACCAGCCTGGGCAACATGGTGAAACTCCATTTCTACTAAAAATGCAAAAGTTAGCTGGGCATGGTCGTGGGCGCCTGTTATCCCAGCTACTCAGGAGGCTGAGGCAAGAGAATCACTTGAAACTGGGAGGTGGAGGTTGCAGTAAGCCAAGACTATGCCATTGCACTCCAGCCTGGGCAACGACAACAAAAATAAATAAATCCTTTCATTTGGCCGGGTGCGGTGGCTCATGCCTGTAATCCCAGCACTTTGGAAGGCGGAGGTGGGCAGATCACCTGAGGTCAGGAGTTTGAGACTAGCCTGGCCAACATGGTGAAACCCCGTCTCTACTAAAAATAGAAAAATTAGCTGGGCCTGGTGCTGGGCACCTGTAATCCCAGCTACTCGGGAGGCTGAAGCACAAGAATCACTTGAACCCGGAGGCGGAGGTTGCAGTGAGCCGAGACTTTGCCACTCTACTCCAACCTGGGTGTCAAGAGCCAGACTTTGTCTCAAAAAAAAAAAAAATTCCTTTTGTTTATGTTCACATAGACGATGGCAGAAGGAGGGGACATTTCTGTCACATGAACATGCTCATATAAACATAGTTACCTGTCCTTGACTATCACCATGGCTGTCAGTTGATTCTGGGCTCCTGGGGCCCAAGGAGTGTTAGGTTTTGAGGAATGTGCCATAGGTGATGTGTCCTGCCAACACGCAGATGCTGCTCCAAAAAGTTAGTTGATATGACACAGTCACAGACAATCAGAACAGTCAGCAGCCCAAGAAAGGTCCCCATAGCTGCTGTGCTGGGTAGCACTTGCCATCCAGTTTCTAGAGTGATGAAATGCTCTCTCTGTACCGTTCAATACAGTAGGCACTGGCACTAGCCACATGTGCCAACTAAGCACTTGAAATGTGGCCAGTGCAATGAGGAATTGAACTTTTAATTGCATTTAATAAACTACATGTAAATAGTCACATGTGGTCAGTGGTTACCATATTGAACAGTGCAGGTAGATACTGGACTGGGGGCAGATCTGAGGGAGAGGGGTTTGAGTAGCGGGAGGACACTGGGGATAGGGGCTTGGGGCTATTTACCTGCCATTTCTAGTAGTTTGGTATTTCAGCAGCCAACAATAACTATTGGTGCTGAATACCAGCCCTGCAGTATAGCACGAGACATGTCCATGCACATGTGCATTAGGAAAACTGGCCTTACATGAAGCAGGATTCTGCCTGGGCTGATGCACACAACCTCTATGGAGGGCAAACAGTGTTTCTGAAGACCATAGTTTGGGAACTCCTGACATATGACAATGCCCCCTTCAGGTAAGCCCAAGTTACAGGATTGTCTGAGGGTGGAAGGTCTGGATATGTGCTTTTCCTGTCTCCCTCTTCAGTGTCTGGCCGTGGGGCATAAACACTACCCAGCAATAGGTAGGCTGGCCAAGAGAAGCCAGCTTGTATCATCAGCATCGTCTAGGGAATGGAATCATGGCAGTAATATGTTGCTTAGGAAACGAAAGCTCTATGGACACATCTTGCACATTCTCAGTCCCAGAAACCATATGGACTGTGACCCCACTCACTAGGCCCAGCCCTCTGGAAGAGTATGGGCCCTTGAAAAGGGAAGACTGAGTGAGAAAATGATGAGAAAACTACAAAATGGGCAGAGGTCAGTCTGACACATTCATCCTCTGTCAAGCTCAGGAAGTATTGGTCTCTGATCTTGGAGATGATGTGTGAGTGGCCGGTGGACTCCTGCTGGGTAAATATTCTATATGTGGATGCCTGGACAGGCCCCCATCCCAGGCCCTGCTTGTCAGAAGCTCCCCTTGGGCCAAGTGTGGTGGCTCACACCTGTAATCTTGGCACTTTGGGAGGCTGAGGCGGGTGGATTGCCTGAGTTCAGGAGTTTGAAACCAGGCTGGGCAACATGGTGAAACCCTGTCTCTACTGAAAAACAAAAAAACTAACCAAGCGTGGTGGTGCACACCTGTAATTCCAGCTACTAGGGAGGCTGAGGCAGGAGAATCACTTGAACCCGGGAGGTGGAGGTTGCAGTGAGCTGAGATCATGCCACTGCACTCTAGCCCAGGCAACATAGCGAGACTCTGTCTCAAAAAAAAAAAAAAAAAAAAAAAGTTCCACTTGGAAGCTCCACTCCACTTGGATTTCTCAAGAATAGCTTCACCTGGGAACAGAAGGCTAGACAGGATGGCCTTTTTCAGCTCCTTCACGGACCAGCCCTTTTTAAGATTTGGATTGAGGTGGCTGGCCACCTGTGGCTTCCATCTGGGGTCTCCTAGTGGGTGATGGCAGGTGGTGGTGTGGAGCAAGGTAGAGTGGACTGATGGGAGGAAAGGGACACCACCCAGAACAAGCAGCAGCTCTGACTTCTCTTTCTCCTGCCCTTCAATCTAATCCCTGATGGAGGGTAGGCAGTGGGTATGTGAAGTCTTGGGCAGCTGTGGAAATCTCTCAAGTTCTAAAAGCAAAGTTAATTGCTTGTAAATTACCAAAAAGAGAGAGGAATTATGTCCATCAGCTTCCAATCTCCACAACCAAGATGAAGTCCTCAACTTCCCCATCCCCTCTGATGCCAGGAGTTCCCTCTGATACCAGGAGCAGTTGGTAGCAACTGCTTGGAATCTCCAGGGAGGGACCTCAAAACTCTCCCTAGGCACCCATCACAATGGAGCTGGGTCCTAGGGACCAAGCCTGGAGTAGTGTGGGATAGAGCCAGACCTTTCAGGATGGAGAGCTGTCCCATCGCATCCTACCAAGACCTCACCCTTTTCCTAGGAAAAGAAACAAAATAAGGTCTGACAGCTCACCTAAAGGTGATGGCAGCTGACACTACCGAGTCATTAGCCAAACAATGCCTGAAACAGAGCAGTATTAGTAAGATCTGAACCAAGTTTGTGCTTAATAATTAGATCATTCTAAGGACCTGACAGTGCTTCTGTGGGTCATTCTCCAGAGTTTCAGTATAAGCACTAATGGTGGAAGTTGTAGGTTGAGGGAGCTAGGAGGTTGTTGAAAGATTTGTTTTGTTGGGGTTGTGCTGATATCATTGTCATCAAGGACCACTTTCCACTGGGGTAAACTGACAAAGTGGTGCTCAGCCACACCAGCTAGATTTCTCATACTGGGCCAAGTTTACAGACATTTGAGGGCATTTGTGGTTAGTCATGGGCTTCCTTGCCTTAACTCCAAAGGTGTCACTTTCATTGGGCTGGTTTATTCATTCAGCTCACTTGGCAATAGGAAGAAAGCTAGAAGCTAATATGCAAACCACCCCTTCTTGGTGAGTCAGCTTTCAACATCTCTTAGTGCACTGTGTGCAGGGTGTTGTGACCATTACAACTCCAAAGGTAAGAACTTTCTCTGATTTTTCTGGAAGTCTCCAGTGGGGCCTGCCAAAGTGGGAACTGAAATCCTGGGGTAGCCTTGGGAGGTGGAGTTTTTTTTTTCTAGCAGTAATGCCTCCGGTTGGTGGGGCTGGGAAACAGCCAGGTTGTCATTCTCTGGGACCACTTGGTCTTTCACACTGTGCACAGATCCAAAAATCTGCCCTTATATGTGGAGGGGAAAAGGGGTACAGATGTCCTCCAGGCAGTCCTGTTGGAGCACCCAGGGCTAATACAGTGACCCTATAGAAAGCTTTCGTCTCTATCAGATGTAATGCTATTCCTTAACTTGGGCACGACTAATCCTCTAATTCATCAGAACTCAGCACTAACCTTTCCCCAGTTCTGCCAGCTGTCACAGAGGAAGGAGGCCTGGGGTGGGAGAAGGGGGAGCTGGTGCCCTCCTTTTGCAGGGGTGAAAGTACTTGGCAGGTTGGAGCTTGGTGTCTTCATCCGGAGCTCCCTTGTGGGGCCAAGTCTAAGGCAGCAGAAGGGTATAGCTGCTGGCCACATAGTTTTCCTAGCTCCAGGCAGCTCTCAAGAGACCCATTTATGCTGGTTTTCTCGGGGTGAGGAGTTATAGAAGCCCACGTCTGCTGGCTCAGTGGTAAGACACAGGCCTGCAGAGTCTGTGCTGAGTGAAACTTCAGCTGGGGAGATAGTGGAGGCTATGGAGCAAGGACATGGGGACTGAATGAAAGAGGGGAGGCAGACGTCCAGCCCATCATTCCTCACCCAAGGAGATGATCCCACAAGCTCACAAATGAGCAGAACTGGAAAAGACCTCAAAGTCTGGCTGGATAATGGCAACACAGGTCTTGAGTGCTCAGTTTGTGCTGGGTGCTGTGCCAAGAACCCCGTGTGCACCACGGCACTGGCACCCCACCACGGCCCTTGTTCACAGACCAGGAAACCAACTCTCACCACCTAATCAGTATAGAACCTTGGTTCCAACCCACATCTGTCTGTGCCCAGAATCCAGGTTGGTTCCATATCAGGCTGCCTGAGAGAAGAACACGGAGGCCTACACAAGAAGCTGGGGAGAACTAGCAAGGGGCAGGCCCCGAGCACCTTATGCCAAGCAAGCACTTGTGGATGCTGAGGGAAGACAGCAAAAGCTGCAGCTGCTGTCCTGCCTTCAGATCTCCTCCCTTCCCCCAGCACACACAGCTTCCGACACCTCTGGCAACATGGCTCTGCTGCTACAGGCCCCAGGGCCCCAACAGGGTAGGGTTTGGCTTGGTCCTCAAGGGAAGCAATGCCCCACCTATGCCCTGGAGGCCACTTGCAGTTTCGAAGGGTGGGGCCCCCAGGGGCCGGGACACAGACAGGCTTGTAACTTGGCCTCAGTGCAGGGGGCAGCTCAGCCACAGCAGGCCTGTCTGGAGCAAACAGGGGACTCTGGCCTGCTAGGCCTTATCTCAGCTCCCAGGATCAAAGAGGACTTTTCAGCCATGTTTCTGTCTCAGCAAGACAACGTAGTCTCCTGTTCTCCTGCTTTAAACCAGACCTGCTGTTAGGTCCTGGGGTTCCTTAGAGATCTGGACCCTGGGTGGCTGACTGTGAGACTCAGGACCATGCACAGATACCTCCTCATTCCCAGCCACCAGGCTCGGGTCAGACCCTATGGCTTTGGTGGGCCTAATTCCTGGTTTCTTGATCCCTGAGAACACCTGGCACCTCTGGCAGGTGGCCAGTTGCTACCCTACATCAGGCGGGCGCTGGGATTCACCTGCAGGCTTCCTTTAGGGAAGGCTCTCCCCTGCCCTCCTGTGCCAGCCCAGAGGGGCAGCCTGGGTGAGGCCTTTGCATCCATTTCAGGCCAATGCTGGGTCCCCTCCTGTTTCTGCCCTCCTTCTTTCCTTCAAAGCAACAATGTTGTGGGGATGTCCAGTTCTGCTACCACCTCTCCCTCACACTGTCAATCTGGAATTTGTCCAGAATTGGGGCCCAAGTAGTGAGTTCTTACACAGTGGTTAAAAAAACAAAAAACCCCACACAACTCAGCTCTACCTTCCCTCAGAGAGGCCACGGGATATACCCAGGATCTCAGATCAGGAGGGAGGCCCCAGGAGAGGTGTGGCAGGGATCATGTGCTTCTCTGGTTTCTTGGAGAAAGCCGGCTTTGTGGAACAAGGGAGGCATATGGACATGGAGTTGGTGTTTGGGGATGTGGGAGCCATTAGGCCAGAATTACAAGAAGTCCTGTCATGTCGGCCACACCAGGGCAACGGTGGACCGGTGTGGGGGCTGGGGTGGGGGCTGATGGCCTGACTGTGGGGGCAGTGGAGGGCTGTTTCTGCTGGGGACCCAGGGCTCCCCTCCAAGTGCTCCTGCTTGGCTTGTTGGGATGCGGAGAGGAGCTGGAGTTGGGAGAGGTCACAGCGAAGGATACAGCCTGGCATTCCCATATGGGGTGGGGGTGGGGTGGGGCAGGGAGGAGGACCTGGGGGTGTCCAGCTTTCAAAGACTTGGAACAGCCTGGTGAGTGTTCATCACCATTCTTCTGTCATAGGTGGCAAGCAGCCAGAGTTCTGGGCCCAGGAGACCATCTACCCGCAAGCTTGTGGGGCCTGCCTCAGGTCACTGAGGAGGACCCCAGTTTTGGTCTCTGGCCATCCTAAGATGTGTGCAATGGAGCCCTGGGGCCCTCCCTTCTCTGACTGGTGACAGCCCTCACAGGCAAAGCCTCACCCTCTAGGGCCTGTCCCTTCCTGTCTGCCAGTCCCCACAAGGGCTACAGGGTACCCAATCTCGCCAACCAGACTGGAAGCTCCCCAGGGGCAAGCAGCTGATCTCTTCCATATTCTCACAGCGTTCAGCCAGGATTGGCACTTCAGAGCATCTCCTGCTGCTCAGCAGAGATGTAGTTAGCATGTCTCTAGAGTAGCACTTTCTGAGTCCCTCCCCTGGGGGGACCAGGCTAGACTCTGGGGTCCAGAGGAGCAAGCAGGCTGAGAGGCAAAAAGGCACAGAGAAATAACCAACCCTGCCCCTGCAGTAGAACCCTGGGCAGAACAGGCCATGACCAACCAGCAGCCAAGGTCAAAGGCCCCAGACCAAGGGCCAGTGTGTGTACAACATGCAGCATGACCGCTTGTCTCCTTCGGCAGGACTGGAGATAGAAGGCTGAGTCATTAACAACTTTCTTTTATTAAAAATGTACATAAGTAAAAGGAACATGGTTTCATTGTACAAAGAGTAAGAAGTACAGATGAGCAAATAACACGTATTAAAGTCACCTGCAATATACCACCCAGAAGTAACCAGGCTGTTGAATTTTTAGAGACTGGGGTGCAAACACATTTTTTCACTCCCTTGTGCATATATGTGGGAGCTCTGCCATATGCAGACACAGACGTGGTGTCCACAGGCGATATCTCTGCTGGGAATGCTGCAAGCAGGAGTCTGTCCTTTCCTGGTACTGGCTCGGGACCCTTCCTCAGCGCCCAGGTCTCTCTAGTATCCAGGAGTCCAAAGGCCCAGCTGTACAGGCTGCAGAGGTGATCTAGAATAGATTAGGAGGTGCGAAAGGGCTTGGAGATAGGCTGACCAACTGTTTCAGTTTGCTTAGGACCAAGGAGTTTCCCAGGATTTGGGACTTTCAGTGCTAAAACTGGGCAAGTCCCAGGCAAACCAGGGCCAGTTGGTCACCCTCCCTGAGGGCCAAAGGCTTTGTCCAGCCCCTCCTGCCCTGTGCTTGCCATCTGCCCTCCTGCTGGGGTTCTGGATCCCCCATGCCCACACCAAGCAGCTCAGGGACAGAGGCATGGCTGGGGCCTTGCCTCCCGAGAAGCTGGGACTATAAGGTTCCAGCCTGAGGCCTAGGGAGGGACAGGGGAAAGGGAATAAATGAAGGCAGACAGTCTGTTATCACCCAAGAAAAGGGCCAGGTGAACTATGGCTGTTAAGGGCAGCTAGGGACATACAGGTGGAAGGGTCTAATACTTGGCTGGCCACCCCTCCAGCCCTGGAGCTCAGTGTGTGGTCCCCAGAGGCCCCAGACCCTAAGAAGTGCAGGGTGTCTGGATTGAAAGGCCTCAGCTCCCTGGGCTCCCACAGCCCTGGTGCCTCAGGCCTTACCTTCCCCCTCCGCCATCTCCACACCCCTTGGCACTTCCTGCCCAGCTCCTCTCTACCTAAGACTGGGAGCAGAGGATGAAGGAAGAGGAATCCAGGACAGAACGAACTGAAAGAGGAGCAGGCAGGTGGGAGGGGACCTGGGCAGAAAGGACCTCTCTGATAGTGGTGGGAACATGCTGGCTGTGGTCTGGCCCAGCCCGCTGTCTATGCCTGATGATGCCTGAGGATTCCTGAGGATGCCTGAGGATGGGGGGCCCTTGGAAAACTCAGAAGAGAGGCTGGTGTGGAAGGCAGAATATTGGTCCACAGTGGAATAAAGAGGTCCACGTTCTAATGCATGAGCCTATGAATATGTTGCTACATGGCAAAGAGGAATTAAAACTGCAGATGGGGCCGGGCGCGGTGGCTCAAGCCTGTAATCCCAGCACTTTGGGAGGCCGAGGCGGGCGGATCACAAGGTCAGGAGATCGAGACCACAGTGAAACCCCGTCTCTACTAAAAAATACAAAAAAAAAAATTAGCCGGGCGCGGTGGCGGGCGCCTGTAGTCCCAGCTACTCAGGAGGCTGAGGCAGGAGAATGGCGGGAACCCGGGAGGCGGAGCTTGCAGTGAGCCGAGATCGCGCCACTGCACTCCAGCCTGGGCAACAGCGTGAGACTCCGTCTCAAAAAAAAAAAAAAAAACTGCAGATGGAATTAAGGTTGCTAACCAGCTCACTTGCAAATATAGAGACTACCCTGGATTATTGGTGTGGGCCCAGTGTAATCACAAGGGTTCTTAAATGAAGAAGAAGGAGGCAGAAGGGTCAGAACCAGAGAGATCACATTGTGAAAGACCTGACCAGCCAGTGCTGGCTTTGAAAGTGGAGGAAGGGGCTGCAGGTCAAGGAATGCAGGCAGCCTCTAAAAGCTGGAAAGGGAAAGGAAGAAAAGAGATTCTCCACTAGAGCCCCCAGGAAGAAATGCAGCTCTGTTGACACCTTGAGTTTAGCCCGGTGAGACCTGTTTTGGACTTCTGACTGCAGAACTATAAGAAAAGAAATGGGCCAGGTGCAGTGGCTCACACCTGTAATCCTAGTACTTTGGGAGGCTGAGGCAGGCAGATTGCTTGAGCCCAGGAGTTTGAGACCAGCCAGGGCAACATAGTGAGACCCTATCTCTATAAAATATATAAAAAATTAGCCAGGTGTGGTAGCACATGCCTTTAGTCCCGGCTACTTGGGAGGCTGAGGTAGGAGGATGGTCTAGCCCAGGAGGGAGAGGTTGCAGTGCGTCAAGATTGCACCATTGCACTCCAGCCTGAGTGACAGAGCAAGACCCTGTATCAAAAAAAAAAAAAAAAAAAAAAAAAAAGAAGAAGAAGAAAAAAGAAAAAAATTGTGTTGTTTCAAGCCCTGTTTATGATAGTTTGTTAGAGCAGCAATAGGAAACGGATCCACTGGGAAACCATTTGGGGGATGCAGCTGCCCAAAATCCCTGCACATGGGTTAGACTCAGCCTCAGAAGGCTCTACAGCCTCTCTGTGAAAAACTCCATTCCCTCTGGGAGAAGCTCAGACTCTAGAGGCCTGGGCAGGAAATGGGTCTCCATGGCATGGAGGGGGTCAAGAAGGATGCCCCCAGGATAGTGCCTCTGCTAGACCTCTCTACAGGAAGCAGCTGCCTCTTTGAGCCCCCTCCCCAAACCTCAGTGAGCTGAGGTCAGGCCACCTAGGACAACTAGTCAGAGGCCACAGGGCTTGGCTTAAGACTCCCAGGAAGGAGTTGCATGGCCCCTCCATACATCCGTAATACTCATAACACTCTCAGTCCTTGGCCTTAATAAGGGGATACTAAGGGGACTCAGTTTAGCTCTGGAAAAGCTAGGACTACCAGAAAAAAAAAGTTTAGAGGAAAAAAAAAGTTACTGGATGCCAGCTAGATCTGCATAAAGTCCCTGCTCTGCCACTTACTAGCTATGTGGCCTCGAATAAGCCACTAGACCTTTTGTAGCCTCAGTTTCTTCATCTGTAAAATGGGTACAACATCATTTGTCTTATCTGTCTCACAGGATGTGTGAGTCTCAGGTGAGATAACACACGAGAAAACATTGTGCTGCACAGCTTGAGATGCAAACAGTAACGATCACAACCCCACATGCCTTTTGATAGGGTGAATGATCACAGCATCCTGTGTTAGGAAGGAAGGGGTAAGCGCAGACGCTTCAAAACTCTGTCTCACCCATAGGCAGAAGGGTGTAGCCTGGCCAGGGGAGAAAAGGACCCAGCCACTGCCACCACCCTGCAGCTCACACCGGATGTGCGACAGAGCCACCGTGCAGCCCCACAGGATGTCCTCCAACCACTGCAGACTGTGGGGCTTTGCTTTTTTTTTTTTTTTTTTTTTAAAAAAAAAAAAAGGTTTTCTAGAGTTTCTTCTACATTAAAAACAATCCCTCCTTCTCATAAAGCACAATTTTACAGGGGAAAAGGGGGATGTGAAACTATATGCAACACAATTCAAATCTAATTAACATATAATTTTTTGTGGAATACAGATGGGGAGAATACATCACAATACTAAAGGTAATTACCTTTGGATAGTGGGATTACAGGTGATATAATATAAAAATTTTTAAAATATTTCTATAGTTTAAAAATGTTCCATGATGACCTATAATTATTTTTACTTATTTATTTTTTGAGACAAAATCTCACTCTGTTGACCAGGCTGGAGTGCAGTGGTGCAATCTCAGCTTACTGTAGTCTCGACTTCACAGGCTCAAGTGATCCTCCCACCTCAGCCTCCCAAGAAGCTGGGACTACAGGTATGTACCACCACGCCCAGCTAATTTTTTGTAGACACAGGATTTTGCCATGTTGTCCATGCTGGTCTCGAACTCCTGAGCTCACGTAATCCTCCTTCCTCGGCCTCCCAAAGTACTGGGAGTATGGGTGTGAGTCACCTTGACTGGCCTATAATTACTTTTATAATCAGAAAAAAATTATAAATAAATATAAAAAGTGCCAGGAACTTTCTTTTGTGGAGCCACAAACTGGGCTCAAGGAATAATTTGAGCTCGGCTCTGCAGGGGTGGGAGTCTTGGCCTGGGCCCTGGTCCTTGCTGTGTGACTCTGGAGACTCACTACTTTCCCTCCCTGGCCTTTGTTTACCTGGTAAGACAAGATGCTGCACAAGATGCTCCCTAGGGTCCTTTGCAGCTTAATAAGTAAAGTATTCGCCTTGGTCTCATCCATCCCAGCTCTGTGCCCAGCTTCGAGCGGCTCCTCTGTGCCTGGAGAGAAGGGCAAGCGCCTTACTCATGCCTTGAGGTTGCTGACCACTTCCCTCACCAGCCTCACTCCTTCCAGACCTGCCCTGGGAGTCCCTGCCTCCTGGCCTTCACCTGCATCATAGTCTGTACTTCTCAGAGCCCTGCCCTTCCTTGAAGAACAAAGCCTGGCCAAATTGTGTCAGCCTGCTGGCCTGCAGTGACCCCTGCTTACGTCATACATAACAATAGCTATAACTTATTGACATTAACTTCAGGTCACATAGCAAAAGTGCTCTCATTTAAATCTGAGGCCACCAGAGGATCCATAGACTAAAATGTTAACAGCATCTCCTGGAGTTGTGGAGTGTGGTGACCCTATTTGATCCTCTTGTGCCACTGAGAGATATATTATTAACCCAATTTCACTGATAAGATAACTGAGGCTCAGAGAGGACAAGTAACTTGCCCATGGTCACACAGTGGGTTCATGGCAGAGTTGGGAGGTGATCCCTAGTCAGTTCCAAGTCCAGGATTTTCTCACTCCCACAATGGTGTCTCCCTTAATGACTCTCACATTCTAGTCTCTGAGTACAGGAAGGGTATGTTCTGAGTTGAACACACAGAGAGCACTCAATGATGTCTGGTGGTGAAGATGTTAATCATGAGTTCCATCAAGGTTTATCATTCAATCAACAAGTCTTCCTAGCGTGTCTGGGAGCTCTGGGGGCCAAGGACAGGTCTATTGTAGTTCAGCGTTGCATTCTGGCACCTGGTGGTTTCTGGCACATAGCCCATGCTCATTAAATGACATGAATGATTGTCCATTCAAATAATAAAACAACAAATAAATAATACTAGCTAACAGGTATGGAGTGCCTACAAGCCAGCCAGGAAACCTCCTGCCTACTCAGGGAGTTTCCGGGACAGTTGAGGAGAAACATAACACTGTTGACAAGGGCTACAACGTAGGGTTTTACACCAAAACAGTGTCTATGTAAATAGTGTCTATCAAAGAGAGAAAAATGATGGGCAGACACCCTGATCCTCCCCACAGTGCTGGAGGCCATGCCAGCCACTGCCCCCATTACAATTTGCATATAGTGACTGCCGAAGCACACAAACCTGAATTTTGTGTCTGCATCCATGGTTCTGTCTGTTCAGATCACATCTGGATACTACTGTTGCCTCTCCAGACTGGATAACCAGTCTGCTGAGGGCCAGAAGATGGTGAGATGGAAACTAGTCATGTTTAGCTTGGAGAAGAGAAAGGAAGACCATCTTTAACACCTGACAGGTTGCTCTTCCCAAGAGGGGCCAGTGGGCAACAGCCGTGGTCAGCAGTTCCAGGCACCCCTGAGGAAGCCTGCTCCAGCTGTCAGGGCTGTCTGGCAAGGGACCAGTCCCTCCTCTGGAGAAGTGGCGAGCCCAGTGGGCTGCCTCTCCAGCAGGATCCTATAGAGACCTGACTCTCTACAGTGCACGCTCCACACGCTTGCTCACTTGACAAACACTTATTATAACAACTGTCACCCTGGGCCCATTCCAGGTGAACGACATAAGGATGAATAAAACAAGCCCTGTACCAGTAGAGAACGTCAGTCCCATAGGGGAGAAAGTCAGGAAAGCCTCATCCTGAGCCTTGGACCCTTTACTGTGCATCCTGTAGGCTCCTGTCTCAGCCTCTGCTGAAGGCTATTTTTTTCCTTGTATTCTGCAGGGACCAAGCATATGACAGATAATCAACAAATGCAGGCATCCCTGAAGAGGGGATCCTGGGATAAAAGCCCCAGCTGAATCAGTGCTATACAGGGGCCAAGTGGGGCTGGGTCCCAGGCAGGGTCATTTGCAGGGGTCCCTCTGCCCCTTCAAGTCCTGCCAGACAGGCCTTGGCCATGGTTTCTTCCTGTCCTTTTCCCCTAACCACAGTTGATCTTCCCTGGCTGTTATGAAATGTCAAAGAATGTCCTGCAATCCTAAATTCCATAATGATCTTTATCTTCTGTTCCCTCTGAGGCTCCTCAATCTGCAGTAACAGCTGTGGTTCAGCAAGCAGTGTGGCACTCTGGAGTGCTGCTCTGAAACAGGGCCGGCGTGGGGCAGAGCTCATCTGCTGCCCTGTCCGTTCACTGTGCTGTTCAGGGCTAGAGAAGATTCATGTGCGTGTACACTTTTTAAAAATTGTGAAACAATAATTATGCAGAAAAATACACAGAACGTATGTTCAGTTTAACAAATAATCATAAAGCAAATCTCTATAAAGCCACTGCTGCTCTGCAGTGACCCCTGCTTCCCCCTAAGTCGTGCATAATAATAACTACAACTTGCTGACCATGAACTTCAGGTCATACAGCAAAAGTGTTCTCACTTAATCTTTGGCCACCAGAGGCTGCGTAGACTAAAATGTGAACAGCTTCCCCTGCAGTTGTGGAGTGTGGTGACCCTATTGGATCTTCTCATGCCACTGAGGGATATACTGTTTTCTGTAGAGATGTCCAGCAGAGGCACTGTCCTGGGGGGCATCCTTCTTGATCACCCCCATGCCATGGAGGCCCATTCCCTGCCCAGCGCTCTAGAGTCTGAGCTTCTCCAAGAGGGAATGGAGTCTTTCGCAGAGGGGCTGTGGAGCCTTGTAAGGCTGAATCTAACCAAGAGCCGGGATTTTGGGTGGCTGCATATCCCAGATGGTTTCCCAGTGGACCAGCTTCCTGTTGCTGTTCTAATAAATTAACATAAACTTAGGGGCTTAAAACAACACAACTTTCTTTTCTTATAGTTCTGTAGGTCAGAAGTCTAAAACAGGTCTCACTGGGCTAAACTGAAGGTGTCAGCAGGGCTGCATTCCTTCCTGGGGGCTCTAGTAGAGAATCTCTTTCCTTTCTTCCCCTTTCGAGCTTTTAGAAGCTGCCTACATTCCTTGGCCTGCGGCCCCTTCCTCCACCTTCAAAGCTAGCACTGGCTAGCCAGGTCTTTCATATATTGTAATCTCTCTGCTTCTGCTTCTGACCCTTCTGCCTCTCTCTTCTCCTTGTGATTACACTGGGCCCACCCACCCCAGTTTCTACCCAATAATCCAGGGTAATCTCCCAAAGTTAAAGAGATAAAACAATACTAGCATCCCCAAAGCACCTCCATGTTCCCCTACTAATCACAACCCCAACCCTCCCTTGTGCATGAGCAAATAGACATTTGTAATAATTCTGTGCTTTTTGTAGTTTGACCTCCTCTGCATGTATCCTTAACAATACAGTTCAGTTTTGCCGGCTGTTAGATTTTTGCTAAAAGGAATTATACTGTATGCATTCTTTTATATGTTTTATTCATTGATGAATCATTTGTTATTACAGTATTATTATCCAATATGACAATATTACAGTTATTGCAAGTCGCTGTAGTTCATTTCACTCCAGGAACACTGCACAATTTATTTGTACTCTCCACTGTTGATGGTCATTTGGACATTTTCTGGTACTATGTGGATATTCTGGTGCACATGGATAAGAGTGTGGGGTTAGAGAAGATTATGATGAGTGGGACTCTTGGGTTATAGAGTATATATATGATTTCATCTTTTAAACATTTTTATATTATTCATTTTTTTAAAGACTAGTTGCTGGGCATGGTGGCTCACGCCTGTAATCCCAGCACTTTGGGAGGCCGAAGCAGGCGGATCACGAGGTCAGGAGATTGAGACTCTCCTGGCTAACATGGTAAAACCCCATCTCTACTAAAAAAAAAAAAAAAACACAAAAAATTAGCCAGGTGTGGTGGTGGGTGCCTGTAGTCCCACTTACTCAGGAGGCTGAGGCAGGAGAATAGCGTGAACCTGGGAGGTGGAGGTTGCAGTGAGCCGAGACCTCGCCACTGCACTCCAGCCTGGGCGACAGAGCAAGACTCTGTCTCAAAAAACAAAAAAAAGACTAGTCAAGTGCAGTAGTGAGGAGGGGGAAAAGAGTAGAACAAGGAGTTCGATCTGTAACTGATTGTGAAGTCAATTGACATAATTCACTACCTTCCAATCAGCCATGTTTTCATCTTTACCAGATCACTTATATGCGTTTTTTTCTTTACTTATATACTTTTTAATCCTGAAAGCATTTCTCAGGGAAACAGTGGTATCACACCCAGTTGTCTGGGTAGAAGAAATGGGGTATGTCTGCCCTTACAGTGTGACCTTCCCACTTCTGTCTTGAGAACCCTGTCCCCTCCATCCCAGATAGCCCTGTGCCCTCTGGAACCCACAGCCTGGCCCCTCAGTAGCCTCCCTACCTTGCAGTTTGGTGGGGGTGGGAGGAGGTCAAGAAAGAGGAAGTGAAAACCAAATACAAGGGCTACAGAGAAGTCCGGTCCACAAACCTCAATGTTTCAGCAGCACATGCTGTGAGAAAACAACGTGCAAGCTGTTTGTGGAGCATACCTTGGGGGTGCCAAGGCCACTGGTACAAAGGTGTGCTTCTGGACATAAGTCACTCCACACAATGCTCACCCCAACCCTGTGAGGTACGGTACTGTCATCCCCATGTCACAGAATGAAGCCACTGAGCTGCACGGACATTGAGTATCTGGCAATACAGTGCAACAGTTAATAGCATGGGACCTAGGCCTGTTTAAATTGGGTTTAAATTCTGACTTCCCCACTTATTAGTGGTTCAGTCACCTGGGCCATTACTGACTTCCTTTGGCGTCAGTTTCTGCACCTGTAAAATGGGGCTAATTGGCTAACAGGGTTGTTGAGAGAGGTAAAAGACATAATGTGTAGAAGGAGCTTAGTCAAGTGCCAAGCACAAGGGAGAACCCAGTGGAACTAAAATGAGCAGAGCTCTGAAATGAAGACCATTATAGAGTCCAAGGTTGACAGGATGGAATCGGGGGTTGTCCTGGCAAGCTGGGACCAGGCCACCAAGCCGAAGGTGCTGGTTTGGTGCTGCGTGAGAATGGAACACTGGCCAGGTGGACTCTGAAACATGAGCAGCTGGGCAGTTCTCCCACCGACCTTGTCCACCTTTGTCCAGAACTCTCTACCTATCTCTGGCTGCTTCCAAGGGTGGTGATTTCTGACAAAGGCAGCTGCACATGCAGAAGTTTCAGCTCAGCATCAGTGCTGGCCTTCAGGAGGCCGCATTGGCAGGCGGCAGCAGTGGCAGCCAATGGGCAGCAAAGCTTGTTGCTAAGGTCACTGTGAGCCTTATTTGGCGACATGGGGCTGACCCTGCATTCACCTCTGAGAACCCTGGGAAACGCCAACCACAGATGTGAAATATGAACATCTCAAAACCACAACTGCATTTCCTTTGAGAAAAGATTCGGCTCTCCTCCTCTCCAGCCTGCCTCCCTCCGCTGGATGCCTTTTGTACAGGGACTCACTACTGCAAGAGGCAAGAGCCTAGGCTACAAGAAGAGTCTGCTACAAACTAGTCCTGGGCAGGCCTGGACAGGGAGAGGGGAGGGGCTGCCATGCAGGCGGCCCTAGGACCTAGCAAGGACCTCCAAGGCTTCCGTTCACACCCAGCAGCTGCCAACCCCTGCCCAGGCCTCCCCCAACACAGCCGGAGGGCCTGTTCCTGGCCCCACTTCCTGCAGCCTTGGGAAGCCGGCTAGCGTGAGGAAGGTGCGTGGCACTCATGGAGGAAGTGGGCCTGCACTGGTGCTCTCACCATCTGCACCAGCCACACCGCTTCGGTGCAGCCTGGAGCTCAAACGGTTGGCGGTTTCAGTTTTTCACCTCCCTTTGGTGCATCTTCCAGCTTAACATTAAATAAGTAAAACTGTTGCTCCACCCCAGACACATGTGGGAGGGAAGTTGTGTCTTCAATATTTCCCAAATAACACTCACTGCTCCCTCCCATTCATACAGCACCTTCGGGTCTGGGAGCTGTGTTCACATCTGCCATCTCATTAGATCCTCGCAACTCTGGCAAAGGTAATGACTGAGCTCACACCATGTGTCAGGGACATGAATGAATTTACAGAATTCACTGTAATTGTTCCCATTTTACAGAAGAGAAAATGAGACAAAGAGAAATTCAGTCATTGGTTCAAGGTCATCACAGAACTGGAATTTTCTCCCAGATGGCTGAGTTCCAAAGTCTGCCCTAGTCTCTTCTGCTACATTGCCTCTGTGGCACATACACAAGAACGAGTTCCATTTACCGATGAGAAAGTGAGGCTGAGGTGAAAGGGTGGTGTGGGGCCTGAGGTCAGGATTGATTCCTCAGTCCACGTCTCCTCCCAGAGGATGGTCCGCCAAGGTCCTTCATCTGCTCTCCCCCTTTAAAAACCACTGTTGGCCGGGCACGGTGGCTCACACCTGTAATCCCAGCACTTTGGGAGGCCAAGGCAGGTGGATCACCTGGAGTCAGGAGTTTGAGACCAGCCTGACCAACATGGAGAGACCCCGTCTCTACTAAAAACACAAAAATTAGCTGGGTGTGGTGGTGCATGCCTGCAATCCCAGCTACTTGGGAGGGTGAGGCAGGAGAATCGCTTGAACCAGGAAGGCAGAGGTTGCGATGAGCTGAGATCGCACCATTGCACTCCAGCTTGGGCAACAAGTGTGAAACTCTGTCTCAACAAACAAACAAACAAACAAACAAACAAAAACACTGTCATGCCCCCACCGCCAGCTTGTCTCCTCCTGATGTGCAGGCTAAAAGTAGCCTTTCTTTTTAAGTGTGGCCCACGGAGCTCAGTGCCCTGCCTATCTGGAAGAGGCCGTGAAGCCCATCTATGTAGGTAAGGGGGGCAAAGCCAGGGCTAGGGAGAGTGTGCCACAAGGGACATCGCCTCCTATCACCTCCCCATTGCCTGCACACACTGGGGACAGTCAAATCATTCCTCAGGCTGGGGGTAGGAGCTATGGGTGGAAGAGCTGGGGCATCTGTCCACAGAATCCTCCCGAGTTGCCTGGAGGGGCTGGGATGCAGTCCAGACACTGGGGAGCCCGATGCAGACCCCTCCCTGGAGCACTGTCCTTCTCTTGGGCTCTTCAGGCCTGCCCTCACTCATGAACACATATTTTTTGTGTGTACTTCCTGCATTACAGGCACTCCCCAGGCACCGTGGACGCACAGTGAACAACACAGACCAGGTCCACGCGTAACAGACTTTGCGTCCCTGAGGGAGGCAGACGTTAGGCAAATAATCACACGGATCTCTGAAAAACATAGCTGCTATGAGACGGTGCAACTTCAGGGGTCTTAACCTACAAAGGAGTGTGTGGGATTAGGGGGTTAGGCAGCTGTTCCCAAGGAAGAGACATTTCAGGTGAGGAGAGGAATGGGGTAGAGTTGGCGGGGATGGGGGTGGGGGGCTGGTTCTCAGCTCTCCCTGACTGCCCTCCTTCCCCACATTCCAGTCGCTTCGGGAAATCTGTCGCTTCCATGAGAGCTTCTTTGCTGGTGTCTTCCAAGCTGCTACAAGTCGATGCCTTTGCCAGCTGTTGCTTTCAGTGTTTGTGCCTGGGTGAGCACAGCCGGTATGAAATGGCCCAGATTAACCGAGAGTCAGGGCCCCTCCTAAAGTACCTCTGAAAAGAGTTTTTCAGCATAAGCATGACATTAGCTTTTCCTAGAGAGGAAACCACCCCCAGGGCTGACAGCAAGCGGGCCAGGCTTAGAGGAAGCAAGTGCAGCGCTACAGCCCCTCCATGCCCGGCTGCAGACCGGACACCCTCACTGCCTTCCCCCAGAAGGCCCCCCGTCTCCCACCCCTGCTTCTTTTTCCCTGGGGGACTCTCCTTGTGGAAAAGAAACCCCAACACTAGAGGGTGCAAGTGAAACTGGAAAATGAAACTGTGATTTCCAGTTTCATTTTCCAGTTTCAATTTAGAAGCAGCTCTGCCAGCTTTCCACTGCCTGTGCCTCAGGGCAGCACAGAGGAGCTGAGGGGCAGGAAAAAGTGTTCCAGCCAGCAAGCACCCTGCTCCCTGGGTGCCCTCAGAGGGCGGGCACTGGACTGGTAGAACCCCTGAGCGGGGAGTTGTTGCAATGCAGATTCCTGGCTCTCCAGGCTCTGAGGCCATAGGTTTGGACCCTTTGGTGATTCTGATGTGCCTATGGACCTCACTGTGGCAGTCGTGGCCCCAGAGACCATCAGAACAGCCAGAGCACACCTGAGGCACGGCCTCATCCTCTCCAAGTCGCTTCCTGCCACAAATGCTCAGGAAGAGCTGCTTCACTGTGCAGCATCTCCTGCCCTCTTCCATCTGGTGTTGGAGGCATCTTAGATGTTCTCTGGGACCTGAGGTCTGCAGGAAGCCCAGGCTGTGGTCTTCACACAAGGGTCTCTCTTTCCCACACTCCAGATTTCCCTTTAAGCTGCTAATTTGTAACAGGCATTTATAGAAACAGAACAAGATAGAGAAATTCTATTAAGGGCCCTTATGTGCTTTGCTCTGTCTGTTGCTCCATTTATTTGCAATTTATAGCCTAATCCAAGAGGATTTAAGGACAATTAAATCTTCCTTTCCCCTCAGTGTGTCTGTGTATGAGTGCATGTGTAAGAGTGTGTGGGGGTTGGGTCTTCCAATGTACCTTTGCCCTGGTTTGACCATGGGGGGAGAGGGTGGGCAGGTCTCCAGGCCTGCCAGATGTAGACCTTTCCTAATGTCTACAGCAAGTTTGTTCTTCAGTGTTTCTAGCATCAGTTTTTGATCAATCATTAATCAAAGTTGCAATAAAAAGATAATCTTCTCAGGACTGGGCTGTAAAGGTCCTGGCTGCAACCTTAAAAAACCCTTCTGTGGAGGCCTCAGAGTCAAGAGAAAAGGGCCATGTGTCTGTGGCTGGATTTGGAGGTAAATGAATGCACTGTCCCTCTCTAACTGATGTGCATGAATATGAACTTCAGTCACCTGAGTGGCCATGGCCTCTTTCTTCTCCTCTCCCTGCCAACGAAGCTGGTGGTGCCCTGGCTTCCAAGCCAGGTGGCAAAGCTGGGGAAGGAGGCCGTAGTTGGGCCCAAATATGAGGGCCTGGGGGCACCTCCATAGGTTGTGACTGCTGCAGCATGCTCTGGGGCCAGGCCTATGGCAGTGGAGGCAGGACAGCCCCCAGGACCACAGAGCCCCCGTAGTGGAGGGAGCCACTACTTGGGCGGCTCAGCTCATTCCTGCTGACTTGCTGCTGTACAGGGAAGAGGGGTGCCCGAGACAAAGAGGAGACACACTTCTCCCACGAGAAATAAAGCAAGCAGTTGTTCCTCTCCTGGGCCCAGCAGGGGTCAGAGGCTATGGGACCTTCACTCCTTCCCTCTCAGTGGAGAGGGTGGATCTGCTTTTTGGGCCATGAGGGCCCAGTTTCCTGACAAGCTGGAAAAGCAGGATTTAAGAGCTAGTATCAACAGGGAGAATGTGAGGCCCAGCATCAGGTTCAAGAAGCAAGGGGATCAAGGTTGCAGGGGAGGCGGGGAGCCTTAGCCTGACACAGCCCAGACCAACAGACTGAGGAGTCCAGAGAGCCCACATGCTCGCTCGACCATCGCTAAGATGTGTAGTGTGTGAGAAGGTGTGAGAGGCACTCGCTTTTCTCTCCAGCCCCTTCCAACATATTATTGGGTCATGGGTGCCATGTTTTTAGACACATAAAAGAAATGGGTATTTTCAGAGAAGCGCAACCCTGGAGGTGCAGGGGAGTGAACTCAGCCATGAGAAATCATTCAAAGGATTGACCTCTGAACAGGGATAGACTTGCTCTCAATGGCTCCAAGCAGGGAAGCAGCAGAGAGGGGAACCTTTCCTGAAAGTCCAGTGTGGCCTCTGAAGACACACACACACACACACACACACACACACACACACACACACACACACACACTTTTTTGAGAGAGAACGAGAATGAAAAGATACACACTGAACTTTTAACAGTAGCTGTCTCTACCTGGTGACTGCGAATGATTTTAATTTTTTTCCTCTTGTGCTTACAATATTTTCTAAAATCTCTAAAATATACCCAAGTTACTTTCTTGTTATAGCAAAATAGGCATAAAATGTCTATGTCTATTTTAACCATTTTTAAGTGAGAGTTCCATAGTATGAAGTACATTCTCACTGTTGTGCAGCCATCACCACCACCTATCTCCAGAACTTTTTCATCACCCTCAACATAAACTCTGCATCCACTAAGCAGTATCTCCCTGTTCCTCCTCCTTCCAGCCACTGGCAACCATCCTTCTACTTTCTGTCTCTATGAATTGCACTATTCTAGGTACCTCATATAAGTGGGATCATCTGGTATTTGTCCTTCTGTGTCTGGCTTATTTCACTTAGCATAATGTTTTTAAGGTTCATCTATGTTATAACATGTACCAGAATTTCATTCCTTTTTAAATCTGAATTATGTTCCATTGTATGTATCCTCCATATTTTGTTTATCCACCCCTCTTGTCATGGACATCTGGGTTGTTTCCACCTTTTGGCCATTGTGAATAATACTGCTACAAACACTGGTGTACAAACATCACTTCGAGTCCCTGCTTTCAATTCTTTTGGGTATATTCCTAGAAGTGGAACTGCTGGATCATACGATAACTAAGTTTTTGAGGAACCACCACCCTGTTTTCAACAGAGGCTGCATGATTTTATGTTCCCACCAGCCATGCACAAAGGTACTATTTCTTCACCTCCTTGCCAACACTTATTTTCAGGTCGTCGTCGTTTTAAAATAGCCATCCTAAAAGATATGAAGTGGTGTCTTACTTATGGTTCTCATTTGCATTTCCCTAATCTAAATTACGTTTTAAAATCCATCTGAATCACACCCTTGGTTCTTTCTCAATAAAATGGATCTTGCCCCCTTTTTTCTCTTCTTTATACCTATTCTCTACATTTTAAAAAATTATGGCAAAATACATATAACTTAAGACTTCACCATCTTAACCATTTTCAAGTGTAGAGTTCAGTATTAAGTATATTCACATTGTTGTGTCCTAACGCAAATATAGTGTATAATGGCAAAAAGAAACAAAAGGCTATCTAAAGAAAAAGAAAGCCGTGAATTCTTGGACCCTGGAGATGTTCACAGACAGATTGGATCAATCTCAGCAGGGATTTTCATTCATCTTCTGAGCACCTCTGCTGGGCTGGGCTCTGTGCCAGGCAGAGGGCTCCAAGGTGCGTATGGCCTGGACTCTGCCCTCGGGGTTCAGCCTCCGTGGGGAGCAGTTACACCCAAGGGCTGCTATGGGCACAGAGAGGCACCTTGTTGTGTGGGTGTGGCATTGGGAAGGGGCATAAGTGAGGTGGCACGTGAGTTCAGGTGGGAAGGACAAGCAGACATGTACATGTGCAGAGAAGGGAACTGGCATGTGTAGCTGGGCTGTGGCAGCACATCTCACAACCGCCATTACAGGAGCATCTATTAATCATTTATGTCTGTCTCCCTATTTGATTATAAGCTGTATGAGACCAGAGCTGGTGGTTTTGTTCACTGCTGCATTGCTGCCATGCCCAGCACAGGCAAGTGTAAAAGAAACACTTGCTGAATAAATGAGTGGTTGATGATGAGGAAAAAGGAGACATTTCTTTCCAGAATCTTGGCTGTGAGAAGCAGACAGCAGGGCTGTACTCCACGGGGAAGGCAGGATAGCAGGAAGCATTACACAGGTGATGGAGACAGGAGCACGGCAGGAGCCATTGAAGAAGAAGAGTTGGAAGATTCCCTGGTTGAGAGAATGGAAAGGCGTAATTGCTGGGGAGAGGCCCCTGAAGAAAGGGGAAAGGCTGGGATGCAGGCTCAGTGGAAGGAGAGGAGTCTGTTTATGAGACTCAGATGGCCAATGTGAAAAAGACAGACGATACCAACTGCTGTATGAATGGGAAGTACACTGCATGGGGAACTCTCCTACACTGGAGGCATGTTCTTCCTGTTATTCCAGATTCAGACAGCACTCTGGTCGCTGGTTGGTGCAGGCCACCATTTGAGCCAATTAGGGGAATCCTAATATCTGTGCTTGGACTATCAGAAATGAGTGCTGTATGCCCAGAGCAATTTCCAAGATGGGCCTGAATCCATGAGTCATGGCACTACACGGAGCCCAGGGTTGGCTCTGAGCCTAACAGCCTCCAAAATGTCAACTTTGCTCATGTGCCACCTTGTCCTTCATCTCATGGCATGCAGCTGGCAGGACTTCAGTTGACAGAAGGTAGACCCTGCTCTTTTCAAAAAGCACACAGGACAGGTGTTGATAGGCCAGCCCCTCCCACTGAGCTCTGGTTACTGCGGTGAAGTCCACCAGGAGGTTCAGCGCCCACTGTGGCTCTGCCTGAGGGGCCTCTGTGCACACTCAGTCCAGGCACTAGCATCCCAGCCCCCGGCCAGTGGTCCAACTCCAGACTCACTGCACAGAGCCCCTTGCAACTGATGTGTGCCAACATGGAGCCCACACAGGGCAGCTCAGCGTGACACCTGCACAGCTCAAGACTGAGAGAAGGACATGCTGACTCCATGTGTGGTCTGTTTTTTTATTGCATCTTCCTTCTCAAGTTGGAAGAGGCTGTACTGAATTACCAAATGGCATGATACTCGCTGTGGGGGAGCACAGAGGAGTGTCTGGCAGTCCCTGGGATGATGTTACAGTCCAGAGGTGGGGATGAGATGAGCCCAGACGATGCAATGGGGATGCAATCAAGACACAATGTTGTTAGAAGCCATAGTATGTTCTTTCATGCCATGTGTTTCCCAGCTCAGAGGAGTGAGGGGTCAAGGAGGGGTGGGGTGGCCCCCTGGGACCCTGCTCTAGGATGCATGTGTAAGGACCCACATACAAACCCACAGAATTCAAGAGCTAGCCAGGCCTGGACCCATGTAGGAGAGCCCCACTGGCTGATTTCCTATCTGGGACAAAGGCCACAGACAGCAGGCCTCCCTTGGCCACACCCACGTCCCCAGAACACATGCTCCACTATCCCTAGTCTAACTACAACCCCATATGAACTGTGTCCCATTCATGTTGGCCTAGAAACTGGGAAGTACCTGGCATGGGGTCCTCCACTTCCTCCCCATGACTGCCTGGAGCTCTGGGGAGACCACCAAGAGGCCATTTTTGTGGCTAGGAAATGTCTGTGGCAGCTGTGGACACCACAGGCCCTCCCTGGACCCTTCTGAAGCAGAGGTCACATTCCTAAAGATTCTTAACTGCCAGCTCCAATCTCTTGCTTCTTCCTGATAGTCTCATCTTAGTAAGGAGTGAAGATAATCTTTTCCCAGTTCCATGAGGTCCTCTCAGATCCAAAATGCTCTAAGTTCAAGGGCAAAGCATGAAGAAAGGGAGCCACAGATACTAATTTGTGGTTTTAGTTCAGTGGTTTTCCACCCTGGCTACAGAGTAGAGTTACCTAAGGAGCTTTTAAAAAATACTCATGTCCAAATATTCCAACAAGCACTTTGCAAAGAGAAGATCTAAACGGCTAACAAACATATGAAAAGTTGCTCAGCTGTATTAGTCATCAGGGAAATGCAAATTCAAACCACATTGTGATATCACTACATACCTGCCAGAATGGCTAACATGAAAAAGATAGAAAATATCAATGGCTGGCAAAAATGTGAAGCAACCAGAACTCTCATACATTGCTGGAGGGAATGTAAATGGGTACAGCCACCTGGGAACATTATTTGGCACAGGTACTAAAGCTGAACATACTCATATCCATGCTTGCCCAGCAATGGATATAAATGTGCTCCAAAAATACACACTAGCATGTCATTGCAATAGTCATAATAGTTCTGAACTGTAAATAACAACTCGAATATCCAAAAATCCATCACAGTAGAATGGATAGAGAAATTGAGGAATATCCATAGAGTGGAATACCCTATAGCAAGAAGAGTGAATAAACTGCAGCTCTAAGTAACAACTTGGATGAATCATTTCACGAACATAACAAGAGGATATATACTGCATGATTCCATTTACATCATATAAAGTTTGAAAACAGGAGAAATGATTCCATACCATTAGAAGCTAAAATGGACGTTAGCCTTTGGAGCCAAGTAGTAAGCAGTTTCATGATTTGGATGCTGGTTACTCAGGGTCAATTCATTTGTGAAAATTCACTGAGCTTTACACTTATGGTTTGTGCTTTTTTCTTTTTTTTTGCATATATGTCATCCTTTAACAAACACTTAAAAAATTTTTGAAACCCACATCAATCCAGTCAGATTCTTTTGGGTGGGAGCAAGATCCAGGCATCAATATTTTTTAATATCCCAGATGACAGTAATGTACAGCCAGGATTGAAAGTCACTGGTTTAATATCTTGGGAAAAGTAGATCCACTCAAGACCTCAAAGGGTCCTGACAAAGGCCACTTCCAGCTCAGTAGAGTGAGACAGTGGGGTGGGAAGATGTCCATTTTTTGGATGTGGGCTGGTGTCTTGCATGGGCAGAGGTATTGCAGCATGCTGTTGTAATGTGTATCTTCCTTGGCGGTGTCTGTTGAAAGCTGGTTGCGTCAGTTTGTAACGGGGTGTAATGGCAACAAGGTGGGCCCAACCCCACCCCAGGAAGTGGATCACTGAGCGCAGCTTCTACAGGGCCATTTGTAGAGAGGTGGCAGCTGGGCTTCCCAGGGGCTGCCACCCAGGGCAGAGCCAGTGCTGAGGCTCGGACAACCCGAGCAGGGTGGGGAGAAGGCCTGACTCAGGGTGTTTATGTTTGTGGGTAATGACAGTCAGTTCTGGGCTCCAGATGATGCTTACTCCCTGGCCTCTGTGTTCAGATTAGGAACTTGCAACATCTTGCTGAGGACCACGTCAGGCTCAGCTCTAAGTGCTGTGGCTGAGAATTTTCCTTCCTTTTTGTGGGGTTAGTGGCAGCCTCCCTAGCAATGGCTGACCTCTAGCATACTCTGGTCAAACTACAGGCAGCTGGGACAAGACAGGACATGAGGCTCACAGACAGGTATTCCACCCACCTGGGCCCTCTCAACTCTCCCAGAAATGCATGGGCCATGAACCTCCTGCTGCGGGAGGGGCAGTGCAGAGAGGTCTCAACAAGCTTCCCTTGGCCCTCTGGGATCTCCACCATCCACAGTGTGTGGGGCTGAGCTGCAGGCTAGGTCTTCAGGTGGTGTCCCTGCACATCTGCTTTGCAGCGTGGCGTCTATGGAGCAAGAGTGAACAGGAAGGGGCCTGGGGCCTCCTGTAGCTCTGCCGGGCAGGGACGCTGCGGGGCCTCAGCTGGGCTTGCTTGGCTAAAGGGTACAGAGTGGCGTAGGCTGCAAGAGGACAAGCTAAGCTGATGAAGGCTCTATCACTCAAGGGTAGCCATGTAAAAAAAAAATCCCTACAGGAAAAGAAGCATGAATAAGACAGGCGGGGCATAACGGTGTCTCCCCACTGAAGCTGCAACTCTCCACTTCACTGGCTTCAGCCTCCTCTCTGGGAAATGGGGGCAATGTCCCCTAGGCCTTTTCCTCCTGTCCAGTAGGGCTGAAGGTCCACAGGCCAGAGGGAGGCCTGGGTCCTGAGGAGTCTACCTGTTCGGCCCCTGGCTGGGACCTCAACCCCCATGTGCCACGTCACCTCCTTTGTCTGTGAAATACCACAACAGCAGCTCTTGCCAGCCAGTGACACTACCCCTTCCTGTTGTCTTC
Organism: Macaca fascicularis; assembly: GCF_037993035.2. Taxonomy (NCBI): domain Eukaryota; kingdom Metazoa; phylum Chordata; class Mammalia; order Primates; family Cercopithecidae; genus Macaca; species Macaca fascicularis. The sequence continues at coordinate 138,983,799 of NC_088380.1, read as the reverse complement.
TTTACAAAGCATTTATGAAATGTTTCCTTTTCATGCTTCAGGAAACGGGTGGCCAGGAGGAGTTCTAGATTTCATTTTTTTTCCCTGGAGACATGTGTGCTTCGAAATACACAAATTAAACAAAAACCAGGGCTGACTGGGACCAGGAGAGTAAGGGAGGCAGGCAAATCCAGGAAATAGCCTTGCAAGAGAGTGATGCAGGGAACTGGGCTCCTGATTTTCCTCGGGGGCATCTGGGGGTGTGAAGTGTGACTGTGGGCAAGGCCTAGGCCTCTGGGCTCTGGTGTGTCCTCATCCCCATGGATGAAGCAAATGGCACTTTTGCATCATGAAGCAAAACTGGCACTTTTGCATCATGACAAGCACATGGCACTTTTGCATCATGAAGCAAAACTGACCTGGAAACACATAAGTCGGGTGGGTCCCACCTGAGGGACTCCTAATATCAGGCCTGGTAGAATATAAACATCCAACTTCATCTTCCAGACTCAGATCTGACTCTTCTAGCAAAGATCTGCTATCCAGGAAGCTATTTAGTCATTTCCCAAAACCACTGATATTTTAAGCCTGTCATGTAACTTTTTTTTTTTTTTGAGACTGAGTTTTGCTCTTGGCACCCAGGCTGGAGTGCAGTGACCCGATGCCTCCCAGGTTCAAGTGATTCTCCTGCCTCAGCCTCCTGAGTAGCTGAGATTACAGGCACCTGCCACCATGCCTGGCTAATTTTTGTATTTTTAGTAGAGACGGGTTTTTGCCATGTTGGCCAGGGTGGTCTTGAACCCCTGACCTCAAGTGATCCACTGCTTCAGCCTCCCAAAATGCTGGGATTACAGGCATCAGCCACTGCGCCTGGCCCTGTCCTGTAACTTCTGAGTCATCATAAATTCTCTCTCCTGGCTTCCCTTTATTTACATGCTTATTTTCCTTCTCAAATCACTCCAGTAAGTATGTAAGTCACTAATTTATTGCCCTCTATTATCTGCATTATGGTTAAAAACATCGACATGAACAAACAAACAAACAAAAGCCCTTGAGTAGCCTAGATAAGTCACAAAGCTCATACGCAGACTCTCAATGAAGAGAGTCTCTCAGGGCTCACTTAGGGACTATTCATTCTTGTTTTATTTTTTTAAAATGTTCATACCCTCCCTGCTTGAGTATCCTTGTTTTAGATGCAAATCAGAAAAGGTTCGTGTATTGATCACAGTCCCAGCAGGAAGCAGATGCACACTCCACTGGTAACAGGAGAGACTGAGGAAGGGACTGTTTCCAAGGATGAGCAGGATGAAGAGAAACCCTCAAGGAAAGGTGAAACACCCTGCAGCCAGCAACAGTGGGAGCTGTGACCACCAATCCCCAGGGAGGAGGTGGGAGGGCTCCTGGAACCCAGAGAGACCTGTAGGAGGGGGTTGCCAGCAGGAGCTGTGGTTTTAGGGTGAAAAACACAGGCACTATTGACCTGAGACCTGGCAAGGGAGGGAGCTGGGGAGATAAAGCACCTCCCAATTCCCCTCCCAGCCTCCAACCTCTGGTCAGGGAAGGGGTCTTCAATTGGCCAAACCCAACTGGAAGCATGGGGACCTGGAGCCTGGCTGATGGAATCCGCAAAGGTCAAACCCTGGGAGGTGTGGGAAAGGGCAGAAAATCAACAGGAGCAGGGATGTGTCGGGGGATGGCAAACAAAGAACGCCCAGCAGAGTCACCAGGGCATTTGAAAAGATACATCAGAAGCTAACATGCTGTAATGTGGCACTCTCACCACAAATACATAGGATGAGAGGCAGCCAGGGACAGAGGCGGCCATGAAGAAAGGTTTGAAGAATCCCAGCAAAATGATTGGGGTCCACATCATGGAGGAACAAATAGCTCTACTTAGTAATTCCAAGGTAATAGCTTAATAGCTTAATAATTCCAAGGTAAACAAGTGTTTTCATAAAGAGGACTCTGAATGATCAACAAAAGGTTGAATGTCACTGTACTGCTTCACAGAGCTGTTACAGGTCAGGGAAGACTATAACACAATGTAGAGATAGATCCATACAAGAGAGGTGCAACAGGGTTTCCAGTTCAACACGTCAGTTATTTACACTCCCAGTTTCCTTTCTATCTTGAAGCACCACTAAAATGCTAGTCTAGAAATCAAATGCGGCCAGGTGCAGCGGCTCACGCCTATACTTCCAGCACTTTGGTAGGCCAAGGCAGGAGGATCATTTGAGTCCAGGAGTTCTAGACCAGCCTGGGCAACATAGTAAGACCTTGTCTTTAAAAAAAAAAAAAAAAAAATTGGCTGGGTGTGGTGGTGTATACCTGGAGTCTCAGCTACTCAGGAGGCTGAGGTGGGAGGATCACTTGAGCCCAGGAGTTTGAGGCTGCAGTGAGCTATGGTCACACCACTGTACTCCAGTCTGGGCAACAAAGTGATACCTTATCTCTTAAAAAAATCAAATGGGGCCAGGCGTGGTGGTTCACACCCGTAATCCCAGCACTTTAGGAGGATGAGGAGGATGGATTACTTGTGATCAGAAGTTCGAGACCAGCTTGGCCAACATGGTGAAACCCCATCTCTACTAAAAATACGAAAAGTAGTCGGGCATGGTGGCACATGCCTGTAGTCCCAGGTACTTGGGAGGCTGAGGTATGAGAATCACTTGAACCCGGGAGGCAGAGGTTGCAATGAGCCAAGATCGTGCCACTGCACTCCAGCTTGGGCGACAAAGCGAGACTCTGTCTCAAACAAACAAACAGACACACAAACAAAAAACCAAATGGTATTAACTCTCAAAGGCAAAGGAAATGGTAAAGGAGACATGAGTGGCTGAAAGAGTTCCCCAAACTCCAGGAAGCTGGGAGGCAGGTAGAGGAATAATGACTGATATGGAGGAAGCTAGGCTCTGAAGGGCTTGCAGAGGGGGCACACTGACAGGAGGAAAGCCGCTTTACCCCTGGAAACCTGCAGGAGGAGCTCAGACTTGGGGAGACCAGGTGTTGTGGATGGTGGGGCTGAGGTACAGCAGCCAGTGAGGGTAATGAATGTAGGAAACTGGTTGAAATCCTCCCCAGGTCTCACCTCCACACCCTGCCCCACACAGCTGGAGACAAAGACACTGAACAGGAGAGAGACAGGCAGGAGGGAAGGCAGATGAATACAGAGATGAAGATGGAGGTGAGGGAAAAGTCTGAAGAACGAAGTGTGGGACTCAATGTCCCACCCACTTACCTTGCCCCGCCTCACCCCAGGTCTATATCACTCTGGATGAGGGTATGGTGGATTTAAAAGATGGTTGCAAATTCTTTGACTTTTCTCCAATGGAGAGGTGGGTCTGTGTCTCCTTCCCTGAACCTGTGTGGATTTCTGACCACAGTGGAAACGAGCTATGTGACTTCCACGGTTGGGACATACACAGCCATGCAGCTTCTGTTTTGCTGGCCAGAACACTCACACCAGAGACTTGAGCTACCTCGTAAGAGGCCCAGTGACCAGGCCATGGTGCTGGAAACACCATGTGTAGTCTCTCAACAGCTGAGCCCAGCCTTCCAGCTCTCTTTGCCAAGTGAACAACCATCTTACAAGTGGACCCTTTAGCCCCAGCTGTTCCAACTCCCAGTCATTCCAGTCACCTCCGGTCATTCCAGTCATCCCAGTCATTGTAGAATAAAGAGCCGTGCCCTTCTGAATCCTTGACAGTGGCCCTAAAAATGGTGGTTGTTTTATGCTACTAAGTTTTGGGGTGGTTTGTTATGTAGTGATCAATAACTAGAACTAGGAGTTAGAATGCTTCTCTTGAGAGCAGAATGGCTTCAGGGTGGTGGTTCTCAACAGGGTGACTTTGTCCCCCAGGGGACATTTGGCAATGTTTGCAGACATTTTGGTTATCACATCTCTGGGAGGGGGGTTACTACTGGCATTTAGTAGATAAGTCACTGGTGCTGCTAAACATTCTACAGTGCACGAGACTTTGGTCCAACATGTCACTAGTACCAAGGCCGAGAAACCTAGCTCTAGAGAAAAGGTGCTCATGGCCAGGTGCAGTGGCTCACATCTGTAATCCCAGCACTTTGGGAGGCCAAGGTGGGTGGATCATGAGGTCAGGAGATTGAGACCATCCTGGCTAACATGGTGAAACCCCATTTCTACTAAAAATACAAAAACTTAGCTGGGCGTGGTGGCGGGCACCTGTAGTCCCAGCTACCAGGAAGGCTAAGGCAGGAGAATGGCATGAACCCGGGAGGCAGAGCTTGCAGTGAGCCGAAGATCGCACCACTGCACTCCAGCCCGGGTGACGGAGCGAGACTCCGTCTCAAAAAAAAAAAAAAAAAAAAAGGTGCTCATTGGAGGCTTGTTAACTAAAAGACTGGCTTGCTTCCTGTAGTGAAACCCCAGTTGATAAATTCTGCCCAAGCAGAGTTTAGTTCAGCCTCTTATTGCTCCATTAATAAATACCAGCAGATAGCTGAGATATTTGGCATTTAAGGAAAGCCTCCAACAAGGAGAGATGGAGAGACAGAGAGAGGGAGAAGAAGAAAGAAGAAGGGAGAAGAAGAAGAAAGAAGAAGAAGGAAGAAGAAAAAGGAGGAGGAGAAGAAGAAGAAGAAGAAGGAGGAGGAGGAGGGAGGAAGAAGGAGGAAGAAGGAGGAGGAAGAAGAAGGAGGAGGAGGAAGAAGAAGAAGAAGGAGGAGGAGGAGGAAGAAGGAAGAAGAAGAAGAAGGAAGAAGAAGGAAGAAGAAGAAGAAGAAGAAGAAGAAGAACAACAACAACAACAACAACAACAACAACCAGCCCCGCCACTGCTGCCACCTCCAGTTGGAAACAAAAACAAAATAGAGACTAGAAGACTATTAAGACAAATGGACAAATGAAAAATAAATAGTGCCTCAAGAAGAATAAGATGGAGACAGTATATGCATAAAAAAGAATGTGGTATTTTTGAAAAAGAATAGGCAGAACAAGAATGAGTACTAGGATATTAGAAAAAGAAAGCCAAAATTAAAAAAAAAAAAATCAACAGAAGGATTGGAGTATGAAGTCAATGAAGGTTTCCCAAGAAAATAGACCAAAAAGGCAAAGAGATGAAAAGCAGGAGAGAAAATATAAGGAAACTAAAACATTAATCCAGATGATCCAACAGATAAAACAGAGGGAAGAAAATTATTAAAGAAATAATATAAGAAAATCTTCCGGAACTCAAAGATGCTACATAACTCAGCAGTGACGAATATGTCCACACTCACTATTGAGTTAACCACAGATTGTGTTATGTTCTTATTGGAAGGATGGAGGGAGGAAAAGTGGGGATGGTTCTGTAGGAAAGTTCAATCCTCATCTACCACAAGAAGTCAACAAATGCCTAAAATTGGTAGATCAAAAAATAGTATAAACAGAAATGGAAATTAGTAAATGGTTGAAAGAGGCAGCCTATAGAGAGGGAAACTGCGAAAGGTGGGGAAGGGATTTTTATTATGGGCTTCTCAGTACAATTGATATTTAAACCATACGTATGCATTTTTTTTTTTTTTTTTTTTTGAGAGATGGAGTCTCACTCTGTCGCCCAGGCTGAAGTGCAGTGGCCAGATCTCAGCTCACTGCAAGCTCCGCCTCCCGGGTTCACGCCATTCTCCTGCCTCAGCCTCCCGAGTAGCTGGGACTACAGGCGCCCGCCACCTCGCCCGGCTAGTTTTTTTTAATATTTTTAGTAGAGACGGGGTTTCACCGTGTTAGCCAGGATGGTCTCGATCTCCTGACCTCGTGATCCACCCGTCTTGGCCTCCCAAAGTGCTGGGATTACAGGCTTGAGCCACCGCGCCCGGCCACGTATGCATTATTTTTTATTTATTTTTAATGGACACATAATAATTGCAGTGCAGTGTGATGTTTCTAGACATACATATAGTGTGTCATGATCAAATCAGGATAATTAGCATACCTATCACCTTAAACACTTGTCATTTCTTTGTGGTGACAACATTCAAAATCAACTCTTCCAGCCATTTTGAATTTGTGTATTATTTTGATAAATTTGATGAAATAGAAATTAATTTAAAATGGGTACAATTTTAAAACTGCAATGTGATGGGATCAAATTTAATAATTTGGAAAATTCGCTTATATAGAAGAGTCATGTCTCTCTAAGAATACTCAATGAACTGGCATAGGTGGGCATAAGCACCATCAGCATGGAAGGGTTCCTCCTGATGTCACAGGCCACTAAGGCAGTTGGTGGGGTGTGGGTGGGGATGAGAGCCAGGAATGGCAGCCCTTAGGTGGTCACCATTTCCCTTTCCTGGCAGCCTGTATTTGCTTGGGAGACCTGTCTCTTGGGTATAGATCCTACTGGGCTGCTAAAGAAGAGAGGTGCTAATCCTTTTAGAATGACTTCTAGGAATTCACTAGGATGCCCTGCCTCTCCTACTCAGGACGTGGAAAAAAATGCTGGGTTTACCAAAGGTGGATGAGCCAGGCCCAGGACTAGAGCCACAGGGCCTCTCCCTGGATGTGCTATAGTCAGGCTGTCTCAGCAGCTAAAAGAGGCTGTACACATTTATTGTCAGCAGAAGCTGGGACAGATGAGCCTTGGTTACCATCTCCTACCTGGAGCTCCCCTGGGAGGTGCCAATCATAGGGGATGGGAGGACACATACAACGCTTGCTGGGGCTCCGGCGTTACCGCTGAGGTGCATCTCCTTGGCCACTAGCCCTGGGGTCTGACCTCCCCTTCTTTTCCTCTACCCACTATTCTTCCTATTCCCTTTCTTTCCCACCTCTCCCTCAGTTCTCTAGAGCTCTGTGCAGGGATTACTTAACAAACTTACCTGCTGAAATGCACTTTTTTTTTTTAAACCTTTTAAATTGTTACTTTTTTTTTTAACCTTTTAAATTGTCACTTTTAAAAAACTATACCATCCTTAGATAAGCAGGAGATATTCTTTGTAGAAAAATAAGAAAATATTAAAAATCATCCATGATTCGATTAGTCAGAAAACTCCACTGCTGGTATATGAATTTCCAGAATGTTTCCAGGCTTATAAATAGGTAAAAATACTATCACAGTCTCATCTAAGCACCCAGCTACTGAGCAATCATCACCTACTGGGCTGTGCTGAGGCCTTTAGATGTGTTAATCTCTCTTAATCCTTCCAACTTCACAAGCTAGGTGTTATTGTGCCCCATTTACAGGCAGGAAACAAGTTCAGGGAGATCACATTACTTGCCTGAATTCCCAACTTGATTAAGAGACTAAGCTCAATTTCAACCCTTCAGGCTGAGTCCAAAGTTACTTTCCTTGAATGGTTTGTAAGATTTTCCATTTCTTTTTTAAAAAAATGGTACATTCAAATATCTTTCTCATCAATATATATTTTCATCATTCTGCCTAATGACATTCCCTTGTATGAATGTGCCAACGTGGAATAACCAATTCCTTTCTGTTGGGCTTTCAGATGTTTCCTTTTTGTAAATGATAAACAATGCAGTTATAACTATCTTTGTACATAAACTTTGCACAAGTATGAGTATTTTCCTAGAATAAATTCTGGAAAGTGAAATTGCATGGTCAAAAGCCAGACACATTTTTAAAAGCTGCCTCTCTCCCAATCACACATTTCCCACATCCATTTATTTGCTGAGGATCTTAACAAAATTTGGACTGAGATTAAACACAGAATCAGAGAAGCCCTATACTAGGAAGATCTTAGTATACACCTTTTGAACTAAACCAGTCTTGCTTAAAAAAAAAAAAAAAAAAAAAAAAGATCAGGTGCGGTGGCTCATGCCTGTAATCCCAGCACTTTGGGAGGCCGAGGTGGGCAGATCATGAGATCAAGAGATCGAGACCATCCTGGCCAACATGGTGAAACCCCGTCTCTACTAAAAATACAAAAATTGGCTGGGCATGGTGGTGTGTGCCTGTAGTCCCAGCTATTTGGGAGGCTGAGGCAGTAGAATCGCTTGAACCCGGGAGGCGGAGGTTGCAGTGAGCCGAGATTGCACCACTGTGCTTTAGTCTGGCGACAGAGTGAGACTCCATCTCAGAAGAAAGCCCTAGACCCTCTGCAGAAACCTGCTATGCCTTCAGTGGGCCAGGCAGCACATCTGGGCAAGTGAGGAAGGGGAAACCCAGAAGGAGGTAGGGAAGGCAGGGCAGGAGAGCCATGCTGTGGGCCCACAACCAACTGGCTTGGGGGAGGCTGCCATATTTTCCCAAGTGAAACACTGTCTTCCTGAGTCTAAAGACCTCACAGCCATCACTGACTATACTGAGCTGCCTCGCTGTCCCCAGGACTCTCACTCTATCCAGGAAGTCAACACAAAGTCTCTTGGGCCTTCCCTTTATCCAGCTGCCACCACTTAGCACCCTGGTCCTCCTTGGACAGTTTCCAAGGCTGGGTTGGGAAGTCCCAAACAAGACGTGGTCTTACTGTTTTCTTACCTTGATGTGTTTTCCTCCAATGGGCTACAAACTCTGGTACCTGCAAAAAACAAGGAAAGTAAATGATTGAAACAGGGCACTGAAGGTGGGCCTTTGAACAAAGTCAGCCTGGATGGAAGTTGAAAGATGAGAGCCCATCTGTGGCGAGTTCTTTGAAAGCCACTGAGGTATGAGTTGGCAGCATGCTGGCCCAGGGCAGACACAGGCACAAGCTTCCACCCAGGTGCATTCTCCACTCAGAGGGTTTCTTTCTCATTTGGTCTGTTAATGCTCCTATACTGGCAGAAACCTCAGTGCCCTTTCCATTTTGTCTCAAGGCCTTGTATAAAAAATAAGTTGTCCCTCATTCATTTTCATGGATATTCATCAGCTATTTACTGAGCACCTATATATGCCAGGCACTGTCCTAGGGCTCTGGGAATACAGCATTGGACAAAAAAGGTTAACACCCTGCCCTCAGGGAGCCTGCAGTCTACCGGACGGCAGGGTGGGGAGTGGTTGTAGTGAAGAGACCAAAAACTAACAAAATACATAAATTAAAAATATAGGAATCAGAAGTGGTAAGTCCTAGGGAGAAAAAATAAGGCAGGAGAGAGGGGTAGGGAATATTGGGGCAGAAGGTGAGAAGGGGTGTCAAAATTATAAAATGTGTGTCCAGAGAAGGCTAGACACCTGAGAAGGTAAATTATGAACAAAGTTACCTGAAAAGAGTGAGGACATAAGCCCTGAGAATTAATGGGGAAGAAGCTTGCCAGGTGGAGGGAATGGCAAGTGCAACAGCGTGGCAGTGAGGGCCTGTCTGACGTGTTAACAGATCAGTGAGGAGGGTGGTGCAGCCAGAACGAATAAGGGAGAAGTAGGAGAGGGATCAGAGAGGTAGCGAGAGGCTCCACAGTATTCACAGCATTCAAGGGAGGTCCTTGTGTGAACCTGGGCTCTGATTCCGAGACAGGAGCCACTAGAGGGTTTTTTACAGAGAAGTGACATGATGTGACTCACATTTTAACAGGATCACTCTGGATGCTGTGTTGAGAATAAACTGAGAGAAAGAGTATAACCAGTTAGGAGGCTGTGGCAGAAATCTCAGCAAGAGACAATGGTGGCTTGGACCAGAGCAGTAGCATGGAGGATTTGCTGATGGATTGGAAGTGAGAGATTAAAAAGAATGGGGTTAGAACCTGACTGGGGCAGGTTAAAAAGAAAGGAGGTGAAGCTGTGAACTACAGGACAGAGTTGGCTGGGAGTAGCAGGAAGATTCCCAGTTTTGGCCTGAGCATCTGGGAGGATGGAATTGCCATTTTCTGAATGGAAGCCTACAGATGGAGCATGTTTTGTGGGAAGATAAGGAATGTGGTTTTGGACGTAAGTGTGAGATGCCTTTTAGGCACTTAAGTGGAGAAGACTGTAGGCAGGTGGAACTGTGAGTCTGGGGAGAGGTCCAGGCTGGAAATGAGTACTTGTGAGTGCTCAGCACATAGTTCTTTAAAGCTGTGACACAGGATGAGATCACCAAGAGGGTGGATGTCATTAGGGAAGCTGTCAGCTGGGTGCAGTGGCTCACACCTGTAATCCCAGCACTTTGGGAGGCCAAGGCGGGTGGATCACCTGAGGTCAGGAGTTTGCGACCAGCATGACCAACCTGGTTAAACTCCGTCTCCACTAAAAATACAAAAATTAGCTGGGCGTGGTGGTGGGTGTCTGTAACCCCAGCTACTCGGGAGGCTGAGGCAGGAGAATCACTTAAACCTGGGAGGTGGCAGTTGCAGGGAGCGGAGATTATGCCATTGCACTCCAGCCTGGGTGACAGAGCAAGACTCTGTCTCAAAAAAAAATAAAAAAATAAAATAAAATAAAAAAATAGGGAAGCTGTACAAGGGCTGAGCCCCATTCAGTAGCTCAGCGAAAGAGACTGAAAAGCACTAGCAAGTACAGTAGGAGGGAAACCTGGAGAAAGACTTCTGAGGAGGATGGCATAGTCCACTACGACAGGTCAACTATTTAATAATATGAAGACAGAGATATAGCTTCTTGGAGTCACAGGTATCCTGGTCAGGGATGATTCAGTGGAATGGCTGAAGTGAGAACCTGACTACAGAAGGCTCTAAAGAGAGGAGCTGAAGTTGGCAGCTGAGTGATAGAGTTGGCTGGTGGCAGGAGGGGGGCTGGAAGCAGAGGGAGAGGGATCTAACCTACATTGGTTCTACCTTAAGAGAAAACACAAAGCTGGTACTTCCTCAACACGTGTACGTGGCCACTGTTGTTACTAACACTGCGCCAGGTCCTCCAGGTTGCTAAGCGCCACCCAGGTGTGGTCCTATAAGCCAGCTCTCCACCTGTTTCTAGATTCCTAAGAAGTTATTTCCTTTTTCTCACTGCTGTGTGTAGCCTTAGGATAAATGCCCATAGCTTGGGGCTGCTGAGCAAGTCCTCAGATGCTTGTTGACCAAGATCTGGCTTTCTCCTGATGAGAAGTAAGTGAGCAAGACAGACAGGGACTCTGCTCTTGGAGAGCTTGCCTTCTGTGGAGGAGATAAATAATCACCAAGGAAATGGATACGCAGGCAGATAACTTCAGATGCGGACGGGTGCTATGAAGACAGCAAGCTGGGGTGAAATGTAAAGAGTAAGTGTGGGAGTGACCTCCTTTGGCCAGGTTGTGTGGTCAGGTGCCTTTCTGGGAGGTGACATTTAGGATGACACCTGGACAGCAATGCCCAGTTTATTCTCCTTAAGCTGGCCTCTCTTCTACTGCTCCCAGTCTTCCCGGTGGCTTCTACAATATCTGCACTCCTGGAACAAGGCCAAGGCCTTGGGCTATCTAAGTGCAAAGCCAAAAGGAAACAATCCTTCTCTCGCCAATACACACTGTGGGAACTTTTTATCCATGATTACAAAATACATGCATTTTCACTGAAGGAAACTTGGAAATATTGAAAACAGGAGAAAACGTATAATTCTACTACCCAGAAATAACTACAATTAACTTTGGATGCATCCTTCTGGACATTCTTCTATGCACACATATAGGTATTTTTTTTCTTATTTCCTTGGGTTAAAAATGAGATTGTGTACATTGTGTTTTATGATCTGAATTTTGACTAAATCTGTTATAAAGCACTCTTCTCATGAAATTAATTTTCTTCTACATAATGAGTTTTAATGGCTGCATTAAAAGTATTTCATTACATGTACATTTTTACCACATTTTATTTAATTCCTAAACATTGGCCATTTACATTGTTTCCTATGATTTTCACTACGAGCAAATGCTCTAATGAACAATCCTGCATTTTTTTCCTTGGAGAAGGGGGTTTGCCAATCTCTTATTTCCTTGAGTTAAAACAAAATATCACTGTCCAGTGGCAGTGACACGGGTCCCTCGGCAGCCTGAGGCTGAGGGCATGAGAGGGCAGGAATGAGCCGCAAGCCTAAGGAGCCACTCAGATGCCAGAGGCTGATTTAGTCCTATGATGTGCCAGGTCTTGAGTTTTCCTCCCCTGAGGCCCTGATCAGTAAGAAAACAATAGGCCTCTCCCATAAACCCAGAGAAATCCAAGGGGATTCCCCACCTCAGCAGGAAGAGGGTGTCACTCTCTGACCCCAGAACAGAGACCACCTCCATCCTCCCTTGAAATCCCCTGGGGAAGCTTCTCCTGCCCTGCCTCCCTGGGGAAAACATTGGCACGGTCAGGCCTTCAATCTTTCTTTGGGGAGGGGCTGCCAGGGAATGCTCGGGAAACAGAAGGTTCCATAGGAATAGCAGGGCCTCTCCTATCCCTGACCCAGCCTTGCCCTTAAATCCTCAAATTCCCCACAGGGGCTGGCAGAGACAGTCTATGCTCCCTGTAAGAGGACGTCCTGAGGGCTAGTGAGTTCTAGGGTGAGGTAAGAAGCCACCAGATGAGGGTTTGAATCCTGGCTCTGACATTCCAGCCTCGTCTTGGGCAAGTGACTTCACCTGTGGAATGTGAGCTCCACAAGGAAGGAACTTAGATTTGCGCCCCTTAGCATTCAATAGGGGCTCTATAAATACCAGGCCAAGCCAATGCATGATCCTTTCTGAGCCTCAGCTGCTCATACGTAAAATGGATGACACCTATCTCACAGGTTTGTTGTGGGGACTAAATGAAACTTAATACAGTTAACACTCCACTGTTTAAGAAACATTAGAGCCCAAAGCCCTGGAGGGCTACTTCCACCAGGCCCCATGCTTTGCAGTCTCCTCCTGGGCAGAACTGGTTTACCTCCACTCTGCTACTACCACACCCCAGACATACCTCTGGTGTAGTACGCAACACATTGTGTGTGTACTTGTCCAACTCCTCCCTGAAGCTTCAGGGCAGTTAAAGACAAGAATTTTGCCTCTCCATCGTCTGTGCCTCTGAGTGACACTATGAAGTAAGCAAGGGCATTATTTCCATTCTACAAATGAGAAAACTGAGGCTTAGAAAGATTAGATGACTTGCCCAAGTCACACAGTGGAGAGTAGGAGAGCAAGACCTAAACCTGGTTCTCATTTCTGGGCCTGTGCTCTGTAAACCAAAAATAAAATTCCAAGGCACCCCCAACCGTCTGAATAGACCCCTCCTATCAGCCAAGGGCATTCCAAAGTTAACCTGAAAAACTCGTTCAGGCCATGATGGGAAGGGGGAGCCAGACATGCCTGATTATACCCTCTTCCCTTTTGGAATTACTGACTCTTTAAGACTGATAAGAGATATTTACAATCCATTCTCTCTGAAGCCTGCTACCTGGAGGCTTCATTTGCATAATAAAACCTTGGTCCCCAGCTGGGCAGTGGCTCACACCTGTAATCCCAGCACTTTGGGAGACAGAGGCCAGTGGATCACAAGGTCAGGAGATCAAAACTATCCTGGCTAACGAGGTGAAACCTCGTCTCTGCTAAAAACACAAAAGATTAGCTGGGCGTGGTGGCGGGCGCCTGTAGTCCCAGTTACTCAGGAAGCTGAGGCAGGAGAATGGCGTGAACCTGGGAGGTGGAGCTTGCAGTGAGCCGAGATTGCACCACTGCACTCCAACCTGGGCAACAGAGCGAGACACTGCCTCAAAAAAAAAAAAAAAAAAAAAAAAAGAAAACAAAAAAACAAAAAACAAAAACCTTGGTCTCCATGGCCCCTTATAATAACCCAGACATTCCTTTCTGTTGCTTTCTATTGATAATAACTCTTTCAACCAATTGTCAATCAGAAAAATCTTTGAATCCATCTATTACTTGAAACCACCCCCACCCCCCAACCTAGTTATCCTGCTTTTTTGGACAGAACCAATGTACATCTTACATGCATTGATTGATGGCTATATCTCCCTAAAATGTATAAAACCAAACTGTGGCCTGACCACTTTGGGCACATGCTCTCAGGATCTCCTATGGGCTATCTCACAGGCCATTGGTTACTCATATTTGGCTCAGAATGAATGTCTTCAAATATTTCACAGTTTGACCAACAGCTCTATTCTAGATGATTCTCTTGCAAAAGGGAGTTGGTGGTGAGAAGGAAGCGAGCCAATTCTCATGTCCCTGAGGAAAAAGGCAGGCAGAGCTTCGAGAGGAACAAGGTGCCTGGGGAGGCAGCAGGGCACTGCACTCACCTCAGCCCCATTCTGTCTCCCCATGGATCATCGTGCATGCAGCAGCTGTGACCCCCAGAGGCCTCTAGTTTGGCATAGGCTGAGGCAAAGGGGGCCCCCAGGTTCCCTCTACCGGTGTGGAGCCCAGTCAGCAAGGGGACTGGGGATCTGCAGCCCAGAGTTGACTATTGTGGCCCCAGCAGCAGGATGATGGCTGTAGAGCACCTGCTCAGGAGCTGGCCTATCTCCAGCTATGGGGCAGGAAGGCTCCCTACCAGACCACACGCATCTTGATGCACTCACCCCTGTGAGCCCAGGACCCCTGCGATACCTGCTGAGGTGAAGGCTGAATGAGTGAGAGCTCCCAGCCTCCAGCATCAGGGCGTTAGGGAGAAGAAGCAGCTAGACTCAAGCCAGGGATGCAGAGGGAGGGAACAGGCACCAGGTAGGAGGGTTTTAATGTCGCCCACCTCTTATTATGTTGTATGTTTCTGGAGGATGGGTCCATGGCTGATCCATCCTGGTGTCTCTACCACAACCAGTAGACTACTTTACAGAGAATTGATAGTAAGTACAGCTTATTGAAGGTGTAACCAAAGCCAGTATACAGGATGACAGATAGCATCCGCCTTGCATGTCTGGGTCATCAGGGAAATGGCCAATGTCCAGTGTGTCCTGACCAGGATGGTTCTGACAAGGATATCCATAGCATCCATAGAGGGTGCTCCCTCCCCAGGCAATGAACTCTCCCTCCGGCACTCCCTCCTTTCTTTCTTCCTTCCTTTTTTTTTTGAGATGGAGTCTCACTTATTGCCCAGGTTGGAGTGCAGTGGCACGATCTCGGCTCACTGCAAACTTCACCTCCTGGGTTCAATTGATTCTCTGGCCTCAGCCTCCCGAGTAGCTGGGATTATAGGAAGGCACTACCACGCCTGGCTAATTTTTGTATTTTTAGTAGAGATGGGGTTTTGCTATGTTGGCCAGGCTGGTCTCAAACTCGTAACCTCGGGTGATTCTCCTGTCTCGGTCTCCCAAAGTGCTGGGATTACAGGCATGAGCCACCGCTCCCAGCGCACTCTCCCTTTCTTAGCCAAAGAGACACCACTTGGAGGAAACTACCTGGATCTAGGTGCTTCCCTAGTGAAAAAATGGACTGGGGATGTGGTATAAATCCTTGCCCCTGGGAATCTGGGAGGGACCTAGAATATGAGAAAAAACAAACAAACAAACAAACAAAACAGACCAATTATCTCTTTATTGAGACCAAAATGCTGCTTTTGCCTGAATGGTCAGATTGGCTGATTCCTCTTCCACCTGCCATCTCCATTGCATGCATGGCTACAAATAATCCTGATGCTGCACATTTAAAATAGTGCCTTGTTTGAATCGCTTCAGTCTGTCAGTATAAACTGTGTCTCCCTTGGCAGGTATGCTGTGGAGGACAGTGCAGGGCTTGTCTCTGTAGGACCAAACTCAGTATGAACTTATCACCTGCCTGTGTGTACAGCTGTAAGCTTCAGGTAGAGGATGTCATAAACCCTGGAGTGGGACATCCCTAGAGACCAGGTCATTATACCATGTCCATCTATTGAGGCCCTAAATTAAGTTCACAGAATTAGGCCTAAACTCCCCAGACAGTAGCCAAAGGTCTCAGACTCTGGCCCACTCCACCTGTCCACACCTGCCTCTCATCTTGACCTTCACTCACTTAACACAGTGCCCAAAGGGAGGTGCAGTTGACTGGACAGGCTGGCTTTGGCTTAAACCAGGGGTTCTTAAAGAATAGTCCTCAGACCAGCAGCATCAGCATCACCTGGGACTTGTTAGACCTCCTGGATTGGAGCCTGTGGGGTGAGACCCAGCAAACTGTGTTTTAACAAGTCTAGGTGACTCTGGTTGCACTAAAGTTTGAGAACCACTGGGTGAGTCATTCTCTGAGCCCAGGTTGCCCTTCTCAGCCATTTTCTGCCTATTGTAATCTCAACCACCTTTCGAAGTTCAGCTCAATACCATCTCTTTCGGGGAGCCCCCATAGTCCCCCAATTACTTGTGAAGGCCTCTTCCTCGAACTGACAGCACCTTTGTCACCCCATCCCCCATTCTAGCGAAAGACCTTCATTTCTGCTTCTCCTTTGCAGCATGTATTTTCTGCTTTGTTTTATAGTAAACTTTGAGCAGTTGTTAACTGCCTTCCCACACCGATTCCCCTCTAACACACAAATGTTACTCTATAAAGGCCATGTCGTACTTCACTCATTCTTTTTTATTTTGTATTTTTGAAACAAGGTCTTGCTCTGTCGCCCAGCCTGGAGTGCAGTGGCATGATCTTGGCTCACTGCAACCTCTGACTCCTGGGCTCATGCCATCTTCCCACCTTAGCCTCCCAAGTAGCTGGGATTACAGGCCCATGCCACTATGCCTGGCTAATTTTTGTATTTTTAGTAGAGATGTTGGCCAGGCTGGTCTCGGTCTTGAACTCCTGGCCTCAAGTGATCCGCCCACCTTGACCTCCCAAAGTACTGGGTTTACAGGAGTAAGCCACCGCACCTGGCGCAATTTGCTCATTCTTTGAGTAAACATCCACTGAGGATCTGCTCTACATGGCGGGGGCTGTGCTAGGCACTGTGGTTCAGACAAAGGTGCACCCTTATCCTTATCATCCAGGAGCCAGTGGGGGAGAATGGCAAGGTGGCTGGCAATTGCAATACTTTGAGTTGCACTGAGACAGAATACTTCTGACCACAGGGGGCCCCCTCATGCCCCTCCCTGTCGGGACCTCTGTTCTAACTTCCATCACCAGAGACGAATTTTTTTTTTTTTTTTTTTTTTGAGACGGAGTCTCGTTCTGTTGCCCAGGCTGGAGTGCAGTGGTGCCATCTCAGCTCACTGCAAGCTCCGCCTCCCAGGTTCACGCCATTCTCCTGCCTCAGCCTCCTGAGTAGCGGGGACTACAGGCGCCCGCCACCACGCCCAGCTAATTTTTTTTTTTGTATTTTTAGTAGAGATGAGGTTTCACCGTGTTAGCCAGGATGGTCTCGATCTCCTGACCTCGTGATCCGCCTGCCTCGGCCTCCCAAAGTGCTGGGATTACAGGCGTGAGCCACCGTGCACGGCCACCAGAGATTAATTTTGCCTGTTTTTCCTTTTTGTTTGAGACAGGGTCTTGCTCTGTCGCCCAGGATGGAGTGCAGTGATGCGATCATAGCCCACTGCAGCCTCGAATGCCCAGACTCAAGCAATCCTCTCACCTCAGCCTCTTGAGTAGCTAGGACTACAGGCATGTGCCACCATGCCCAGCTATTTTTTTTTTAAAGAGACAGAGTCTTGCTATGTTGCCCAGGCTGGTCTCAAACTCCTGGTCTCAAGCATTCCTTTTGTCTTGACCTCCCAAAGTGCTGGGATTACAGGTATAAGCCACCGCACCTGGCCAATTTTATCTGTTTTTACACTTCATATAAAGAGAATCATACAATGTACCTTCTGGGTGTCTGGCTTCTTCCCACTCAACATTATCTGTATGATCCATGTATGCTATTATGTATAGACACAGTTTGTTCTTTTTAAAGATTGCTGTGTTGTCTACCATTGTGTGGATATGACACAATTTAACCATTCTGCTGTTGATGACCATTTGTGTTGTCTCTAGTTTGGGGCTCTTATGAAAAAAGGTACTATTAGACATAAGACAGAAGCATTTTAGTTTATGTCTGCTGGTGGACATTTGTACTCATTCCTCTTGAGTATGTACCTAGAGGTGGAACTCATAGTTTATGGAATGGGTATAGTCTTAGCTTTAGTAGATAGTACCAAATAGTTTTCCAAAGTGATCGTATCAATGTACACTCCTACCAGCATATAAAAGAGTTTGCCAACATTTGGTATTATCAATCTTCAATTTTAGTCCTTTCTGTGGGTATAGAGTGGCATCTTACACATTTTAATTTGCTTATTGGCTATTTATATATCCACTTTTAGGATATTCCTGTTTAAGACTTTTGCCTATTTGCTTTTTTCTTATTGACTTGCATGAGTTCTTTGGACCTTCTGGATACAAGCCCCAGTCCTCTGTCAGGTATGTTACTGAGAATATCCTCTCCTCTCCCAGTCTCTGGCTTGCCTTTTTACTCTTCTTTTTTTTTGAGATGGAGTCTGCTCTGTCACCCAGGGTGGAGTGCAGTGGCATGATCTCGGCTCACTACAACCTCTACCTCCTGAGTTCAAGCAATTCTCCTGCCTCAGCCTCCCAGGTAACTGAGACTACAGGCACCCACCACCATGCCCGGCTAATCTTTGTATTTTTAGTAGAGACGGGATTTCACCATATTGGCCAGGCTGGTCTCAAACTCCTGACCTTGTGATCTGCCTGTCTCAGCCTCCCAAAGTGCTGGGAATACAGGTGTGAGCCACCGCACCTGGCCGCCTTTCCACCCTTTAATGGTATTTTTGATGAACAAAAGTTCATAAATGTTCAATTTACCCATCTTTTCATCTATGGCTAGTGTATCTTGCTTAATTAATCTTAATTCCAAGAAGTCCAGTTAACAGAAATAACAAAAATTACTAATATTAAAAAAGACAAAGAAGTGAAGGAAAAAATTGGATGGTGGGTGTGGGAGAAGGACTGCATCAGATCGTGAGAGTGGGTTCACTTGACTGTGCTGTGCAAAGCCCGGGCCTTGTCCTGTGTTGTGGTATGGATGGGAGCTGAACCTCCAGGCAGTGCAACAAACATGCGCCCTGTTTGGATCAGATGCTGTGCCAGATGGTGGAAAGGGCTCTGTGGGGTGTAGGGGGATCCTGGCTCACTGGCTTAAGAGAAAGATCACTCCTTTTCATGTGTGTTAAGCTGGGTCTGACCCCCAAACCCTGGAGATTCCCTTTAGTCCAGGCCCTGCTCCTCTGTGCCAGAGCCTGCAAAGACAGCAGTGCTGACACTTGTCCAGCTGGCTCACAAAGGGGAAATTCTCCCCTCCTTGAGTCACCACATAGACAGGAGGAGCTTCAAATAACAAGCGCTGGACTCTAAACGATCCCTATGCTCATTTCACTATGCTGCATCACTTTCAAAATCCCCTGTGATGCTTGTGGATGAAGTCTAGATCCAGAAACTTTCCCCATGTTTTCCCCAGTTTGAGTAGAACAATACCCTGGGAGTCACAAGTCACATCATACAACTGACTTCCCTAAAAAAAAAAAAAAAAAAAAAAGAGAGAGAGAGAGAGCGAGATCTTGGACTCAAGGTTATGAGTTTGCAGTGCGGGGTCCTACCCCCACCTCTTCTGCTGGGAGGTGATGGTAGTAGGCTTGCCAAGAGGACCTCAATCTACCAGATGGACGCAAGCTGCCATCCACCTTCCCAGCATAAAGCCAGCTCCAGCACCTCTGGGGCAGTTTTCTTCCTATCCAGGGTCAAGCTCTTGGCGGCTTAGAGATGCAGTGTGCCAGTCCCAATACCATGGCTGTGTATCACTGCAGATGAAGGCATACCTTTTTTCCAGGACGTGCAGTGACCCCATTGGCAGCAGACACTCATTTCTGATATTTTTGTATGCCAAGTCTTGGGTAAAACAACCACGTGATCTCTTAAGGACCCAGGTTCCTTGTTTGTCCCTGTTCTTCGCCCCTTACCACCACTTTTTCCATGTGCCACCCTCTCATAACAACTCAGAAGCCCAGGGTGGAGTCAAAGGGGTCTTTTAAATCCCCTAGGGGCATATGAAATTCTGGATGTTTGTGAATTTTCCTGGGGAAAGGGTCCATGTGTGCCATTAGATTCTGGAAGGGGTGTGGGACCTCAGAAAAAGGTAAGACCCACTGGACCGAGTCCTCTTTAAATGGAAGTGCGTGGATCAGTTCGATAAAATTAATTTACAGTAATGAGCTATGTATCTTTAGCTAACTGCACTTCTAAAAAGACACCCGGGAAGGGAGAACACTTAACTAAAATTATATTTCTTTTCTTTTTTCAGATGGAGTATTGCTCTTGTTGCCCCCAGGCTGGAGTGCAGTGGCGTGATCTCAGCTCACTGCAACCTCTGCCTCCCTGGTTCATGTGACTCTTGTGCCTCAGCCTCCTGGGTAGCTGGAATTAGAGGTGCCCACCACTGTGCCCAGCTAATTTTTGTATTTTTAGTGGAGATACGGTTTCACCATGTTGCCCAGGCTGGTCTTTAACTCCTGACTTCAAGTAATCTGCCCACCTCGGCCTCCCAAAGTGCTGGGATTACAGGCATGAGCCACTGTGCCTAAAATTATATTTCTAATGACAAAACTTAGGTACAGCTCATACCTAAATAGAGGGGAATGACATTACGCCACTCCCACCACTACACAAGACCAATTTTTCTGGTCTAGATGACTTTTTGGAGGCTCCTGGAGCAGGAACAAGGGGTTAGTGACTACGATGTGTCGAAAGAGACCCAGGTATTTCTCAGATAAACCTCAGCTCTTCTAGCTTGAGAGAAGGAAACATTCCCAACATAATTTTGGGGCCCAGGGACCCTGTTTCCACCATCATATCAGATTGTCATATGGGAAGGGTGTGCCTAGAGCACACACTCCCTCCCGAAAGGGCTGAGTCCCCAGAAGACCTATGTCTGCTCCATCCTGGGTCCCTGCTTTCTCCTGGTGACAAGATACAGCTGCCTGTATGAGTGGCAGTCTGGGGCCTCCTCCTCCCTCCCTCTGCACCACCCCACTCCTCCCTCCTTCACCCCCCACATACACACTGGGTTCTTCCTCCCCTGCTCTCTCTCAAGAAGCGGGCCCCTGCCCCCACTCACAGTCAGAAGGAAGTGATTCTGCAAGGCCTCCCAGGGACTCCCAGGATTGGCTCAAGGCACCAGATTGTTAAATAAGTGGGATTTTTTCAGTGTTTGTAGAAACTGTTGTTTAAAAAGATATAACCATCCAAACTGTTTATGTAACCCTTGGGAAGTCTCAACAGATATGGTTTCCTATTTATAACTGTGGCCGGGACTTAAAAAATACAAGTGGAGGGGGACTGTCAAAATCGGAGAAGTTGTCACGTTACAGTTGTAGGCTTGCATAACTGAGTTCGTATTTTGCTCTAATTTGAGAAGTTTCTTTTTATTCACTTTTCTCCTTTTCTATCTTTCTCTTCCTTTGTTGTCCACTGCTGTGCACCACACACTCCCGACATTTTCCGAGAACATCATAACTATTTCTCTGAAGTGGAGGTTCAAAATAGGGGTTTTTAGAATGACCAAATAATAATGAACGCTAAAATTCATTTCAAAGCCTAGGACTATTCTATTCGTACTGATATTCCTAGTCTATTGTCATGCGCATCTGTCCGTGTGAAGAGACCACCAAACAGGCTTTGTGTGAGCAGTAAAGCTTTTTAATAACCTGGGTGCAGGCGGGCTGAGTCCGAAAAGAGAGTAGGCAAAGGGAGATAGGGGTGGGGCCGTTTTATAGGATTTGGGTAGGTAAAGGAAAAGGAATTTCACAAGGTAATGTCATCAGTTAAGGTAGGAACAGGCCATTTTCACTTCTTTTGTGGTGGAATGTCATCAGTTAAGGCAGGAACCGGCTGACTGGATGTGTATGTGCAGGTCACAGGGGATATGATGTCTTAGCTTTGGCTCAGAGGCCTGACATCTATGAAGATAAACATAGCTGTCTTCTCCCCCCAGCCCCTACACCTGCAGGTGTCTGCTCTGTCTCTGGGTTGTCCGCTCTGGAGGCAGGTGTCAGACCACCTGGTCTCACTTTCCTGGGTCCAATGGCAACAGAATCCACAGGTCCCTATTGCCATACAGGGGGAATGCAAAGTTGCTGGGGGACAATCACAGTGCAAAGCTGAGATCTGGGCTTCTTTCTAGAGCCATTCTGAGGTCTTCATCACTCACACCAATAATCCAACTAAAACCTGGCTCTTGTAGGAACACATCCTCTTCTTTATTAGGGAGGCTGTTCTTTGAGTTAACATAGTAGCAGCTTCATTCACAGATCTTTCTGGCAAAAAAGAATCTGATGAGATCTATGCCTCCACCAAAGGCACAGTTTGATAACACTTTGGGGAAGGCTGGTTCGTAACTCCTGAAGAAGAGTCTGTGATAAGAACCTCTGGCCCACAGGCTTCTTCACACTGCACAACCTCCAAAAATCCCTAACCAC
The DNA here is from genome assembly GCF_037993035.2 of Macaca fascicularis. Lineage (NCBI taxonomy): Eukaryota > Metazoa > Chordata > Mammalia > Primates > Cercopithecidae > Macaca > Macaca fascicularis. The sequence continues at coordinate 138,961,645 of NC_088380.1, read as the reverse complement.
TGCTAATAGCTAGAAGAAGGATAGTGACTGTTCCCAACACAAAGAGATGACAAACACTTGAGATGGTGGATATGCTAATTACCCTGATCTGATCACTGTACATAATATGTACTGAAACATCACTCTGTACCTCATAAATATGTATAATCATTATAACACATAATAATTATGAGGTCCCAGACAATGATAATACGTAATAATTATACATATTTATGGGGTACATAGTGATGTTTCAATATGTATAAATTGAAGTGGTTTCAATTATGTATAAATTTTAACTACATTAAAAATTAAAGAAAAATAAATTTTAAAAAACAACAACAACAAATTCTTAACTGCTGTCAAGCTAGCACTGACAACCGAAGCCTCAGCCCAGAACCTCTCTGCTTCCACCTGTGCCAAGCACCCTAAGAGGGAAGGCAGAGGCACACAGCCCTTACACCTTGGAAGGGTTTCCTCTGAGGGCCTCACAGATTGAAGGGGTTGAAGATGAGTGGAGGGTGTGGCCACCTCAGCTCTAGCCTCCTTCTGCTGAGGGACAGTGCCCAAGGAACATCCTGGTAGATCCAAAGGAAGGTGGAGAGTCCCTCTGTGTCCTCTCTACCCACCTCATCCCCACCAAGCCCTGATGTCACTCCCTGCTGTGCCCACCCCGGAAACCCTTGACCACTTCCCACAGGTCCACTCCCAGGGAAGTTCTTTAACTGGTGGGTGTGGGAAAGAGGAAGAGGAAAAATATCATTTTTACCTTCCCAACTCCTTGTATCCCATGAGCCTCCAGTATTAAAATGATTACCCATCTGACCTGGAACTCTCATCCCGGGTATAATAATGGCTCTTTTTATACCCATAAGGAGAATGGGTAATGAAGAAACGCAAAATCCCAACTCATGAAAATGTGGTTGAAAAAGGGAAGACCCATAAAAGTTCTCATTTGTTGACCAGAGACAATAAAACGATTACTTAAAACAACAACAACAACAAAAAAAACCCACCTCTGGGGTCTTTCCAAATAATGGAGGAAAACAAAAACAGGGGAAGATGTGCTCTAGTCTTAGAACTCCAATGCGGCCCCAGACTGGTGAGCCCCAACAACAGTCAATCCCCATCCTCAGCAGCCTTCTGCCCACCTCACCCCACCAATACGAGGTCCCAGACAACTCAACAAACACTCATTGACCGTGTACCGTGCACTTCCAACCATTCCAGGAGTTGGAATTCTACAACCTCAAGGTGCTTTGGGAGGAGCAGGGAAACAGCTCAGTCAACATGAACTGTGTGCTGACATTTTGCTAGGTTTAGAGGAGACAAAAATCTGAGAAAAAAACAGCTAAGAATACTCCAACCTGGGAAGTATTAATCTACACATAGCACCATAGGAGCAAGGAACAATTAATTCTACATAGTGAGGTCAACCAGAGAAGGTGTTTGTTTAAGTTGGGCCTTGAAAGCACATAAGGATTTTGCTGGGTATAACTGGGAAGGAGTGGCATTCCAGGCAGAAAGAACTGAGTGAGCAAAAGTCAGGGTTGGGGGTGGAATGGGCTGTTGGTCGTGTGTGATACGGCGTGTAGTCAGGCCAGTGTTGCCAGAACACAGGGTCGGAGAGCAAGAACAAAGGAGGTAAGGCTAAAAGGCAGGCTGCAGTTTATGACAGCCATGAACACATGCCATTCAAAGGACCTGTTGCATGGAGTGCAGACAGCTGACAGGCTGCAGCCTCGGATCCACCGCACCCTTCAAGTCAGACCATGTTGCCTCCTGGGTGGCCCCCAGCCAGTGGCAAAACATGGCAGGATTGCTCCGGCCTGTCCATTTCTGCCCGAAGTGGGACTCTTCCCCTGGGCAATCTTTGGCTGGAACTCCCTGCTGGGCTGGTTGAGACATTCTTACACAGCAAGAATCACAGTCTGATGCTCTTTCAACAGAATTATCCTTCCCTCTCTTGCGTCCCAGGAGTTAGATCCGGACTGCAGTCTGAAAGCTGTCTTTTCTCTCCGTACTTCTGCTCCTTTCTCCTTTATCTTTCATAGGCATTAGCTCTTCTTCCCCCCAATAAATCTTCTGCACTTTTCATTCTGTTTTGGTGTCTGCTTCTTAGAGGACTCCAACTGGGAAGGACCTTGGATGAATGTTTGGGTTTTGCTGGCAGTGAGGAGCCATTGAGGTATTTTAAACAGGGTAAGCCATGGTCAGATCTGAGTTTCATAAAAGCAATTCTAGCACCAGGGTGAAGAGCCGGGGGGTGGGGGAGACAGGGAAGCAATGGGCAATGAAAAGACCATTTAAAAGGATGCTGCATTGATTGGTACAAGGTTTCAACAAGAGGCAACTGGAAGTATATACAACTTACTATGTATATATCCTTTAACTCAACAGTCTCAATTTTAGAAATCTGTTTTATAGAAACACTAGCACAAAAGCATAAAAGTATAAAAATGAGGATGTAGTGGCCTATAAATGTTATCAGGACATTGGAAAACTTCATGGTCATCTGTAGGGGAGGAGATGAAATAGCTGTACATCTATGTGGTAGAATACATACCAAGTAGTCTTTAAAAAGAAGACAGCAGGTCTCTATGTACTGTCATAGAGAAATATACACAATAGACTGCTATTTGTAAAAAGCCAGTTGCTAGCCGGGAGCGGGGGCTCATGCCTGTAATCCCAGCACTTTGGGAGGCTGAAGTGGGTGGATCACCTGAGGTCAAGAGTTCGAGCCCAGCCTGGCCAACATGGTGCAACCTCGTCTCTACTAAAAATACAAAAATTAATTGGGCGTGGTGGCGGGTGCCTGTAATCCCAGCTACTTGGGAGGCTGAGGCCGGAGAAACGCTTGAACCCGGGAGGTGGAGGTTGCAATGAGCCGAGGTTTTGCCACTGCACTCCAGCCTGGGCAACAGAGTGAGACTTTGTCTCAAAAAAAAAAAAAAAAAAAAAAGCCAGTTGCTGTACAAACTATATAGCATGCTCCCATTTTCATGAACAAAGCTGTGCATATGTGTATTTATAAAGATCCACATTTGTTTGTATAAATAAGTCTGGAAAGAGATACATCAACTGTTGACAGAGGTCACCTCTTGAAGGTAGTAGGGCTTTCACTTTTTACTTTCTATGTTGTTTTTATTTTGCTTGGTGCTTTTCTATATTTTCCACTTCTTAAAATGATGAATATGGTTCATTTCTCTTATTAGAACACAAATTTTTCATTTAAAAAGTTTCATATCTACTTGGAAAACCATATAAAAATTATTTATATTGTATTTCCAGAGAAGAAATAACAAAAAGCTCCTAGAATAGTTGGGAAGACTGTCAGCGGCTGGGTCAAGGTAAACAGAAATTAGAGACGAGCTGGAATAGAACCGAACACAGGGTGGTGAAGACAGAAGCTCCAGAAGAAGCCAAGAGTGCTATCTTGAGTAGTGGGCAGGTGACCCACAGAAGGGCAGTGGGTGGGAAGTAGGAGTGAGAGGGGTCTATGCTGAATGTGCCAGCCTTCAGGAGGCTCAGGCCAGGACAGGGTGTATAAACAGGAGGTGACACTGGCTCCTGCTTTAGAACTCAGGAGAGTATTTAGGCCTAAACACTCATGACCTACAAAAGATTAAAAACTTACTAACAGTACTCACCAATGGACTAAAATGCTAATGGTAAACAGTGAAGTCATTGAAAAACCAGAAAAATATTGGTGAATACTTATCTAAGGGGAGAAGAATTTTGGATAAAAGAGCAAACAGCATTTTAAAGGACTAGAAATTTTAGCTATATTAAAAACAAACACTAAGACTTTAAAAACAGAACTCATAAACAAAATCAAAAGGCAAGCAAAAACAAGGGATTATATTTACAGCAACAGTGACAGAAAGGACATGTCCTTCATATATAAAAAACATATGGCTGGGTGTGGCTCACGCCTGTAATCCCAGCACTTTGACAGGCTGAGATGGGCGGATCACTTGAGGTCAGGAGTTTGAGACCAGCCTGGGCAACATGGTGAAACCCAGTCTCTACTAAAATACAAAAATTTAGCTGGGCATGGAGGCTTGCACCTGTAGGGCCAGCTACTCAGGAGGCTGAGGAAGGAGAATCGCTGGAACCGAGGAGGCAGAGATTGCAATGAGCTGAGATTGCACCACTGCACTCCAACCCAGGAGACAGAGTGAGACTTCATATAAAAAAAAAAAAAAAGTGAAAAACAAAACAACAACAACAACAAAACCCAAAAAACACAGATGAATTTTTAATCAGTAATAAAAATACGTGCTCCAAAGAAAAACAGCACTGGAGCTAGGCATGGTGGTATGTGCCTGTAATCCCAGCTACTCAGGGGGCCCAGGTGGGAGGACTGCTTGAGCCCAGGAGTTCAAGACCAGCTTGGGCAACATAGCAAGATCCCATCTCTATAACAAATAAGTTAGGCAGGTATGGTGGTGCACAGCTATAGTTCCAGCTACTCTGGAGGCTGAGGTAAAAGGACTGCTTGAGCCCAAGAGTTTGAGGCTACAGTGAGCTATGATTGTGTCACTGCACTCCAGTCTGGTTGACAAAGCAAGGCCCTGTCTCTTAAAAAAAGAAAGAAAAAGAAAAACAGCATTGATTATGGTATTTTGTATTATAAACATTGTTTTGTATTGGTTAAAATTTTGTTCAGTTACATAAAACAGAAAACAACAGCGGCTTAAACAAGATGGGAGTTTATTTCTTTCTCGCATTGAAAAAAAAAGTCCAGAAATGGTCAGTTCAGGGCTGGTTTGGTGGCTCCAGGTGTCACCAGGGACCTACGCTTCTTCTGGCTCATCCTGCCCCTATTCCTAAAGTGCAGCTGTCATCCTCATGTCTCGTGGTGGTTGCTAGAGTGATAGTCACTGCATCCTCATTTAAGAAAGTAAGATGGAGAAAAGAGGGTGAATAGAGGGCACACCCCCTCCTGTTAAGGAGCTGGCTTCGAAGTCCCATATGACACTCCCTTGCATCCATTGTTCAGAACTCAGCCACATGATCATACTTAGCTGCAAAGTTGCCAGGGGAATATAGTTTTTAGCTAGGTGGAAAAGGGATCAGCAAAAAATTGGTTTTGTTACTAAGAGAGGGAATGGATACTGTAGAGCAATGAGCAGTTTCTAACATACATGTGAACAAAATTATCAAACGAAATACATATGTAAAAGATTTCAGGATCAACCTTACCAACAGTCAAATATAAGTGAAGCAGGCCTTTTATGGTCTTGTCTGGCTAAGGTATTGGAGAGCTTGCTAGACAAGTCGTGAAGACAGTCAAGAGCTGACTTCATAAGAACCTTGGGACAGTGCACATGAACAGAACAGAGTTTCAGGGTAAAAATGGCCCTTTCTCCCCAACTGGGTGGCTCAGGGACCCAAAGGCAACTTCCTGGCTGTTCCCCCAAAGTCTCCCTCCAACTCCCAAGTGACATCAGATTCTGTAAATGCTGGGAAGTAGAGAAAATTCTGTACCCAGGGATTCTCTAACTAAACTACGGCTAAAATTAAATTTTAGGTGTTTTTGAAAGTTCCTTAAAAAAAGTAATATCCTCATGCAAACTGACTCAGCAGTTTCAGAACTTAAAAAAAAAAAAAAAAAGAACCTCTGTCATGTTCTTGGGGTATCACAAATTAAACAAGAAAACCAGCCACTAAAATAAGGACCGGTGTTTGGATACTACACGGTGGTGATGTTAGGCAACCTCAAATTATGTCTTCTGGCAAATTCAGGACTTTACGTGAGCTCCCACAGATGGTGATGTCAATGCCACCACCCTTCAGAAGGCACAGAGAAGGAAGGTGCAGAGCACACAGCAAGTGTGGACTCCACAGGCTTCTGAAGTTCACAGGCCTATTTTGAATAGTTAGTGTGCCTTTCTCCATCCAGACCACCACCAGTTACCTCTCACGATTTATTTGAAAGCACTTACTTCTAGTGTTTGCTCTTTTTAAATGGTTATTGATTGGGAAAAATACCAGAGTAAACTGATGTTTCATGGCACATACCACCACATCTCTGGGGGAGACGATCTTTAGGGCATGGGAAGCTACATGATATAATGACGAAATGCGCCCATGCTTTGGAATCAGAAACACCTGGATTTGAGACCTAGCTCTGTGGTTTACCAGCTGTGTGTTCTGGGACAAGTTATTACGCTTCTCTGGGGCTCAGGTTCCTTGTCTTAAGATGGGCTAATACAGTGCTTACCTCATCGTATCATCAAGTTGGGTAGGAAACAGATGGTGAACTTGAACTGGGACTGTTTACAAAGATGTGGGGAGGGCTTAGGGAAATGAAGATGAGACAGTGAAGCATTTGGGGCTAGCAACAATGGGGAGCTGTTACCACTCCTAACCTGAAGTTATGAAAGAAGGGAATAAATAGGTAAGGGGACCCAAAGGAGGCAGCTAATTGGAAGGGTGTCAAAAACACCTAAAATTTAATTTTAGCCGTAGTTTAGTTAGAGAATCCCTGGGTACAGAATTTTCTCTACTTCCCAGCATTTACAGAATCTGATGTCACTTGGGAGTTGGAGGGAGACTTTGGGGGAACAGCCAGGAAGTTGCCTTTGGGTCCCTGAGCCACCTAGTTGGGGAGAAAGGGCCATGGACCAAATCTAACCAGAAGCCAGAGGCAAGATAGATGAGCGATGTGGCCCATTCAGGTCAGCCTCCCAGCCCAGAGCAGGCAGAGGATGGAGAGTGGATCTGCAGGAGCAAATAGAAGATTAAACAAAATAGAGACCGTGATGAGGTTAGCATAATGCCTGGAACATAGTAAGTCCACAAATCCTCAACAAATGTTAATTTATGTTGGACTTTGGACTCTCTGTCTGCCTGTTTTGCTTATTGCTTACTTCCTGGTTTTCATCAGCTCACGTATAGTTGAGATAACTTCCAAATAATCAAGTATTGTTATCTATATTGGAGTGTTATGAAGTAGTAATGAGTGTATAAAAAAGATAACCAGGGGCTCTGGGGATAAGAGATGACAGAGGGAAACAGAAGAAGGAGAGTAAGTAAGAGAAAAGGATGGAGAAAACTGTATGTTCCCTATGAGGCTGGAATGAATGCAAGATTATCTTACTTTAAAATCAAATCATGCACTTACTGGGATGTGATAACAGTGCATTTGCAATTTTACAGCCCAGTGAGACTTGCCAGAAAGGGATTTTGCAAGGAAGGTCTTCCTGCCCTAAAAACCAAACCTAGTGTTTACTTCTAGATTAATAGGTCTTAACCCATCATGCCTGCTCCCCCAAAACCAAGTAGTCAAATGTGTTAACCTGGATGTTTAAATACCTGCATGTTCCTGCCTAGGTGCCTGGGTCAGGTGAAAGTTCTATTCTGATTTGGGAAATGGCTACACTGTGTTGGTCCTCACATGGGATAGATAGCTCCCAGGTAGGAAGGGAGCCCCAGAGAGTGGTCTGAACAGTGGCTCATAAACTCAGTGTCCTTTCTTCCAGCCTTTACCAGCTGCTGACTTGGCCCCTTAGGAATCTGTCTTCGTTCTACAAGCTATTCTCCAGTGTCTGGTTCAGGCGCCAGAGCAGAGCATTCCAGGCTTTCTGTGACTGGTCCTGGCCACCTGTTCCATCTCCAAGACCCTCCAGCATCCTTCTCTCATTTGCTTAGCCTATCCTCCAGGCCTTTGCACAGGCTACTCTCTGTGCCTGGGACATACACTCTCTTCCTGGCTAATCTTCCTCAGCCTCCAGGACCTCTCAAGTGTCCTCTCCTCTGGGAGCCTTGCTAGACTGCCCATGGGGAGTTGGGAAGCCCTTCCACATGCTCCTGTTAGCCCTCTTTGATTCTCTCACTCACAGTACTTCCACAGTGTCTTGGTTTTCTGGCTCATCTCTCCCAACACACTGGACACCCCTTGAGAAGAGACTTGACATAGTCATCTTGATTTTAATGTCATCCAGCAAAATTCCTGGCACTCAGAGGGCACGCAATAAAGCTTTAGTGAATGAATGTTTAGAGCGTAATTCAGAAAATAAGCAAAAAAGTGTCACAAACACCGAAGCACCAAGTTAACCAAGCTATATGTTCTAGAACATTCTTCCTCTCCTCCTGTCACTCTAGCTCTCCTGCACCTACAGCAGACAGGACAGAGTCTGCTCTTTCACCTGCTCTTTTCTAGTCTTTTCTTTCAGGTATCCCCTGAAATGCCACTTCCTCAGAGGCTATCCTTGACTACCCAAACCAAAGCAGTCAGTCACTTGATTACACTTCAGTCTATTTTAATTTGTTAGAGAGCACTTACTGCTAGCACCAATGTTTTATTTCTGTGTTTTCTTTCTATCTCCACCATTAGGCTGTAGCTCCATTTGAGCAGGGACCTTGTCTGTTCGCTATTGTATGCCCAGCACCTAGCACAGAGTGTGGCAGAGAATGAACTGTTCATTAAATACTTGTTAAATGAATGCATGCCACTGTTATTGCATGCTGAGTTAATTTGATGTATGGCTTCTATCACTGCTGTCAGATTAGGTGCTCTAGAGAAACTCAGAAAGGGCTGAGTCTCCTCATGACATTGCAGGTTGGGAGGGGGACCTCAGTTCCCTTCCTAGGCCAAAGTGGGATATGCTGCCTGCTTGCAGCTTCCTTGTGGCCTGGACTTCCCCATGAGCCCATGTGTCTGCAGGCTCCTAATACTGAAATGTTCCTCTAGCTTTCTGTGAGAGCAGCTGGAGCCGCCCATTGCCTACACTGATAGAGGAATGTGCCCAGGGCTCCTGGCTGGCCTGACACCCAGCAGGAGGCAGGCACAATGGCCAGCACAGTGAGGACACATCACACTTCTTCCTTTTCCCATATCCCTACGCTGAGAGTGCATGCAGCTGCCTGGTTGGGAGCAGAAACTGGCCTCACTTCCTGGGCCCTGCTGAGCAGACATTGTGGCTCTCTAGCTGTGGCACAGAAGAGGGCAAATCTTTACTAGCTGTGGCCTCACTCCCTGCCCCTCCCATTCCTGCAGATATTGCTCTACCAGCTCAGCAGAGGGCCAGGTCTGGAATCTCTCACCTGTCCCTGGCCTTTCCTTTAAGCCCTCTGGTTTACTGGAAATCATAAACTGTGAGACACAGCTTTTATCACACCCTGAACAGTTCACTCTTAATATTTAATGCTGGAGGCTAAAACAACCAGAGACACTGGAGGCCTCCTGCTTACTCTCAGTGACTGATGTTTGCACCTGGTAATTGAGGTCAGGTTGCTCCTCTTAAGTCACATGATTTGCGTCAAGGCAGGAAGGGGTCGGGGCCACTTGTTGCAAAGAGACCAGGAGGCAATCACAGAAACGCTGCAAACCAGCCTTGGCAGCAAAGGCTGTGCTTTCATGGAAGCCAGCCCTAGGAGTGTGGAGCTGGGCTGGCAGCTGGTAAATGACCCTCTCGGGGCCTAAATAAACCCCAGCTTTTCACTCAGAGCAAGCTCAGGATGCCTTCCTCCCTCTAAAACACCTGCTGAATTGAATCACTTTCAATCCTTTCTGGAGTAGGATGAGGGATTAGTTAATTAACAAATTAATTAAGTGTACTGAATAGTCATCCAGAAGATACTGGTCACTTAAGGGTCTCCAAATCACAGTATAGGTCCCACCTTACCCAGATACCTAATCCTGTTTCAGGGGTTGCTTGACCTCAGGCATTTATCTCCTGGTTGTCATGGAATCTGCTCAGATAAACAGTAGCACACCAACCTGGCCCCTCTGCCAGCCTCAGATCCTTCTAAGAGCAGTGGAGCTCCCTGGTGGCCACCAGTCACCTGGGCTCCAGGCAGCCCAACACACATTCCCATGCTGAGGGCTCTCGCATGGCCTCTTTAGGCACAAAGTAGGTGCTCAGTAAATGCTTGTGGCATGAAGAAACCTCCTGGAGTGTGTGAGTTCTCAGGCTTCAAGGCCCCTAGACAAGCAGATTTCTCTCCCCTATCACCATAGTCACCCCAGGGACTGCAGGGCAGGCCGAAATCAGCCAGTGACTCAGCTCCCTGGGCAATTCAGCTGGCCCACAGACCACTTCCTCTGCTCCCCAGCGCCGAAGGGATGCAGATCTGTGAGGAAGGAGCCAGCTGCAGGCACGCAGCTCGAGGGCAGGTGGGCATGATGTCTGGCTACCACTCGCACCGGATGCCACACACAGCCAGGGTGGCAGAAAGACCCACCCACCATGTGCCAGTGGGACACCACCCTCATGATCTGCGTTTCCAGGTTTCCAACTGAGGACTGAGCACACTCTCAACATGGCTCTCCTAACTGCTCTCAAGGATGGACAGCTGGCCTCCAGGGGACACTGCAAAGGGGCTCTAGGAAGAAGCCACTGTCCCTCCAGACCATAAAAATGGCTATCAGGGGCAGAGCCAACAGTTTTTGCTGTAAAGTTTTCTCAAGAAAATCACAGATATTCCCCCTCTGTGATGCTCAGCTCACCCTGGAAAGGAGGTAAGAAAGACTAGACTACCTGATCTCTCAAGGTCACCAAATTCAACCACTGTCCTGTTTAAAGGCAGGCAGTACAGAGGCCAGTGTTGGCTCTGGAATGGGACATGTGAAGCCTGGGTCTGCTGCAGGGTAGCAGCGTAGTCTTAGGCATTATTGAAACTGTTTCTAAATTTGGTTACATGAATGAAAGGGGCTAATTTACGTAACACTTTTAGTATACTAAGCCCTCAATATAGCTTAGCTACTTAACTATTGTCTTCTTTGAAGGACGCTGAACTAAACAGAAGAGAAACAGGGAAATAAACAGCATGGCAACCTACATCAACAGAAACTTAATTATTCACCCTGGATAACTGAGTGTGTGAGTGTGACTGCAAATAACAATATAGCAAAGAGAAGTTTGAGATCTTTGACTCAGTCATTCTAGAATCCTGAGTCACAGCAAATGCACAGCCTCCATGAGGCTGAGCCACATTTGAAAGCTGCTTCCACCCACAGACTGGTAGAGGCCACTGACATGCCTAACAATGATGATGATGATGATGATGATAAAAATAGCTACCACGGGCTACCATGTGCACACATATGTTAAGCAGTTCAAACAGGGTATTTTGTTTAATTCATACCACAAATCTTTGAAGTAAGTATTCTTGTTCCCATTTTATAGAGGTAGAAACTAAGAGTTGAAGAGGCTGAATAATTTTTCAAGCACACTCCCAACTCACCCACCCACAAGCAAAAAGGCAAAGCCGGGATTCAAACACAGGTGTGACTGTGTGTGGACATCTCCCCTGTGCTATGCTGCCTGAAGGAAAATTCTGAGTGGTATTGTTTCTGGGAAAAATCCACCTATGTAGTCTTTAAACCTACTCTGACAGGAGCAAGGGTCACCACTCTGTATCTTAGACCAGTGGGAACAGGAAGCTGTGGAGCAGGCTGGTTAGGGGACAAGCCCAAAGTGACAAAGTTAGCAAAGGTGGACCTGGCACTCAGCACCACATCTGTTTTTCCATGCTCTTAACCACTATAACATACAGAGCCCTTTTACAGAGATCAAGGACATAGGTAAAAGTGTTTTGAAAGCAAAAAAAAAAAAAAAGAGGGGAGGATGCATAAAATAAACATAAATCATCCCACTCCCCTGCCCGGACATAACTCAGGGAACAGTCCCAACCCCCAGGAACCTTCTGTGGAAATTATTCAGAGCATCAGAGACCTCCAACATAGAAATAACCCTCAATAAATCATTTCTTTCGTCCTCTTTCCCTTCAGGCAGGAATAATATTGCTAACTGAATTGTACAGGTGAGACCAGGAAGGTCAAGCAAGGGGTGACCAGCTTAGGCCCTTGGCTGGCAGGTGAGGAGGAGACCGACCCAGCCTCCTAGCTCCTAGGGGAGGAAACAGTGATGACAAAGGCCCTTTCCATGGCCAAGGTGGAGCCCTTTCTACCAAAGTTGAAATGTTTTCATATAATATCCAAGTGCATCTTTTCCAACCTTAAAAACATATTTAATTTCCCTATAAAGCTGGTTGGCACGCTCCTCCTCCTCCAAAGCTCTGTATTAGGCAGGGTTCATAGCTGTACGAACAGTGGTTAGTTCAGCCAGAAAAGGGATGATATAGGAAGATATTGGGTCGATCAAAGGCTCTCTGGGAGGGCTGCAGATTTAGAGCCAGTCAGCCAGGAACGATGCCTGAAATATACCTTAGAGCTGGAGAAAGAAAGAAAGAAACCCTACCTTTCTTCAATAGCTGGCAAGGTGGCAAGGTCTGGCCCCATGCAGCCTCGGCTCTTCCCACTCTCCTCTCTCCCTAATGCATCACCCTACTCACTGCTTCCCTATGTTCCCTAAGTTCTATGAACTTGCCATTCCCTCTGCCTGCAACCTAGACATTCACACTGCTAGCTCCCTGGCTAGCTCAAATGCCAGGTTTCTGCACAAATGCTCCTCCTTAGAGAGGCCTTCCTGGACCTCTAGGTCTCTGGCCCTAGTACTCTATCCCCTCTCCCTACTTTCCTCTTCTACTTCACTTCTCCTTAACATTGTGTTACCCACTGGAATGTAAGCGGCACGAGGGCAGGGACTTGGGTTGTTTTGTTCCTTGCTGTAAGCCCAGGGCCCAGGGCCAGACCTGGAACAATTAGGTGCTTAGTTATTTGCTGCATACTCTATGAAGGAACGACAAAGGAATGCATGGAGAACTTCAAAGTTCAACTCCTCCAACTTCAAACTTCAAACCCCCAACTCCTCCTGCCTATGCTGGAGGATTAGGGCAGTAACAGGAATCGACTTGTGCTGTGACTACAGCTGTGCTGTCACCTTGCCTAGATCCGCATCAGCCCTGCAGCTCCCACTTTGGAGGAGACTTGCCCAGGGACCTGCTCTGAAGCTTCTCTGACAGCCTCTGCAGCTCTTGGAACTTATCTGGGTTGTTGCTGTGCAGACCATGGAGGCCTAGCTCAGTTCCTGCCCCTGCTTTCCTAGAGCCTCATGAAGACAGGGAAGTGACTTACCCAAAGTCCCCTTTCACCCTATAAACAGTTCAGCCCAGGGAGCAAGGCTGACACGCAAATGCAGCTATGTATAGACTCAGAGTCATCCAAGGTCAGGGCTGGGTGGAGCCTTGGTCACATGCAGGCCAACCTGTGTCTGGAGATAATGCAAGCCAGTGCAGAGGTGAGCGTGTACATGGACTCTGCAGGCTGGCAGATCCAACCCCTGCCCACCAACTGTGTGACCTTGGAGAATTATTTGAAAAGATAGTATTTGAAAAGCAGATGTAAAATGGAAATAAAAGTTCCTTTTTCAAACAGTCAGTTGTCCCCCATTCAGAAGCCTATTACAGTTATCCCTCAGCATCTTTAAGGGATTGGTTCCAGAACAGCCCCTCAGATACCAAAAGCTATGATGCTCAAATTCTTTATAAAAAATGGTGTAGGGCTGGGTACAATGGCTCGTGCCAGTAATCCCAGCACTTTGGGAGACCGAGGTGGGTGGATCACATGAGGTCAGGAGTTCGAGACCAGCCTCGCCAACATGGTAAAATCCCGTCTCCTCTAAAAATACAAAAAATAGCCGGGCTTGCTGGCACACACTTGTAGTCCCAGCTACTCGGGAGGCTGAGGCATGAGAATTGCATGAACCTGGGAGGCGGAAGTTGCAATGAGCCAAGATCATATCACTGCACTCCAGCCTGGGTGACAGAGTGAGACTTCATCTCAAAAACAAAAAACAAACAAACAAAAAATGGTGTAGCATAGTCAGTCCTCCATATCCACAGGTCCACACACAGAACCTGCTGGTATGGAGGGCCAACTGTGTTTCCTATTCTTTTTTTTTTTTTTTTTTTTGAGACGGAGTCTCCTCTGTCACCCAGGCTGGAGTACAGTCTCGTGATCTCGGCTCACTGCAAGCTCCACCTCCCGGGTTCATGCCATTCTCCTGCCTCAGCCTCCCGAGTAGCTGGGACTACAGGCACGCGCCACCACGCCCAGCTAAGTTTTTGTATTTTTTGTAGAGAAGAGGGTTCACCATGTTAGCCAGGATGGTCTCGATCTCCTGACCTCGTGATCCACCCACCTTGGCCTCCCAAGGTGCTGGGATTACAGGCGTGAGCCACTGGGCCCGGACGCTTCCTATTCTTTATGGTATCATATTCAAACTCCTTGGCTTGATAGTTAAACTCCCACCACCACTGAAATCTGATTAACCAACCTGTCCAAAACAATCTCTCTGCACTCCTCCAAATGATGTTCAAGTTGGACCTAGGTACTCCCTGGTCCTTCTTACACCTGTGTGCCTGGAAACACCACCCATCTTCTTTTCTCTCATCTGAATTTACTAGAGCCCCAGGGCCAGGTCTCATAGTCTTCCCGGACTTAGGTTTTTCTAGGCACTGACTACTGGGCATTCATGATGAGACCTGCCCCTGGGGCTCTAGTATTTGGTGTTACTTAAAGGGAAGAACAAAGTTGTGACTCCCCAGCCAGAACAAAGGATCCTTGAGGGCAACTGTCTGTTGTCTTTTCATGTCTCCCCCAACCAGGCATTAAAACATGCACAGAAATTCCTGCTGACAGGCTCATGTGAAGTTACAAGTTATAATTTGGTGAAAATGCCCCCAAATATTTCCCTATTTCCCAAGGAAAGGAAAATAAATATATAGAAATTAAATTAAAGACAAACTTAAATCATTCCCATTTCTGCATGCTTGGTCTGTGTGGGGAAAAAAAATACCATTTCATCTCTGTCTCCAACCCAGACTTGACAAGTAGAGAAACTCCCTAAAAACAATGCATACCAAAAAAAAAAAAAAAAAAAAAAAATCATACCAATTAGTCTCACTTAAAGGTTTCAGGAAGGAAAACACAGTTAAACTGAAAACGGTTAACTGGTGTTTAAAAAAAAGAAACCAGCCCGGAAATGTTTTTAGGACTGTGTCTATCGAAGTCCCTTAGGGACTGATTTGTCCTTCAATACATTCTTCATAGCACCTGCTTTCACCAAAACCCAACAGCCCAACACTAGAGCTTTGTGAGTGAGATGCGGAGTGGAACTGGACATGGAGCTACACAGTTCTGAATCATGTCACCCAACAGCAAGCAACAGCCACATGAAGGATTCCTAGCAGTGCCCTGTGGCCACTACGGTGGGCCATGGGAAGCTGTACAAACAGCAGATGGCATCCTGCAGCCCCAGCTTCTCCTTCTTCCTTGTTCCTCTCTCTGGTCCATGCCTTTGCTTCCCCACTGGCCCACTGGCCAAATACACTCAGAAAAAAAGTCCTTGCACAAGCCTCCACCCAAATTAATTCCACATTCTTTCAAGAGAGGCCTTGAAAGGTACTGAAATTCAGGGAAGCTCTTCACTAGACCCCTCACTGGAATGCCAAGAAGTGATGTAGTGGTCCTTGACATAAGGGCTTATTCTCATTTATGAAACTGAAATTATTTTCTTCTAAGCACAAAGCTAACAAATGTGATCAAAATAGAAAATAAACAATCCTCATTCAAGTGCTCAGGATGCAGCACAAATAGGATCTTGGGATAAATAAGATAGAGCTGTGAAATTAATAGGGGTAAGAAGAGGGGAGGGTCAGCGGGAGAAGTACACCAAGGGGCTGCAAGGCCTGGGCAGGCAGATGGAAACCATGGGTTCTGAGGGGCCAGGCATGGCAGTGCAGAATAGTCCACCCTGGGAGTGACTGGAAGAAGGACTGCAGGGTCCCCGCAAAGAACACCTCACCCTCCCAGCTTGTCACATACTTGGTGAACTATTCTGGGTGGATACTTCCTCCTTGGATGGCAAAGGGGACAGGCCTAAGATGCAGAGGGGAAGGGAAGTCACACTTACAATGCAGAGGATGCGCCCTTGTCCCTCATACTCTCTGATACATTCCAGGAATAATTCTGGTTTCACTGCTATTGTTTGTTGTTTTTGTAAATAAACCGCAAAAATCAACAAATGGCCTCAAAATCGAACACATGTGACTTACAGCAATTCATATACCAAAACACAAATAATGCAGAACAAATAAGAGAAAAATTCCGGTCAGGCTCTCCACTCACCCATGGCTGGTGGCTGGCATTCAACTCTCCAGCAGCCAGGGAGTCCATTTTCTTGTTTCTCTGCTGGCCATCCTCAGGACTGCCTGGGGGGCCAGGGTGTGCTGCCACCTGCAGGCCAAACAAGGGAAAAACATAAGCAACGGCCCCAATCATGCGCCTGAAGCCCCTCCTATATCCTCAGGCAGCTGGAAGACCTGGGTCCCCACGGTGGCACAAGAGCCAGGAGCACTCACCGAGTGCCAACACCTGCTGGGCCACAAACAGTTTCTGCTTGAGATCCCAACACAGGCAACAGAGTCAGCAAAAACTCTAAGATATAAGAAGTCAAGCATTTCTTAACAACAGCAGCAAACTCTTACACAGGGCTGTGGTTACCAGACACAGCTCTAAATAACTCACACTTGTTTACTTATTTCATCCTCACAACGACGGGTAAATATTTTAGGTCTCTGCCAATTTGCCTGATTACTGAATTAGGTTGAATCATTAAAATGAATAATTTGGTAATACTCAATTTCAAAGAGGGGTCACATATGAAAACTCTGTGAGAGATTCTCAGCATCTTGCAGACATTCATTCCCAAAATATCCATTGAGTGTTATGGACCAGACACTGCTCTAGGACCTGGGAAGAGAGGAGCGAACACACAAGACAAAGTCCCTGCTCTCACGAAGCTTCTGTTGTAGTGGAGGGAGGCAACAATAGAAAAGGAGACAAATGCCAAGCAGAGGAAAAAGCAGGGAAAAAGAGATACAGCACGATGACAATGCTGTTAATATCCATTCATTTATTCATTTATTTCCAAGGACTTACTAACCATGTCATTTATTGCCCACAGCTGCATGTCAGGCACTGTGCCAAGGATGCAATTATGGGTAAGAAATAGACATGGTCTCTGCCTGTATGGAGTACTTACATAAGAGGAACATTTATTATTAGTCAAATAATCACCTAAATAAATGCACAGATGTTAATCTGTGATAGGTGTGGTAGCAGAATTGCATGTAGTCCTTGTGAGAGCACCTCCAGGAGGCCTGACCTCGTCTAGGGGGAGGCCTGAGATGGAGTGTGGGGAGGAGCAATGTGTTAGTCCATTTTGCATTGCTATAAAGGAATATCTGAGGCTGGATAATTTATAAAGAAAAGAGGTTTAAGGCTGGGTGCAGTGGCTCACACTTGTAATCCCAGCACTTTGGGAGGCTGAGACGGGTGGATCATCTGAGGTCAGGAGTTCGGGACCAACCTGGCCAACATGGTGAAACCCTGTCTCTACTAAAAACACAAATATTAGCTGGGTGTGGTGGTGCATGCCTGTAATCCCAGCTAGTTGGGAGGCTGAGGCAGGAGAATTGCTTGAACTGGGGAGGCAGAGGTTGTAGTGAGCCAAGATCATGCCACTGCACTCCAGCCTAGGTGTCAGAGCAAGACTCTGTCTCAAAAAAAAAAAAAAAAAAAAAAAAAGAAAAGAGGTTTGGCTCACAGTTCTGTAGACTGTACAAGCATGGCACCAGCATCTGCTTGGCTTCTGGTCAGGCCTCAGGATGCTTACAATCATGGTGAAAGGTAAAGGGGGAGCTGGCGTGTCACATGGCACAAGAAAGAGCAAGAAAGGGGAAGAGATGCCAAGGCTCCTTTAAACAACCAGCTCTCACCTGAACAGAGTAAGAACTCACTCATTACTTCCAGGATGGTACCAAACCATTCATGAGGGATCCAGCCCCATGACCCAAACACCTCCCACCAGGTCCCACCTCCAATGCTGGCGATCACATTTCAACAAGAGATTGGGAGGAGACATGCATCTAAACCATATCAAGCAGTGTCCCTGTCAAAAGCACACCCTGTGCACAGGCTGGATTGTGGGCAGTCAGCAGGGACAGGAGGCAGGGTGAAGCTGGAGAAGCAGTGTAGGCAACCCTTGCATGACACTCCAAGCCACAAGAGGAGTTTGAGCCTTAACCCTGGAGAACTGGAGCACCATACAAGGGTCTTAGGCAGAGGAGTAATGCATTTAGATGTGTACTTTTAAAAGATTATCTATGTAGGCTGAGTAATGGCCCTGCCAAAGATGTCTATGTGTGAATCCCTGGAGGCTGTGCGTATGTTCCCCTACATGGCAAAAGGGACATTGCAGATGTGATTCAGGATCCTGAGAATTGGAGAGTATCCAGGTGGGCCCAGTGTAATCACCAGTGTCCTTATCAGAGGGAGGCGGGGGAGATCTGAGGAGCCTCAGAGTGATGTGGCATGAGAAAGATTTGGCTTCGAAGAGGAGGAAGGGGCCCTGGGCCAGGGAATGCAGTGGCCTCTAGAAGCTGGAAAAAGTAACAAAACGATTCTCCTTTAGAGCCTCCAGAAGGAACGCAGCCCTGCCAAAGCCTTAATTTCAGGACTTCTAAAATAGTAAATTTGTGTTGTTTTAAGGCACTGACTTTGTGGTAATTTGTTACAGCAGCAGTAGGAGAATAGGACATACTAGCTCCTGTGAAAAACCAGATTGGACATAAGGGCAAGGGGAGGCAGGGACTAGCTAGAGGTCACTGCTGTGGTTCAGTCAAGAGGTGTGAGAGCTTGCACCACAGTGGTGGCCGTGGGGATGGAGAGGAGTGGAGTTGAAGGACCCAAGCAGGGGAAGAGCCGGCCAGTCAAAGGTCTTGCTGCAATCTGGCAGATGGTACTGGAATGCTACAGCAGGTCTCTTTCAGGCTCAGGCCCTGGCTGGCTCACCCTGGCTAGAGCCCAGCACTTTTACAGAAGGAGGAAGCTCACACCAGCGCTGTAGAGCACTCCCAGACAGACACACCATTAACTTGCTTAACCTGCCAACCCCATTCCCACAAAAAATTTCATGAGTCTCCAGGAACAAGCCCTAAGAAAGAATACTTGGGGAATTTTTACTAGGCAAAAGGTAGCAATTATTTCTGCTAAGCATTAAGTCTTGCAGCAAATTTTTTTTTTTTTTTTTCCGTGAACAGAGATTTTGTAATTCTGGAAGGGAGGGGTCCAGATTTAAATATACACATCTCTAACCTAGCTGATGCCGAACCATGATTAAATCCAACATTTAAAAACTTCATGGTCAGTAGAAAATGTAGAAATTAAAGAAGGACTAAACAAGAAACTAGGAGACTCAGCATCTACTCTATTCTTGCTTAATAATCCAGACCTACTTAAAAAATGGGATCCTAATTTGGTCCTGTTTAATGGAGCTGTCAAGAAGAAAAAGCACTAAAAATTATTTGAGAGAATTTTAGAAACATTCTCCCATTCTACTCCAAAAATATAAATATGCACACTCCAAAACCAAGTACCTTGGATTGTACTGAGAGATGACAATGGCGTCTTAACGGTACTATTTCCCCATGATGTTGCAGCAGGCCACAGAGACCTCACTGAATTGTAAGAGCAGGAAAGGACCCAGGAATGCCTGCAGATGACAAAATACCAGGTAGTCCTGTCGGCCTAGGAGCATGTTAATTTAAAAATAGATATATTGTTTTTTCTGGTGACAAAAGTGACATATGTCTATTATAGGAAAACACAAACAACTCCTGTAGTCCAATGATCCATAGATAACACATTTGGAAATATTTTCTTCTAGTCTTTTTTCCCCATTGATTTTGGCACAGGCACACACACACACACACACACTCACACTCACTTCATTTTTAACAAAATTACAATACTGTATATACTTTTATAACCAGTTTTATGTAACAGTATATAATCCTCCATGCATTAAATATAGTTTTTCATAATGGTAGTATTCCATCATATGAAAGTATGAAAAAATCACTTAACCAATCCCTAATTGCTGAACAACTGAGTAGTTTCTAACTTTATGGTAACATAAGCCATTGGTAGGAACCTCCTCATCTACGGGAATATCCCTAGATATAAATCTGTGTCTATAGCTCTGATTATTTCCTTAGGGTCCTATTTCCTACATCCATGCATTGCCATTACTATTTTGCTATAATTAGTTACCATCTGTAATGTACTTAACATTTCTCTTTAAATCAACTCATTTCTGTCCTTAAACAAATGTATTTTAAAAGCAAACCTGACTGGGTATGGTGGCTCACACCTGTAATTCTAGTACTTTGGGAGACCAAGGCAGGCGGATTGCCTGAGCTCAGGAGTTCGAGACCAGCCTGGGCAACATGGCGAAACCCCGTCTCTACTAAAAATACAAAAAATCAGCCAGGCGTGGTGGTGCGTGCCTGTAGTCCCAGCTACTCAGGAGGCTGAGGCATGAGAATCGCTTGAACCTATGAAGCAGAAGTTGCAGTGAGCCAAGATTGTGCCACTGCACTGTAGCCTAGACAACAGGGCAAGACTCAGTATCAAAAAAAAAAAAAAAAAAAAAAGCAAACCAAACCTATTTAAGTGGAAAACCAACATCATATGCCATAAATGAAGGCAATCATAATATGTTTTATTGGAATAAAAAAATACTGTGGTTAAAATAGAGTCAAAATACTGCTCTCCCTTTGCTCATTCTTTTATATAAAATGGGAGATTAGAGAGGCTTAGTGAGAGAGGTGTTGAAGGCATGCTAGCACCAAGCTAAAGATTTTCTCCTTCTCTTGATCAGAAGAGTGAAAAGGAATTGAGCATGGGAATAACTTTCTCACTGTGAGTCAGTGTTAGACAATGTGGCAAATGTGTCCCAACTAGAATTACCCTGCGCCACCTGAAATAACCTCCTACGAAAACATGCCTTAGGACATATTCTTGGAAGTAGAACTGGGATAAAAGGTATGGACACTTTAAGGAGCTTCTGATAACCAGAGCCCAAACACCATCCAAGTTAGTTTAACCACAGTTTTACTATAAGAGTGCCCATTTTCCTTCATGTTCACAAATATTAAGTACTATAAACAAAATATTGAAATAGTTAAAACGTTTCAGCTTTTTGGTGTAAAACATCCAGCAGCTGAATCTTCAAAGACTATTTTCATGCTCCTCTAGCTAGTCCCTGACCCTAGGGCAGGGCTATTTTATGAATCTTTAGTTAGTGGTAAGCTTACAACAAACTGATATTGCACTTGGTTTCACCAAGCTAAAGTAAACTCTGTAAAACATGAGGAAGTGACTTTAGCATTTGCAAATATTTCAGAATGCCTTTGTGCCAGCAAAGGTCAAACAAGGATCAGAATTGCATGGATTCCAAAGTATACTTTTGGGAAATAAGAGACCCAGAGAAGCATCACTCAAGATATAATTCACTACAAATTTTCAGCAAGTCAATGAAAAGTCTAAAAGAAATACATGTTTAAACTTTCCTATGCTGGTATAATATGCAATTGCACAAATAGGTTAGATTGTAGACTAATGCAATTGTTAATATTTCTAACATAGAAAAAGGAAAGTGTATTTTGAAACAAGAAGAATTAATAACAATTGGAATTGTTCAGGTTATTCCTGGGCAGATACCTACATGTATATGTGCCTGTGGGGGAAAGGTGAGGAAAAAGAGACGTGAAAACATCCTTATGTAATCTCAGCACTTTGGGAGGCCGAGGCAGGCAGATCACGAGCTCAAGAGATCGAGACTATCCTGGCCAACATGGTGAAACCCCGTTTCTACTAAAAATACAAAAATTTTCTGGGCATGGTGGCGCACACCTGTAGTCCCAGCTACTCAGGAGGCTGAGACAGGTGAAGTGCTTGAACCTAGGAGGTGGAGGTTGCAGTGAGCCGAGATTGCACCACTGCACTCAAGCCTGGGTGACAGAGCGAGATTCTGTCTCAAAAAAAAAAAAAAAAAAATTATTATATTTGGAAGGAGGTTATTGGTTCTGATTTTTGCGAGAGACAAAAATACAAGTTTATCTAAGCTTAAGAACTAAATGATGGCCTATTGTAAGATATAGAACTTCCAACTCACTGAATAAAAAGAAGGAAAGAAGACACAGAGGACAAATACACTTTGATGAATCCATAGAGTCACAAGGAAAAAAAATGCATGATTAATACATGGCAAAACAAGATGGCAAAAATAAGACCATATTTATCAGTGATCAAAATAAGTAAGAATGAATTAAATTCCATTATTAAAAGATCAAGACTTTCACCCTAAATGCCCATGAATGGAAAATGGATAAATTATGGTACATATTCCACTTTAATGGATGTGTATGTGTGTGTATGTATGCATATGTGTGTGTATACACCATAGAAAGAGGCCCATGAGTTTCAGTTTAGAAAGTTGTAGAAAAATATTTGTATAAGCATAGGAAAGGGTCCAGAAAAACACACCAATATGATATCTGTGGTTGCCTATAGAGAGCGGTTTACCTATGAGTTTCAGTTTAGAAAGTTGTAGGAAAATATTTGTATAAGCATAGGAAAGGGTCCAGAAAAACACACCCCAATATGATATCTGTGGTTGCCTATAGAGGCTGAAATGGACTTTCCTGTCTCACTTTACAAATGTCTACACTGTTTGAATCTATTACAAAAGCATATGACCAAAGGAACATGAAAAAATAAATGTAATAGTAAACGTAATAAAACGGAATAATAAACATAAGGGCAGGATCAGTGAAATAGAGGACATAGAGGACCAAAAAAAAGGTGGTTAACAAAACTCGAAGTATTTACTTGAAAGTAGACAAACCTCTAGTGAGACTGATCAAGAATAACTGACACAAGATTTTTAAATAATGAGATTACAGAAAAAGGAAGAAATGACAAATAAAACAGATGTTTTAAAATGTATAAAGAATAATATAAATACATGATAACACATTTGAAAATACAGATGAAATGAATACATTTCTAGAAAATAAAAATTACCAAATTTGGCACAAAAAATGTGTATAACTACTTAAGAGACTCAAATAATTTTGAAACCTCTTCCCCATAGAGTTCCAGACCCAGAACATTTTACAAGTGCCTTCTACTAACTTCCAAGGAGCAGAAAATCTCTATCTTAATGGAGTTGCTTTAGAAGATAGAAAAAAAGAGAAAACATTGCCCAACTTAAGGTTACTTAATTTTGAAATGTTAAATATGGACTGTACAAATAAAAATACAGGATAGTTTCACTTAAAAACATGGATGTTAAACTCCTAAATATTACCTAATCAAATGCAAAAGTATATTACAAATACATCATGATAAAGTAATTCACTACATTAGTCGATTGTGGAAGAGGTTACAAGTACTCACCAGTCTCTCTGTTCTCTTCCTCCTGGGAACACCACCAGGCTACATTTCCCAGCCACCTTACAATTAGGTGAGAGCCATGAGACTAGATCTTGCCAATGGAATGTGAACGGAAGTGCATCTAATTTTCTGGCTCACAAAAACAGCAGCATTTTCTTTATTTGATTTTCTTTTTTTTTTAGATGGAGTTTAGCTCTTGTTGCCCAGGCTGGAGTGCAGTGACGCGATCTTGGCTCACTGCAACCTCCACCTCCCAGGTTCAAGCGATTCTCCTGCCTCAGCCTCCCGAGTAGCTAGGATTACAGGCATGTGCCATGACGCCCGGCTAATTTTGTATTTTTAGTAAAGATGGGGTTTCTCCGTGTTGGTCAGGCTGGTCTCAAACTCCCAATCTCAAGTAATCTGCCCGCCTCGGCCTCCTGAAGTGCTAGGATTACAGGCGTGAGCCACCGTGCCGTGCCCAGCAACAGCAACATTTTCTAAAAGCAATCAGTACTTAACACTGTCCTGGGGTAGAGCAGCGGGGGACCCCATGTTTTAAAACTTAGGACCTTAGGCCATCTTTGTCAAATTCAGATGGTTTTATCAAAGTTAAGATCATTCAAGTTTTGTTTCAGTAATGGGTCTTATGATCAGATCTGTGTGATTAGGTTGAATTCATTGTTATTGAGACAAAAATTGACTTAAAGGGGATTCTTGGTATGGGCCTGCAAAAGCTGACGTTACTTAAATGTAAGTTAAGTGCCTGATGATTTAGTCACTTTACTCTCAGCTCTTAGCTCTTTCACTCATCTGTCCTTGTTCTGCACAACCTGCCTTATGGGTAACTTGAATACATATTTTCTCTCGTCAGGGGATGGGGAACGCCTTAAGGGCAGGGGCTGTTTCCACAGCGCTGGCGGGGGGAACCCCTTCCTGCATACCAAGAATGAGTTGTCTATACTTGACGAAGGACAAAGACAAGGTGGCACGCATCTTTCATGTTTCTGCTGGCAGATGCAGTGGACTGGAAATTTCCCGGTCTGGGAAGGACTCCTTCTGTGAGTGCACCTATCCCTGACCATCTATGCTAGCCCTGGGATGGGGGCCCCAGCAGAGTGAGGCCTTGACTTCACATGGACAGGGCCGGGGCAATGGGGCCCCATCGTGGCCTAGTTGCTCTCCATGCCTGTGATCAAGGGAGATGAGCTGCCAGCTTGCTCGGTCAGGGAACACTTGGAAGGCACCCCAAGGGCCCCCAGGTGCACCAGATCTAGGAAACTTACGCAAACTACACGAGGGATGGGGTAGGGCCCAGTGGGAAAAATGAGTCTGACAGGTCAGAGGGAGTAGATTATGAGCTCAGGTTAGGCATTCTGCTCGGTATTTTACGTACACCCTCCCACTTTTGATTTTTACCAACACCCAGGGAGGTCGGTGCTCTACAAAAAGGAAAGGTGTGCTCAGGTGGCCCGACTTGCCACGGTCCCAGCTCGACCCCGGGCTGCTAGCCCCTTGGCACGCTTGTCTGAGGCCTCCCAGGTCTTCCAGCCCGCCCTGGAGGCTCAAAGCCACGAAACCCAGGGGTGCCGCGTCTCAGGCCCTCCCCGCCCCCACGGCAGAACCCCAGACCCTGCCCGGGTCAACCGCCTGGCGTCGGGCCCGCCGGGTCCGCAAGGAGGAGCCCGCGAGGCGGAGGCGAAGGGGCTGCGCTTACCTCGCCCTGCGCGGGCGCCCCAGGGCCCGCGCTCCAGGCTGGCCGCCGCCGCATTCTGCGCCCCTCGCCGGGGACGGCAGCTGCGCCAGTCCTGGACACAACCACTTTCATTTTCCTCAACGACATCGGCAGGAAAGCGAAAGCGAAAACCTCCAGGAGGCGGGACCGGGGCCGAGCGCGGGCCGGCAGCCAGAGGCGGGGGCCCCGGGCTCGGGTCTGCGCGTGGCCTGCCCGGTGGCGTTCGGGGTGGAGCTCGGTCCCGCCGAGTGCCCGAGAGCGAGTCCGCCGCGCACACCTGCCTCGGCGGGACCCGGGCCCGGGCTGGACGGGAGGCTGGGCAGGCCCGCGGTAAGCGGAAAGGCGCCCGCGGCGCTCTCGCCAGACCGGGACAGGTTCCTCCATCTGCCCTTCATTCAGCATTTACTTGGGCCTGTGGCTGGCAGCCGGCCCGGGAACTGACCGCTGGTGGCGCTTTGGGCTCTGGCCTGAGGAGGCGGGTGCCAGCCTGAGCAGCTGGGACCAAGCCTCAGAGGAGTCCCCGTTGGAGGGGACTTGACCACGAGGTACCAGGCATCTTATCTGGGGTCAGCGGAGAACCCAAAAGTCAATGATCTCGGTGAAATGGGGGTCCCTCCATCCGATAAGAGAAACTGGAACAGCAAGCCTATGGTTTGGACTCCCTGGTCTAAGCAGTGCCCATCAAGATCTAAACATTTAGAGATTCCAGGGTTCAGTGTCTGGCCATCTCTTATTGTTAGTGATTTGGGACAAAATATTCAAGTAGTTAGACTTAGTTACTTCCCCTGTGGGTTGGGAATAATAATCATACCTACCGCCAGAATTTTAGGAATGAACAATAGAAGGAAAAAATACTTAAAATTTTCTGTCAGCCTCTAGGTAGGTTCCTTGAGGGCAGCAACAAAGTCATTATTTACCTGGATGCTTGATAGACATTCTCCAGTGGCCAGTGCGTCAACTTGGAGCTATCTCCATGATAACAGGTTAGTTGTCAAGGTTTGGACAATATTTTCTGGAGTTTAAAGACTGAGGAAGCCCTGAAATTTTTTTTGGAAGGTGTCTCAAACTTAGCCTGACAGCCCCTACAATTATGCCATGGAACCAGGTTTTTGTTAGAGCAGAGCACGGCCACAACATTTGATGGACATTCCTACAGCAGTGTTCAGCGCTGGCCACTGAAGTCTGAAAATACTTTTGCAAGAATTTCTATTCACTTGCTTTTAGAAAACATTGGCAAGACACCATACTCCAAACACAATTTGCCCTGTGTGTACGTTTGTTGCAGAGCAAACATAAAAGTTTTTGCCATAGAGCAAACATAGAGCAGTCTGTTACAACTGGAACAAGAAACCAAAATAAACTATTAAATCTGCCCAGAGTCACTTTGGTTTACCTGTTTGTAATTTGGGCACATTCCCTGCAAGATGGAGGCCCTGGTCTGTGACTGATGTAGGGGCTTGTATGTGTCCTTGCAATAGTTCCCTCAAGAGCAGGTGGGAAAGTGGGGCAGGCCAAATGATGACCTTAGAAAAACAATAGCCTGTTTCTCTGTCCAGAAGATGATACTTTTAGTCTGTAGTATGAAGGAAAAAAGAAAAACGAAACAAAAAAGGCAAATCTTGGAGCCTTTTCCTCCTTATAGGACAATTCTTGACTCCAAGATAGCAAAGTAGAGTTAAATCTGCTTCTGCATAAAAACTATGTTTGGGAAGATGAAGATCAGGAAAAGATGGAAGAGATATAAGAAGATAAGCCAAATCCTGGTTACCTTTTATAGACATCACACATGTGAACAGAGAGCATCAGGAGGTGAAGGCCGGCCTGAAGTCTTTCATCTTGGCGACTTCCCAAGGTTTTGTCCTTGACTTTGTGGGACCAAAAATCTCATCTGACTTCCAGTGTTCCATAGTTGATTAGCACTGTTGCATGAAGTCAGAATACCAATTTATTGATTTCATTCATTATTTGCTAGAGAAGTGCTATGCTAAATGCATTACATGCATTACCTCATTTAATTCTCCCTACTATCATGTGGTATATTATAACCTATTTATTTTTCACTTGGGAGAACAAAAGATGAAGGAAATCCCAAGGTCACATAGTTACTATGTATGTTAGTGGCAGGGTTTGAATCAAGGCCATCTGACCCCAAAATCTGCAGCTTAGCCATTCCTGTTAGAAGCAAGACTGTCAGGAACACAGGACTTGAGGCCACCTGAAGAGTATATTCTCTTCTTGTAGCCATGCAGTTTGGAGCCCAGTAGTCAGTAGGTGGCTTAGTGAGCCTAAAATCAGAATCAGAAGAGTGAATTGTCTGACTTAAATGGTTAACGATATCAGGCTTGGGCAATGTGGGATGTCGTTTTCCACAACACAGGTCAAAACCTGTAGGGAGGACTGCTCACTCATCCCTGCTGGCCTGGCCTGCCGTTCTCCCTAGATGGGGCCTGGTGGACACCATCTGTTTGTTTCGATGAGGCTCTCTTTATCAGGGCCGCCCCTCCTCAGATGGATACATTTTTAGATAGAGCAAGGCATTACTGAGTAATGTTACCCAGTAAGGTTTTGCAGCCCTTATTTTTCTTTATGGAGACATTTTGTGTCTTTGCTCTGATTGGCTTGATTTATAATTTAACTTCTAAAGGACAGCATTCTATCCCACCTTTTGGAGACAGCTCTGTTTTCCTTACTACCCTTCCTGATCTAACCCTGGAACAAAAGTTTGTGCAGTAGCAAGTTCTGCAACAAGCACTTTATCCAGGCCTGCACTGATAGTCAATGAAGACACAAAAGAAGTAAAAGTCCAAGTCCAAGGCCAGTTCCAAAAGACTTTACTACAGAAGCGGGCAATGGAGGGTTGGGGGGCGGGGCACAGCTGACGATCACACAACACAGCTGAAGAATGATATAAATGGAATGAAAGCATGGTGCAAGCAGCATATAACTTAGGAGTCACTGGTTAGGAAAAAAAATACCTGATGTGTGATTCAGATAAAAATGAACCCTTTTAGATACTTCATTCAACAAATATTCTGTGGCAACCTCAAAATGCAGCCACCCTGCTAATGCTGGGGATTCAGTGACGAGCAAAAATAAATGTGGTCTCTGCCCTCGGGAAACACTCTTGAGTGAGGTAATAAAACAATCAAATAATTGGTCAAATATAGAATGCCATCCTAAATGCTACAGGGTGCATTTGACGCTATAAGAGAGAATGCAGAGGCAAAACTCCTCTAATAGGCCACCTGTACTCTGGGGCTTCCTGTCAGCCTGGCCAGCACTTTCTCAGAGTGGCTCTGCAGTCTGAGGCTCTTCCTATCTACTCCTCCCACCTTCCCTCTCCTCTTTCACAGGGGTCAGACCTGCATTACGGTGTAAGGCTCTTTCTGTTTACTCTTGCTTCTGCTCCTCTTTATTCTTCATACGCATTTTCCCCAATAAACTCTTCCAGGTTTAATTCCACATTGGTGTCTGCTCTAGGAGGACCCAAGCTGACACAATGATGCCCTTCCTCGACTTGGAGAACCTTGGAAAAGGCCCAAGTTTTGGAAGGCTCCAATTCTGTACATGTTGGCTCAGGTGTCAGGTGGGCAAGGAAGCTCCATATCTGCTTTCCCACTCAGAAGATAATGCTTGTGCTTTGGTACTAAAGCTATCAACCATGTCCTCTGTGGGAGCTAGGGTCTGGTCTTGTTTATAAAATGCTTGTTCCATGGATAATCAGCAATTCTCAGTTTAGATCTCAATATTAGAACTATTTCCCTCTAGAAAAGCACAACCTACCAATAGCAAAAAACATCCTTTAACTTCCTTGAGGAGGAGTTAAAAGTCAAAAAATCAAAAGGGGATGAGCAATTGTTCCTGAACATCCAAAGGGAAATAATTTTGCTTTGGGGGGGGGGCCTTAGTTTTCTGGTAAAAGGAAGTCTTTTTGTTTGTTTGTTTGTTTATTTGTTTGAGATGGAGTTTTGCTCTTCTTCCCCAGGCTGGAGTGTGATGGTGCGGTCTCAGGTCACTGCAATCTCTGCCTCCCAGGTTCAAGTGATTCTCCTGCCTCAGCCTCCCAAGTAGCTGGGATTACAGGTGTGCACCACCACACCCAGCTAATTTTTGTATTTTTTTTAGTAGAGACGGAGTTTCATCATGTTGGCCAGGCTGGTTGCGAACTCCAGACCTCAGGTGATCCACCCACCTCGGCCTCCCAAAGTGCTGGGATTATGGGCGTGAGTCACTGCACCTAGCCTGGAAGTCATCTTTTATAAGTGCTCCTTAAGGAAAGAACTTACCCGTTTGGCAGCACAGATGGAAATCTATCATTTTTGGTAGAAAGAAGCTAGCACTCCAAAAGGCACTTTCACTCTGAGCTTAGCATCCATGAGCAAGGTGCCCTTGGAGAGCTGGGTGACAAAGGATGACCCTGTCACTGAGGTTCAGTCACTAGCAACCTGTTCTGAGTGAATCATCTGTCTGAAGGCAGAGCTCTTCAGGTCTACCGCTGGTTCTTCCCATGGAAGGAGGCTTGAACACAAATCATGAGTACTACATGAATATTTGAACATGGTGCTCTCTCATAGTCAAGTATAGCATTTCCTTCACCAACTGCACACCCCAGGCAGCCCATATCCATCTCATGTTGGTGTGGAGGCTGACAGTAGGCGAGTTTACATGCTTTGTTCCGAAGCTGTCAGGAAGCCCAGATACTATTAGTCTGCTTGGTCTAAAAAGAGAAAGAAGTAGGTGTGGGCTTCATGAATGATGTTTTCCTGAGGGCTCTCTCTCTCATTCAAGGATGAATGAGTGAAAGTATTTGTTAAATTTTTTTTTTTTTAAACTACCAAATGTACAGTGAGTGTACTACTTAAGCACCTTAGGGATAAGCCTGTCTTTTCCCCCAAAGGTAGTTACAATTTCCCTCATGGAACCAAGCATAATATGATAAGGACTAATTATTTGTAGGTCAATAATTACATTATAATTTACATGCAAGATCTAATTTAATCTTTATAGAAACCTGATATAGGTAAGGAATTTTACAGTTAAGGAAACAGTCTCAAAAAAGTTAAGTGACTTCCCCAAAGTTATAGAGCTAGTAAGTGAAGACATCTACTTTTGGATCACATGCTTATCTGCTCTGGGTCTGCGCACTTAGCCAAAGACATAGTGCCTCCAAGAAAGAGGATGTCATGGGGTAAACCTTGAACATGAATAGAATTAGGATAGTCAGAGATGAAGGAGGACAACGTATGGATGGAGGCAGGAGTGTCAAGGAGAAATAGAAAGCTAAAAGTGTGTCATATCAGGAGTTGAAATGCATTAAAAATATGTGAAGGTTAGACCCTTTTATCGTAATCTAATGACCTTCTTTGTCTAAGTTTCATGTTAAAGTCTATTTGTCTGATATTAATATAGCCATTCAAACTCTCTTTTGGTTATTTGTATGGAAGATCTTTCACATCTTTTAATTTTCAACCTATTTGTGTCTTTGAATCTAAATTGAAACTCTTGTAGACATCATAATAGTTGTATCATGATTTTAAAATCTATTTGGCAAATCTGCCTTTTAATTGAAGAGTTACATTTAATATAATTACTGAAAAGGACTTACTCCTGCCATTTTGCTATTTGTTTTCTATGCCTTTTATCTTTTTTCCTCCTCAATTCCTTCATTACTGCTTTCTTTTGTGTTAAATCCGTATTTTCTAGGATAATTCTAAATCTGTATCTTTTAAAGTATATATTATTTGTTTTCTTAATAATTGCCCTGGAGATTACAATTCATATATTGATTTGTAACAACCTAGTTTAGATTAATTTCAATATTATACAAACACTTTGTTCTTATTCAGCTCTATCCCCTTTATATTTCCACAAATAACATCTTTATATATTGTATGCTCATCAACCTAAATTTTAATTATTGCTTTATGCAGTTGTCTTTTAAAAAAAGAAAGGTTAGGAAAAAAATTAATACTGCCCTTTATATTTAGTTAGGTAGCTACCTCTCCCCATGTTCATTATTCCTTCATGCAGATTCAAGTATTCAAGTTACTGGCTAGTGTCCTTTCATTTTAGCCTGAAAGATTCCCTTTAGCTTTTTTTTTTTTTTTTTTTTTTTTGAGATGGAGTCTCCTTGCTCTGTTGTCCAGACTGGAGTGCAGTGGCTCAATCTCAGCTCACTGCAACCTCTGCCTCCCTAGTTCAAGCAATTCTCGTGCCTCAGACTCCCAAGTAGCTGGGATTACAGACATGTGCCACCAGCCTGGCTAATTTTTGTATTTTTAGTAGAGGCAGAGTTTCACCATGTTGACCAACCTGGTCTTGAACTCCTAACCTCAGGTGATCTGCTTGCCTTGGCCTCCCAAAGTGCTGGGATTATAGGCATGAGCCACTGCCCCTGGCCCTTTAGCATTTTTAAAAAAAAAATACTTTAAGTTCTAGGGTACATGTGTACAATGTGCAGGTTTGTTACATTAGGTATACATGTGCCATGTTGGTTTGCTGCACCCATCAACTTGTCATTTACATTAGGTATTTCTCCTAATGCTATCCCTCCCTCAGCCGCCACCCACTGACAGGCCCTGGTATGTAATGCTCCCCACCCTGTGTCCATGTGTTCTCATTGTTCAATTTCCACCTATGAGTGAGACCATGTGGTGTTTGGTTTTCTGTCCTTGTGATAGTTTGCTGAGAATGATGGTTTCCAGCTTCATCCATGTTCCTGCAAAGGACATGAACTCATCCTTTTTTATGGCTGCATCGTATTCCATGGTATATATGTGCCACATTTTCTTAATCCAGTCTATCATTGATGAGCAACTGGGTTGGTTCCAAGTCTTTGCTATTGTGAATAGTGCCACAATAAACATACGTGTGCATGTGTCTTTATAGTAGCATGATTTATAATCCTTTGGGTATATACCCAGTAATAGGATCGCTGGGTCAAATGGTATTTCTGGTTCTAGATCCTTGAGGAATCGCCACACTGTCTTCTACAATGGTTGGACTAATTTGCAGTCCCATCAACAGTGTAAAAGCGTTCCTATTTCTCCACATCCTCTGCAGCATCTGTTGTTTCCTGACTTTTTAATAATCGCCCTTCTAACTGGCATTAGATGGTATCTCATTGTGGTTTTGATTTGCATTTTTCTGATGACCAGTGATGATGAGCATTTTTTCATGTGTCTATTGGCTGCATAAATGTCTTCTTTTGAGAAGTGTCTGTTCATGTACTTTGCCCCTGTTTGTTGTTTTCTTGGAAATTTGTTTAAGTTCTTTGTAGATTCTGAATATTAGCCCTTTTTCAGATGGGTAGATTGCAAAAATGTTCTCCCGTTCTGTAGATTGCCTATTCAAAAGATGGTAGTTTCTTTTGCCGTGTGGAAGCTCTGTAGTTAATTAAGTCCCATTTGTCAATTTTAGCTTTTGTTGCCATTGCTTTTGGTGTTTTATTCATGAAGTCCTTGCCCATGCCTATGCCCATGCCTATGTCCTGAATGCCTAGGTTTTCTTCTAGGGTTTTTATGGTTTTAGGTCTAACATTTAAGTCTTCAATCCATCTTGAATTAATTTTTGTATAAGGCATAAGAAAGGGATCCAGTTTCAGATTTCTACATATGGCTAGCCAGTTTTCCCAGCACCGTTTATTAAATAGGGATTCCTTTCCCCATTTCTTGTTTTTGTCAGGTTTGTCAAAGATCAGATGGTTATAGATGTGTGGTGTTTTTTCTGAGGCCTCTGTTCTGTTCCATTGATCTATATATCTGTTTTGGTACCCGTATTATGCTGTTTTGGTTACTGTAGTCTTGTGGTATAGCTTGAAGTCAGGCAGCGTGATGCGTCCAGTTTTGTTCTTTTTGCTTAGGATTGTCTTGGCTATGCGGGCTCTTTTTTGGTTCCATATGAACTTTAAAGTAGTTTTTTTCCCAATTCTGTGAAGAAAGTCATTGGTAGCGTGATGGGGATGGCACTGAATCTACACATTACCTTGGGCAGTATGGTCATTTTCACGTTATTGAGTCTTCCTATCCATGAGCATGGAATGTTCTTCCATTTGTTTGTGTCCTCTTTTATTTCATTGAGCAGTGGTTTGTAGTTCTCCTTGAAGAGGTCCTTCACATCCCTTGTAAGTTGGATTCCTAGTATTTTATTCTCTTTGTACCAATTGTGAATGGGAGTTCAATCATGATTTGGCTCTCTGTTTGTCTGTTATTGGTGTATAGGAATGCTTGTGATTTTTCCGCATTGATTTTCTATCCTGAGACTTTGCTGAAGTTGTTTATCAACTTAAGGAGATTTTAGGCTGAGATGATAGGGTTTTCTAAATATACAATCATGTCATCTGCAGACAGGGACAACTTGACTTCCTCTTTTCCTAATTGAATACCCTTTATTTCTTTCCCTTGCCTGATTGCCCTGGCCAGAACTTCCAACACTATGTTGAATAGGAGTGGTGAGAGAGGGCATCCCTGTCTTGTGCCGGTTTTCAAAGGGAATGTTTCCAGTTTTTGCCCATTCAGTATGATATTGGCTGTGGGTCTGTCATAAATAGCTCTTATTATTTTGAGATACATTCCATCAATACCTAGTTTATTGACAGTTTTTAGCATGAAGGGCTTTTGAATTTTGTCGAAGGCCTTTTCTGCATCTATTGAGATAATCATGTGTTTTTTGTCGTTGGTTCTGTTTATGTGATGGATTACGTTTATCGATTTGTGTATGTTGAACCAGCCTTGCATCCTAGGGATGAAGCCGACTTGATCGTGGTGGATGAGCTTTTTGATGTGCTACTGGATTTGGTTTGCCAGTATTTTACTGAAGATTTTCGCACCACCTTTCATCAGGAATATTGGTGTAAAATTCTCCTTTTTTGTTGTGTCTCTACCAGGCTTTGGTATCAGGATGATGCTGGCCTCATAAAATGAGTTAGGGAGGATTCCCTCTTTTTCTATTGATTGGAATAGTTTCAGAACAAATGGTACCAGCTCCTCTTTGTACCTCTGGTAGAATTTGGCTGTGAATCTGTCTGGTCCTGGCCTTTTTTTGGTTGGTAGGCTATTAATTATTGCCTCAATTTCAGAGCCTGTTATTGGTCTATTCAGAGATTCAACTTCTTCCTGGTTTAGTCTAGGGAAGGTGTATGTGTCCAGGAATTTATCCATTTCTTCTAAATTTTCTAGTTTATTTGCATAGAGGTGTTTAAAGTATTCTCTGATGGTAGTTTGTATTTCTGTGGGATTGGTGGTGATATCCCCTTTATCATTTTTTATTGTGTCTATTTGATTCTTCCCTCTTCTATTATTTATTAGTCTTGCTGGCGGTCTATCAATTTTATTGATCTTTTCAAAAAACAAGCTCCTGGATTCACTGATTTTTTTGAAGGGTTTTTCTGTCTTTATCTCCTTCAGTTTTGCTCTGATCTTAGTTATTTCTTGCTTTCTGCTAGCTTTTGAATGTGTTTGCTCTTGCTTCTGTAGTTCTTTTAATTGTGATGTTAGGGTGTCGATTTTAGATCTTTCCTGCTTTCTCTTGTGGGCATTTAGTGCTATAAATTTCCTTCTATACACTGCTTTAAATGTGTTCCAGAGATTCTGGTACATTGTGTCTTTGTTCTCATTGGTTTCAAAGAACATTTTTATTTCTGCCTTCATTTCTTTATGTACCCAGTAGTCATTCAGGAGCAGGTTGTTCAGTTTCCATGTAGTTGTGCAGTTTTGAGTGAGTTTCTTAATCCTGAGTTCTAATTTGGTTGCACTGTGATCTGAGAGACAGTTTGTTATAATTTCTGTTCTTTTACATTTGCTGAGGAGTGCTTTACTTCCAGTTATGTGTTCAATTTTAGAATAAGTGTGATGTGGTGCTGAGCAGAATGTATATTCTGTTGATTTGGGGTGGAGAGTTCTGTAGATGTCTATTAGGTCCGCTTGGTGCAGAGCTGAGTTCCAAGCACCTATCACTTAGACCAGGTATTAAGCAGAATAATTCTCTTTGACAAACAACAGCCTTCTGGAATCCATGAGAATGTTCAGGGAACCCTGACAGAGATAAGAACTAGTTTCCAAGAATAGGAAAAGATGATACGGCAAATCTTTGCCTTTACTTTGATCTGTGGCAGGAAACTGGTTTTTAAGAAAATCTAGTTTGTTCCTCCACCTCCTTTTCTTTGTCCTTCATATTTCTGTGAGTATGCTGGTTTCTAGTTGTTATACACATTAACTGAACACCTCATCACTCACCAACTCTGCCCCTGTGGCTACAGTTTGTGTATACCTCTCTCCTGGAGGGGAGGAGATCCTTGGTCTGATAACACAGTCAGTCTTCCCAAAGTCATGGCTCTAAAGGAAACAAACCACACACGAATCCAACAGGCTTAGACAGAGCACTTGGATTTCTACATGCTTGGCTCAACCCTGGAAGTGACTTGGGCTATTGCCCCACCACATGAAGACCTCTAAGCATTCAGGTAATTATGGTTTTTGCCCTCAGAAGGCCACAAATGACTGGAATCAGTGGCATTGAGAATAAGAGAGAAAATGCAGAAACTATTCACTCGTGCTACACGATAATGGGTAGACAGAACTGCAATTCAGATTCTAGAGCCCCTGGGAAGACAGTTAATCAGTAACCCAGCACAGAACCATGTTTGAGGAGAGTGGAGAAGCCAACAGTGTTCCAGAAGACGTGCTGCCTGCCTTCCCCCACTCAAGTTTGATGCTCCTTGTTTTGTTATGCAACATGCCCTTGAGTTTCTATCCAACACTGGAGCTTTTTACCCAGGTCCATCCACACCTTCTAGCCCGAAGTGCCCTGTGCAAATTGTATATAGATTTAGACACCTCTCTTGCACCACACTCAACCCCCAATCCTCTCAGCCCACCACTTACTCCAGCCACTGTTGCAGTGATCAGTTCTCATGGGCTCTGGCAACCCCTACTTCGGCCCTGCAATGTATTCTCTCTTGCTTTCTACCCACAGGACAGAACTTATCTGGGACTCGTGCATGTGCAGCCTGGAAATGTGGGGAGCTGACACGTGTGGGCTGCCTTTGACAAATGGGTGCCAACAAAGAAATGCTTCCCCCTTTTACTCATGGTACAGATGGTATTGAGATGCATTTCATAAGCTTCTTCTACAGTCCTTACTGGATGGAACATCCCTGCCCTTGGTGCTAGTCAACCTGAAAATGCATCCTATTCAGCCTCCCTCCTTCTCTGTTCTCCTCCTTTTGTCCTTTATTCCTGCTCCCTGGAATCCTGTCCCCAAAGCATAAACTGCTTAACTGCACAGAAGCACTTGTCTCAGGCTCTACTTTCAACGGAACCCAAACTACAACATTTGTGCAAGAAGGCTGGCTCAGCCCATAGTCAATTAATAAAATGAAGAATTCTAGTTCACAAGAATCAAATCTTAATCTTAATCCCAACCATTGCTAGAATTAACCCAAGCTGATACAGAGAAAAGGCAGGTGACAGTGTGGCACAGGCTCACTAAATTCTAGAAATAAAGATTCTAGGCAGTTGCTGTTATTTAAAAAATCATTTTACTTATTAAAACTTTCTCATTTCCTAAGGCACTTCAGTAGCTTTCACAAAAACATGTTTGTTCTTTTTTAACCAGGTGAAGCATATGCTTTAGGAGTACCATGGTAACATAATCAGCAAAGAGAAGACAATTACACTGAACACAAAATATCTCCCAATAAAGTTACAGGACTAAAGTGAGCTACTCTGAAAGACCGTGAACACAATTTAAATTTCTTTTTTGTAATATCCTCCCATGATTAAGTATCAAAAAAGGAACACACACAATGACACTGTTTTTGGCACTTAGAGAAGTGCTAGAGGCTAGGGCTGGTAAGGCCGCGCACCAGTGGCAGCTACAGACAATTGCCAGTGTGATTCTGTGTTTTAAAAAAAAAAAGACACAAACCAGCAGGCTAAGGAACCAGCCTTTCCCAAGTGTATTCTGAAGGGCAAATAACTTAAGGAGAAAAGGATACAACAACAAACAAATAAACAATAAAACCCACGTTACAGCTTTGAGAGAAAAGACAAGGTTGCTCATCTCTCTCACCTGATAAACTTCCTTTAAACCATACATAAGACGCTATAGTAGCAAGGAGGTTTCCACAGCAGTGGAAAACAAGAATAGTAGATTCAATGATGCATTTATTATGAACCTGCACAAGCCCAGTGCTTTGATCAGATGTAAACAAGGCTACTCAGTCATCATGCTGAGTGGTCTAAGAGCTCACACATCAATGCACTTGCCGGTGATCTGCATCTGCTCATTCTGCTCCATCTTCATTACCTTTCGCTTTCCCTAGCCCTGCGCTCTCTTGCCCTGGGGAAGCAATGATCCAGTTAATGTCCTCTGTAACTGAGAAAAGGTAAGAATCAAACTCCTTGTGCAATTACTTCCTTTTCCTCTAAAGTTCACCATTAGAGGGGAGTGGGAAAAGGGGCAGGGGACTTAGACCTCTAGCCTTATTTAGGGGCCTTTTCAAGTAGTCTAAAATTAAAATGTAAATTTAGCGTATGCTTCTCACATTCCTCCAGATCTCACTGGTTCTAGTGAAAAATTAACTTCTTCGGAGATGCTGAGTCCACCATTGTAATAGGACTTAGATGAAGTTGTCTATAGGTAGCCACAGTGTCCCTAGAGGAAGGTGGTGCTCTAGGACCATATGTAGCCTCTGAGTGTGAGTGCCCATCCATGAGCAAGTCAGACACAGATCAAGAGGATA
Organism: Macaca fascicularis; assembly: GCF_037993035.2. Classification (NCBI taxonomy): domain Eukaryota; kingdom Metazoa; phylum Chordata; class Mammalia; order Primates; family Cercopithecidae; genus Macaca; species Macaca fascicularis. The sequence continues at coordinate 138,923,992 of NC_088380.1, read as the reverse complement.
AACAGCAAAGGCCTTTGTCACTGAAGGACTCGGAGTCTGCACAAGCTGGCCATTTCTGGCAAGACAGTCTTTCCTTTTCGGTTTCTCCCTTGCTGGAAGCTATGTTAGAAGGCTGTGCTTTTAAGGATTGTGGGCCTTTCTTGACCATCTTTTAACATCCTTGTGTGACTTGGAGTTTTTCTGTGTTTCATTCTATAAAAACAAGCAAAAATATGTCAGTAACACATTTTAAAAAGATGCCTCCTAGTCTCCAAACAAACAAGAACTGAGGATATCTTCCCTGGGAAGAGAATCCTGCAGCAGATTCTGAAAGGTTTCTTCTAGCCTCTGCACTATCCAGCGCGGCTACTGCCATAGAGATATACATAGTGACATGTCTGCACAGGAAGAGACCAGACAGGATGGGCTATAAGTAAGCACCTTGCGATTTACAACCCTTTAATGGCTAAACTAGTCCATGGTGTCTGTGAGAGGGAGTTTGCGAGTGGCTCTATTGTGAGGGGCGCCTGAGACCTGGCCAGACCCAGACCCAGTGCATCAACACTGAGGGAGGAGGTCTTCTTACCCTTTGACTCTCAGCATCTGGTCAATGGTGTCCGGGAGTGGGGTACCGAAGCTCTCTGGGAGAAACAAGGTGAGGATGGCTGTCAGGATGGTCAGACTTCCCATGAGAATGTAGGGCAGGAAGCGGTCGTAGGCACCTATGGTAAAGCAGACAGAGCCTCAGGCCCAGGGCTGCAGTTAGACTTGGTCTCTCTCTACCCCTTTATGCTCCCAGGACTCTGGAAGGGGATCACCTTCCTTCTTGGTCTCACATCTCCCACAGTCTGAGCAGTCACATTAGAATCTGGCACCTAGACAGGTTTCCGAACCCAGAGCTGGCACAGGCATGCCCAGAGCCCAGCAGTGTTCCACCATGCAGGGGAGGAGTAAAAATGGATGGTTGCAGGAGAAGACTGGGCCATGCTGATTATTTCTATTTCTGGGCCATGCTAATTATTCTTATTTTCCAAGGTTGGGTTTCCAAGGAACCCGAGATACTTGTCCAGGGACGGAAATAACTCTTCCACCTCTGCAGATGTATCCCAGCCCATGTGATCTGCCTTCAGGTTAGGCAGGCTGCTTTGCTTGCTTTGAGATCTACATACCATGTTCACAAAGCACTCTGGGTACTCTCAGGTGGGTGTCACCCTCCCTAAAGAGGTACTGGCTAGGGATGTGCAGGGAAACTACAGGTGCTATGAAGACATAATTCTGAGAAGAGAAAACTGGAGACCTGCTACATAAAATGGCATGGGCTGGATCTTCACACAAGATAAAATCACTCTATAGTGCTCCAGGTTATAATTTTCAGTTCATCAGACCTCTTGTATGGACATCTTTCCCCTCATGTTCCTTTTAAACTCTGATTCCAAGAAATTTCTCCAGCTAAGTACACTGGCTCCCTAAACCACTCTGTAGGTTCTTAGGATAAAGGAATTGTAGTCTCTGATGGAAGGCCTGGAATGGCTAAAACAGAAACAAACCCTCTAATTTTCTCATCAATTTCTAGGTAGTCTATAGGTTGTTATTCATTTCAAAGTGAGGGCCAGTGCACTGGGACAAGAACCCTCCCCGGCCAAAGATCCAGTACTGGATGGAGTCCATGTGCTGTATGAGCTTGTTTTTCTGTTAATATGTGACCTCCAGCTCACATTCAAGCTGGTTAGTACTTCCATCCCGCTGCTCTAGTGTGCCCTCGGCCTATGGGACTTACCAAGGTAAACGAAGTAGGGAGACAGGATGCTGCCCAGGCGGGATGCTGTGGAGCTGACTCCCACACCCATGTTTCTCACCACCGTGGGATACAGCTCAGCTGTGTACACGTAGACCATGGAAAAGGCAGCCGTGACTCCAAACTTGCCCACCATCACCAGGACTGTAGCCAAATAATACAAGTCTGGAGGAGCAAAGGATAGAGGGTACGAGTAGATACCAACCCATGGCACACAGCTATTGAGAGCAAAACAAACATATTTTCTCCCTGAATTTTTTGGGGAGTCAGTTTCTATCACTTTCTATTGTGGCGGAAGGGGCTATAGCCAAGACTTCCCTCCAAGTTGATTGCTGAAAGGAGGCTGGGGACTGCAGCTATAAGGACATGCGCTTTCCTCAGCCTGGAGACCACCAGAGTAAGCTCCTCAATAGTCCAATTGACCTGCTTCCCAGTCCAGAAGTCATTAAAGACATGTCTGTCAGGGATTAGCTGTCACCCCAGGACCTCACACTGCAGGCACTAAGGAATTAACTCATGATGTTTAGATGAATGGAGAATTCAGTTCTAACTCATTTCATGCTTTCCCCCCATTCAGACCTCAAAAAACCCATAGGCCATCAGAATCTCAAGTTGATCTTCTAATCTCTCTGTGCTGTGCTGATGGGAGAGCTATATGTGACCTAAAGGTCACTCTGAGCTCAGCTGTGAGCCTCTATGTTGGTTCTGGGCTCCTCCTGCCACATCCCATGGGGAGCTGTTACTGTGCAGTGTTCCCAGCCTGATGGGCCCAAAAGTGACCATCAGAGGCTCCCAAATCTACAGGTAGACTGAAGACTCTACAAATTATTATAAATGGCTACCTCCCACCCATCTATGGGATACCAAGATAGTTTCAGAAATAAACTCCTGCTAAGGGCCTATGAGGCCCTCTCAGTGGTCTAGCCCCTCCCCTTCTCCCTCTTCCTCAAACATGCCAGGCTCATCCCCTGCTCAGGGTCACTGTCTTTGCCATTTCTTCTTCCTAAAATGTTCTCCTAGACTTTTTCAGGGCTTTCTGTCACTTTATATACATTTCAGATGAACTGCCCCCTGTTCAGGGACACTATCTGTGACTATGTAAACGAACTCGGCATTGTTCTTCATTTGTATTCCTAGAAGGTAACACAGTCTGAACTGTATTAAGCATTTTATTTAATTGTTCGTTGTCTTCTCAACTAGGATGTATGTTCCATGAGGGCCTGGGGTTCGGCCTGGCTTGCTTTCTTGTGTATCGTTATCACCGAGCACAGTGCCCAGCCCGTGGTAGGCATGCCAGAGCTATTTGTTGAATAAATAAAGAAGACGGGGCCAGGAAAAAAAGTAACGGGATAGCTCTTTCTTCCCCCTTCTTCTGGAGTGGAAAACAGTATGAGCACATTAACCTGGGTAAAGAGTAAAATTAACCAACAGCCCCAGTGGCTGCTTTTTCCCACTCCCTCAAAGCCCAGGCCATAAGTGTTCCAGTCTCAGAAGACACTTTCTATTGATTTTTAGGCCAAGAATGTACACATGCAAGGGAGCTGTGATGGGCTTGATTTTATTCTCTTTATTAATTGAGACAGCCTGGTAGAAATAAGACACTCAGAGAAGACCCCAAACCATAGATGCACATGGTCCCTACCTGGGGGTACCAGTTGTACGAAGAGAAGGACACTGCCACCCAGGAAGAGGGCAGTGGCCATGGAATAGCGCCGGGGCAAATATTGCAGCAGCAGCCAGGCCAACACGTATGCTGGGACTTCAACCACCGCTGAAAGGAAGCAGTTCACATAGATGTCCCCATGCAAGTTAGGAGTATCAAGGGAAAGCCCGAAATAGCCCACTGATATGGTCATCCTGAAACAGAGTGCAGAAGAAAGCTGGAAAAGCAGTATCTACATCTCTCCCAACCTGTACAACTTTTATAATGCAATTATTTCAGTAAATTCCAAACCATCTTTAAGCAGAGACTAGTAAACCCTGCACCAGTGCACTCTCAGAGCCTTCCATATAGACAGTGTCCCAGCAAAAAAGCTTGTATAATTCAGATAGATTTACTTCATTGAAAAGAAAAATTCCAACCTGCCTTTCAGCTTTAAAAATCCTAAGCTGAACCTCCTCAAATCCAGCAACTGCAGAAGGAGCTAGAGAATGAGTCAGGAGGCAGACATCAAGTGAGATGTGATAGGATTGTGGGGATAAGATAACAAAAGGAACAATATTAGGTCAAACACTTGGAGAGAGACCCCCACACACTACCTGTGGTGACCAGTCAGGAAGAGGCTGGTCAGAGGCAGCTAACACCAGCCCCATGGTACTTGTGGAGCAGAGAGGTGGCTCCCAACGGAGGGGCCACACTGCCTCTCATCTGTATGCCCCGCAGTCCCCTGACCTGGGCATCCCCAGTAGGCATTCTCTCTGTTTATGACCCACACTTTATGGATTAGACTGCTTTGACTCATCTGCAGGTGGAACACACAGCTGGTACAATAAAAAGAGTATGGGCATGAGTCCCCAGGAAATCCAGAGCAGGGAGGACAGCCTGGGTGAACACAAAAGTAGGTGACTCATCACAGGTTGGCATGTCTGTGGTGCAGGCTACATGCTGCTCCTGTCTTGAGGCCAACTCAGGGAATGGTGAAATGCCTGGAGGGATCCTGGGCCATTCCTTGGAAGCAGATGACTCATAGCACCCCCTCAGTAGGCACAGTGGCTGACTGCCTCAAAGCTGGATGGGACTAGTAATAAGGACTCTGAGATGAAGTCCGCCCTCCTCCCCCATCTTCTCAACGCTCACCCACCAGGCTCCAGAAGTCGCCTAGAATCCCAGGGTTCGGCCGCTGAGCAAAAGCTAGCCAGGTGCACTTGGACATGTTTCCTCTCCCTGGTAATTCACAAATCCCTTTCTGACACACTTTGTGAAATGCCTCGAGTGGGAACCTGGTGAGGACATCTAGGTTATAGCCCTGACTCCAGGACCGTTTACGGACATCCCAGGAGGAGCACGTCCCACTTCCACATTTCCAGAAAGTAATTGGCAGCCTCTGCAGCCTACAGGACATGGTGTCTTCACTCAGATCCTTCTTAAAAGCCCTACCTGACCCCCTCAGCCACTGTCTGTGACTGGGTAGGAGACAGAAACTAAATGACCCAAATTGGGCAAGGATTCATTTAAGATCTGGAGAGATTCCCCACAAGAGTCCATATTTCCCAAAACAGCCTCCACAATTGTTTTCATTCTCCTTCTCTGAGGTTCCATCCCATGAAGAATTGTGACATGCCCATTTCTTCAATCTAACATAAGACATATCCTTTTAACTCTCTGATGACACAGGCCTTCAATTTTGGTCTGAAGCGTGTCTGTAAACAACAGGCCCAATGGCCACTTCAAGAAGCTTTGGAAGCCTCAGGCAGGTCTCTTTTACATACCACAGCATTATGGACATGATGGTGACCATCCGGATATTCCAGGTTCGAAGCAGATCCAGAATGTTGTGGGACTGCTGCTTCTTGGAACTTAGGTCTTGTAACTGCAGGAACAACATGATAAGGGTATGGGAAGATGAGGTGGTCAGCGACTCAGAGCACATAATAACATACTTGAATCCCTGGCGTCTTAGCTGTCTGCATCTCAGAGTCGGGGAGTGTTATGTTTCTAAGAACAGTAAGGATACTGACTGTGTTTAAGGCTGTGAAAACTTCCCTAGGCCTTGTCAGTAACAAATCAGAGTGAATGAAAATGAGGAAAAGTAGGTGACCGGTCCCTCAAGGGTACAGGAATACAGAGGCCCAGGCTGACCGCTTCCTCACTGCACCCCCACATCTTCCTGTCAGTGGCCACATTCCAAGGAGGCCTCTAAGTATTCCTCCCCAAGCCTGGCTCCCTGCCCTCTGGGTCAGAGAGAGAACCTGGCTGTGTGGTTTATTGGTCTGATATTTTTAAAAAGTTAATGTTTCGAGTCCTTATACCATGTAGTTACTGGTCTGCTTCCAGGGAAAAAGAATTCAAATAGAAAAACAGGAAAATTGACCTGAGCTTCACCCAGAGTGACTTCCTACGAAATTCAGCACAGCCAAGGCCATTAATAAACCACACGTCTAAACACACTGATGTTGCTTTCTTAAGCAAACCCAGGTTTGGAGCTTGTTTTTCCAGTGAGAAGTTCAACCAAAGGTCAACTTTGGACTGAAAGGATCCCCTGAAATAGCCTCATTTCCTCAAAGATGCCAGTGGGGCTTATGCATTCACCCAGATTGACCCCTCACTTAAAAACCCCCAAAGCCACCTAACTTAAAAGCCCTCTGCCACACTCCTCCCTGACCTTTGCGCACAGGACCCCTTTCTGGTGCATGCTGACAGTGGCTGCTGGGCCACCACTCACTGGGAAGTCTGCAGGGCTGGCAGTGGCCATTGGCTTCCGCTGTCTACAATAACTGTTCCCTCTTTCCCAAGGCCAACCATGCCTGCCTCTCACACTTCAGCATGGCTGCTTGTGGCTGTTCCCACAGCCAACCCCTCTTCTTCCAGTCAGACCACAGACACATTCCAGAACCACACCAGGCAGCATTTACAGCTTCTAACCTCTCCTCATAGTCACGAGACCGAGGAAAACTGCCTGCTACAGAGATGTTAGTAGAGGGAACGGGAAGGAAAAGCAAGAACCAGGAACCAGGCAGAGCCAAGAAATGACTCATGGTGTGTGAGAACAGGGTTGCAGGGAGGGTGGGGTAGGGGGAAGAGGTGGACATCAAAAAGGACCTGACTCCAAGATGATATGCAATAATTAACCATTGGAGGGCAGAAAGAGACTAAACACTTTTTTAAAAAATTATTTTTAATGAATAATTGCTAATACTCAAGAGATGAAATACTTCTAACTCCAAATCTATCTGTGCTTTACATTTTACATTCGGGGTTATCTTTGTAAGATGACAAGCCACCTTAGGTATAAGAAACAATGATTTCCCCAAATGCTGACTTTATGAAAGGCCTATTACTCAAAAAGAGTGTTTATTATTAGAAGTAATGGTTAAAATATATGATTGCCTAGAAAGGAAGGAAGTAAAGAGTGAAAATCTAAAACCCGTGGTGAAAAGAGTGAGGCAGCTGTAACCTATTCCTCAACTTCTGAATGTTAACAGGGCCCGCTTGGGGGTGCGGGGGATGGAGTGGTTTGGGGGGCGGGCAGCTGGGGCTTGGGCAGAGAGAGGGCTGGGTTGCTGTGAGCAGGGAGGACTTCAGGGCTGGGTGCTGCTGCCCTCAAATCACAGTCAGTCTGTCCCTCTCACCTGCACCCACGTGGTGCTTACCTCACTTGGGTCAAAGATGGTGGAAGGCACAACAATTCCATTGGCTTTGGCAGCCTTGCGGATGATCACCTCTGCCTCTTCAAATCGTCCCTGAGAGATGAGCCATCGGGGGGACTCAGGGATGAACCTGGCAGTACAAAGGGTGATCTCAGTGAGGCCTCCCTGCCAACAGTAGACCCACAGACCAGGCAGAGCACAGCCATAGGAGGGAATGGGGTTGCAGAACCAGAGCTTGTGGAATGTTTGGTGTTCACAAGCCAGAAGCAAAGAGCTGATCCACACACAGCAATAACCTGGGGTGGATGAGCTTTTGTGTACACCACACTGCACAAAAATGTGAGAGCCTTGCACCCTCTGACAGCAACCCAATGCTGGCTGGCCACCTCCATTTCTGAAGAGCACTGGTGCCACCTGCTGGGCTGAGGAGATGGGTGCAAGATGGGCTCCGGAAGCCGGGCTTCTGTGCATGTCTAGGCCAGCCCAGGCCCTGCTACACTTTCCTCCCTGTCCCTGACACCAACAGAAGCTTCTGCCCTAGCCTCTTAGCTTCTCTTCTCTCCTCACCCTACCCCTGATTTATCCAACACACTTGTCAGATACTCTACCTAAAATAGCATGTTTGGCCAGGTGCAGTGGTTCACTCCTATAATCCAAGCACTTTAGAGGCAGGTGGATCATTTGAGGCTAGGAGTTTGAGACCAGCCTGGCCAACATGGTGAAACCTGTCTCTACAAAAAAATACAAAAAAATGATCCAGGTGTGGTGGCAGGCACCTGTAGTCCCAGCTACTCGGGAGGCTGAGACATGAGAATCGCTTGAACTGGGGAGGCAGAGGTTGCAGTAAGTGGAAATCACGCCACTGCACTCCAGCCTGGGCGACAGACAGAGACTTTGTCTCGAAAAAAAGGAAAGAAAAGAAAAGAAAAAAGAAAAAAAAATTAGCATGCTTATCAAGGTGCTCTATGGATATTATTTTCCATCCTGCTGGGACCAGGTAGCCGCCCCCCACCCTTGGTCATGACTGGGCCCCGTGATGTGTGGCTTACTCTCCCACTATGCCCTGAAATGCTCTCTGCTCCACGTGGGCTGGTGATCTCACCTTCTCCACCTGCAAGGGGTGATTCCCACCTTAGCTCCTCTGCTGTGTTCCCCTCTTGGTCGGGAATGGCCTCTTCTCTGCCTGTTCAACTCCTCTACCTTGGTGGTGCAGAAGGAGCCTGGCTTCCTCCACGTGGCTACCCTGAGGACTCTTGCTTTTGGTTCCAGTGCCTGTGGCATGAGGCTTCAGCAGCACACAGCCAGAACTAGGGCCTACACTGTCCTGCCCTGAGGCTTGGAAACTTCCTCCAGGTCATGCTGGACCCCATCTTCTCATAGCTACTGCTACTTCTCCCTGCACTTGGGGCAACCCAGTACAGGGCTGAGAGCAAGTCTGTTGCCATCATGGGATTCTGTTTTGCTTTGGCTCTTTGAGTGTGGAGAAAACATTCTGAAATAATTTATAAATCATCTATGCTTCCTGTCTCTAGGAGACAAAATAGGGATTCATGGGTTGTTGCTGCCCTCTAGTGAAGGCCAGACAGAAATCATCCTGCCAGTGGGCACACGGGGCACAGGGTCACACTCACCACCAGAGTGCCACGCACAGCACCCCTGGCATCGTCAGTGCCACCAGCAGTATTCGCCAGTCTCGGATGAAGTAAGCAAACAGTGGGAGCACCATGTAGCCAAATGCATAAAATATGCATACTCCTAACGTAGAGAATATTATACGAACTGACTTGCCAAGAATTTCTGTTCCTGTTCAAAACAAGGGAGGTCGAGTTAGCAGTTTAATTTGGATTACTTCTTTATTAATTTTTTTATAGTATCTGTGTGAATACGCAGATAAGAAAACAGCCAGAACTG